>NC_137771.1:5305145-5905145 GCF_963455305.1 Plecotus auritus | reverse complement strand
CGTGTCCACCAGCTGATGAATAAGTAATAACGTGACAGATCCACCTGATGGAGTATTATTCAGCCATAAGAAGGAGTGAGTTATGCCCTAACCGGTTTGGCTCAGTGGATAGAGCATCAGCCTGTGAACTGAAAGGTCCCAGGTTCGATTCCAGTCAAGGGCATGTACCTTGGTTGCGGGCACATCCCCAGGAGGTGTGCAGGAGGCAGCTGATCGATGTTTCTCTCTCATCAATGTTTCTAACTCTCCCTCTCCCTTCCTCGCTGTAAAAAATCAATAAAATATATTTTTTTTAAAAAGGAGTGAGTTGTCAATACACACTACAACGTAGATAAATCCTGGAAACTGTGCTAAGGAAAAGAAGCCAGCCATGAAAGGCCACATATTTTATGACAGCAGTTATAAAGAAAGGGTCAGAATACACAAACCTGTAGCGATAGAAAGTAGGTTAGTGGTTGCCTAGGGCTGGAGTTGGTGGGGAGCTTTGAGGAGATATAGGGAGTGACCCCTAATAGGTATGGGGTTTCTTTTTGGGGGAATGAAAATGTTCTAAAATGATTGTGCTGATGATTACAGAATCCTGTGAATATTCCAAAACCCACTGAATTGTACATTTAGAGGGTGAATTGTATGGTATGAAATTATATCTCAATAAAACTGCTGGGGGGGTAAGGGGTGTATACAGGAAAGTGTGACTCCTGCCTCTTTGCTACCCAGGCTTCCCTTCCTGAAGACAGCCAACCTGTCAGTTTCCTCCTATTCCAGAGATATTTTATATACAAATTGTAGGGAGCGGCTATATCCGAGGCTTGACCCTAGAGCCGCTCCCTACAATAAATATGTGTGTTTTCTCCTCCTCCCCTATATTACACAAACAGAAGCATATCTACTCTAAGTATTTGGAGAGTATCCAGATCAACATATAAGAGGCATCCTGGTTCTTTTTTACCACCGCATAGTACTGCATGTCATGCAGGTACCGTGGTTTGTTTAACGAGTCTCCCCCGCTGTGGGACGTCTCGGTTGTCATCAGACAATGCTGCAAAAAACCTTACACCAGGGACATTTTGCACACTTGCACGCACGTGTATAGAAGCGTAGTTGGTAAACACTGGTAGGTTTCTGAGAGCTGGCGATTAAATTGAGAGCTGAAGGACGGGGTGGAGCCAGCCTTGGAAGGCTGGGGCCAGAGTGTTCCAGGCAGGTGGAAGGCAGGAGCAAGCTTGAGTTTGTTTTTTGTTGTTATTGTTTTTTAATATTTTTATTGATTTCAAAGAGGAAGGGAGAGGGAAAGAGAGATGGAAACATCAATGATGAAAAAGAACCACTGATCGGCTGCCTCCTGCACGCCCCCTACTGGGGGTCCAGCCCACTACCCGGGCATGTGCCCTTGACCAGAATCGAACCTGGGACCTTTCAGTCCGCAGGCCGACGCTCTATCCCCAGGGTTGGCAAACTGCGGCTCGCGAGCCACATGCAGCTCTTTGGCCCCTTGAGTGTGGCTCTTCCACAAAATACCACGGCCTGGGCAAGTCTATTTTGAAGAAGTGGCGTTAGAAGAAGTTGAAGTTTAAAAAATTTGGCTCTCAAAAGAAATTTCCATCGTTGTACTGTTGATATTTGGCTCTGTTGACTAATGAGTTTGCCGACCACTGCTCTATCCACTGAGCCAAACCAGCTAGGGCTAAAATAGTCTTTTAAAGCTATAAACATGTTTAAGGTTTAAATGATTAGAAAAAGTTTTGCTTAGAATAACCCGAGATCGATTCATTATATAAATAATCACATACCTTCTTTATATTCTGTACAATTGGGTTTTTTAATATCAGGATTTTATTTAGTTTTTCATGAGGCATTAGGGCGTCATTTTCTGAATTTTTTCACCAGAGGAAAACTGAAAACATTGCATGCTTTTCTCTTGAATCCTAAGCAGCCATTAGGTAACTTTGGAAAATAGATTAAATGAGTCTGTGAAACTGATGAATTTGAGAGAGATAAGAGCATGCTTAGAAAGTACTTGTAGCCCCGCCTGGTGTGATTCAGTTGGCACTGTCTTGTGCACCAAAGGCTTGCCAGTTGGATTCCCAATCAGGGTACATGCCTCGGTGGCAGGCTGGATCCCTGGGGGAGGGCATGCAGGAGGCAGCTGATCGATGTTGCATTCTCACATCCATGTTTCTCTCTCCCTCTCTCTTCGCTTCCTCTCTCTCTAAAAAAGCAATAAACTATTCTTTAAAAAAAGAAAAAGAGAGAAAGTGCTTGTATGTTTCTTAAAGTCTGTATTTGTTTGTTAGGTGCTCATCGATGTTCCCTGTTCAGACCTGGCTCAGGAACTGTGCCAAAGTTGTGTCACAGTCCAGGGGCTCCAGAACACCCTCCAGCAGGTGCTGGACCAGAGAGAGGAAGCCCGTCAGTCCAAGCAGCTCCTGGAGCTCTACCTCCGGGCTTTGGAGAAGGAGGGCAGCATCTTGTCAAAGCAGCCAGGTAGGCCTCACCGGCTGGGGGAGTTACACCGGGAACTGGGTGCCGTAGAGCCTTTCCTTGAGAGAGAACCAATTGTGACGTAGCCCACAGCAGGGAAGCCACAGCTGCTGGCATCTTGAAATGACGTTTCCGTCCTGCCCTGATTCCTCTGGCTGGCGGTGTGTGGGCTGTGTTCACGCACAGTGCTGATCTCCATCTCACGTCTGCTTTGCAGAGTCCCAAGCTGGCTTCGGTGACGAGAGGGATGCCGTGGACACGGGTCTGAGCAGAGAGCACTCCTCCGAAACTGCCCTTTCTAGCCAGATCCTCACCGCACTGAAGGAGAAGCCCGCTCCCGAGCTGAGTTTGTCCAGCCAGGACTTGGAGGTGGGCGAGAAGCTGGGAGCCTGACCTACAGAGAGCGGCTCCCCCTGGAGGTGTAGCATAGCCCTGCAGAGGCTTGTGGGGGATGTTTTTCACCTCTGCAGACCCTGAGTCTTAGCTGCCAGGTTGCCTATTATATGCCAGAGCCTTTGCAAACATCGCATGTAATCCCAATCAGAATGGCTTGCACAAAGTGGATGCACTCCCACAGGTCATCAAACATTACTTTCTGATCCAAAGTGGGCAATGAGGTGAGGAAGCCTGATAGGGAGGAACAGCAGGCTCAGCTTCTGCCCCGGCTTCCGCACTGTCCGTGGTTACAGAGGGGTCGCAGGCAGTCGCACATACACGATCCCAGGGAAAGGCACACTCGAGGGGCCGCCCTGCGCCGGCCCTAAGACCAGGGAACTCAAAGCTTGACGAAGAGAACCCATCACAGGGGGGCTGCTGCTTACTCTCACCTTTGTCCCTGTCCCAACTACCTCCGCCCTGTAGCTAGAAGGGAAGGAAACTGGATTGACTTGAACGTGGCTACATTTCCTGTAAGTGGAGGACTTTGTAGTGGCTCCAAGTAAACTTCCCAAAGAGCCTTTCCTGTTGGTGGTGTGGTCAGAGAAGGCCCAGGACAGCTTACTGTGAAGGAGACCCGGCATTTCCGCAGGGACATAACCAACGCGAATCGCCCAACTGCACTCCCCTAAAGAAGCCGTGGGAGCAGCAGGAGAGGGGGCAGAGGTCGTGGCTCTCAGTGGCTCTTATTCTTGCCGCAGTTGGTCACCAAGGAAGACCCCAAGGCCCTGGCCGTTGCTCTGCACTGGGACGTGAAGGAGACGGAAACTGTTCAACAGGCCTGTGAGCAGGAGCTGAGCCTGCGCCTCCAGCAGGTACAGAGTCTGCACTCTCTCAGGAGCATCTCAGCGCGGAGGGACTCACTGCCCGGAGACCCGCAGAATCCCAAACGAGCCAGGCAAGACCCCGCATAGCTGTAGCCGCAGATACGCCAAAGAGAGCCGTGTGACCTCGGTTTTGTTACCGGTAAATCCCTGCAGCCTTTCCAGCTACCTGTGTGTTACTCTGCCCCTGCCTTGGAGCACGGTCTCCTGGGAGAGGCTGGAAGACTGTTCCCGACCTCCGCACCTGCCCTCCTGCCCATTTTGAATGATGTAGCTGCACCGATACACCCACCTCCTCTACATGTTCCTATGTCCTCTATTCTAAATGGCGAAGGACAGTGAAAAGAAATTGTCATACTTGTTTTTTTTCATTGTCATACTTCAGACTCACCATCCTGTTCTAAAGATAGAAACGCAGAATTTAAACAAATAATGGTAAAGAAGGTGGCACAATAGTGTTGATTATGGCCACAAACTTGTTTCTCAAATTAATTAACTTTTTTATTTGTTCAAAGGCACATATTAAGTTTGCAGACCTTAGGGACACGGAGAGTCTCGCGATTTCTAATATCCAATTCAGTATTGTTGAATTGTATCTGAAACCCTTCTCAGTTTTCTAATATGTTTTATCAGCAGGGGGGGTAAGAGGTCATTAAATCGATTTCCACGTGACATGACTGAGGCTCTCTGGGTGCAAAGCGGAGACTTCTGGTTTACATACTTCTTTTTCTGTGCAAACTTACTCTTCAGGTTTTGTACCTCTCCCTGCAGGGAAAAGGTAACGGGTTATCAGGGACTTCATTTTTTTAAGCATGCTTAGGGGAAAGTAGAATGCTGTTACGAGATACATTGGCTAATTATTATTTTAGGCTCATTATTCAATGACAAAATACAGCAGTAAGTTCCGGGGCCAGGGTGGGTGCAGAACACACAGAACAGAGAACCTTTCCTTCTGTGATCTCTAAGGAGGGCTCCGCTGCACTCAGCACCCTTTCCCTAAGGCCTCACCCTGGGTTCTCACTGCTTAGCCCATCGCCTTGCCTTTCCGATAGCACCTTTTGTTACGCCTCCTTAATTACCCTCAAACGAAAGCCAGGGCTGATAGCCTGCCTACATGTGTACTTTCAAGAGCACTGACATAATACCCCAAATAAGGGGTATTTTTGTAAGAAACAAAAGGAGAATTTCCAATAAAATGGCATGTATCTCAGGATCCTGGTCTCTGTCTGGACATGACTATACCGACGGCACAATGACACTGTAAGATGCTTGTCCTTGGACACTGAATCACCGTGAGCTTGACAGGCAGCCAGACACGGGTGTGTAGTGATTGTCAACTCAAATACCACAAGCATCACTGCCCTTTGTATTGGGATTTCCCCTGTCAGTGACCTTCTGAACAAATAACATCTGTACTTCTCTTTTACAGGGTAGTTGCATTCTTGAAAGATCCAGGGAACATCAAAACTGGGGAAAATACTTTGTATTTCTATGTAAAACAGAATTCAGTTTAAGCTAGGATAATTTAGAACAGGTTTTCATCCCTATGAGTGCCCAGCATGGCGATCAAAAGTCACATGGATGTGGGACAATTCTCCACTGTGTGGAATTGTCCTATAGCTTGCTGGAAGACGCGCATCCCACCTCCCACCCCCCTCCCCTCAATGCCGGTAGCAGCCTTCACTTATTGAGATAACTGAAAGCTTCCCCACATGTTTTCCCAATGCCCCGATGGGACAGTGATGCCGGCTGCACCTACCACATTGGTGCCTCACAAAACTACATGAGCCGAGCAAGGCGTGGCTCGGCGCCTCATTTTGTGCACGAGCAGAGCGGTGCTCAGGGGTTGACTGGCCTCATGTCACAGTTGGGGGCCAGGATTCAAAGGCAGGTCCTGTGGTTCTAATTCCCCTGCTCTTTCCACCTGGATTTTCTTTTAGGTCCACTCCTCAGTTCCACATCCACATCACTGATTTTGCTCTCCTAATGTAGTAAGTTGGGAAAGGCCTAAAATGTCTGCAACATAATTGCCAAAAGGTTTCTAACTGTGGCCACGGTGAGGGTGGGATGAGAAGTAAATCAGCTTCGTGAGCACAATAGTAGCAGAAGCTGAAGAATGCTGTCTCCTCACCAGCCCTATCAGCATCTTATTATTGTCAAGTACACAGAGGAGCTTTGTTGGACCGGCTGTAGGAATTCTGTACTTGAAACAAAGTCACCAAGCATACCAGCTGCACAGGATAAAGGAAGAACTACGTGGGGTTTGGAGTGAGACAAGCCCATGTTGAGTCTAACCTTCTGGGACCTTAGTTGCCAAAAATGTAAGGTTAGGCTAAGGCCCCAAGACTGAAAGAGTGAAATGATGTGTGAGGACGCGCACAGTACCTAGCGGTGGACTAGAGTGGCTCCCTTTCATTTCCCTGGCGCAGAGATGGCGGGTGGAGCAAAGACAGGGCTTTCTGTCCTTAGGAGGCCCCATCTATGGGTCTCGAGGGAAAGGGCCTTAGACTGCAAACTCTGGCCCATGTGTTGGCCCATGTGCAGTGAGAGCGGTTGCAAACACGTTGCACTGCCCCCGGTCAGTCACCATGTACCTTCCTGCACCACTGTGCCTCCAGGCCTTCTCAAATAGAAGCGCAGCAGCACAGCAATCTCTCTAAAAACAGGAGGGCGGGAAGAAATGGAGGGAGAGCAGGGCGGCAGGGGACAAGAATGTCAACGAAAGCAGCTGGGGCTAATGAACTCCACATCAGCCGTATTCCATTCTTTCGACTCCAGTCAAGTGTCGGTCCCCATTAGGCAATTGGCTTTGACAAGAGCTGTGCTAATTACCACTTACCAACCTTTAATTTCTGGGTAAAAGCAAAAGGAAAAAAACTAATGGATTTTTCATTTTCCAGAAAGGAATAAAATAGTTGTCTGAACAAAACACACACACACACACACACACACACACAACTGCATTAATACAAGAATTATTAATGTGTCTTTGCTAACCAGATTATTTAGCTGTTTTTCTTTTTTTGCCTTCAGGGTTTTTCAACATTTGTAGGGTTTTGCCTTAAATTATTTTGGTTGTGTCTTTTATTACTTGAGGGTTTTTTTTTAATTCTTTATTGTTTTAAGTATTACACATGTCTCCTTTTCCCCCCATTGACCTCTCCCTGGTTGTTCCCATCCCCACAGCACATGCCCTCACCCCCCCCCGCCCCCCACTGTCTCTGTCCATGGGTTCTGCTTATATGCATGCATACAAGTGCTTTGGTTGATCTCTCACCCCTCCACCCCCAACCTGCCTTCCCTCTGAGGTTGGTCTGTTCGATGCTTCTATGTCTCTGGGTCTATTTTAGTTCCATCAGTTTATGTTGTTCTATTACTTGAGGGTTTTAAGGACCTTGAAAATGATCTAGTCCGGACACCCAGCCACTGCCTGAGTCCCCTACATGGCTGACTGCGGGGCTTGTCCTGTGTGGAAGCCTCCATGGAGGGGCCTGGACTCACTCCCCAGGAGACACACTGGGTTTTCAGATGGCAGAACCTTAAAGTTGGGTATTTGCTTGAATTAAATCACATAACACTTGCTCAATTACAAGGAAGTAAACCAACAGGTTAAGGCAGATACTGACTGGGTTTTCCTCAATATTTTCTAATACCATGTTACAAGAACTTCAACCAAAAAAATTCTAGCTTTTCTCCAGCTTGTAATTATTTTAATAAGACAAACATATGTATTCTTGACCACTTAACTACTTAATTATAAAGGAAAAGGGTAAGTCAGGGTTTTCATTAGGGTTCTGAGAAACGAAATAGTGGGTTGCTCAGCTGTCCTTTGCCTCTTCCTTTCTAGTTTAGAAACAGAAAACTTGCTTCTTTTTCTGCTTACATGACTTCCTCTTCTGATTTGTCCAATGAGGAATCCACATCTCCACCAAAGAAGCTACTACGGTTAAGATGTGGGTTATCCCGTCAGCAGGTGCCGTTAAATCAAGCCAAGTACCTCCCATGAGCTTACCGGCTTGAGTTTCCGAAAGCCTGGGAAGATTTGCTGTCAGCCCTGAGATGTGAATAGTGGGAAGGGATTTCTGTCAAGTGCTTATGTCACAATTCTCCCCGGCCGGTAGGGATCTATTCTGTGATGCATGCTGGGAATAAAGGCAAGAGGCGGAATGAGTTGTCCAGGCGCTGACGTCCCACATCTACACCTCTGACTATCCTCGACTACAGAAAGGTAGACGGTAAGAAAAGTCTACCAGAAACCTGACGGTAGGAAATTACCCTAATTACCCGTTTTACCCGACTTTATCATCATGTGCATATTAATCTAGTCTAACACGCGGTGGGTGCCCGTGCACGTTGTACTAATCCCCTGAGCTAAGGTAGGCTTGGGTTTGATGGATTGCCTGGCAGGCTCATTAGTTTAGCCTCGTTATCCTTCAGGTATCAGTTCAAAGTTAAAGTCCCATCTGAAGGACTGTGTATGTATGACCTCAATTGAAACTGGAAAACAATGGCCATGCTTTTCTTCCGGAAAAAATCTTCCAAGACAAAGTTCTGAAGGTTAGCTGGTCTTTCGGGCACACGTCGTCACCAGTGTGCTGACCCAATTACTGTCTCCTAAAGCTGCTGTGTTTGGAAATGCGGATGCCATTAAGGCTCTTCTATCACATTATACTTCCACTCAGCGAGTAATTATGACTATGAGCTCAGCTCTGCGGAAAACAGAACGGAACGGTCAGCAGTCAGACCCCGCGAGCCGCCCCCCGGTGTCAGAGGAGATCACAGTGTCCTCCCGCCAGCCTTTGCCGGCCTCCTCGGTGTTAGGCCTGACCCCCAGAAACTTGCCCTCACTCCAGGGATGCATCTCTAAGCGTTAAAGTTTAGCATCTAAAATCCTCACCCTGGAAGCTTTCTTTAGAATCTATGACCCAGGAGTTATACACATGTATAATCAAGCAAGGGTTTCAGTGCTGTGGGGGAAGAACTAAAAATCTGATGAAGGTTTTGAAACGGAGCAACTTGTTTACTTGAGCCGACCAAACTCCTGGTCCGCATGGGCTCAGCGTTGCTCTGCGTTAAATCCCAGAAAAGGAATCCCCCTCCTCGAACAATCATTCATGTCACTTCTGCGGGAAGTTGCTGAGGAGTGGGGAAACATAACGATTATAATACATACCAATACAGATGCACTGTGTCCAAACGAGGTCTGGACCCTGGGACGGACTGCAGGTCCCTGGATTAGGGGTGAGGCAAGCAGGCTGCACAGGCGGCGGCAGCACGGCTCACTGTTTGGGGTTTGAAAAAATCTGAAGCACTCATCCACGAAAAGAATTCTAACAAATGATTAACTTACTCATTACAAAGAGTAAGTATGCAACAGCAGGTTCAAATGTAACTTTTATGAACATGTCAGCATAATGTCTGTTTAATATCATGACATTTGTTTCTAAATAAATTTTTGCTAAATCATGAATAATAACCATTTTGCTCTTTGAGCGGTGTTAAAATTTGCTTTAAACGTAAGGGCAGTATTTTTTAAATTAGACAATTTATATCAATATAAACTGAAATAAGATGTTATTCTGAACCCTTAAGTATATAGCCCTTAGCTATTTTAAACCAAAGAAGGAAGAGGAAATGAAGGTGGAGGGAAAGCCCCGTGTTGCACTGAGTACAGTGCAGCAAAACCCACAAAAATCTATCAAAAGTATTCACTTTGGGTTCCCGGTTCCTCAAGACACTCAGTATTGGGCGCCACTGGAGTTTCAATTAAAAATACTTTTCAAATTACACAGAAACAAGAAGACAACTGCATAAAGAAGAAAGGTCACGGCTGCTTCATACACTTTATTTGGATCCATCGTTGCACTTCCTTGCACGAGCAATCGGTGGAGTTTTACTTGCAGGAGGAGAAGGTCTTCCAGAAGAAGTTCTTGCAGGGCACTTTATCTGGGCGCGTGGACTGCTGCGGGGGCGGCCCTTCCCGCCGCCTGGACACCTCCCTGGCCGCCCCTCCTGTGAAGGGCGCTGCTCTGGCCTGGGAGGCCCACGCATACCACCAAGCAAGGAAAGTCAACAGGCTGCTCTTCTTCATTTCTGCCACTTCCTGCACATGCTTTTAAAGAGAAGCAGAGGACAAAGGAAAATCAACCATCTGGCTCAGCCAGCAACTGAAGATAAATACTGCCATCCTTCCTTCCTTCAAAAAAATAAAATTGCTCCAGAATAAATCACATATCCATTTAAAGGGTGAGAACGTTAAGAGAACACCTTAACAGCATTACTCTAATTAAAGAAAAGGAAAAGTTGAGAATTCTCAATCATGGAAAGA
Source organism: Plecotus auritus (assembly GCF_963455305.1). Taxonomy (NCBI): domain Eukaryota; kingdom Metazoa; phylum Chordata; class Mammalia; order Chiroptera; family Vespertilionidae; genus Plecotus; species Plecotus auritus. Next base: position 5,895,077 of record NC_137771.1, on the reverse strand, counting down.
AAAATACTGCTTATTTTTCCCATAATCTTTGCTGAGGTCCTGAATTCGAAGAGGTCAGGAGATCTGCCATTTTCCCCAATAAGTGGCAGCTAAGAAGCCCCGAGGTGGATCAGGTAATTAGATGAGCAGGTTTTCCCTCTCTGGCCTTCCTCCTGGCTGTCCACAAATTGCTCTTCAAGACAGATCAGATTGAGCTGCTATATCCCGGTCTTTCAAACTCCTTAGAAAGCTTCCAGGAGTAATCTGATGATAAATGACTTGTCTGAGACTCATCTGGTAATTTCAGAGAAAAATCCATTTTTAATGGTCAACTTTATGTACTCTCCTTGGAACTTTTTCAAAATGGAAAAAAAAGAAAAATAAATCACCCCATGAAGTTGCAAGTTCTCACAATGAAGAACGTAACGATGTCAATTCATCTGAGTCCGTGAGAACATGTGCCGGGTATGTGAATTAGGACTCCAGAAGTGTGTGTGTGACTTAATAGTGCGGTGAGGGCCATGCTCGCGGTACAATAGACTGGTCCAATCACCGAGCCTTCAAAGACCAGCGGACGGAGACCGCTAGCATGAGGAAGCCCACCGGGGCTTCAGAACTTCCCAACTGCCTCGGCTCCGTGGTCAGCGAGACTCCACGGTCTGTGTGACATCACAGGACCCCAGGGCAGCAGGGAACACTATGCAGCTCAGCCCCGCAGCCTGTCCTACACACTCGGCCGTGCAGATGCTGAGGAGTCCACAGGCATGGCCAAACAGGCCAGGCAGCGAGACAGCCAGAAAGCCGGCCAGTGTGTGGCCAAGTCAGGGACTACTCACCCCACTGTCGCTGTCGTGGCCGGCAAGGCCACCCTCCGGAGGCAGGGCAGCGGTGGCCGCGGAGAGCAGCAGCAGCAGCAGCAGGCAGAGGGGCGGCGGCATTCTGCGGGCTGACTGGCACTCCTCTCCAGCCCTGCGGCTGCTCGTCTTTCTTGGCAGCCCTGAAATCGGTGTTTTGTGGACGTGGGGCTCTTTGGAGACGGCGGATATTTCTAGCTCAACCTGCAGCTGGTTTTTTGTATTCATACCTGTGTAACACCTGCACCCCTTCCTCCCGCACACTCAAGCAGTGACGCATATGCCAGAGCAATCAGTGCCCACAAAGGCGCTTCTGGATGGGACTTAACCCTTCATTAAAGACGCGGGTCTTTGCTGTGTTTAGAGCAGATTTGCTCTTGCTTTGCAATTCATGTGCACTTGCTTCTAAAGAAGTTCCACGTCCTCCTAATCAGGCCCACAGCACGCAGGAGGCCGTGAGGACAAAACCAAGTCATTCAACACAGTATACATCAGCCTTGGGGGAGGAGCCGACCACCTGCGGTTCTGCCCGGCAGAGAAGGGCTGAATCTGCCAGGGGCAGAAGAAACAGGAGCAATGAGGGCCCCGGGAGCCGCTTGGAGCAGCGTCGCCTGGTTTCCCAAACCGCAGGCAAGGACAGCCCGGTGATGGTTCCCCAGCCAGCAGGCCCGACGCTGTCCTGCCCAGGCCTTCTCACACTGCGATGTGAACCCAAACCGCCTAAATGAAGTTAGGATTAGAATGCAGGTTCTGATGCTGTGCGAGGAGGAGCGAAGGCCCCACAATTCTAACGAGCACCCGGGTGACGCTGACAGACTCAAGTCCAGTGTTTGTCAAACTGCTACTGACCACCCACTAGCGGGTCATAAACTAGCACTTTTTGAATGAACAGGAATTAGAGGGCGTCACAAGGAGTAAGGGTAAATTCTGTCTCTTGTGTCAGGTGTGAAACGTTTTTTACTGAATGACCTGCACTTGACCGGCTCCTGGGCTCAGTCTCCTCCCGAGGACGGTGCCACCCTGCGAAGTGCAGGCTGGGATGTCCTGTGTGCCGCCTCCTGGCTTTTCCTCACTATGAACGCAGGAAACCCCTGGTTAGAGCCAAGTGACCTGAGCAAGGGCTCCAACTTACCCCACGAGCACATCCTGGACTCCAGGGCACAAGCCTTCACAGCGTGCCCACCATGCCAGGCACCACACAAGCACCACGCGATCACCGTTCACCACCCGAAGTCTGCCTTCAGGCAGCTGATCACCCAATGTTTGATGCAAGAATGTGTGTTTCTGGCCCTGACCGGTTTGGCTCAGTGGATAGAGCGTCGGCCTGCGGACTGAAGGGTCCCGGGTTCGATTCCGGTCAAGGGCATGTACCTTGGTTGCGGGCACATCCCCAGTGGGAGGTGTGCAGGAGGCAGCTGATCGATGTTTCTCTCTCATCGATGTTTCTAACTCTCTATCCCTCTCCCTTCCTCTCTGTAAAAAAATCAATAAAAAAAAAAAAAAAATGTGTGTTTCTGAAAAGAGGTACAATGAGAACCTTGATTAAAAGGAAAAACAAAGGCTGCTCATTCTAAAGGGCAGAACAGGACCCAGAGAGACGTTAGGAGGTGGAAGAGTTTTCTCTATCAACAGAAGAAACTTGGAATTAGTGTCCAATAAGAGAGGGCTCTCGTCCCTGGAGTTCAGCAGAGCCTGGGGAGCCACGCCCCAGGAATGCTGTAGAAGGGGATCCCAGCTGGTGGGAAGATGGACTAAATGACCCTAAGGGTTCTTTCTGGACTCCACAGTTCGGGAGAGGGAACAGGCCTGTCCCCACGAACTCTTCCTGGACATCACTGTGTGAGGCGGTGCAGCTTTCCCATCTCCTCTTTCGTCACACACACCTCACTGCGAGGTATTTCTACCCCTAGTCACTGCTAAGAACACAAAGTTTCAGAAAGTCATACAGCTACTACAGTGGCAAAAGCAGGGTGCAAGTCTAGGCTTGTCAACCTTTGGAAAGTCCATCGTATTTAGTCTCTGGATTCTCCCTGATGAGGAGTTTTAGGAGAGTTTATCTGAAAATGAAACTTAACATACAGATCTCTGGCTGGAATGTCCTGTAAAGATGGAAGGCTTCTTGATTTCCTTTTCCTTCACTCATGTGACACACAGATGTTACAATTAACATCTGAGATTAGTTATTTGCAGAAGCCGAAACTAAAGTTTGAATTCAATGCTTTACCATGATCACAGCTTAGCATCTCTTTTTGACTGTCGGACTTTGGGGTGTCTTCTGCTCATCGTATTTGGGCATGGGTGGTAAAAATCCTGTCCAAAACACATGCCCTTTTTCCTCTTGCCCCCTCAAATCAGCACCCCAAATGTACTTAGTCTCTACTGGTCAATAGATGGTTAATCTCTCCACGCTTCAGCTTGCTCATCAGTAAAATGGGAATAACTAGATATACCCTGAACAAGCTGTGAAGATCCACCCAGTGAGGTACGACCGGGAGCACCCAGAGCAGGCCTGGCACACGGAAAGGGCTCTGTAAATGCCAGTCCCTTCTCTTCACCCTCCTGCCCCTATATGGGAAAGGCACGGCCTGGACCTCTAAGCAACGCCCAAAAGAAGACAGAACTGGGGCTCCTGGAAGCATCACCTCACAAATAAGACAGAGGACAACACACTGAGTGCTTGGAATCATAGGCCAGGTTTTCCTCTCAAGCAAAACTTCTTCCCAGCAGAACCACAGTTTAATTACAAAACAGCCCGAAGAAAATCACAAAAACTGTGTTTCTGGAGAAAATCACATTTAAAAGGTAAAAAGGAACATTTCCCAAACCTTTTTACCTTGTGATCACAAGTGACATGGGTTTAAAACATGGGTAATCAGCCCTAACTGGTTTGGCTCAGTGGATAGAGCGTCGGCCTGTGGACTGAAGGGTCCCAGGTTCGATTCCAGTCAAGGGCATGTACCTTGGTTGCGGGCACATCCCCAGTAGGGAGTGTGCAAGAGGCAGCTGAATCGATGTTTCTCTCTCATCGATGTTTCTAACTCTCTATACTTCTCCTTTCCTCTCTGTAAAAAATCAATAAAATATATTTTAAAAAATAAAAAAATAAAAAAATAAATAAAACATGGGTAATCAAAAGAACTATGTAAATATAGCTTTATTCATTTTCAGGAATTGCCAGCCTAAAAAATCATGTAAAAGAATTAAGAAATAACTATGATTTTTGCTTGAGAAAAATCAACCATATTTAACTGCCAACACAGTTTTATTAATTGCAATAGATATAACTTCTAATATACACCATTGAAATACACGGGACGGGAGTATTTTGCTTGAGTTTCCCATTCTCTTTTCAAGTACTGTTTGCGGTCACTGACTTGGAGAATACAGCACAAAAGGCCCCTCGCCTCTTTTTGTTTTTTAATCTCTTCTCCCTTCCAAGTTCTCTTTGTGGCAATATGCGTTCCCTTTGTGGCAATATGCGTTTTCGGTGGCGCTCCCTGCTAAGGGCTGCTTTGTCCAAGCGGAGACAGAGTTTAATTCTCACTTCCCACGCCTCCAGCCTCTGCTGGCTCCAATGAATCTTTGTTTTCATCCTCTAATTTCTTTTTCTTCTTTGTTTTCCGTTCTACGTTAAACCGAGTGATCTCTTCACTTTTCTCTGTGATGTATTTTAGCTACAAAAAAAATTTAAAAATTATATTTTTATCTGGTTGCAAAGCCATTTGTAAGTCTAGTGGGATAAATCTTACACCGCCTCCCCACCACTCCCACCGAAAGAATTTGGGTGCAAAAGCCGGGGTCACATTCCTTAGAGTTAGAGCTTCAAATTTTTTCTGGTAGCCGGAATCAACTACAAGTCAACTCACCGCTGCTCACGTATGTTACCAAACAGGAAGGAGTTCCTTGAGTAATCAATGAATTAAAACTTGAAGCTTGCAGAAGGCATACCAATCACAAATATACTTTACAAAACACAAATTTGTTCAACCCCTCCCCCAAATTTATCCAACTAAAATTGTTCAGCAACTACTATGTGCCACATACTAGGGATGCAAGGTAAGTGCCTTTAGGGAGAATTTAGTCAAATGCACAAATTTAGCTGCATGTCTTCATTAATAAGCTTCTGTCAGATGAAAAAAAATTAAGAGTCCAAAATCAAAACCCTATTCTGACATCAACAAATAAGCAATAGCAAGTTATACTCTAAGAGGACTTGCACTGACCATTCCTTTGCAAAAGACAGAAACTGCTCCCTACAGCTGACCAAGGAGCAGTGATGACTCAGACTTCATTTCCACTGGTTCGCAGCACCACCAAGCACCTTACCTATTTTACTTGGGAATCATATCCTCCTCAACCTTGACTTAAACTCTGGAGAAAGAATGTTAGAAGGGCAAAGGCCAAAAAGAGCCCAGTAGGAACAGCACTATTCAGGGTTAGAAAGTCAAGGTTCAGCTGCCAACCAGAGCGCTTCATATTTAACTGTGGGGCATTACCAACTCGTTGTCTGGCTTGTAAAGTGGGCTAATGCCTTGTGTTGTTAACCCTCATAGGGTGGTTGTGAGGCTTAGATGGTATGTTAAATATTTATTTTTTAAAAACCCTATAAACAGTCAATTGCTGCAGAAATTCATTCAACAACTACTTATTGAGCACCTACTGTATGCCAGTCTTTATTTTTGGCACAGCAGATGGAGCAGGGAATAAAGAGGCAGAAATCCCTGCCCTCGTGGAGCTCACGTTGTGGAGGAACAGAAAGCATTTTAACTGGAGGCTCAGACTCAAGTCAGGGACCCTCATAGGGGTCCTGGATCTGCCGTCAGCACAGCCACTGGGCGGGATGATCACAGCATCCCCTGGAAAGCGAGGACGTGGTCAAGAGGACTTCAGGACTTATTGGAAAAGACAGACTGTTTCCTGCCCATCCTGGCTGTGCAGATACTCCTTCCATATCCGGCCCCTCGGAAAACTGTGGGCACCATAAACTATCCCCATGCCCTCTAGCCTGTGACCCATCTCTGACATCATGCTGTGAATGAAACATGGGACCCAAGTTTTGAGATATTACAAAAAGGCAAACTATGAAATCCAGAGAGTGCTGATTAGAAAATTTCAAATTGGCTTGGCAAGATCCATCTTAATGAAAGAAAGACTATAAATTACAAGCAGGTCTGAAAGGTTCAACCATCTCTCGTTTTTAATGCAAGGTGCCCTGGGGAATCACTTCATGGCTGCAAGTGATTAATTGGGAATAATGTATTCTGATGGGAAAGGGGAGTGAGGGAAGAAATCCATCTCTCACCAGTGAATTACTCCTCCTGGCTAAGAGCTTCACATCCTCCGTGTTAATGGTGCTTCTCTTCGCATGTCTGTAGAAAGGGCAGAAACAATTCCCCAAAATGTTTGGTATTATTTAAAGTTTTGATGAAACACCAAAGTTCATGGTCAGACTTCAGGCTAGCAAGGATCTCTAAGTAGCCCATCTTTTCAGATTAAGATCATTAAGCAAGAGAGACACAAAATGAATGAAGTGACTAGCCAAGATGCCAATTAAATAGAGACCAAGAGAAAGCACAGCCCATCTGCCCACCTCCCCTGCAGGCCACGGTGCCTGAGGAACACAAGCATGGCAAGGAGCCAGCGGCATCAACCTTCTGAGGAGATCTGGGTCACCATGGTCACAGCAAACACCGCAGAAAAAGCAAGGTCACTGTACACCTCCAGTGAAAAGAGGAAACGGCAGTCTCACAATACAAAGGTCGCCTCTGCTTAAAGGACGTTACTAGTGAACAGAAGAATAAAGAGAATTTCCGTGAGGCGGGGCTTCACTCAGATCGAGATCCTGAAGCTCTTCTCCAAAGACTAACTTAGAGCAGAAAGCTTGGGCAGATGTCTCCTAACATCCCATTTCCCCTCAAGGAGGTAATGCGCTCCCTTGACAAGAGCCTGGTTAGAACAAAGAACATCCTTTAAATCGGAGTCTGTTTCTTGCTTATAACTTGGATTCAAATTCTCAACCCAGTCCCCTTATCTTTGCTTTGAAAGGTAATTTGAGCCCTGGCCAGGTAACTCAGTAGGTTAGAGCATGGTACTGATACGCCAAGGTTCAGGGTTTGATCCTGGGTAAGGGCACATACAAGCAACCAATGAATAAAAAGTGGAACAAATAGATGTTTCCTTCCCTCACTCCCTTTTTTCTCCCCCTCTCTCTCTAAAATCAATAAATTAAAAAAAAATTTTAAGGTAATTAGATAAGCTCTAGTCAACAATTTATAACTCTACACCCTTTCTTGCCATTTCTAACTTCCTTCAAAAATAAATAGGAACTTTGTACATAGGAATAGATTGGAATTTTTGTACTCCTAAGTGGCCAGCACGTAGTAGTCAACACTAAATATCTGTTGAATTAAAGATAAAGTCACACAGAAATTATACTCCATAACTTGGCCAAATTATTCCTTCCCACCCTGCTAAATGTGGAAATATTACGTGTCATCTTATCATGATGGACAATATCTGCCTATCCTGAGATAATGTCCATTTCAGGAGATAAGTTCCAATGAGCCACCTGCAAGGACCATGATAGAGAGGGGGAAAGTCAGCCAGGTGACACAACAGCAGCCACTCCATGTGAGGCCACTCCACTGATGTCCTGGGTGGAAGATGTTACATGCCATGGACACAGTGTGGCCCTCGCCTCAATCACACATCAGGCTGCTCTGTCAGTATTTTATTCTTGGTGAAGGGCAGTAAAAGGAATGAGTAAAAGGAAGCAGCACATTGAACTAGTTACAGAGTAAGGTTAGCTTATCTCTTCACAAAGAATTGTTTAGGGAACAACCAAGTCCTCTCTACCACTCAGCTCATCTAATGTCTCTGCCACGTGTGGTGTTTTGATAGTTTCCTCCAGGGAGGGGCGGGTATGTTCTATGCCGGCCACTATACACTAGAGACTCCTAATTCAAACCCCCAACTCCAAAACATTTCTAGGGAAAAGAACAAAGCCATTTTTCCTATAACACTTTTAGGTTTTAAAGATTACCAAAACTAGAGGCCCGGTGCACAAAATTTATGCACAGGTAGGGTCCGTAGGCCTGGCCGGCGATCGGTGCCTTCCTTTCCCTGGCTGCCAGCCGACCGGGGCCTTCCTTCGTTCAGCGCCACCCCCTGGTGGTCAGTGCACATCATAGCAAGTGGCTTAACTCCCAGTTGGTCGAACTCCCAAGGGGACAACTTGCATATTAGCCTTTTAGTATATAAGATGTTCCTAGAATTTACTTACTACAGAATATCTTCTTCAAAACATTTCATCTTTAACACATTAACAATACTAGGTGACTAGAGATTTCAAAGCTAAATAAGAGAAATTCATAACTTAAATTGAGATGATTTTCCAAAGTTTATAGGTGAATTGACTATTTAGAACTTAAATGTATTTTCTCACATAAACAATGGTTAGATTCCCAGCCAGCCTACAAAGATTACTGAATGCTTGCAGAACTCTGATCACTATGAGAAGCCTAAACAGCACATATTTCAGACTTCTCAGAGTAGCCATAGTTCTAGAAGTAGAGCCTGGGTGACGGGGAAACTCAAAGCCACAGGACAAAGCTGACCGCTGGGAACATCAATTTTATTCAGTGATGAACTTTAAAACAGGATTTTTTTATATGAGAGCAAACAGGAATATTATGAAAACCAACGTAAAATTAAGACAAAGGATGAGTCTCCAAAGAACATTTGCTCTTGCATCCCTCGGGGTGCTGGGAGGAAGTCTGAGGGGGCAGTGAGTGCACACGTGGACACACGTGGACACACGTGGACACGGCAGAAGCTGTGGCTCCTTGCAGTGAGTGCAGCCTCAGCTGGTCTCACCCGGACAGCAGCAGCCGAAAGCCGCTACACAGACTCCGTTATTTAGAAGATGATGCCCTTCCTGTGGAGCTTACAGTCTGAGTGACACCCCCCAGGACCCAGGCAAAGAAAATCAACCTTTCAATGTGATTATAAAAACAGAGGAACTAGCCAAAACCGGTTTGGCTCAGTGGATAGAGCGTCAGCCTGCGGACTGAAGGGTCCCAGGTTCGATTCCGGTCAAGGGCACGTAACTTGGTTGCGGGCACATCCCCAGTAGGAGGTGTGCAGGAGGCAGCTGATCGATGTTTCTCTCTCATCGATGTTTCTAGCTCTCTATCCCTCTTCCTTCCTCTCTGTAAAAAATCAATAAAATATATTAAAAAAAAAATACCAGAGGAACTGAATGCTCCGTGATTACAACACTCAATATTTCTAGCTTCATTTTTATTTCTAATATTTTTGCAGAAGCATTTAAAAATGTTCATTGCTTTGTCCCACAGCTAACACAGAAATGGGGGGGAAAGTCACAACTGGGGGCACACGAGTGGTGCGCAAAGGCCAGAGCCACTAGTGAACACCCTCCAGTGCGCGGCCAGTCCGCACCACAGCCATCGTGCTGTCCAAAGGCAGCGTGCTGCAGTGGAGAAACCCGCTCTAGTCACAAAGCTTCACGTGCAAATCAAATCTGCCTACTGATTTAGACTTTTGTGTCTCTCTTTCAAATAAAAAGAGAGTTTTATTTAAAAAAATTTTTAATATATTTTATTGATTTTTTTACAGAGAGGAAGGGAGAGGGAGAGAGCTAGAAACATTGATGAGAGAGAAACATCGATCAGCTGCCTCCTGCACACGCCCCACTGGGGATGTGCCCGCAACCAAGGTACATGCCCTTGACTGTAATCAAACCTGGGACCCTTGAGTCCGCAGGCTGACGCTCTATCCACTGAGCCACACCGGCGAGGGCTTAAAAAATTTTTTTAAAGGAGAGAAAAGAAATAGCAAGTAATGGTGATAAGTGTATTTCACAGGAGACACAGGGGTTGGGGATAATGGGCCACACATATGGGGCAACTGCCTGAATTAACAATGAATAAACCATATGAGCTATCAGCATCCCATAATATTATCTTGTCCCTTTTGGCCAAGTTGAAGATGCTAAGCAGTTTTTAGGGTCTCATATATACAGGAATAGGAAAGATTTAGAGCCTGCCCTCTGAGAACCTATGCTTTAACTCATTCAAAATATTCACCCGAGAAGCAAAGAGCTGCTAGGAGCAAGGTGAAAAGCATGGGGTGTGAGAGGCTGGCACCAAATCAGAAGTGGCAGCAAATTAGAAAGCTTTGGCCCTTTCAGGCCTTAGTCATTCAAATTGCTTCATAAAAGCAATTCGTTGCAATTGTTTTCAATTACTTGAGGTACTAATTGAAGAGATGAGCATAAATCACCTGTAAAAGCTAAAGCTTTACCAGCTGAAAGCAAGTCACCCTCTTTTCAAGGAGTGTACAGCTCACTCGGAACAAACGTGGCAAATGCAAGCCTGCTGTGGACGCGTGCTGTCATCATCCGGCCAGCTGCCAGCAATCACCGCCTGGCGCACAGTGCAGCCCGGCCTGGCACGGGGACCAGACCCTAGCATCACACCCTCCTGCAGAAATGGTCTTAAAAGCCCTGCACATTCAGACTCCTAGAGACATCATCCAGGCCTTTTTAACCTAGAACTGATCAAAAAATACTTGGAAAACTTCAAAAAAAGGCAAAATCAAGCCTGAATGGACGTGATTAAAGCAGATGTTATATTCCTGTGGAATCATGATTAGAGATGAGCCTCCACAAAATGCAAAAAAAAACCTCTCCTGGAATATACCACCAGATGGAGAGTATCAATAGAATGTAAACAAACACAGTAGCAGATAATCAAGCTCTGTACCCACCTTGCAAACATTTCAAGGTCTTTGGCAAAACTTTCTGAAAGAGAGAAAAGATGCGCTTCAGCTACCCTTATCTCAGCCTTATTTCAGGAGAAAAAGTGTTATCTCTCGATTTCTGCAGTAAATACAGTAACTGATACAACAAACCCTCTCAAAGGTGAGAGGGGACACTCCAGGCAGCCCCAGGCACAGGCGCCTTTAGCCATTTGGTTCATTATGACCTCCTTGTCCTTCTGGCACCTTGACCCTTTATTACAAGCTTTCTGGTGACTGTGGCTACACCCTTCATTCCAAGAAACTATCCCTTAACCTTACATTTTGCTACAAGTTAGGGCTTGGAGGACATTAATTTCCTGTGAAGTCAAGCAAATACCAATGCCACAAGTTCACCTGTCAAATAAACTATGGGCGATATAAAAATGTTATAAAGCAAGGAAATAAAAGATTTAATGTCTAAAAAAAAAATTTAATGTCTAATGTTCCAGGCAGTTTAAAACACAATAAAATAAAGGTGCTAATGCCCCAGTGTTAGTGTAATAGAAAAAAATAGTTCCTCCATAAACCATCTAAATCTGACAGCGGAGAAAGGAACTGCTTCATGAACAGTGTCAGTGATAATGTGCTATCGGGTGGTGACACACCCACGGCACCCACCCACACGTTTCTCCCAGGCAAACCAACCCCTGGGGCTTCTATACGTATGCAGGAAGGCCGGGGCTTCATACCGCACTGCCGGAAGGTCACCTCCGAAATCGCTGCGATGGTCTGTTTGCTGAGCTGCATCTCCTTGTCCGAGGCAACCTCCTCGCAAAGACAGCCCACGGTGTAGTGGACTGCTGCCTTCAGCCTCTGAAGCAAAAACCAAAATACCTCATGGGGAGGCTGCAGATAAGACCTTTTCCCATCTTAAAAAAGTAAGACCGGAAGCGGGCCTGCTCAGCCCAATTCCTGCAGCACGTTCCAGAACGGCTCGGTGCCTTTTCGAGTGTACTAATAAATCAATGAGGGCCTCTGGAGTGTGACTTGTAGAAACATTACTTCCTGGCTAATGGCTATGATTTAGGTCAAGTAAAGACAAGGAATCACGATGGCAGGTCAGCGGGGAGAGGAGTCAGATGGCACTTGCAACGGATCTGCGTGACTTGACTCATCCACAAACACGCGCCATGTTCCCACGGAGCCGAGGCACATGCTGGGTGCTTGGGGAACACAACGAAACACCAGGCGGCTTTCCTGCCCGGATGGGGGTGAATCAAGTAAGAGCAAAAGGACCCCATCCCTCTGCTGCAAGTTTCTGCACCCCACGCCTGCATGTAATGAGGGATGGATGACCAGGAAAACCGGAAAGATTCATGAGGGCACGTGACCCTCCTTTGAGTGTTAGTTTGCGAGCCCACCTGGGCAGGATCATCACAGTCCTGAGCAACCCTTTGGGATACTGGAAAACCCCTCTTCCGCAGGCAGAGGAGTAGAGAACCGAGACAAGCTAAGCCAAGGTCTCATCTCCTGTCAACAAACTGTGTACGCTCCATCTCTGTGCTGGAGACAGAGCTCAGCAGGACATGGTGACAGCTGAACCCGACAGCAAGTGTTCACAGCAGAGGCAAGATGAGGAGGAACTGCAGAACACAAGTCCAGCCCCAGCCGGTTTGGCTCAGTGGATAGACCGTTGGCCTGTGGACTGAAGAGTCCCAGGTTCGATCCCAGTCAAGGGCACATGCCTGGGTTGCGGGCTTAATCCCTGGTGTGGGGTGTGCAGGACGCAGCCGATCAATGATTCTCTCTCATCATTGATATTTCTCTCTCTCTCTCCCTTCCTCTCTGCAATCAATAAAATAAATAAACAAACAAATAAATAAATAGAACAAAAGTCCAGGACCCCGGAGTACGGGACAGGCAGGTAAGTGAGGCGCCTACCTTCCTTAGCGTTAGACTTCAAAGGCTAGGTCAACTGAGGCTTTGGTCTGAGGAGACAAAGGGGCCATCACCCTGGAAGGAATCAAGGCCCTCCCAGGTCATCTTTTTAAAGCACATGTGGGTGGGGTCAGGGGTGAGAGAACGGGGCAGGGGTCCTCCTGATCGCCAGGCATTTTCTCGACCCTCCTCCTGGGCTGGGCTGAGCCCTTCCAATGCCACAGACGCTGGAGGCTACATCACTGCACTCTGAGCGCCTCGGGCAGGGCCCCGGCAGTTTCGTTCTCTGTGCCAGAACCGCTGCTTGAAGGAAGGGTCCTCAACCTGCTCACCCCTGCACAGAGGACGAGGCTCACCTTTCTCAGCCCAGAAAGATGGGGGAGTGGGAAAGGGGGTCAAATATATGGTGACAGGAGATTTGACTTTGGGTGGTGGGCACACAACGCAATACACAGATAAAGTATCATCGAATTCTACACTTGAAACCTGTATAATTTTATTAACCAACGTCACCCCGGTCATTTTACTTAATAAAAACCATTTCCTCGGCCCATCTGGGCAGCCTTACTCATTTCATCAGTATGCACTTGTTTATTGACAGCCAGGCTGGGTACCAGGGGCTGAGAACACAGAATGCAAAGGCAGCTCCTGATGTCCAAGAGTTCAGCTCCCGCTACCCCTCCGCCATGCATGGACTCTTCCAGACCATCGGGGTCAAGAAAGACGCTGGAGAAGGGCTCCAGGGAAGACCAGGGGCAGGACTACTGAACGGAGGCATGATCCTCGCCTGGGGCCTGCAGGAAGGAACAGCGCTGCAAGACACAGCTCGGGGACACGTGGGGAAGTGTGACTATGGACTGAACATCATCTAATAATACCATAGAACCTTATCAATATTAAACGTCCTGAGCGTAATAATTGAGATGCTGTCAGAGGGCGCCTTTGTGTTTGGGAGATGCATGCTCAAGTATTGAAATGTCAAGGTAATGTGCCAAGCTATTTGCCATTAATTCTTAAATAATTCAGAAAAAAAAAACAAAAGGAGGAAAATACAGCAAAAGGTTAACTGGCGAATGGAGGTGAGGGGTACATGGGTGTTGGGAACATGAACTTTGCAGCCTTTTCTGAAGGCTCCTCGGAAGAAAGGGGCAGGGAAACAGCTTCTGAAACCTCACACTTCACAGGAGGGAACCGCGCATGTGCGGGCCCGTTCCGGGTCCCCGCAGGTAACGCCCGCTTCGAGGCTGCCCGGCCTCGCTGCTCACCTCTCCCGAGCGCCCTTCCGTTCCCAGGACTCCCCTCGTCCTCATTCCCGGGCGACGAATGGACGGGCTGAACACCCGCTACCACCCCGCCGGGAGGGTGACTGACTACCCCACCTCTCCACGAAAGAAAACGGAGTTTGGCAAAGTCACCACCGCCCTCGAGTTGCGGGGCCGCGATGCGAACGCACCCGGGAGGCTGGCCTCTGCACCCCGACGGCGCGGGTTCACATCCAGCCCCGAGGCCGGCTCCGCCGCGGCAGGAGGGAGCGGGCGCCGCTCACGGGGGCCAACACGTTAGGGCTCGACCTTTGCCCGACTCCCTTCAACGCTCACAGCCCACCCTCACCTCAACCCTGTCTGAGGAGGGAGACGGAGGCGTCACACAGCCAGAGGCCAGCCCTCGCCGCCAGACCCGGGGGCGCGCCGCACTCCGCCGGCGTCGTCCTCCCACCGCGTCACCATGGAAACGGTCTCCCAGCACTCACCCCCTGGGCCGCCCCCAACCCCCGCCCCGGCCCCCGAGGCAGCCCCGCTGGCGCACGCGCAGGTCCCCGCGCCACAGCCGGCCAGGGCGAGCCCTGTGGCCCTGGGAGGCGGACACCGAGGCAAGGCCGGGCCGAGGCCTCCGAGGGCTTCTCGTCTCCAGAAACTCCACGCCGTCCTCTCCCAGCCCAGCCGGGACGCCGTTTCCCTGTACCTGTCGATAAAAGAGCCCCTGCTGCTCCTCGGCCCCCTCCTTCTCCTCCTCCATCACAGCGGCGGATCCAGGCAGGCGCGCGAGTGCGTAAAGAGGGCGACACGCCGGCGCAGTCAGATTTTCCCGCCTCGGCGCCCGGCGACAGGCCGCGCGGAGGGACAAAGCGCGAAGCTCGACGGTGTCGCGCGCGCCCCCTGGCGGCCGCTCTGGGAAGGGCTCTTCGCAGTTCATCTCCAGCCCCCCCTGAGCTTTACGGGGCGAGGGGACTGGGCCGCCCAGCCATGCTCCCTGTGGACCCCAGACCAGCTCAGTGCCTGGCACAGTGGTTAACACCAGCGCTGGGAGAGCAAGTGAGTGTTTCCCCAACGTTCTTTTTTTAAGAGAGAGAGAAAGGGAGAGAGAGAGAGAAACGCCTATGTGAGAGTGAGACATCCATCGGCTGCCTCCTGCACGCCCCCTGCCGGGGATGGAGCCCACTACCCGGGCATGTGCCCTGACCCAGAATCGAACCAGCAAACTTTCACGGGACGATGCCCAACCCACTGGGAACACCGGCCAGGGCTGTTCCGCAACATTCTTTACGGTAACTTCATGCAGCTCTAACTTCCGTGAGCCTTGCAAAATCCAATTGGTTTTTATAATTCAGCCACCGACAAGAGTGTCAAAATCAGACCACGGATAAATGTTTGGTTACTATCCCATCCAGTACTCGCTGAGTGGGATAATAACCAAACATTTATTTTCTCAATGTTTTGTGCTATTCACGATGAAAAGGCTCCAGACAGGGTACACATTAACAGTCAACAACAAATCAAACCCCGATTTGTAGCACTTGCCGTTTTCCATGGTGTAAAAACTCCCATCATTGCCAATTTCAAACTCCTATGGCTCAGTGGAGTATTGCCCTGTCACCAAAAAGGTCTTGGGCTCAGTTCCCAGTCAGGGCGCATACATGGGCTGCAGATCCAACACAGGGCCCGTGGGGAGTGTGTGCAGGAGACAATTAATCCATGTCTCTCTCTCTCTCTCCCTCCCTCCCACTTTCTCTGAAATCAATGAGAACAAAGATCCTCAGGTGATGATTTAAAAAAACAAACAAAGCAGAAATCACACTGGGCTTCTGTTAGATGTCTCACCGGGCAATTACCCCCCTCTCAGCTGCATCCTAAGGGGGGGGGGGAGCGCTGAGGAGGCAGAGCTGCAATATACGGAGATATTAGGGTTGATTATTCAGTAACCTACGGATGTTATTCTTCAGAATAATCTGTAAAGGGTTTTTGGAAACAGGGCTCTAATGCATTTATTTTATTTATTTTCTAAATATATTTTATTAATATTTTACAGAGAGGAAGGGAGAGGGATAGAGAGCTAGAAACATCGATAAGAGAGAAACATCGATCAGCTGCCTCCTGCACACCTCCCACTGGGGATGTGCCCACAACCAAGGTACATGCCCTTGGCCAGAATCGAACCCGGGACCCTTCAGTCCGCAGGCCGACGCTCTATCCACTGAGCCAAACCAGTTTCGGCGCTCTAATGCATTTAAATTGCCAGCTTTAGAATGATGTCCTCTATGACACTGAGCAAAAACAACCTGCAGACCGTTGTTACCAAATAACCTTATTTTTGTTTAAGGAAAAAAGCATACAGATCTCTATGGGAGGGGGGTGGTATTTGAAAGGAACAGAAAAACAGCAGGAAGAATAGATGACAAACACAGTTAACTTCTGAGCAAAGGGTCCAGGAGAAGGCGGATAAGGGCTCTCAAATTTTTCACTTTATACATTTCTGTAATCTGCATTTTTAAACAAGCTCGTACTTCTTTTATAATTAAAGGTAAACACATAAGCCACTCCTCGTCCTCTTCATCCTCCTAAGTCCCCTCCCCACCCCCCAAAGTGTGCAAAGGGCTGAGAACAGAGAACCTCTTTCTGGAGGAATCGCCTTCTGATTCACTTCCACTTCCTCTGAGAGACAGGCGCCCCGCCCGTGGCCTCTCCCCCACCACTCCCTGGGGGAATCCCAGTCTCCAGTCTCCAGGGTCCTCAGTGCCATGGGGGACAGACCTCTGGCGGGACTTCCCTCATCCGTGCCCCTGCCTTAGCAGGCCCACTCTGCCCTCCGTAGCCCGCCCTGCTCCCGAACCCCCGCAGCCGGGGGAGGAAAGCAGGGGGGCTGGGCGGGGTGGGGTGGAGTGGGAGGCGGTGAGGAGCTCCTGCCCTGGGCCAGACCTTGGGTCAGAGCCCAGCTTCTTTCACCAGCTGTGTGGCCCTGAGCAAGTCACTGAGCCTCTCCAAGCCTCGGTCCCCTCCTCCTGAACGCGGGGATCACAGTGCCAACCTCAGCGTAGCTGTGAGGTTAAAGTGCTCACATAAGTGCTCAATAAACAGTAACACCTTCTGCCCAGCCGTTTCCGTGCCTGGTGCCTCGCGTGTGATCTCACTGTCAAGCCGTTGCTTCTCAGGGCAAAAGAGCAGTATTCCGGCGGCACTTGGGGCGGATCCAGGCACTTCAGACTCTGCGGCTGAGCTATCACGTTACAGGGAAGGACTAGATGCGGCTGGAAGTGTGTCCTCTTCCTGGACGAAGAGTTCTGTATGCTGGCCACCAGATGTCAGCACCGAGCCACGCCATGAGCCGAGGCGCTGGTGAGCTACCTGGCTTTGGTAGGCGCTCACTCCAGATCTCAGCTGCCTTCAGAGGAAGACCCCCCACCCCCTTTTATATATGAGGGAGCCGGGCCACAGGTGAAAGGACTTGGCCGGAGGTAACACTGCTAGGAAGTGGCAGAGCCCAAATTTGAATATGAGCAGTCCAGCTGGAGTCTGCTTTCACCATAAATAAGACTAGCCTGGCCCGTTCGGCTGTTCTGTCCAGCCCACGGAGCCGAAAGAGCGGAGGGTTCTCTTGCTCTCCCCTCCGCTCCTTTACTTTGAATTTATATTAGTTCACACAAACACTCCATCCATGCTTTTGTTCCGGCCCTCCGGTCCAGTTTAAGAACCCATTGTGGCCCTCGAGTCAAAAAGTTTGCCCACCCCTGGACTAAGGCATTTGCGATTTCCTGAATCCTTTGGGCTGCATTAAGGAGGGGACCATCACTCATTTTCCCTGACATCGCACTACAAAGATGCCGATTCCCTGATCAATCTCCATGAGCCGTTATGTGTTTTGTAAGCTCATGAAGTCAGAACTTCAGACGTTTCTCACCATTAGACAATGGCACCCGGCACAGTGTTTTGCTTGGCACATAGTAGATATACAATAAAGATGCCTATGAGTAAATGAATTGCAGGCATTGAGCACGTGGACTGTGGCGCCAGATTGCCGGGTTCAAGTTCTAATTCTCCAGGAGCTATGTGACCTTGGACAAGTTACTTAACACCCAGGTGCTTCATCTGTAAATTGGGGATAATAATGATAGTTCCTACGTCAGAGGGTGTTGTATGAAATGAGTGAATTTAGAACGTGCCTGGCATACGCTCTGATAGCGACTACATTCCTTTTTAAAAATATTTTTAATTGATCTTTTTAGAGGGAGAGAAAAATCGATGTGAGGACAAGACATCGATCAGCTGCCTCCTGCACACCCGACTGGGGATGAAGCCCACAACCTGGGCATCAGCAACCTTTTGGTGCACAGGATAACACTCAACCAACTGCGCCACAGCGGCCAGGGGGTCACTATAGTCTTATACATTGAGTGGCCAGATTGTTATGATCTCTGAACGCATAATAATCTGGCCACTCAGTGTATATCCTATATAATAAAAGGCTAATATGCAAATTGTCCCCTCGACCAGGAGTTCGACCAGCAGGCAGGCCAGCCAACCGCCCATGTCCCCTCCCCCTGGCCAGGCTGGCCAGGCCCCACTCATGCACAAATTCATGCACTGGGCCTCATACACACACACACACACACACACACTCTGAGTGGCCAGATTATTATGCGTTCAGAGATTATAATAATCTGGCCTCTCAGTGTTTATGCTGTTTATACGGTATGAGATCCTCAATAGGGCCAAGGTTCCCAACTTCCCCATGTAGCAAATTGTCCTTTTCAAGGGAAGCAGATGTGGCAGATTTAAAAAACAAACAAACCCAAAACAGTGTCTCCAGATCCCCTTGATCCTCTGGAACCTTGCCACGCCGCCATGGAGAGGAAGTCTAACCCTCCTCCCCTTGAGTCTGGGGGCGTGTGTCTCTCTCTGGATGTAATGCAGCTGAAACAATGCTGTGTGACATCCCTGCCTAGGTCTTAAAGGGCAATGCGTGTCCACTTTGTCCGCTGGAACACCCCCCTTGGGAGCCCTGAACCACGGAGGCAGAAGTTTGCTGAGCCTGAGGCCACCTTGCGCTGAGGTAGCACAAGGCCACATGCATGGCGAGGCTGACAGTCCTGAGGTCCCAGCCACCAGCCAGCAGATACCACCATGTGAATGAAGACAGACACCTCCAAGTGATCCGAGCCACGGAATCACCCCCAAGGTTTCAAGTCCTCCTAGCTAAGGCCCAGACATTGTGGGACAGAGATGAGCCCTCACCCCACTGCCCGCCCCTCACTATTCCAAATCCCTAACCCAGGCCTAGCCGGTTTGGCTCAGTGGATAGAGCGTTGGACTGAAGGGTCCTGGGTACAATTCCGGTCAAGGGCATGCACCTCGGTTGCAGGCTCCTCCCCAGCCTGGGCCCTGGTCAGGGCATGTGCAGGAGGCAACCAATCGATGTGTTTATCTCACATCGATGTTTCTCTCTTTCTCTCTCCCTCCCTCTAAAAAAATCAATGGAAAAATATCCTCTGGTGAGGTTAACAACAAAAAATTCCTAACCCAGCCGAAACCGGTTTGGCTCAGTGGATAGAGCGTCAGCCTGCGGACTGAAGGGTCCCAGGTTCGATTCCGGTCAAGGGCATGTACCTTGGTTGCGGGCACATCCTCAGTGGGAGGTGTGCAGGAGGCAGCTGATCGATGTTTCTCTCTCATCGATGTTTCTGGCTCTCTGTCCCTCTCCCTTCCTCTCTGTAAAAAATCAATAAAATATATTATAAAAAAAAAAAAAATTCCTAACCCAGAGAATGAGAATACAGTGGTGGCTTTATTATGCCACTGAGTGTGGTTATGTGCTGCTCAGTAGTAACTGGGACACCGAATAAGATGACTAGATTGTAAACATATTATATACTGACCACAGTCCACACTTGTGCACCACTTTAGTTATGGGGATACATTCTGAGAAATGTGTTGTCAGGCGACTTCACTGTTGTGCGAACATCACAGAGGCACTTATACAAACCTGGATGGTACAGCCCCCTCACACCTGGGCCGAGTGGTGTACCGTGGACCTACATGCCGTCTGTCATCCACCTAGATGTCGCCGTTATGCAGTGTGACTGTGTATGCATCCTGACGGCTCTATCCCTCCTAAAAGGGCGGGCTCCACATCTGCCTCCAAGGATGTGTAAGACCTGCCTGGCTGAGATCACGCTGCAATTCCTGGTCAGGGCATATACCCAGGTTGCGGGCTCGATCCCCAGTGTTCAGCATGTGGGAGGAAGCCAATCAATGATTCTCTTAGCATTGATGTTTCTCTCTTTCTCTCCCTTCCTCTCTAAAATCAATTTTTTAAAAATGTATTTTAAAAAAGCTGATCTGCTGAAACCGGTTTGGCTCAGTGGATAGAGCGTCGGCCTGCGGACTGAAGGGTCCCGGGTTCGATTCCGGTCAAGGGCATGTACCTTGGTTGCGGACACATCCCCAGTGGGAGGTGTGCAGGAGGCAGCTGATCGATGTTTCTCTCTCATCGATGTTTCTAGCTCTCTATCCCTCTCCCTTCCTCTCTGTAAAATATCAATAAAATATATTTAAAAAAAAAAAAAAAAAAAGCTGATCATTTCATGAAAAGAACTGTCTCCCAGGTCAGCCCTGCCCCTGCATCCTTCTGAGAGATCGGGGGTCAGAGACACCAGCTGCTGAAGCACGGAAGCTGCTGCTCGTGTCAGGCCTCCGTGGGCTCTAAGGACCCAGGGAAGCCATCCGGAGTGTAGCTACTGAGAAAACCCACCACGTGGGACCAGGCCACCCACAGGGTCAGCCAGCATGCTACCTTCTTACGAGATGAAGGGACAAGGCCTGATTCTGGGGGCCGGCTTGGGATGCTAAAAAGCCCACACCAGACCCATGGGCCCGCGAAGGATCGAACAGGAAGAGTCAGGCCTAGGAAAGAGAACGAACCAGACCAAGCTGAGCCCATCATTTAAATGTCATCCTCCAGAATGTTTATCATGAGATATCTGACATTAAGGACGATAAGAAATGTTACAATGAACATCCATACCCCACTGCCCAACTTAGGAAAAAAATGACCAATCCATTCAAGTCCCCTGTACCCTCCCTCCCTGACCGCCTCCTCTCCTTCCCCCGAGTTAATCATTATCCTAACTTGGATGGCTCTTGTATTATTCTGGAATTTTTTCTTAAAACAAAGGAAACAAAGTTAGAAGGAAGCAAACTTGACTCAAACGTCAGGAAGCGGGCCGCAGACCTTTCTGCAATGGGGTGCGGGGTGTGTAAGGCACTTAAGTCTGGAGAAAGAGGAGCTTTATTAAGTGGAGGAAAGGGGAATTCAGCTGCATGATACAAAGGTTCCAGCAGACCCCACGAGGCCCCGTCCCTTCTCTGTGACCTGTCAGGGCAAACTCGGGCCTCCCGAGTCCACGGGACACGCTCCTCCTGTCGAGCACGTGACAATCCCGTCGGTCCAGGAGGCAGGGGCAGGGGCACGGCTGTTCCCACAGACTGTCCACAGGAAGCGGGGCTGGCTTGGCAGGAGCCTGGTACGGTACTTTATTTTAAAAGATCTGAGCGGAACGCAGGGCACAGACCTGTGAGCAGTGCTGTGTGGCAAATGGAATGTCCCCGACTATGGAGTCACGGTGACTAACAGGACTGATCAGGCGTTGTATGAAGACGACGACACGCTGCCGCCGTGGCCTGTCCAGTTGGTGTGGATGAACTTCCCGGGGCTGGCTAAGAGTTCGTAGGTGTGAGCCCCGAAGTAATCCCGCTGGGCCTAGAAAACGGGAAGTGGGGTTGGTTAGGATCACACGCAGGCGCCCGGCCCGCAGGCCCCGGGCCGGTGAGTGCTGCCACCTCCTCCCAGCGCTCACCTGGATCAGGTTGGCCGGCAGCATGTCGTGTCTGTATCCGTCATAGAAGGAGAGAGCAGTGGTGAAGCAGGGCATGGGGATGCCCGCCTGGACCCCAGTGCTGATCGCCCGCCGCCAGGAGTCCTGTGGGAGAGACACAACGCCCACGAACAGGTAAGGGCTCCATCCAAAATGACGACTGTCATCGATGCCCCAGAGCAGTGGTCGGCAAACTCATTAGTCCACAGAGCCAAATATCAACAGTACAACGATTGAAATTTCCTTTGAGAGCCAAATTTTTAAAACTTAAACTTCTTCTAACGCCACTTCTTCAAAATAGACTCCCCCAGGCCGTGGTATTTTGTGGAAGAGCCACACTCAAGGGGCCAAAGAGCCGCCTGTGGCTCGCGAGCCGCGGTTTGCCGACCACTGCAGCAAAGCCCACCGAACGGAATGCCCGCGCCACCACCCTGGGCTGCCCACCTGGCAGCTTTCGATGGCTGACTTGAAGAAGTCGTCCAGCAGCAGGTTCTGGAGTTCTGGGTTTTGGTCAAAGGCATCTTTTATCTTTCCCAGGAATACGCTGAAATAATTGCGAGATAAAGTCAATGAATCTTTTTTTTTCTTCTTTTTCCCCTTAAGTGTTTGATTCCGCAAATTTCAGAGAACAAACAGATAATCCCATTATCCTAATATTCTCTGAGTGAAGAAAATCACTTTTACTTTCCGATGACCTGAAATCCTAGTGCCAGGCCTGCAGGCAGTAGGAGGAACGGTCATCGAGGTCTGAGTCTGAACCGCAGCAGGCCGAGTGCCCGGCAGAGAGCAGGGGAGGGAAGCTGGAGGCGGACACACACCCTACAGGGGTGCAAAGTGACATTTCTCAGCCGGAAAGCTAGCTGTAAGCTCCATGATAACACAGAGCAAAGTCCCAGGCGGCAAGGCCAGAGGGCAGGACGGTGCTCACAGAACTATTTTAAAAAGCGTAGTGTAGCCCGGCTGGCGTGGCTCAGTGGTTGAGCGTCGACCTATGGACCAGGAGGTCACGGTTTGATTCCTGTCAAGGGCAAATGCGTGGGTTGTGGGCTCGATCCCCAGTAGGGGGCGTGCAGGAGGCAGCCAGTCAATGATTCTCTCTCATCATGGATGTTTCTCTCTCTCTCTCCCTCGCCCTCCCTCTGTGAAATCAATAAACATATATAAGAAAAGGCATAGTGTGGACAACCCAGTTAGAACTGCCATCCAGGAAAAAGTGACGTGACCAGCTAAACCGGTCTTGTGGCCGGTGCCCCCGAGGGGACAAAGTGCCCGGTTTCACGGACACAGTTCACAGCCCAGACCTCCCTTCTCCGCCGGCAGCCCTCGTCCCGCCCCCACGGACCTTCGGATGATGCAGCCCCCCCTCCACATCAGGGCGATGCCGCCATAGTTGAGGGTCCAGCCAAATTCAGTGGCCGCCTGTCTCAGCAGCATAAAGCCTTGAGCGTAAGAGATGATCTTGGAAGCATAGAGGGCCTAGAGGATGACACAGAGATTAGAGTTGCAATTAGCAAAGCAGCCACCTGCTGGCCTTACCCAGAGCAGCGCAGATCCCAGGACCAGCTGGACGGAGTCCTCCTCCACGCCGTCGCCTCAGTAAGTTCTCCCCCCCGCCCCCCCCCCCCCCCCCGCCTTCCAAAGGACAAACAGCCACTGCCAGGGACAGGCCCACCTTTCGAATGTCCTCCAGGAACGACTTCTTATCCCCACTGAACTGGGTCTTCTGAGGACCCTTCAGCTTTCGGCTGGCCTGAACCCGCTCGTCCTTCAGAGAGGATAAGCACCGGGCAAAGACTGCTTCCCCTGCAGGCGGGAGGGGACAGTACGTTACCCAGTCCACACCCAACCCGGGGGCACGAGGACAGAAGTGGAGCAAGAGTTTCAGCGGCACAAAGAGCTGAAAGCCTCAACCTTAGGCCACAAAATTTCAGCTGGATCAGAAAGAACTCTTACAAAAAGCCCTAAACAGTTAATTTCATTAAAACCTCCAACTGCATTTCCAACATAAATACAGGTATTCACAAAGATCAACATGGAATTCAAAGGGGAGTTTTTAGGGGGAAAAAAAAAAAAAGAGGTAAAACTACTATTATTCAAAATTACTGAGGATTGGTTCATGAGTAAAATTTCAATTTCAATGGCAAGGACTTTTATTTAAAATATATATATATATGTTCTTATTGATTTCAGAGAGAGGGAGAAGGAGAGAGAGAAATATCAGTGATGAGAGAGAATCATTGATTGGCTACCTCATGCACACCGCATACTGGGGATCAAGCCCACAACTCGGGCATGTACCCTGACCAGGAATCGAACTGTGATCTCCTGGTTCATAGTCAATGCTCTACCACTGAGCCACACCGGTCAGGGCAAGGACTTTAATTTTTAAATGCTCACCAAAGACTCAATTTATTTTGAAGTACTAACTAGCATCAATTTGAAACAACTACGACTTTAAGAAGTAACACTCACAGACTCACCCTTCAAAAAACTCCGTTTTCTAATTCCTACACAGGCAGACCTCAGAGACTCCAGACCACCGCGATACGGCGAGCACTGCAATCAAGTGAGGCGTAATCTTTCTGCTGGTGGAGGGTCTTGCCGTCCACTTGTAAAAAATGCAACATCTGCCCGGCCCGTGTTGCAGCTGTTTGCAGTGCTGTCCCGTGCACCAAAAGGTTGCGGGTTCGATTCTCGGTCAGGGCATATACCTGGGTTGTGGATTCGATCCCTGGTTAGGGCGCATACAGCAAGCAACCAATGGATGTTTCTCTCTCTCCCTTCCTTTCTCTCTAAGATCAATGAACATATCCTCAGATGAGGATTAAAAAACACATCTGAAGTGCAATAAAAGGAGGTGTGCCTGTAGTTCAGTGTATCCATGGTAACCACAAAGTTTCACAATGTTACTTCACTGGCATGAGAAACATTTCAACATAGTATTTTAGTATTAAGACATTTAGAAGCTTCCAACATCATCCCTTATAAAAACAACTTGCTCAACTGACAACTTATACACAACGAGAGGAAGGTGTCCGTGCTGCTGCCCCTGCGGTGCCCACGATGACCTGGCACTTGTGGGCGGAAGCTTTGTAAGAACTGGCACAAGGAGGCAAGTGTGGCGAAACCCTTCAGGGAGCCCAGGGCCGGCTGGAGGACCGGCGCCCCCATTAGCTCCGCAGACAACGGCACCCACTCAGGGATGGGCCCCAGCCTGCCTTCAACTGGTAGGAAGGGTGCGGTCTCTACAGCGAGGGAGGATTCCTTTTGAGACCGTAACGCTCGGACGTTTGCGTCAGCAATCAGTAAACTGCTCCCAGCTACTGGCCCCTGGGCCCCCGCCTCTGGTGTCACTCAGATGAGCTAAAAAGCAGCCAACTTCCTCTTCCTTTTTTTTTTTTTTTATTAATACATTTTATGGTTTTTACAGAGAGGAAGGGAGAGGGACAGAGAGTTAGAAACATCATTCAGCCGAAAACAGTTTGGCTCAGTGGATAGAGCGTCGGCCTGCGGACTGAAGGGTCCCGGGTTCGGTTCCGGTCAAGGGCATGTACCTTGGTTGCGGGCACATCCCCAGTGGGGGGTGTGCAGGAGGCAGCTGATCGATGTTTCTCTCTCATCAATGTTTCTAGCTCTCTATCCCTCTCCCTTCCTCTCTGTAAAAAATCAATAAAATATACTTAAAAAAAAAAAAAAAAAGAAACATCATTCAGCTGCCTCCTGCACACCCACTACTGGGGACCAAGCTCGCAACCAAGGTGCATGCCCTTGACCAGAATCAAACCCCAGGACCTTCAGTCCACGGGCCGACGCTCTATCCACTGAGCCAAACCGGTTAGGGGTCCTCTCCCTTCTGTGCAGAGCGGGGCTGAGCAGCCTGCGTCCCTCCTTAACCCAGGGTCTTACCACCACACAGCTCATGGTAAACCACGTGGGAAAAGTCAGGAGATCAAGAGGAAGGGCGCGAGCAGGGAGGGAAAGGCAGCCTGTCTGCAGGTGTCTGTACCTGTCACCTCCTCAGAAGCCTTCCTTGATTGCCCAATCCAGATCAGCCTTTCGTTAACATGCCAGGCATGCTGGCACCTATGTCCCCAGGGCCATCAAGTCACCACCACGGTGAGACGAGGGGCCCAACGCAACGGCGCACGTACCGATGAGGGTGACGGGCACGCCGTACTCCAGGGCCGAGATGGCGGTCCACTTCCCCGTGCCCTTCTGCCCCGCGCTGTCCCTGATCTTGGGCAGCAGGTGAGCGCCGTCGCTGTCTCGGAACTTGAGAATATTGGCTGTGATTTCAATCAGGAACGAGTCCAGCTCCGTCTTATTCCATTCCTCAAACGCCTGCGTGCAAGACGTGAGAGAGATCAGACAGGAGGCTCCCCTGGCGGAGTCATGCTTTCCCTCGGTCAGTACCGACCGAGGCCCACAACCTGCTCACCCCCGGCTCACAGGCTCCTGCATGGCTGGTGCGGCCCAACGCCTGCGCTCCCACCGGCTGAGGCGGACGCTGACCTGTGATGCCGACTTCCTGCTCACCCGGTCCTCCCCTCAGAGCAAGTGCTCCCTCCCCTCGCTCAGGTGTCTGTACCCGCCACCTCCTCAGAAGCCTTCCTGGGCTGCCCGCCTAGGCCTGCCTGTCCTTTATCACAGCGCTCGGAGCTAGTTTACTGTTCCGTGTTTAACCACTGCTGCCTGTCTGCCAGCTGCACGGGGGCGGGACTTGTGTGGGTTCTTTTTCTATTACATCCCCAACACGCAGAACAGCGCCTCGTGTACAGCAGAGCACTCAGTACACATCCCGAAGGAACACTTTAACTAATGTGTAAGCCAATCAAATATGAGCACGAAAAGAAAAGCAGTTTCTATGGAAACTAAGTTAAATTGTTTTGGAAAGAATAATAAGGGCAAGTCGGTGAAACAGGTGAGGGTGACACAAATTTAAAAATTAGGAAAAGATGTACCTCCCACCTGGGGCGGCGGGAGGATCAGTGAGACGTGCATGAGACAGCAGAGCCCGACACACAGGCTGAGTGGCTACATGGCGGAGCTTCTGGCTCAGGGAGTACATCTTATTTTACAGCCCTTAACCCAGGGCTTCCCTTAAATTAGGCGAGTCCATCCCGTCTGCCAGGATGCCCGGCGGAGGGAGAACGAGGAAGCTGCCCTGTCCTGCCCCGGCGGGAGCGGGCGCACTCACCTGTGCCATCTCGCTGTGCTCCATGCCCAGGATGTCCTTCATCAGGTGGTAGGCCTCGCAGATCAGCTGCATGTCCCCATACTCGATCCCATTGTGCACCATCTTCACAAAGTGCCCTGCTCCCTCCTCTCCCACCTGTCGGGGCCAAGCACCAGGGCCGTCAGGGGCAGAGGACACCCCAGAAAAGCCCACATCGAGCTCTTCAGCAAGACCCCCTCCCCTCACAGAAAACAAGTGTGAGCAAATATTTATGGTATCCTACCTAATAAAAGGCTAATATGCAAAACGACCGAACCGCGGGACGACTGGTCGCTATGATGCACACTGACCACCAGGGGGCAGACGCTCGATGCAGGAACTGCCCCCTGGTGGTCAGTGCGCTCCCACAGGGGGAGCACTGCTAAGCTGTCAGTCGGACATCCCCTGAGGGCTCCCAGACTGTGAGAGGGTGCAGGCTAAGCTGAGGGACCCCTCCCTGGCAGTGCACGCAACTTGTGCACCGGGCCTCTAGTTTTAAAATAAGAATCAATATGTAACGACTCAATGCAAGCTTCAATCCAGTCCAATGCTAATGTAAACTAACTCCAAATTCATTCCTCTAAAGAGTTTTCAAAATCCCCAAATTCACGGAAAGCACCTATAGCACTTTAACCTGCATTTCTGTTCTTTCTCATTGTTATTAAAAGCAACTCCCCACTCCCAGTCTTCCTTTCCCTGAGGTGACCACTCTTCTAACAGCTGGAGGCTACAACTTGGCCATGGAATCACATACTTTTAAAAAATACGTACATGCGTTGTAGTTGTTTCTAATGGCTGCGAGGTGAAAACGACCTTAGATCCCAGGTCTGGCCCTCAACCCTGTAAGCACAATGTGCTCTTGCCGGGGTCCCATAAGTTGGCAAGATACTGATTTTATAACAAAGTTGGGAAGAGGTATAACACCACAATCCAGTCTATGAATTTATGATGAGAACTTCAACTATGGGTCACAGTGGTCACCAGTGGCAGTCCCATCAACACACTCTGTCCCTACAGACAAGCTCCTGGGAAGCCCCATTACCTGGGACCTGCTTAGTGGGCAAGGAACCAGAACCAAGGGAGGGAGTGACAGGGTCAAACCCTGAATGGCAGTGGACTCTGCCGTCACACGCACCCATGGCCACGCCGGGCGGCCTGCCCCGTGGGCCAGACGCCTGGATGACCGAGCAGTCTCGGCCTGGATGACTTCCTTTGTCTGGTTCCACGGCTGACCTACCCCCTCTCATTTTGACACTTTCTGTGGCCATGAAGTAACGTGGCTAGTAACCCCTTGCTTCACCCCATCCTTCCTGTAACTTCAAAAATGAAGGGGAGTCCCTGATGTGCATGCACACCCGTTTCCAATGCCCCGATACTGAGCCATAAAGCCACGGAACGGCCCCTGACGGAATCGAGATCCGTGAGGGCAACTACTGCTTTTTTGTTCCTGATTTCCTGTGTGTCTCCAATGCAGTTACTGTCACTGTACTTCTATTGTAAGTACTCGCGCTACTGTCAAGGAATGAAAGCTCCCATCCCAATCCTTTATACCAGTGGTCGGCAAACTCATTAGTCAACAGAGCCAAATATCAACAGCACAACGATTGAAATTTCTTTGGAGAGCCAAATTTTTTAAACGTAAACTTCTTCTAACGCCACTTCTTCAAAATAGACTCGCCCAGGCCGTGGTATTGTGTGGAAGAGCCACACTCAAGGGGCCAAAGAGCCGCATGTGGCTTGCGAGCCGCAGTTTGCCGACCACGGCTTTATACTAACGAGAAAATTAGGCAACACTCCAAATCGCAGCCTTGGCCTCTCCCCCTCCTACGCGGAATGTGGTTACATTCCATGAGCTCTGGCTACACTGTAAGGACCAGTTTGGTGCAGTGGCTGAAGTCACCGGCACGGCCAGCCCAGGGGTAAGACCTCCCTCCTTCCTCACCGGCCTCAGACCTTGTTCCGCCTCTACCTTTACTGCACATACAGTAAGTCTATGCAGGGCCAGTGGGCTCAGTGGTTGCGTATCGACCTAGGAACCAAGTGGTCACCGGTTCGATTCCCGGTCAAGGCACATGCCCGGGTTGCGGGCTCAATCCCCAGTGGGGTGAGGGGTGTGTGTGCAGGAGGCAGCCAACTGATGATGTTTCTCTCGCGTCGATGTTTCTGTCTCTCTCTATCCCTCTCCCTTCTTCTCTCTAAAAGTCAATAAAAGCATTTTCTAAATAAAAAATCTAATATAATAAAATAGCTCACACAAGTGCTGATATAAAACGAAAGGGAAGGGGTGAGGAGTTAAAGAGACCCTGAGACCATCCAGGCCAACCCGTGATTCACAGGTGGGGAGGCGGGAACCTGGGAGGGACAGTGAGCGGCCCAGCGCCGCCCCGGGAGCTCATGGAGAGCAAGAGCTACAACTGGGTCTCCAGCCCCGTGTTTCCTCATCCACGTGTGGATGACGCTGCAGGAGGGACAGAATTCACTGCAACAGCATCACAAATACAGGACGGAGGGGAGTGGGGGTGCGCCCGGCCGCCTTCACGCTCAGGGCAAACGGCCGGCTACTCAAGCGCAGACCACCACCAGGGCCAGCACTCCCCACTTCCGATTTTGACACCCTTTGCTCAGCCATGGCGAAACACGGCTAAAAGATCTTACTTCCCCCATTCTTCCTGCTCCTTTTTAAGGACTCCGTCTCGACTCGGGGAGGGCTGCTTGTAATATCAACCTCAAGGTTACGAACAGCCCGTCAGATCCAAGGACACGTGCAACAGACATGCCTTTTAGGCATCGGCTGTGCTAGCGACTCAGGACGGAGAGCTTTCCGCCACAAAGCCAACTGCGGGGACCGAGGCGGCCCGCGCACTTGGTCCTGCGGCGCCCACGCTGCCGACGGGCGGAAGGAGCCCCGCACTTGCCCAGTCACAGCACGGCTCTCCGGTTCCTACTTTGGCAGCGATGCCCTGGAAGATGGTCTTGATGTGGGGCCTGTGGAAAGAAAGCGCGCAGGTCAGCTGCTGGGGGAGGGGCTGAGACCCAGATTCAACACCCCCACCCTCTCTTTCTCAGCCCACCGGAAAGTAACCAAGTGCCCAGCGCGCAAGGTAAAGCGGTCGGAGGCTGCGCTGTCAGGAGCGCCGTGGCTCCCCAGCAGCCACACGGGCTTCCCGGAGACCCTGTGTTAGTCAGGGTGCACAGGGACCTCTCCGCACAGGCACCCCGTGGTGTTTCCAGGAGCCACAGTCACCCTTCGTCCCAGGAAAAGCGGCGGCTCCTCACGCCTCCCACAGCCCCCAGGACATCACCACTCGGACGCATTTCCTTCCCGTTCCCCTCACCAGCGGCCAGCAAAGGGTTTGGTAAAGACACGAACTCCGACAGGGCTGGGACGTTAACGCTCAGGGTGAGGGGCTAAGGCGGCTACCCTGGACCGCAGGCCCTCACTGAAC
The DNA here is from genome assembly GCF_963455305.1 of Plecotus auritus. Taxonomy (NCBI): domain Eukaryota; kingdom Metazoa; phylum Chordata; class Mammalia; order Chiroptera; family Vespertilionidae; genus Plecotus; species Plecotus auritus. The sequence continues at coordinate 5,864,738 of NC_137771.1, read as the reverse complement.
GCTCACTGTTAGAGGTAACAGGGCCCCTTCTGCCCCCGCCAGCCTGAGGGTGAGCCTGAGCCTGGAACCTCTGCTGTCACCGTGTCCTGCGTGCTGTCCTGCCCGCACCCTGATGGCCACTGTGCCCCAGAGAAGGGCTTTCAAGCTTCTGAGAAGCAGGAAGGCCTCCGCTTCTAGATTTCACACAGAGAGAACCTCTGACTTACTGATCCAAGAGGCAACTTAAAGAGCAATCTTCCCCTGAAAGCCTTCACCTTTAATGCCTGATAGAGCTCTGAGATATCCGGACACAAGCTCATTCGGAAAAGAACATTCCCCTTCCACAGCCCCTCAGGGGGACCCTTCCTCCCCTCCCCCCCTCCTGCCCCCGGCCTCGGCCTGGCTTTCTGTCTCTGCAGCCTCAGGAGCAGGTTCCCGGGCTAAGGCACGTAGGGTTGGTTACCCGCACTTTTTTTTTTTTAATATACTTTATTGATTTTTTACAGAGAGGAAGGGAGAGGGATAGAGAGTTAGAAACATCGATTAGAGAGAAACATCGATCAGCTGCCTCCTGCACACCCCTACTGGGGATGTGCCCGCAACCAAGGTACATGCCCTTGACCGGAATCGAACCCGGGACCCTTCAGTCCACAGGCCGACGCTCTACCCACTGAGCCAAACCGGTTTCGGCTACCCGCACCTCTTCACCTGGCTTTGCTCTCCTGCTCGCCGCCCCCACCCCATGACTTTACCTCCCTTTTTTTCCGTCCTGAGACCTCCCCTTCATGGCCGCCCCTACCTCATACCCAGCACAGTGAACAGTGTAAAACTTGTTTTTTCCAAGTCAAATAAAACACTCCCACTTCATTCCCAGGGAAAAGAGAGGCCCCGTCAGATTTTTCCATCCCTCACTATTATTAAATCAGGTTATTTTAGGCGCATCCATCAGTTAAGGAGGCAGATCAGACCCTAAATCCACACAGTGCACAGGACATCGGCTGAGCGGCTTCCTTAAAGCCTCTGGCCCTTTAAGTCTACTTAGAACTTCATGGTCAGTCTTGATGGGAATAACAGGGGAAAAAAGGGCAAAGGAGGAATATGCACGTATGTTTTGTCAAAGCAACACAATGTACACACGAGGTATTTGCAGCATCTCCTAGTGCCAACGCGCAGTCAGCACGGAAGGGCCCAGGGCTCCACATTCTCCCAGCCCAGGCCCCCTGTGCTGAACGGCTGGCACGCTTGGTACTCACCAGGCGGCTTTGTTCCCTCCGGGCATGAGCGATGGGCCGTACCGCGCGCCTTCCTCTCCACCACTGACGCCGCTCCCCACAAACAAGATCCCCTTGGCCTTGAGGCCTTGACATCGTCTCTAGATGAGAGAAAAATAACTTCTTTACGCTTCCTTAGAGTAAGATTCTCCCAAGGAAGGAGAGGAGGGTGACAAGGAAGGAGACCCAACGTTTGACGTGAAATGACGCCCAGATCCGAGCATAACCTGGTCATTAGAGAAATGCGATCCCCTCGGATTGGGAGTCAAAAGAAAACCCATGGGAGGTGGATACTACCCTCTCCCCGAGGGGGGAACTAAGCCCGACACACTCTCACGGTCCTGGGAAAGACCCGGTAGGGTCAGACCGGCCAAGCGGGACCGGCTGCGCCCCACACCGAGGCTGGGCGGGACTTGCCCTGCACGAGCATCAGCGCTGGTCCTCGACCTCACTACGTGCTGACGGGTCACGCGCAGGAGGGGGAGGAGGGGACGCTAACCGTGAACCCTCGCCTGCTGCAGCTAAGCAGCAGTCATTCGAGTGACACGTGTGGCCGATGAGAGCCTCTTCCATCAAGCACGTCTGAGCAGAAACAGGCTGACGACGCACCAGAGCCGGAGCCGCCCTCAGGTGCACGGCTGGCACCTTTCCCAGAAGGCCCTCCGAGCCTGGGGAGGCTGCACTGAAGAGTACTTACTGTGGTGTCCCTGTATTCAGAGTTCCCCCCATCAATGATGATGTCACCGGTGTCCAACAACGGGACCTGTAACCAGGCACCAGCATTAGGTGGACCAAAGACAGGAAAGACAAAAAGAACAGGGCATCCCTTAGCCAATTAAAACCAACCAGGATTTACCCCCAATACCCCGGCCTGAAAGTATGATTATTTAACTCTCAGTACTGCCCCTGTGCCTAGAGCCTGTTTAAAAGCTGCGGGCTAGCCTAGCCGGTGTGGCTCAGTGGATAGAGTGTCAGCCTGTGGACTGAAGGGTCCCCGGTTCGATTCAGGTCAAGGGCACATGCCCCAGTTGTGGCCTCGATCCCCAGTAGTGGGCGTGCAGGAGGCAGCCAACTGATGATTCTCTCTCATAATTGATGTTTCTAACTCTCTCTCCCTCTCCCTTCCTCTCTGAAATCAATAAAAATAAATTAAGAGAGAGGAAAAAAAAAAAGAAGCTGAGGGCTAGCTAGCAAACCAGCCAGAATTCCCTTGGCTTCCTCAGGGCTGTTACTGCAGAACTGGTTTTCAGGATCTGAATAAATACTTCCACCAGTTTCCCTTCATCCGGGAGCTTGAGGGAAAAGCAGGCCCTGTCAGGGTACTGGCAATGAGATTGTCTCCGTTTACTGTGGGAGAGGAAAACCCCCCATTAATACAGGGTGCTCTTTTCCCAGAGGGGGGCTGAAAGAAGGGGCCTTGGGGGGATCCCAGAAACAGCTCAGTGACAGTGCTTCGAGCAAGAGCTGCTGGTGCCCCCATCGGCAGCTCCTCTGCCACAGGCTCCCAGTGAGGCAGTGGCCGTCAGTCCTTCGGGGGGAACACGCTGGGAAAAGGACAGACAACCAGCCAGCATGACACAGACTGTGATGACCACCCACAGGAATGCCCGCTACCCCAGCCCTGAGGGCGGGTGGAGGAAAGCCTCCATGAGGCATCAGATTAAAGAACCAGGCGTATCTGACACCCACCACCTCGGCGGATGACCAGGGACCAGAGCCATAGCTGAGGCCTGCCTCCCGGCCCCTGGGGCACTCAGCACGAGGCAGCACCCATCTGCCCCAGCATGGCCATCCGTCAGATGCATATTTGTTTTCCTCCAAAAAGGATATAGTTCCTAAAGCCAACCAATTGTTTGCTACAAAAATAAGTACCCAACGTGCAGTTCCTAGGACCCCCAGGGGGTCTCGTCACTTACATTAAAACATACAACAACCTGAGAATTGTTGCTTCATAGAAACACTGAGAAACATAAAATCGAGTTCTAAACGTGGACACTAAGGCTTCTTAGTGAATAGCACTAAACATTCATAACTCATAATCAAAACTAAGGTTTTCTGAATATCAAAGACAGAGCCCAGTGCGATCACCATAGTCCACGCACTGCATACCACCACTTCGGTCACCGATGGACCACATACACTATGGTGGTCCCGTAAGATGACGACGGAGCGGAAAAACTCCTGTCACCTGGGGATGCCGTAGCCGTCCTGACATCATAGCACAACTCGTTACTCACGTGTTTGTGCTGATGCTGGTGTAAACAAATTGGCGCTGCGGTCGTATCAAAGTATAGCACATACAATTATGTGTACAGTATAAACTTGATAATGATAATAAACAACTATGTTACTGGTGTGTATACTTGCTGTACCACACTCTTTATCATTATGTTGTAGTATACTCTTTCTACTTATTACAAATGTTTGCTGTAAGAAGAGTATGCTGTGTTACACCAGCAGCCTCATACCTCTCCTGTCTCTTGTGGCATCCTTGTGTCTTGTGCTTGATTTAACCTCGTGTTGTTTGGTGCAGGAACATGCTATACAGACGTGAAGCGAGGAGCAGTAGGCTAGATCACACAGCCCTGGTGTGTGGCAGACTATCCCACCTAGGCTTGTATAAGCGCACGCTGTGATGTTTGCACAACGATGACATTGCCTAACAACGCATTTCTCAGAACGTGCCCCCTTCGTTAGGTGGCACGTGGCTGTACTGTTTCTACTCTTGTCAATGAATTTTTATCCGCTGTCTCTTGTCCTCAGAATGTTACATACTGAGTGCCAATCAAGTTAACCATCATGGAGACATTTAAGCAATTTTTTGTCAGAACTAAGCAGTTCGTATTCAGAACCTGAAAGCGGGGGGGATCTCTTAAGTAAAAAGTGAAACAGCTAAAGGAAAGAGTGAGGAAAGTTCTGTCACGCTCGCAGCAGCTGGGAGCAGAGCCGGCCTCACCAATTTCTCAATGAAATCATCAACCGCTTGGCCAGCCTTCACAAGCAGTAGGATCCGCCGAGGCTTCTTCAGCTTGGAGACCATCTCCTCCAGGGAGTGAGCACCAATCACCTTGGTTCCCTTTGCCTCATTGGCCAAGAAATCGTCAACTTTGGAGACCGTCCTATTAAACGCACAGACCTAAGAGGGCAAAAAGCCGATTAGGAGATCGAGGGCATGCAAGACCTTCATTCAGATCGGGGACCAAGTGACAACGAAATTTCTATTCAGCCCAAGGTTTTGGGAAGGTGGGACCCCGCCTTTGCCTTCCCCCCCACCCCCACAAGTGCTGACTGATCAGCGTAAAGTTAATCTCAGTGGATGAAACGGCAGAGACTGAACACGGGTGTGGCAAAAGTAGGTTTACAGTTCTTCCTATGGAAAGCAATACAATAATTAACAAAATAATAATAGGAGAACACACTGTGTTTGGTGTGTACTCACAGCTGTAAACCTACTTTTGCCACACCATGTATAAGTCAAAGTCAACCCCTCATGGCATCTCAGGCTAGCTGGTTAGAATGCAAGTCTAAGAACCAGCTGGTTCCAGACTGATAGCTTTTGTCCCCAATAATTCTTGTGTCTAAGTCCGTTTAATATTTGCACCTGAACTTTTCACTATCCCGGACCTCCTTAGGTGAGCAAGTTAGAGCTCTACATATCCAGCAAGGTTTCACCTCCTTAAGATACTGGCAGGATTATTCAGATTGCAAACCTTACAGAACTGACAGATACATTTAGCACGACGCTTCTTCCTCAGGGACTTGGGGAATTGGCCCTCCCACACCCCCATGTAAAGTGGTGCTTCTCCTTCTTTGCAAGACTGTCATCAGCAGCCACAGAGCGAATATAAAGAGAAAAAGACACCGGCTTATAGGGGATCTTTGCAATCGGCAGGTCCCCAGCGCTGAGGCTAATGCACACCCAGAACCTACAAGAGGAGAGGGTGTCCCTTGTGACTTACCACAAAGCCGTGGTCATTCATGTTCAGAATTAAGTTCTGGCCCATGACAGCCAATCCAATCAGTGCAATATCCGCTCTGAAAGACCAGAGAAAGGAACGAGAAAAATGTGTCAGCTCCATTCAATCCGCTCCAACCCAGGGACCCGGAGTTCTCAGCTTCTCTGTTCCCCAACTCCCCTTTACACTTTAGAACCCAGGCTCGCAACCGGCCTTGAAACCAGGCAGACCACGCCCACTCTAGCTCAGCGAGGGGCCTCCAGTCCCCTCGAGATCTACCACACGGCACGTAGGAGGGTACGCATAGCATGTGAGCTCTAGTCTATCTGTAATGACCGTCCGGGGGCCCCCGCCTCCCACGGAGGGAAGAGCCCTGCCAGCAGAGACGCGGGCCGTCCAACCCCCTCCCTCCTCTCCGGCTCGGGCCCTGGTTCCCCTCGGCCATGCCTGCCCCCCACCGCCCCCTTTTCTATAACGGGGATCCTCCCGGCGCCGGCGCCATTGCAAGGAGCAGAGGGCTGGGTCCGAGGGCAAGGCAGGCTGCGGGGCTGGCTCGGGGAGTTCCGGGGCCCAAGCCGGAGGAGCTGAGACTCCGGAGGCCTGGGCTCTGGGCGCCACGAGGCCGGGCTCAGGCGACCCCCGGTGCCAAGGCGACGTCGGGGGCGGCTCCGTCCATCGAGCCGACTCTCGGACAGTTCCCCGGCCGCCCGCGGCCCATCACTCACTGAGCCATGGCGGCGGCGGTGGACCCGGCAGGAGCGGAGTGAGGCGGAGAGCAGGGGACGAGCCGCTCCGGCGACCAAGTGAGCTCCGCAGTGGCTCGCCTCCCGAGGCCACGGCCGCGGCTTTCCGGAACTGGCCAATCGGAAGAAAAGGGTGGAGCTATGCAGACACGCCATTGGTCCTTCCAGGCGCCTGTTACACCACCTGAGGCAACGGTCACGCCCACTCCCGGGGCAGACTCGGGAGAGCGCCGAGCGCATCGATGACGTCGCCCAGGGTGCTCCCAGCCTAGCCGAGGGCTGGGTGTGTCCTGACGGGCTGGGGCGGTCCGGGGAGGAGGGTGCGGGGACAGGTGGAGGGGGCTGGATGGAGCCGCCCGCGGTAGACAACACGCAGGGCCGGGGGCTCTGCTCTGCGGCACCGTGCAGGATGATGGGTCAGGTTGGGCCGCACTTTCCAGTGTTCCAGGCACTTGGACGCTTGTTGTCCGGATGTCCATCACTCCTTCCTCCCATCGCTGCCCGGCACGTGGGGCTTATGCTTCGTATCGCTCAACTCCGGGCAGGGACCGAGGTTTCACTAATTCGCATTTGGGCAAGTGTAATGGGTGCCAGGAAATGCTGGTCCTCCCAGGATCCTGTGTGCAGCGGGACGTAGCCCCTTTTTGCAGGCGCGCAGAGAGCCTGCGGGGAATGTGCTTGGTGGGGGTGTGGTGGGCCAGGTCACTCAACTAGAGGCCAAGTGAGGCGAACCGCCAGTCCAGGGCATTATAAATACCATGTCCCGCATGCCTTCTCACAAGTCTCCCGGTGCCAGGCATCTTGACCCCAGCACAGAACCTACTGCCTCCAACAACAAGCTTGGGAAGGAGGCTTGGCTGCACCAGTACTTTTCAGGATTTTATTTTTCTTCATATCACCTAACAGTTGCTTACACATGAGTGCTCAACAGATGTTTAATGACAAAAGTTAAACAGTTAGTTCAGGGCTAGTGAGTGGCCCAGTTGTGACTGACTCAAGTAACCCGTGCAATTGGTGCTATTTCCATCACACCAATGCACAGGTTACTTTGTAATATAGGTTTTAACACATACATGTTAGCAAATGTCACCAATATAGCAGCTTTGTCCTATTGGAAGTCAGGGGGTTAAACACAGTAACAATATTTTTGAATACAATAATGGAATGTTACTCTGAAATTTTACGATGATACCACAATCTACATTACCTTATAAATATTTTACGTTAGATTTTCTTCCCCACTGGAGATTCTTTTTAAAAAAAATATACTTTATTGATTTTTTTACAGAGAGGAAGGGAGAGGGAGAGAGAGCCAGAAACATCGATGAAAGAGAAACATCAATCAGTTGCCTCCTGCACACCCCCCAATGGGTATGCGCCCGCAACCAAGGCACATGCCCTTGACCAGAATCGAACCTGGGACCCTTGAGTCTGCAGGCCGACGCTCTATCCACTGAGCCAAACCAGTCAGGGCTTCACTGGAGATTCTTTATATAAACTTGTTCTTTTCCTTGTGTTGCTTCCATATTTGCCTGTTTGGTACCAGCCAGGCCTCACACATCTTTTCTTTTTACAACCCCTCCTCCTCCCCCTGTGTCCTGATTTGGGGATCATGGACTGTGGTTGACTCACTGTACGGACATTCAAGTGGGGCCAAGGTTAGAACAGAACTTCCGCCTGGGGGGAAGAGAGGTCCCTTTATTTTGGGTCCTTTTCTTCATTTCTGCTTACTTTTTACTGGATGCAGAAATGGAGAGCTGTGAGCAAACCCAGAAATTATTTTTAAAGATATATACAAGGTGCCTGGCTGCCTGAGGGCTTCCCTGAGTGGGGAAATGAGTGAACGTGAAGATGAACAGGTAAGAACAGGTCAGCCAGGCTAACCGGCGAGAGGAAGCAGCTTTGTCACTGCCAGGCGATCGCCCTGCACTGATTCCTGGTCTCAATCCCAGCTCTGCCATGACAGGTGCCAGTGTACAGGCTCAGGTGAACCAGGCTGGCAGGAATCTAGAGCTCTCCCAAACAGGTCCCCAACTCCAGTGTGTCAGGAAGCGTGTTAAATGAGAACTCGGGTCTGGGGCAAGCCAGGAGACGCACAGGTTAGTAGGCCCCTCAGGTGATTCTGATTTGGGTGGTCTATGTACCACCTTTTGAAACAATTCTCCAAGGGTGGTCTGGGACCCCTGAAGGTCCCTGAGGCCCTTGGAGGGGGAAGAGGGGACAAAGTTATTTCCAGTTTTCATTCATCTTTGCCTTTTTCATTCCCATTCCCACACAAGTGTACAGGGTTTCCCAGAGGCTCCATGACGTGATCCGGAAGAGATTACATGTGGAGGCAGATGTGAGAGTCCAGCTTACGTAAGCTGCATTAAGCCAACATTCATTAGATTTGCAAAATTGTCAAAAATACCACCGATCTCACTGAATTTCCTTTTATTTTGGAAAACTTATTCAAAAGTTTCTCAGTTTTAATGTTTTCTTTTTCTTTTTTTTAATATATTTTATTGATTTTTTACAGAGAGGAAGGGAGAAGTATAGAGAGTCAGAAACATCCATGAGAGAGAAACATCGATCAGCTGCCTCCTGCACACCTCCTACTGGGGATGTGCCCGCAACCAAGGTACATGCCCTTGACTGGAATCAAAGCTGGGACCCTTCAGTACACAGGCTGACACTCTATCCACTGAGCCAAACTGGTCAGGGCAGTTTTAATGTTTTAAATGGTAACTGTTGATAGGTATAACTTACATAAGCAAAAGCTCTTTGGGTCCGCAACCATTTTTAAGAGTGTACAGGGTCCTGAGACGAGCCGGTTGAGAAACTACTGATCTAGTCCAGCTCTCAGATTTTAGAGCTGAGGAGCCGGGCTCCGAGGGCCGAGGCGTGCTGAGTCACAGGGTGAGACACCGGAACCGCCCCTCCGGGACGGATTAGGTGCTGTCCAAAGTCCCTCTCAATAAAACGTGGGATTCAGACCGCCTCAGTGCCGGGGCAGCTGGTTATCGAAGTCGGATCAGATGGCTTCACAAATGATCGGGAACGCCTTTCCTGGAAGCTGCCTGGGGGACAGGGAAGGGAGTGGGCTTGCTGTCGCACTGACAGCTAGCTTCAGTTTCATTTCTTTCTAGCTGTGCAATTTGGGGCAAGTTATTGAATCTCAGAGTTTCCTCGTGTGTAAAACAGGAATGACAAACCTCACAGGGTAGCTCTAGGGGTCAATGAAACAGAAACTTATTTGGTACCGAGTAACCAGATACTAGTTTCTATCTTTAAATATAAATAACTTTTTTAAAATTGACTTCAGAGATAGAGAGAGGGAGAGAGAGAAACATCATGTTGAGAATCATTGATCGGCTGCTTCCTGTTTGGCCCCCACTGGGGTTGGAGCCTGCAACCCGGGCATGTGCCCTGACTGGGAATGGAACCCTGACCTCCTGGTTCATGGGTCAACGCTCAACCGCTGAGCCACACTGGCAGGGCTAGTTTCTCTCTTTTTCATGGAAAGGACTCAGAAAGGAGAGACGTAACTGTAGTGGAAATTGGGATTGAACCCAACAATGGCTCCTATGCTTCCTTGTGAAACCTGGAGAGGTGGACGAGGAGTGGTTACTGTCATCCCAGCTAAGACTGCTGAGAAAATGGCCCATTGATTGAACTGTTTGCTATAGAAAATACTCCTATTTGACAATGACGTAGCCATGAATTTTGCTGTATCTCTCTAATCCAAACACAATCATTCCCCCTGGCCATTACCTTCTGTTCTGCACCCCTGCAGAGTGCCCTAAATGAGGGGCATTAGCACATCCTATTAAAAATTGTACACCCCCCTCCCCCCGCCCAGTGCATTCCAATACAATGTCTGGGAACACTCACTTCAGTCTGACTTGGGTCCATGGAGGTTGACCAGTGTGACTTGTAGTATTTCTTGTAGGGGAGGTCTCTAGCACTGTCTCGCAATGTTTTTTGTTGTTGTTATTGTTGTAAATCAGGGAATGTCTTTCTCTTGCCCTTATTTTTGAAGTATGGTTTCGCTGGATAAAAAAACCCTTGGTTGACAGTTTTTTCTTTCAGCACCTTGAGTATCTCCTGTCCGTGGCGACGGCTTTCACTGTTTGTGTTGAGTAGTCAACCACTAATCACATTGCCATTCTCCGATACGTGAATCATTGTTCTTCTCGTGCTGTTTTGAAAACTTTCCCTTAGGTTTCCAGCAGTTTCTGATGGATGTGTCTAGGTGTGGATCTCTTTGTGGTTATCCTACTGGGATTCATAGTTAGAACTGTAATGTCCTTCAACACATGTAGAAGTTTTTAGCCATTAATTCTTCAAATAATTTTCTTCTGGCCTTTCTCCCCTCTTGAACTCCCACTTCACATGTTGGTACTCAGTTCAGACACTTTATCCTCATGTGTGCTTTTAGCTTGGCTTCCTGAGAGGTGCCCGGTGTGTCTTTAACTTAGTCGCCTCAGCCCGCGTCTGTGCGCGCACCGGGAACCGCACTCTCAGCTCACCCACTTCCCTAGTTTCCCTGGGCTCCCTTTCGGCTGGGTTTTCTGGAACCTTCCGTCGGCCAGGATGTGTTGAGAGCTCCTCCAGTCCTCCTGTGCACTCTCGTTTCCAGTCTCCCTGTAAAATTTCTGGCTAGTCTGCTGCTTGCCCACCTGAGACCTCCGGTGAGCAAGCTGGGGGTTTTCTTTTTAAAATATTTTTATTGATTTCAGAGAGGAAGGGAGAGGGAGAGAGAGATAGAAACATCCACAATGAGAGAAAATCACTGACTGCCTCTTGCACGCCCCCTACTGGGGATTGAGCCCACAACCCGGGCATGTGCCCTTGATTGGAATAGAACCCGGGACCCTTCAGTCTGCAGGCCGATGCTCTATCCACTGAGCCACACCAGCTAGGGCTGTGCTTCTTTTTTGCAGCGAGTTTTCCCTATCCCCTTCTCACTGCCATAGCCAGCACTCCCTCCATGGCACGGTCCTTTTGTCTGCAATGAGGCCTTCGTCAGTGCACCTGGGAGTGAGTGGTCAGGGTCTGGGCCTTCTCAGAAGGCACTGACCAGGGGGCACACTGACACGGATTCTGAGCTGGGGGCTGGCTGCCTCCTCTGGCATTGATTCCTCTTCCACAAGCCGATCCGGCACAGCCCAGTAGCAAGTGAGAGGCACGGAAGCAGACAGTGCAGGAGAAGCTTCAGGAAGGGCAAGTGGATGGAACCACCCAAGCCCCGCCATTCTCTAGGCGCAGGGGTCCTCACACTTTTTAAACAGGGCCAGGTCACTGTCCCTCAGACCGTTGGAGGGCCGGACTATAGTTTAAAAAAAAAACTATGAACAAATTCCTATGCGCACTGCGGGCCCGGGGCGAGTCGGCTGCTAAGCAGGACAGGCAGCAGCACCCGGCGGGCCAGATACATGTCCTCGGCGGGCCGCATGTGGCCCGCAGGCCGTAGTTTGAGGACGCCTGCCTAGGGGCTAAGCCAGCAGGCTCTGGTCTGTCCTGCCTCCTTCCTCCCGTCAAAAAGAGCTAACGCCTGTAAACTTCAGATTGCTGTCTCATTCTGAGGTGTCATTATTAATATGACCTAAGGTGACAAGGAAACGCAGCTCAGGCAAGTTGACACTCCCAGCCAGTGAGCGGCAGCACTGAACTTGAACCCAGCCCAGCACTCTCCTAATCGGGTCAGCAGGCCCTAATCACGCACTCTCCGACTGTTCCCACGTACATGACTGATGTTTAGTTGGCTTAAATGGAAAGCCAAACTGAAGTGAACTCCCAATGACTAGCTTTGGAGAAGGAGCAGCCCTGGTGGAAGTCTGACAGATACAACTTGACACAATAGCTCCGGTCCAGAGCCCCGGCCCCCCACACCTTTCCACTTTGTGGGAGGGCGTCCTCTCTGGGCTGGGTTACAAGGGAAGCCTTCCAGCAGATTCAAGTTGATTGCTCTAGTCTGAGATTTGCCACGGGAGAAGTTATGCTGAGTCAAGGTGACTAAACATCTGGACACACCCGAGTTCCTATTAAATAGGCTTCTTTTAAGGCAGACGTGTAAGTATCTCATCCAACAGCCAAGAACTTGTGTTCTCCGATTACTCATGTTACCTGCCACACACAGCCTTCTTTTTCTTTGTTAGGGAGCTAACAACCGGCAACAAATACTGCTTCCCAGGGTGGTTGGGAAACGACAGCAACCTGGTTCCGGAGAGCAGGGCTGGGACTAAGGCAAGCCCCCTGCCCCCACCCAGAGATGGACACGGGGAAGCCAGGGCTTGCTGGAGTGAGGGCTGCAGGCTGACCTTTAGTTTTTAGAAAATCCTCAAAGGTTTGGCTGAGATGAATGCTTAGGAAGTCAACTCACATACATCACTGTTCACCTTACCAACCTTTGGCCTCCCCTTAACTCCCCAAGTCCCAACTCAAAGCACGGGCAGGAATTCCACAGAAACAGCCCTCCTCGGCAAACATGCCAGGGCTGAATCCTTTGTTTGACTTACGTAAGAGGGTGTGGAACATTCTAGTTGGGGCAGATTTGAAAAGCCCGACTCTGCCACTCACTTGGTGTGTAATTCCTACAACCGAACTCAAATGACTTGTTCCCATGCTAGGTAGAAAGAGCCATTTAGTAAACACCCAGAGACCATCTATTCTGAAGCCAGGTAAGTGTGTGTTGTACTCAGAAAAGCTGAAAATGTAGGATTGTGCAGACAAAGGCGTTCGTGAGGGGAAGTGGGGAAACCTCTTGCCCAAGCACAAGGGGCATGACAAGGACATCAGACAGAAAAGCGATGCACGAAATGTGCTCCGTTCCCGGCGACCTCCTGACATCCTGCAGGGGTCCTCAAACTACGGCCCGCGGGCCACATGCGGCCCGCCGAGGACATGTATCCGGCCCGCCGGGTGCTGCTGCCTGTCCTGCTTAGCAGCCGACTCGTCCCGGGCACGCAATGAGCATAGGAATTTGTTCATAGTTTTTTTTTTAAACTATAGTCCGGCCCTCCAACGGTCTGAGGGACAGTGAACTGGCCCCCTGTTTAAAAAGTTTGAGGACCCCTGGCATCCATTTGGGGACATGGTGACTCACGCAGAATGACCCTAAGTGAGAGACCAAACCTCTATGACCCTGGATGGGTCTAGCTATAGAGGACAAAGAGCTTCATTAAAAACTAATTCAGTTTAGGCCCTGGCCAGGTAGGTTGGTTGGAGCATCTTACCAATATGCCAAGGTTGCAGGTTCGATCCCCAGTCAGGGTACTGGAGAATCAACCAATGAATGCATACGTAAGTGGAACAACAAATTGATGGTTCTCTTTCTCTTTCTTTTCCTCTCTCTCTAAAAACCAATTAAAAAGAAACAGAACTCATTCAGTTTAAATGAAAAGCCCTCTAGTTCTGAGGTCCGGTGTTAGGAAATCCATTCATCCACCCATACGAGCCACATTCTCCAATCACATTTTTTTTCTTTTATCCTCACCTGAGGATATTTTCCCTTTTTTTTTAGGGAGTGGAAGAGAGAGGGAAAGACAGAGAGAAACACATTGACTGGTTGCCTCCTGCACAAGCCCAGACCAGGGCCGGGGCTAGAGAGGAGCCTGCAACCCAGGAACATGCCCTTGACCAGAATCGAACCTGGGACCCTAGGGTCTGCAGACCGATGCTCTATCCACTGCGCCAAACTGGCTAGGACTCCACTCACATCTTTAACCGTGAAAAAGGTGGTATTTTGATCTCCCATCTGCCTTATTTTCTCGGTTGCCTCTGAATTTGGGGAAAAGTGGTGTTCACTGGCTCCCTCAAACTTCCTAGACCTCCCCGTCCTCCAAACCCGTGGTCAATGCTCTTATTTAACCTCTTGGGTGCACTGGGCAGTATCACTTCCTCCATCTTCAAACGCTTGCTTAACTGGGTGGCCAAGTGTCCCTCTCTTCACGGGCCACTCATCTTCGCTGGACTGGTCTCCCTCCCTGACCTCTCCCAGTCGCAGTGCTCCCGACATGACCCCTGGTCCGCACCAGCTACCCTCCCTCGCCAGGTCCACGCACCTGCCGCCTTCATGCCCACAACTCCCAAATGTGTTCTCAGCCCCAACCTCTGCCCCCTGAATCCCAGTATCTCCATTTGCCTCGCCGACTACACACGTGGGTGGAAATGTTGATCTCAAAGTGAACCTGACCCCAATCAAATCTTAATTCCGTTCCACCCCTTCAGGGTTCTCCCTGTCTTCTCCACCTCAGGAGGCGCCACACGGCCCCTCTGCTCAGGCACACATCCTTCAGGTCACCTTTCTCCTTTCTCTCCGGCTCCACATGCAGCCCTCCCTCACCTGTTCGCTCTAACATGAACCGCATCCTGACTTGGCCCACTTCTCCCTGCCTCTACTGCCTGCTCCCACTCAGTCCACGCTGCAGGCCTCTTCCGTGGAAAGCTGGGGTAACAATGTCCTCGTTTGTTTCCCTTCTCCCACTTGTCCCCAGCCTCCTCCAGGCACCCCCCCCCCCCAGCTGTTTTCCACTCTCCAGTCAGCATGGTCTTTTAAAAACATACATGCAGTCATACACCGCACGACATTCAGGCTAATGACGGGCGCATATGACAGTGGTCGGCCATGCAGCCTGGGAGTGTAGGGGCCGTACCATCGAGACTGTGTAAGTGCACGCTGCGATGTTCGCACCATGAAATCGCCTAATGTCGCATTTCTCGGATTGCGTCCCGATCGTTAAGTGACCTGTGACTCTAAGATCTTGTGACTCATTTTCTCAAAACCCTTCATTGGCTTCTTCCTTCTCTAAGGAAATGTTACCTGGGCCCTACGCCACCTGAGCCCTGGCTCCTTTTTGCCGTCAGGACTCCCGTGCTCTCTCCACACTGCCTCCTGGCTGCTGGGAACCTGCAGGGAACACTGCTGCCCCGGGGCTTGGTTTCTCGGCTTGGAAACCTCTGCCCGGGAACCTGCATGGCGCACCCGTTCCTTCATTCTGGAGTCAGTGCAATGTCTTCTCCTGAGAAAGGCCTTCCCCGACCACACAATCTAAAAGGATCCTTCCCATCCCCCCATCGCTTACTCAGCTTTATTTTGCTCTGTGACACGTACCACTTGCCAACGTGTGTCGTGGACGGCCTCCCGCTGGCACCGGAGGGGGCACGTCTGCATCCGGGCGGCACCGGACCGGTGGGCTCTCGGACGTGCTGCGTGCATTGTGGCTTTGCCTGAATGCTGCTGCTCCCGCCCTTCTTGTTTCTCCCCAGACTCCCAGGACAGTGGTCCCCCGGCTCATGCTGTGCTCACAAGAGGAAGTTGTTAAATAAACTAAGGAGAAGTCTCTGTGTTAGTACCACTCAGAGCCTGAACAATAAATGCACACGAGAGCCCTCTGGTGCACTGGGTGTACCTTTATTATGACCTCGTTCACTAATAGTTCCGTGATGCAAGGTTACCATACACAGTTAGATAATGTCTGCATTGCACATCTAAGGCTATACAGCAAAAGAACCAGAATTAGTACAAATACAAGAACTATATTTACATTCTGTATACCCAAGCTCCAAACATCAGATAATATTTACATAATAAAACATGAACATGAACATCGGAAATTAATAATGTACATACATTGTTGCTGATGTGCTCAACTCCTTCACTGGGGAGAGATCGGTTTGCAAAGTCCTGGTTCAAAAAGGCCACTTATGTTCATGGGTTTGTTTAATGCACAAGGACGGTGATGTGAGAATTGAAATCTCCATGACAAACACTTTAGAGCCACAAAGTCTAAGACTGTGCCTTCCACGTGAGAAGGCCGATGGAGCCCTCAGGCGAACTGATGCCAGAACACGCAGCGTGAAAGTAACTCGAAGACATGAAAGGACACACGACAGCCAGGTTCGGCGAGACCAACCTCAGCTCGGACTTCCCATCGGAGCACAGCTATCTGGCTGTGGGTTTTTAACATGAAATTTGTATCAACTCTAATTTCTTCCTTTAAATGACTTAGCAGCTTTCCCAAGATTTTATGGGGCTCGAATACGAATTTCATAAATGGCCTTTTGAACAACAAAAGCAGATCATCTCTCAGCTGATAATTCAATTCTAAGGAAACACAAATCAATGCATTCCTCTCTCACACAGTAAGGGTTTGGCCACACTTGGCTGAGTCACCGGGGTCGGCTGCTGCAGTCCACCGCGTCAGAGTCCTGTTTAAAGTACATTCAGCACACCTTCTGAGAGCAGCAGCAGGATCAGAATTCTCTTTACGGAGCAGGTTAACAATCACATTTTAAAAAAGGACCCAAAAGCAAAGATGAAGGACCCCAGTCGAACAAACCAACAACAAGCCCTGACACCGCCCAGGAGGACGAGTGGCAAGCAGCACCAGGGATGCCGGTACCGGCAGGTGCCACACGTGAGGTCAGCCTTTCTTTTCCAGTCCAATGTGCAATTAATTACAGCTGTATAAATATACAAATACCTTACAGAATTTAATTAAATTAAATAATTAGAGAACAAGCAGCAGGCAACAAAGTCTTTGCTTTGAAGTATGTGCCAGGAGAAGCCATTTTACTTTTAGATCCCAAAAGGCCTTTCGCAATGACTTAATTTATTCTTTCATCTTAAAAGAGCTGGAAAATATCCGGCAAAACTATGAGTGTCTGTGTAAGTTCTACAGAGCTGAAGGGAAGAGAGATACATAAATAGTGGTTCCCTGGTTGGGAAGATCACCTTCCCTTGCCATCGGTTAACAGTGTGCGGGAATTTAGGACCCGCCCAGCTGCCAGAGCAGCCCTCCCCGTGCCCTGGCCGAGTGCAGGGGCTGGCTGGCCCCGCACAGCCCAGCCTGAGAGCTGGCTGACCCCCAGGCAGGCGCAGGAGGCAGGCGTGAGCACTGGCTTGGTGCGGGCTGTGGGGCCGTACTTTGCTTTGGCCAGAGAGAGGAGGATGGGGAACGAGGGGAGCAGAGGTTACTTTTAACTAGCATTCGTGTTTCCTTCATTTGTGTAAGAGTTTTCTTTCTTGCTTTTTTTTTTGCTTGTTTAAAGGAGTGATTTGGAAAAAAAGAAATTAAAAACCCTCAAAAGGTGGTTTCCTTAAAAGGTCAAGTTCATTCCTCAACTTTCCTGGCCCCATGGCTTCAGCTAAAGCCTCATAAAGAGTTCCTGTCAGAAACGCTCTCTCAGGACTTCAAAGTGGGGATGAACCTGTCTGGAAAGGGAACATTAACCCTGAACCGTCCAACTCCAGTTTGCAGATGGGCCCTAGAGAAAGAGGAGGTACCGAAAGGGGCTGCCTGTACCCGTCAGCTGCACCAGAGGCCCCTCGGACGGGGAGAGCACACGAAACCCCCCCGTCCTCATGAGGCCTCCCTGCTTGGGCAGGTGACAGAGTCCAGTGCCGCCTATTCTAAGAGCTGACACTCCAAAGCAAAGACTTCCCAAGCCAATTGTGTTTGAGTTAGAAGAAGAAACGCAAGTCATTTCAGTGTATCACACGGTTACTCTCCCTCAGCCTTCCCCACCTATTGCCACACAGACATGGATCCTTCCATCAAACTTCTTCACAGCAGCAGCATCCATGATTTGATTCTAAAAGTAACCTTCAAATGTCATTTCCCTGAAATTAGATTTAATTCCGGCCCAGGAAGCTGTCTCTAAGCACGGACAGATCCTAGATTGGGGTGTACACCAGAAGGGCATATTGTGTCCTTTAGATAATGCAGAAACCTCTAACTACATTAAAAATGTCGCTTAGAAAAAGTAGTAACGTTACTGTTAGTGACCTATGTTTTAAGGAGAAGAAAGTTTAAAAAATCTTGAGTTTTATTGACCACTTTTCAGGTAAGGTCACAGCCTGTGGTTCTGTCCTTTCTTTTATTACGCTCTCCCTGACTCACTTCCGCTTCTTTGCAAGGCAATTATAACAAGTGCAGCTGTGAGCCCTGTTCTGAGATGAGCCCAACCGGGCAGGGTGGAAGCAAGGGTCTGAGCCTGCCCGGCAACTACGCCGCAGAGCGTGTGGCCCCTGCCCTTGGCTGCTAAGGCAAAGCCATCCAGTTCCCCAGCACCTGAGAGTCAGCAACCCCAAGGCTGAGACCCTCAATCTCCACAAAGCGGGAACCAGCAGATACTGTCCTGAATGCCCAAGGGATGGTCAAGCAGAGAGGTCTAAGCAAGGGAGGTAAAGGATGGTATAAACCACCCAAGCCGACCAGTGGCAAAGCTACTCAAGGAAGCGGGGCCTTTTTCCCTCCAGGTCACTCTGAAACCCTTGCAGACAGCTGAGAGAAAGCGTATGTTCCACGCTGGCGTCTGGAAGAGCTGACCCTGTCCGGTCAGGAGACTATCAGCTTCCCCCTTCCTCCTCTGGCAACACTTCCACACCCGATGGAGAAGCAAGGTGAGGCCAGCCGGGTGCGCAACGAAACCCTGGGGTCAGGGCTCAGGTGGGGTCTTTTCTCTGCCCCCAGATGTCCTTCCATTTTGTTTTTAGCGGTGGGAGTGGCTGGTTTTAATCCTGGGGTCCAGAGAGCAAAGTCTGCCATGTCGGCTTATTTCTGAGTATAGGGACAGGCATCACTGAAAGTCTTTTCAATCTGACAGGGATTATTGAAAATAACCACTGGGTTCAGAGGAGACTTCCAGGTTTATACGTGAAAGCTACATTTCTTTGATCAACGGGAGCTACAATCACAAGGTCATTACTCAGCATTACCACAATGACCATCAAGTTCCTCATCAGAAAGCGAAGCACTCCTCCTGGTGGGACATCTGCGGATGACATCAGATTCCAAACTCGCCACCACCACCAATGCCAACACCCGAACAGAGAGGAGCCTCCCTCCCAGATGAGCAGCACAGTTCACAGGAACCCTACTGACCTCCCATCCACCCGCGGCCCACCCCCCACTCTACACTCCCTGGAAACCCAACACCCTTGGCTCCTCCCTTCTGAGAAGTCAGCAGCAGCCACTGCCTCAGGCCTGTTAAAAGCCCTCTCCTCTCTCCTCTTCCACTAACTGAAAACTGCATAACCATGTTCTAAGTAAGCCCGATTTCACAGAGTATGCCTGTTCCATTGCTGAGCTCACCACAACCTTCTCCCTGAATGGAAACGCAGGGATTCGTGAGGGAAGAAAGCAACAGAGGGAAAAAGGTAAGCTTTTCCCTCTCAGCTTCCAACAAGGCCAGATGTCTCCTCCCTTTGTCTCTAAGCCACCCAAGAAAAATTAAAGTGAGAGCACAAACAGGGAAAAGAAAAAATGCATTATGTTGTCTTGAAAAAAGACAGATTTCCGAAGACAGCAGTGCAGACATCGGAGGTGTCACATGGGGAGCTCTCATACAAAAGGAAGCCAAGATTTACCAAAATAATTTGGGGAGTCACTGGATTTCCCTCTCTCTGTTTTCTTTGTTTGTTTGTTTGTTTGTTTTGTTGATGTGTTTTTCCCCTTTGGTTAGGCCACATGCTACTAACAAGATTCTCAGCACAGGAAAAGGAACAAGGGCACAGAGCAATGGGGATGGGGAACAGGAGCTAGAAAAAGTGCTGGACAAGAGGGAAAAGTAGTTAAGCCACAGGATTACAAACAAGAGCAACCGTCAAGAATCACAAAGAGGAACGAGAGGTAACACTTCCTTTATCTCTGGGAAGGCGCGTGAGGGTGCGCAGCAGTCACTCAGTACTTCGGCTGGCTCGAGCCTCTGCGGGAGAGTTTTGACCTATGGGCGACAGAGAGAGGCCTGTTAGGAAACTGGATCCAGATGTTTCTCCTCACAGGTCTCTTCTCCCACGGGCCCCTCCTTGGGCTTCTTCCTAAACTGCGCTGCAGACCCAGATCACAGGCTCCCTGAACAAACAGACTGGGCTGTGGGCTTGCCGCTAGGGGACCCTGCAACATAGCCCCTCATAGGACGGGAGGCTGGTCATAGTGCTGCATCCTGACGGGCAGACTGGTAAGGGCCTCCCAACCTTCCCTTTGCTCAGCCCCACAGACCCTGGCTGCAGAACCCCTGAGAAGAAAAAGTCAAAGCAGATGGTTAAATGCAAACGTGACCAGCATCTCCTTAGCTGCTTGGAACACCAGGTGATAGCTTCTGAGAAGCTGAGGCCTCGTCAGCACCTACAACCACACTTACACCCCTGCCCTTCCCCTATTTTAAATCTGTTTGCAACAAGACTTCGTTCCCTATTTATGCTGATGTTCCCGGGACCAAAAGCCAAGGAAGGGAATGCAGGGACAGCTCCTCACCGTATTGTGCCAGCAAGGAGTGGATTAAAGGCATATAACCAGTCACTCATGTCTTTGTCGTTGAGAGCCTGCAGAAGGACCCCACGGTGCTTTGTGCATACAGCGAAGATGTTAGGGCTCTGAAAGAGATGCGGGTAGACAAGAAAGTTACGTGGGCTGTGAGCAATGGGGGCACCGGTCATATTCAAAGGCATACGGCACGTCGCCCTGGCACTTCAAAGAGCCAGGTATACAGGAGAGACGCTCTATCACACAACAGGATCCAGAACTCAAAGGGAAGGGCATGCATGGCGATGAGAAGCTGAGAGAGGGCAGGGCTGACCTTCACCATGGCCTGCTGGTCCTCGCTGTATTCCACCTGCGCTGTGGACAGGTTAATGATGCCACGTTCCACTGGGTCTTTGTCACTGTTATAGATGAAGACGTAAGGGCGACGGACCACAACAAAATGCTTAGCCCAGTTGCTGGAAAATGGCTCCTTGAAATGCAGGTATCCTTTCTTGGAAACCACTGAGCTAAAAAGGACAATACAAGATCGGTTTGTTTCTTTCTTTTTTTTTTTTTTAATATATTTTATTTTTTACAGAGAGGAAGGGAGAGGAATAGAGAGAAACATCGATGACAGAGAAACATCTATCAGCCGCCTCCTGCACACCTCCCTACTGGGGATGTGCCCGCAACCAAGGTACATGCCCTTGACCGGAATCGAACCTGGGACCTTTCAGTCCGCAGGCCGACACTCTATCCACTGAGCCAAACTGGTTAGGGCAAGATTGATTTGTTTCTTACAAAAAGGAAGTGATTCTGAGCTGAGGACCATCAAAATACGTCTCACCTAGGCCAAGTCCCTCGTGTGAACAAAACAGGACAATGACCTAGGACCTTATCTGCCAAAGTAATACAGCAAGAGACAAAGCACCACCCAGCATGATGAGCAGGTGGGCGCGCGACGGCACAGCTGGGGCGGAAACCCAGCCGGAGCTTCCACCCGGATCCATGAGCATCGCACTGCAATAGAGACCTCACGGAAGAGCTGGAAGTACATTCCTCTGATTTGTTTTAATTCCCAGCATCTCTGGGTATAGTACTCACCCTGGCCTAATTTCTTCAATATCTGGAACAAGGTTGAGAAATTCATTTTTCCCTGCTCGGGCCAAATACGGTGTTTCCACAGTTGGGACAATCTGAAACTGCTCAAATTCTGGGCAGGGACTAGAGGCCCGGGAATTGGCTTCTGGGGTCCTTTAAAAGAGAGGTGAGAGGTTAGGGATAACAAGAGCTTCAGTGAGGAATGCAGACGTGTACAACCATCCCACCAGCAGGAATGAGGCCTCTCCACACGCCAGGGGCCCTGCAGACATCAGGTTCAGAGAGCTGGCCTGGGCGGACAAGCTGGCGTCAGAACCGTCATTCCAAATGCCACTGGGCTCATCCTTCAGAGGCTCAAAGGAGGCTGGTCACCGATGAGCGTGCATCACTCAGACCACCTCCTATTCTGAAGCCCTGATCAGAAGTGTCTGGAACATGACTCCATCCCTCTGTTTCAATTTAGTCCCAAGGTCACACTTAGCATAGCAGCTCTCACAGTGAGGACCCTGACCAGAAGCGATGGTTGCTCCTGGAAACCCGTTAGAAATTCAAATTCTCAGGCTCCACCCCAGACCTAGAGAACCAGGAACTCTCTCTGGGTGGGGTTCAGCCACGTGGGCTTTAACAAGCCCCCCTGGTGATGCACTAACGTCTGAGAACCACAGCCTGAGGGACTGGCAGAGAGAGCAGATCAACGGGTGGAGGGGTGTCTCTGAATGGCCATGAGGTGCACAGCTGCACGCCGCCCTGGACCAGTCCAGGCTGTACGGGAGAAAGAATTCCTCTGCTCTGCAGCGTTAGTCATCTTCGGACAGCAGCCTAGCCTGATTCACTGTACTTCGTCCATTACAAACAGCCCATTTGTAAATGCCGCCCCATTCCTCACATTGGGATGAGTCTTACAATCAACAGTGGGTCACATTTTAGTTGGCAGTGCTTCTTCTTCCTTAGTGGCACATTAAATAATGTCTGACAGTCAATGGCAGCCTAGAATTAATTAGATTGCCTCTCTGTTATTTTCTCCAGCCACGTTCAATTGTGCGAGTGCTGGTACATTCAGACAGACAGCTGGATGATAACAAGGTGGGCTCTGACAGGGGAGCGTAATGAATGGAGACAGGGCAAAGGAGGTTGAGGTGCACTGTACTGACGAATTCACATTAAAGTTGTCTCCATTAGTCTTACCTATTCATTTTTTTTTTTTTAAATATATTTTATTGACATTTCACAGAGAGGAAGGGAGAAGGACAGAGAGCCAGAAACATCGATGAGAGAGAAACATCGATCAGCCGCCTCCCGCACACCTCCCACTGAGGATGTGCCCACAACCAAGGTACATGCCCCCGACCGGAACCGAACCCGGGACCCTTCAGTCCGCAGGCCAATGCTCTATCCACTGAGCCAAACCGGTTTCGGCTCATTTTTTTTTTTTTGTATCATCAAAATATTTTTCTCCGAAGTCGTTTTAAAATGTTTTCCCCAAGATGGGGTTTCCTATGTGGGATATGACTGAGGAGGGAAGCAGGGTGGGAGCGGAAGGACAAGTGAGCAGAACGGGAGTAAGAGGAGCCAAGTCTTGGTGCAGGAAGTTAGGAAGACATGATATTAAAAGATGTCAGTAGCATCTTTCTAGACATTGCGACATCTAGAGAAGGCTCCCCATATTTCCAGATGCTGCCTAGGGGGGTGGTGCTGCCCTCAGCTGAGAACCACTGAGCTAGAGGAAGACCGGCATTTCCCCTGGTTCTTAGGTTAGCTTATCGCGGAAAAACCTGGGCACCTACTTCTGATCCAGAGAGTTGCTCCTGGAGTCTACCAGAGAGGGGCAGGTGGAGGAGGGAGTGAGGGTTGAGCTGCTGAAACTGGACACAGAGGGATCCCGTCCAATTGGAGAGATGTCCGACAACTGGAAGAAACAGAACAGAGCGAGTGAGATTCAGATGGAAGAAACTGTCTCTGCAATAAGCAGCTTTGACAACCAGTGACCTCGCTTTAAAAAATATCCTGCTTCAGGTCATTTAAGAAAACAAGCCTTACAAATACATATTTTATGGCCCTCGTGTCCTGGTAGGAATCATGACATTTACAAACGAGGCAAGGCTGGCTCTTTAAATTGCCACTGCCCTCCTGCATTAATTAAATGGCCTTATGCATATGAGCCGAGCACTTAGCACAGCAGGCAAAGTTCTAGAATACGGCAGAGGACCTGTCCTCCTGGAACTTACACTCTAAGTGAAGAGGGCGGACGATAAGCCAGTCAACATACACATCAGGCTCTGGCTGGGTGGCTCAGGTGGTTGGAGCATCACACATACACCCAAGGGTGAGGGTTCAATTCCCAGTCAGGGAACATACCTAGGTTTCAGGTTCGATCCCAGGTCAGGGCATGTATGGGAGGCGACCAATCGATTTTTTGTTTTTCTCTTTCTCTCTCCCTTCCTCTCTCTCTCAAACTAGTAAGAACATATTCTCGGGTGAGGATTAAAAGAAATGTCAGGGAGTGATAAGTGCTATAGCAAAAAATGAATCAGGGAAAGAGAAGTTTCAGGGAGCTGTTGGCTTTACAATGCATGTTTTACAATATTTGAACTAAAAAGGAAACATCAGTGAGCCAATCTTGGAAACATCTGGAAGAAGACTATTCTGGGCAAAGGAATGGCAAGGGTGCAAAGACCCCACTCGGCAGGAATGAGCCAAGAAGGCCAAGATGACTAGAATAGAGCGAATGACCCAGAAGTTCTTTAAAGTGTTCACCTCACTCTGTGTGGAAGCAACAAAACCCCATGCCACCAAGAACCTCAGGACTTCTGTGCCCTGTCACACATGACAAATCACCCCTACAGAATATTCTCCAAGGGATTCAGGGGAAAGCCAAAATAGTTCCTATCTGATAATCACTCTAAGAGACACGGAGACATACTTTCACCTTCAGAAGTCGGTATTCTGAAAAAATCAGATACAAGAGCAGATATGTCATGCATCCTCAAATACCATGCTATGCCCACATCAAGCCACCTAAAAGCAGCGTGCGCTGGGGACAGGAAATGTGAGCGGCTCACCTTACAGTCACTGATGCTGCCATGCACCTGGCTGAATTCTCGGTTGAAAGTGTGGGTGAGAAGTTGCAGACACTAGGAAAAAGAAAGGGGGCATTAAGTTTGTTTTTTTAAAAAATAATTCTTTATTGTTGTAAGTATTTATGTCCCCCCTTTTCCCTCATTGACTCCCTCCAGCCCGCCCCGCCCCCTCCACCCCAGGCCTTCAGCACCCTATTGTCTGTGTCCATGGGTTATGCATATGTGCATACAAGGTCTTGGGCTGATGACCTCCCACCCACCTACACTCTCCCACCTTCCCTCTGAGATTCCGCACTCTGTTCCATACTTCGATGTCTCTGGATCCACTCCGTTCATCACTTTATTTTGTTACTTAGATTCCACATGAGTGCGATCATGTGATCCTTGTTTTTCTGACTTATTTTACTTAGCACGATACTCTCCAGGTCCCTCCATGCTGTCTCAAAGGGTAAGAGATTCAGCCTTTTTACTGCTGCATAGTATTCCATGGTATAAATGGACCACAGCTTTTTTAATCCACTCATCTACTGATGGGCACTTGAGCGGTTTCCAGGTCTTAGCTACTGTAGATTGTGCTTCTATGAACACAGGGGTGGCAGCATAAATTTCAATGGTTAAACAAAGCCCTGGACACAGGCAGGAAGGGAAAATCACGTGCTTAAGACCCACAGTGGAGCTCAGATGCTGCCTAACAGCTCTAGGAATAACTAAGCATATAGCAAGGAGCCTGCATATGCCCAATAAGAAAGATAAAATGAGTGGATAAAAAAGCCATTCTCAAATCTATAAAAGTGAATACTGCAACATCATAGCTTAGAAGTGCTTAAGAATGCAATAGCATCCCTTTCATTCTTAATTTGTTTTATCATTTCTCATTTGGATTACTGCTATACTTTTTTCTGCCTCTAGTCTCTCTCTTCATCACAAATCCATCCTCTACTGCTCTCAGAGAAGTCTTTCTAAAACAAATACCTGTTTAAAATATTGCCACGTCACTCCCAAGACACTCTAAACCAAAGGTGGGGAACGTACAGCCCGCAGGCCATATAAGATCCTCGAAATCATTTGATCTGGCCCTGCCAAGGCTTTAGGGGTAATTTAAATGTTTGACCAAATATAGCAAGGCTAAACTTTTTTAAATATTTATTTTTTATTGATTTCAGAGCGAAAGGGAGAGGGAGAGAGAGATAGAAACATTAATGATGAGAGAGAATCACTGACTGGCTGCCTCCTGCACAATCCCCACTGGGGACCGAGCCCACAACCTGGGCATGTGCCCTTGACTGGAATCAAACCCAGGACCCTTCAGTCCACAGGCTGACGCACTATCCACTGATACAAACAGGCCAGGGCACAAGGCTAATTTTTAAGTTGATAATTTTGCACAGCCTGAGAATGACGCTATAAATATCCAAATGCTCTTGGCAGAATAAAGGTTCCCCATCCTGCTCTAAGCTCTCTAGCACGGTATGCACGATGCCCTGGCCCATCTCCCTAACTCCATCTCGTGCCCTCCACAGGGTTCCCTCACACTGATCATGCAGGACGGCTGGCTCCCTCCTTGCACCCTCCTGAGCCAGTTCACGATGCTCTCCTGTGGAGGCCTCGCCTCTGGCTCCCACAGCACCTAGACATACGCCTCTATTATATGCTTGTCACCATTTGCATGTTAGCTAATTAAGGGTAGAACTGAGTCCGATTTGTTTCTATGTTCACAGTGTTAGTGCAGGCCTTGAAACAGAGGCCCTCAAAGAAGGAAGAAAATGGAACGGAAACTGACTGATCAGTTCATTCTCACGGCAAATGCCCAGCCCAGGGAAGGGATTCACACCTTGGTGGCCAGCTCTTTCTCGCGGTCCACCAGGCTTTCAATGTCCGTGGAGTCGTAGCCACTGCTCTCACTAGGCGTGATGGCACTTTCAAAGGTGGTGGTTGAGATCTGAGAGGAGATGCTGGTGGAGGTGCTGAGGGTGCCACTGCTCAGGCTGGGGGACAACGAGTCGCTCAGGGATTTGGGGGTGCTGTCACCAAGTCTCTCACGCAGGAGCAGGAAGTGGCGGGTTTTCTCCACCTAAGAAGAGCAACACCGTTGCCTCAGCAAACACAAAGCTCATTACGATTTAGTAAGTACAGTATTATGCCTCATGGTGATGGAAACCTGGAAAGCCAGGATCACACCGCGGTGGTGACGGAGAGTCTCCGGCCCGAGCTTTCATCTGAGTACCTTCTCCTCCCCCCTACCTCCCCCCACTCCATACCTCATGGATGAGCTCCAGCTTCTCCAGCTCCCACTGGTGCTCCAGGATGAGGCTGTCCCCACGGGGCCGCCAGCCAGCTAAGTTCTCTTCTCCCCGCACATAGGCCACTGATGTATCCAAGACCTTTCTCCTCCTCCTCTGCATGCCTGAGACAAGAGGCAATAACTCTTTTTGAGAAAAATCCGATTCTAATGTTACCTCAAAATGAATGAATAATTCATATACATGATGAACTAAGAAAGACTTGGTCTCTAGATACATGGGATTTTGTTAATAATAATTCAATCCCTTTGAATTCAAAGCAACTCTAAATTTCTTTTAGAAGTGAGATTTATATTATTTGATAATTATGAAGACTGCAATGCAACTTGAGAAAAAGGTGTTATGTTAAGTGAAAATATAGAGGTGATTACATAGTCTGTACACGATGGTCCCCAATATATAAAAATACACCCGCATACACACACACCCACATTCAGTAGTTCAGGTAGAATGGCAGATGACAGATGGCTTTACCCCATCATCTCCCATTAGTTTTGTAAAATGTTAAACTGTTTTTACATGTAAAAGACATAAATTCATGTTAATTAAATAATCCTCAAGGAACTCTCTGGACACTATAATTAGCTGCCATTAGGACTTAGAATCATACTCAAAGTCTTCTTTTTTTAAGAAAATCTAAATCTTACCTGTGAGCCCTGACCTTTTTCCACATATGTTCTCTAAAATGATTCAAACTCATATTAACCAAATGTTTTTAAAAAGGAATCCTGACTTTTATGCCCGGGTTACAGGCTCGATCCCCAGTAAGGGGGTATGCAAGAGGCAGCCGATAGACGTCTTGCTCTCATATAGATGTTTCTCTCTCTCTAAAAATCAGTAAAAATATTTTTAAAAGAATGCCTAATATTAAAAACAAAAACCTTTTGTCCATGTTCCAGTTTACAAACATAAAAATCCGAAGTGCTGCTTAAGACCACCGAGCTGAAGGAACAGAGCCCAAAGAGACATCAAAAAGGACACAAACAAGTTCATCTAGATTTGTCTTCTCGAGCACAGGAAGTTCAAATTCTAGTTTGACAGCCCCTGGGAAGTGATACTACCAAGTTAACCTTGGGGCTAAGCTGGATAGCGAAAGGGTTATGAAGTTTCCCATACCAGATTCATTCTAATACACTTGACTATTTTATAGCCCGGGAACATTGTGTTTAGTAAAGTTTTTATAACGGTATTGCACGTCACAAACCAAAGTGTTGTAACTCAGAAAAATATAACTCAGAAAAATATAGCACCGAAAACCTGGCTTGTAAATATGCTTGGTTTCTAATAAAGTTTATATCTCTCCTATATGGGTAAGGTAGATTTTTGACATGATACACTCCAAACAGATGCAAAGACAACTATCACCTCCCCATCCATTAGCTCTTACCTGGACTACCTGTGTCTGCCATTTTGCATAAACTGAGTTCATAAATTCCAGTGACTCGATTGCTATTTAAATTAAAACAAACAATTACTTAGTATCTTATATCACAGAAACAGGAAAATCTGAATTCTCTCTACTTAAAACACTGTCTCCTCTGTAGGGACTGCAACCCACCCTCAAACATAAGTATCTTATTCCTTTTCCTATTCTGAACTTAATTTTTTCATACAAGGAATCTGTTTTTATCTCAATCTCTTGAACATTTTCATTTTAATAGGATGAATAAAGTTGAATGATAAAGTTTACAATACAAATATAAAAATTAAAAATGTGTCTTTTCTTACTGTAAGAGAGAAAAGTTGGGGGAAGTCTGACTAGAAAATGATAACCATCAAATTCTGGGGAGTGTGACTAGGGAGAGGTACTGAACCTTCTATTATATCAGTAATACTTATATCTTATGCTGGGTGGTGATGCATAAGATATATTTTTGTATATCTTAAATATGAATAAATCTTTAAAAGAAAAATTCCAATGGTACTCTGTTAGAATAATGACACTTTAAAAAAATTTAGTCCCTGCAAACTGTTTTGAAAGTGTTCAAATGTAATATTCCTTCCTTCCCTCATTAACTCCTCCAGTCATTAGTACGTTATTAAATGCCAACATCCAAGTCACTGCAGCCCAAGTGTCAGTGCCATAATGGCTTACAGGTTGTCAACTACCCTGAAACAGCAAGCCAGGGCTGCCCAGGGCTCTGCTGATTCTTTACTGGGCAAACCAACTGGAAGCTGAACTTGTCTCAAAAACTTACGAGTCTGGTGACTTCGAGTAGCCGCTGCCAAAGAGGCTGCGCAGAGAGCGTGGCGGGGAGATCTTGGCGTCCCGAGAATAGAAGACCATGCACACGTCCTTGGTGATGACAGCTGGCTGGATGCAATGATCCAGCTGAAAGCAGACAGGCCCCATTAGATACAGACAGAGCATCTGCGACAGTCTGTGCTGTTAGCCACCACTAGGCTCTGTCCATGACTATAAAAGCAGGCGGCCACATTTTCTTAAAATCATACATTCTTTGAAGAATGGTGATTAGGGTACTAATGCGAAGCTCTAAGAAAAGTCCTGTAACTTTTTTATTAAATAGAGATTAGGAACAGGAACTAATATAATCAGACCAGTTAGCAAAGTATAATAAAATAAATAACTAGCCCTGGCTGGTGTAACTGTTTGTTGGAGCAGCAGCCTGTAAGGTGGGTTCGATTCCCGGTCAGGACAAGTTTGGGAGGCAACCGATTGCTCTTTCTCTCTCTCTCTCTTTCTCTTTCTCCGTCTCTCTCAAATTAATTTTTTAGAAAGCTTATCTTTTAAAAAAATAATTAACTTCGGATGTGGAGGGAGAAAGGACCTCAGTGGAATCTTTTCTCCCCGTTTCCTGCTCTAGCTTGTCCACTGTTCGGGGCTGCCTGTTCATAGCAACTCAAGTTCCGGGTCTCCTCACCTCTAAGTAGGCCGACAAGGTCATGTAGATCTTTTCCCCGTAGGGTGTCACTCGGTTGAGAAGGAGGGAGTTATGGAGGGAGCTGTCCCACACGGCCTCAAAACGGTAGAAGGTCCTACGGTCAGAGAAGCAGGAGAAAGTCATCCGACAGAAGCTGAAGTCGCCTTGGCCCAGCACTGTCCCTGTCAGTGTCCACACAGAGCCCATGCCAAGCAGCTCTCAGCGTACTGAGGTCTAACGGCAGAGGGGACCTTTACGCCGGGAGGAAAGGCAGGACGCCCCCTTCTGGCCCTGCCCACCATCAAGGGGCGGTTAGCTATGCTGTTTTTTATTTATTTTGAGGAGCCTGCTTCTCCTCTGCCTAAAATAGAAACAGTGAGGTCAACCGAAGGCATTAAGATGAAAGGATGAGTGAGTATGGACAGAAAGCGAAAGAAGAAAGAAAGACTAAGTATGCCCATCGGTTAATCGAGAGCAGGAAGCAAATACTCGGTAATTTGTGGGCTGCAGTCTTCATGTCACAGCCCACTTTTGCTGGCCTCACAGATGTCACAAACACATCTGGGAGAATTACTGGAGGAAACAGTATAGAAAGCCTTGCTTCAAATAAAAGAACAAGAGGTTATTCTTAGCTGATGTGTCAGTAAAATGATTTTTAACACCCGAGGTAGCCAACTACTATGTGTTTAAAAAAAACCCCTCACTTGAAAGTCAATCTTACATTTAATAACTAGAAGTTTGATTTAATGACTTTTTAAAAAAATTAAATTTATTGGGGTGACATTGGTCAGCATGAACATATAGGTTTCAGTTACAAGATTTGTATATTGCACCGTGTGGGAGGAGTAGGGGGTTCTAATATATGGTGACAGGATAAGATTTGACTTTGGGTGGGTGCCATGATTTTTTTCAAGTTGTTCTAATAGCTTTCTTTTTCCTACGGGTAAAACACCATAGACCCTAACTGACATTCACCCTCCAGTCCAGCACGCTCCTCTGAAGCACTGGACTGAGTAACGTAGTTACATATCAACTCCCAACGCTACGGCAGTCTCCCTTCTCAGACCCCATAACCAGTGTCCGGGAAGACACCCGTCTACCCAGCAGAGTGGATTTCCCATTGCCATTAGCTCTCTGCACGTGCAATACACCTCACCCGATTCAAGAGAAGTTTTTATTTATTTATTTTAAAAATGATATGTTTAGCCCTAACCGGTTTGGCTCAGTGGATAGAGCGTCTGACTGCGGACTATTTATTTTTTTTTAAATATATTTTATTGATATTTTACAGAGAGGAAGAGAGAGGGATAGAGAGCTAGAAACATCGATGAGAGAGAAACATCGATCAGCTGCCTCCTGCACACCTCCCACTGGGGATGTGCCCGCAACCAAGGTACATGCCCTTGACCGGAATCGAACCCGGGACCCTTCAGTCCGCAGGCCGACGCTCTATCCACTGAGCCAAACCGGTTTCGGCTCCCTCTGATTTTTGACAGCCTGATCAATGCTTCTCTGTCTCTGGATCCTGTGTTTGTTTATCAGTTTAGTTGTTCATTATATTCCACAAATGAGTGAGATCATGCGATATTTATCTTTCTCTGACGGATTTATTTCGCTTAGCATAATGCTCTCCATGCTGTTGCAAATGGTAAGAATTCCTTCTTTTTCACAGCAGCATAGTATTCCATTATGTAGATGTACCACAGGTTTTTAATCCACTCTGCTTATGGGCACTTAGGCTGTTTCCAAATCTTAGCTATGGTGAATTGCGCTGCTATGAACATAGGGGTGCATATATCCTTTCTGATTGGTGTTTCTAGTTTCTTGGGATATAGAAATACTCTTTACTCTCTCACATGCTAGTTAGTAGGATCAAGAAAAGTCTCTACAAGGCCACCAAAGGAATGTAGACACTATTAACAAGACAAAGATGAGATAACGAGGAGGCCAAAATAGGATGGAAGCCTGTGCCACTATTTAGGTCTTATGACTCTTTTCCAACAGAGGCAAATGATTTCAATTTGTGTAAGACAACTTCTTCACATTTCTGTTTTCAGGTTATTTTCATTTAACCTAAAGAGAACATTTCACTGGTAGAAACTTGGCTAACATAAAGGAATTTTTGACTCCACCTAAATCTTCGGGTATCGGGGAGGGTGGTTTTGCTTGATGTGTGGGAGTTACTGCAGCACATTCTTTTGGCAGTTCTTGAGAGGTGGTGGTAAGAAATACAACCAACACTAGTGATGTCAACTGAATCAAGCTAGTAAGAGAACTCAGAGTTAGAAACAGGGCTGAATCTTGAGACATGTTTTCCTGTATGGCTCCTACAGTGGTTAGGAAGTGATTTCAAGTGGATTTCCAGAAAAGTCTGAATAATGGCCCCGTGTGTGTGTGTGTGTGTGTGTGTGTGTGTGTGTGTGTGTGTGTCTTTTTAAAAAAACATTAAAACCTTTTAGGCTATACTGTCATGTATCACTTTTCTCTTCTCTAAATCAGATAGAGAGAGAGAGAGAGAGAGAGAGAGAGAGAGAGAGGAAAAATTTCCTTCACTATTGAATCAGGATTTTTTCTATTCCAAAAGAGAAAACAAACAGATAGATAAGCAGCCCTGACAGGAGAAAGAGAAAAGCTTAAAAACAAACAAAATATTTCTCACAGACTCAGCTACCCAGATAGCTGATTGGGCCTCTACCACCACACAGGACAGAAACAAAGAAAAAGTGAGCGATCATGCAAAGCTACACACGGAGCAGCAAACCTTTCAGCTTCTGACAGAGAGAAGACAAAGAAGGAAAACACAAGCCTGAGGTTCTCTACGAAGTGAGCGGAGTGACATTCTATTTGCGATGTAGGAGGGGAACGTCGTGGGCATACGAATAAAACGGACAGGTTTAGTAAATGGAATAGAAAATAATGAAAGACTCCACAGCATTTAGGAAGCCGCATGTGGAAGCGTACACACATCAGAAAGCCCTGGGCACAACAGGCAGCAGAGTCTTTCTCTATTCCAGGGCTGCTTAGGTTTGGGTGGGGAAAACACAAAATTAAAACAGTCAAAGCAACAGAAGACATCAAGCATTCTGATAAACTAGAATCTCTATGTGCAAAAAAGCAAACAGAAAATACCTAGGAATATCCTTATCAAGAAAGAGCCTGAAAAAACACAGGAAAGGCTTTTGTTAGTGCAGCAAAAGAAAAAAAAAAGGGAAAGAAAGGAGAGAAAAGCAGAAGAAAATAAATATATAAAAAAGACAAATTAGCAAAGTGAATTCAAGTGGACAATCAACAGAGAACTCCATGGGACACAATTTATAGAGGGGTTACAATGATATGGGTCCCTCTCCCAGACCTTCAATTACAGAAAATGCTGGGCAGAGGAGGGGATGTGGAGACCACCTCCATTAGCACCCCTTTCGGAGGTGACCGAGTATCGGAATGGTAGGAAACTGCTGTGGGAAACAAAGTCAATTATGTAACATCAATGTAGGACTCGGAAGGAAAGGAGCCATGGCCTTGTGAGTCACACTCCACTACCAATGTATCAGAAAAACCCGCTAACGTGCACACATAACACACCCAAATTGCAGTTCTGTAAGTGCAACTGTAAACATTAAATAGAAGCTCTTAAGCAAACTCCATTTAGTAACTTACCGCATTGACTTACATTCTCCATGTCCCTAAAGTATAAAGACTGATGTCCATTTCTCACTGACCATTTGAAACTAGAGATAGCTCTCATATATCCAGACCACCTGCTCCAGAGAGGTGAGCTGCAAGCTTATCAAGTGTTGGTAATATCTGTCCCAAACCTATTTATGAAGCTGCATTAATGTAACCATCTAATTTAATCAACTGGTAGGCAAATCAATGAGACATTAGGACAAAGAGAATTTCTGTTCATTGTAAATCAAAACTAAGTGTAAAAACTCAGTGGACTGTTTTGATAATGGTGAGTTGTGTGAAAAAACAGTTGTTAAATTGTGGGTGAGATCAATGTGAAAGAAAGGGGAAATGATAAAATTTTAATGCTAAATGGTAAAAAGTTTAAAAGATATGGCACTTATATTTTCTTCATAGGTTTCTAGTTCTTGCTCCACCAAAGTAAAAGTCACAGATGATGAATTATGGATATGGTTTTGCAAGAAACACAACCGGACATCCAATAAATGATCCTACGATAAATTAAAAGGCCTTGGCTTTATAGCAAGCGCTTGACAAATCAATGTACATTTATGTAGTTTAAATTAAAATGAAAATGTTTGAAGTGTGTATCTTTTCATTATTCTTGACTTCAGTCAACTTTTTAAGCTTCTGTTGCAAAAGGTAAGCTGCTTCGGACAAACCCAGTTCGTCTCCTACAGCATCTGACTTGCTGCTGGGCCCTGTCTTCTCCACCCCTGCCAGCGCCTCTTAGGCAAAAGGCGGAGGCTTGTTTCCTTCTTCTCCTTCCGACACAAAACGACAGCACAAGGCAACAACGGGAAATTAATTCTGGCCCAAACTTTTAATCCCGTTTTTTTCCTATTGTCTTATTTTTCGTCTCCCTCTTCTCAACATAGCTGTGAGCAAGTTTTCCAGGAACACACAAACACAGAGAAATCCTCTGCTTATTTTGAAAAAGTAGGGTGATGGGGATGAAATAAGGATTCTGAAGTGAGGAGAGAATTAGTTTCTTCCTCTAAATCAGCCTTGGGCAAACTACGGCCCGCTGGCCAGATCCGGCTGTTCTATCCGGTTCTCTTGCTCTCCCCTCCGCTCCTTTACTTTGAATTTATATTAGTTCACACAAACACTCCATCCATGCTTTTGTTCCGGCCCTCCGGTCCAGTTTAAGAACCCATTGTGGCCCTCGAGTCAAAAAGTCTGCCCACCCCTGCTCTAAATAGAAGTCACTAATGCATGAAGAATCTGAGGGTGTACCAATCAGTCCCCCGGGGTGACTCATCACACTCTGTAGGTGCCCCACCTGCTGGAGTTGTGGGAAGACTTCAGGTACTTGGCAGAGATGATATTTAGGGAGAGGATGGCATCAACCGCAGCTTCATCCACCTCAGCCTTATTCCTAATCCGCCCTAGAAGAAGTAAAGACACCAGAGCGTGGGTATATTTGAAAAAGAAAGCATCTCTTCTGTTCTGTAATAATATTCCACATAAAAATTACTTTTGAAAAAGCTTAACAACCACTGTCCCAGATAACAGAGTATAATCTTCCTTCCAGGGGTTCTTATCTCATCCACAGACACCAAAGGGGAGGGTCTATGAATAGAATTCAAAATGTCCAGGAACTTCACCAGGAAAAAAATTACAATTTTATTTTCATGAACCTCTAACTGAAATTTGGCATTTTCTTCCATTATGAAGGGAGGGGACAAACCACGGGAGAATCAGCAGTACTATGAATTCATCCTCAGCAGAGACACAGATGTTTTCATATCACACTAATGTAAAATATCTAGATAGTCATCACTACTTTGAAATAGAAATTCAACCTGCTGCTTATTTAATGTATCAATAAAGAACACATTTGTTTAGCAGTTTAACAATTGTATTTCAGTATTATATAGTTCCCCTTGTAATCCCAAGTACTTTCCACATTTAAAAACCTAATTCTGAGGCTTCACTACTGCCAATGGGTTTAAAGCAATAGAAGGCTCAGAACCCCTGCCACACATTCTCAAGTTTATACTATTTAGCGAGTTTTTCCCTCTCACTACACCTTATGCCTATGGGGTGCTGGCCATTTGCATATTACACATATTCCAGACTATCGACCTAAAATGTTTCCTTGTGTGGAAAACAGAACAAAGCCCCTCTAGTCGCTCTGGAACCTATTCCAATCCTCTCCCACAAAGCTAACCCAGTCCTCTCGGATCCGTGTGTTGTGAACTCTCTTATCACAGTCTGTTCTCATTTTGGCACTTATCAAACTGCTTTGTACATTTCTATGTTGTCTCTTCAAGTGAAGGGCGAGCTCACAATGAGCAGAGACTTCTAGCACAGAACCATTCCACGGTACCCGAGTAAAACAATGGTTGAATCACGAATCCCTGATGGTGGAGCTGAGAGAAAGAGTAGCTTCAGGGTCAAGACTTCTGCATTCTCCTTGGGCCACACGCTCGAATACAGCCTCCCACATAGTCCCTGTGCGCCACCAGGAACAATGTGATCTCCACAAAGCCTGGCTCCGTCCTCAGCCAATGGAATGTACTCACCTACCACCAGCTCACGAACATCTTTCCAATGGAGCTCGCTTCCCTTCTCATGGACGATGGTCATTGTGATCCTTCGCTGGATGCCCTAGGGAATGGAGCAGGGCTGTGATTTAGCTGGGACAAACTATTATTTCCTCCTGTTTCTGGAATGTTTGGTGTGGCAGAGGGCAGGAAGGAGAGGTATGGAGAAAGAATGGAAATGCTCTCCACACTGTTATTCTAAACAATGGGACAGGTCAGGGGCCCAGAGCCAGGTTCTGACATGGCTTTAAGAACAGATGCTTAGACCTAGTCAGTTTGGCTCAGTGGTTTGACAACCACTGTCTCTCTCTTCTTAAAAAATGTATTTGTATTGATTTCAGAGAGGAAGAGAAACATCAATGATGAGAGAATCATTGATCAGTTGCCCTTGCATGCCCCCTATTGGGGATTGAGACAGCAACCTAGGCATGTGCCCTTGACCGGAATCAAACCTGAGACATTTTAGTCTGCAGGCCGACGCTCTATCCACCGAGCCAAATCAGCTGGGGCTGTATTATATATTTATATGTAAAAGCAAGAGTATATATAAGATGCCCTAACCGGTTTAGCTCAGTGGATAGAGCGTCGGCCTACAGACTGAAAAGGTCCCAGGTTCGATTCCGGTCAAGGGCATGTACCTTGGTTGCGGGCACATCCCCAGTAGGAGGTGTGCAGGAGGCAGCTGATCGATGTTTCTCTCTCATCGATGTTTCTAACTCTCTATCCCTCTCCCTTCCTCTCTGTAAAAAAATCAATAAAATATATTAAAAAAAAAGAGTATATATAAGCCAAAGTCTGAGGAAGAAATTAAAAACAAGCATATAAAAAAGGAAAATAAAAAAGAATAGGACAATGTCCCGCCTCCTCCACATCCCTTAGAAATGGAGAGGAAAAGCAGAAAATCAGAGTTATGGTTCTTATTCTAAACTTTTGTGTGTGTTTCCTCCTAGGTCTCTTTTGCTCCCTCATTAGTACCTGGTGAAGCAAGAACGTCCCCTGGCAGGGCAAGCCTGCTGTGTGGTCCACCACAGCCGGGATATACCTGCAACAACAGAAATGCACGGGGAAGAGTGAGACAGACGCTCAAGCTGACTAGTGCTACCTCTCCACAGGTCTTCCCTGGCTGCTGTCCCCCGCTGGTCTTTGCTTTCCTAAACTCCGATCCATGTTTTTCTCACCATTCAGGCATTTAATCACACGGTCATTCACATCCAGTAAACGTTTCCACATGTCTATGTCTCTTCATCCTTACTTGACTTAAGTGCTCACAGGACAGTAATGTCTTTTGACTCTATTCCAGCCCCTTGCATAACAGATATTCCATAAATAATGCATACTACAACAGGGAGTACAAGGAGAGAGGAGATCATTTCAGAGTCTACATCATGTTACAAGAATCAGAAAGAAATTAACTCAGTAGAAAGCAATACTGTAACTATCTCTCCCTCATAATGCAAGCCATAATCACATGATGGATCTGTCTATGGGAAGTCACATTCCTTACAGCGATGTCTCTACTGACAACTGCACACAGAGTCGACAGCTGCAGACCTCACACACAGTGGGAACTCAGTAACTGTTACATGGAGATGAGCATGATGGTGGTGGTACTTAGCATTACACACAGAGGGTCATCAGGATAGCATTCATCCCCTACCCTCTACATTAACTAACACAGCCCATTGCCTCGATTTCAGGGGGGGATCTTTTTGGCGTGTTTTTCCAAAAGCATTTTAGAGAAAACGATAACTGGTACATTTACCACTTGCTCTAACACAGCTCATACAGAGAAAGTAGGCTGATGCTCATCATTTTGATCTAGGACAATGGTCCTCAACTGGGGGTGGTTTTGGTCCCCCGGG
Organism: Plecotus auritus; assembly: GCF_963455305.1. Lineage (NCBI taxonomy): Eukaryota > Metazoa > Chordata > Mammalia > Chiroptera > Vespertilionidae > Plecotus > Plecotus auritus. The sequence continues at coordinate 5,827,103 of NC_137771.1, read as the reverse complement.
GACGTTTGGCAATGTGCTACTGGCATATAGTGGGTAGAAGCCAGGATTGTGGCTAAATATCCTACAACACACAGGACGGCCCCTGACATCAGAGAATTAACTGGCCCCAAATAGCGCCACGGTTGAGAAATCCTGGTCTAGGGAAACACTGCCCCCACCCCCCTCACTGAGATTATTAATTCAAGTCTTGACCATATGATGAGCAAAATGCTTCTCTCTTTGCTGCTAAAACTCACTATGTAGGTTGTCTTCCCTCCTAACACAGTGCCAGGCGCCATGATCTTGCTGTTGCTAATAAGAAGGTAAATTATTACACTAAGTAGTCAGTTCTCTGACAAACGTGTGATTCAAACAGTAATAGCAAGACCACCAACATTCAATTCAAAACTGGAATTTGAAAGTGACAATGATTCATGAACAAGAATAGAGACTCAAAATTACATTTTCTAATTTTGAAAAACTTGAGCTTATTTAAAGTTTAGAAAGTTGGACTTACTCTCCTGTAGGCTCCAGTTCACTGATCTCAAACCAAACCAGAAGATCATACTTGCTCATGCTCTGGCCAAGGCTGGTTTTGCTCATGGTGTTTAACTTGGTGGCTGGAACTTTAAAAAAAGTTTTAGAAAAAGTCAAAATCTGATCCAAGTCTACTTAGTAAAGTATAAGCTTCTCTAATGTCAGGCTTCAAGGACCCACTTGGGAAAGGCAACAAGAGTCAGGGGATAGGTTTCAATGTGGAAGACCCAGAAAAACGCCAACATTAACTATATCAGGACCTCTAAATTCAGAGAACAAGGGAAGGAAGAGTCAGTATCTTTCTCCCTCTCAAATTATCCAACGATAAGAAAACAAGGTTCGCCCTGGCTGGTAGCTCAGTGGTTAGAACACTGGCCCTCGGACTGAAGGGTCAAGAGTTCGATTTTCCACCAAGGGCATGTACTCTGGCTGCAGGTTTAATTCCTGCCCCAGTAGGGGCACGAGTAGGAGGCAACCAATTGATGCTTCTCTCTCACAAAGACGCTTGCGCTTTGTGGCATGCGGAGCAGCAGCATTACGGGAGACAGACCCGTCCTCCAACGCAGTGGTTCCTGAACCTCCCTGCCCATGCGAGTCACCCGGGGTTCTCAAAGATGCAGAGCCCAGGCACCCCAGGCCAATTAAACCACAATCTCTCGGGGTGGGACCCAGTCGTCTGAGAGGTTTGAAACTCCCCAGGTGATTCCAATGTGCAGACAAGTTTGGGAAGCACTGGTCTGATCTCTAAACACAGGATTCTGTAACTCTCTTGTTACACAGTTTCTTCAGATTTAAATTCCATATTCTTAACTATACTGATGAAATACATTAACCAAAACCCACTATTTCCAAGAATTTTAGATTCTACATAATGGGCATTCTGAAACACTGTGTAGAAACTCTAAACTCTGGCAATACAAAGAGGGTCCTCTGCTCAGAACATGGGAGCACTGGGGTGAGAGTCCAGTGACTGGGGATCGAATCATTGCCCAACCACTAAAAGCCATGTGGCTTTGGCTGAGTCACTGAATCTCTATGCGTCTGTCTCCTCATCTATAAAATGTAGATCCTAATATTTCGCCTGCTATCTCAGAAAGGTATTATGAGGATCCACGACAATGGATCTGAAGGGGTTTTCTGAGTAACACAGTGCTGTTCATACGTGTAGCCTGTCAGCATGGCCCACCCCGCTGACTCCCACAGGAGTTGGTGACGCGAATAAAGAGGAAAATAGGGTTAATGATTCTGACAGTCATCTAAGGGTCAGGAAGCAAAACCAGAAGCATTAAAAATCCAAACCAAAAACATGTACTAGTAAAAATCTTAAAAATACTACTGCAAAGACACCAAACAAACAAATATAAGGAGCCCTCTCCCCCAGGGTGAGGTGAAAGAGGCACAAGTAGACAGGGTGCTTCCTGAAATCTCTCTGAAGCAACTGTGACATGATCTCGTCAGTCAGTTCAAGTAGCAGAGAGGTCGGTGTGTCACACAGAAAGCCAGGCTCTAGGACAAGCCCCTGAGCTATTACATCTAAGACAGAGCTAATTTACCTACTAACCATCTCGTTTAGGTACCCTCTCGCTCTGGCAGCTGGGAACTGGCAGAAAGAGAAAAGGCGGCAGGGGGTCCGCCCCATCCTGGAAGGTGGCAGCAGCAGAGGTTGCAAGCACACTGGCGTGCTCAGAAAGTGTGTCCAACGCATGCACATTCACATAGCCAGACACGAGAAATCGAATCAGCTCAATCTTTCTCTCATGGTCTGAAGGTAGGATGGGGATGAGGACAGAGGTGGAGAATGAGCACAGGGAGGGGTGGGAATGTGGGAAATGAGGAAAAAGAATGAAAATAAACAAAGAAAAATCAAAACATGATAAATGAACATGCAGGATAAATTTAGTATGAAAAAAAAGCCCAGCCCCGGCAGTTACGGGGAGTTACGTACAAAGCGGAGAGATTTGGGAACAGGGAGCTTATGAAATGAAAATTGACAATAAGACCAGAGAACTGGCAAGAATTGAGTCCTATTGTTTCTCACTGCTCATTTTAAGTCAGGAGCCAAGAATTCCAGTTCTGGCTAGATACGAGAATATGTAAGGATACATAGAAAAGGAGCAGGAATTTGAACATGATTGTTGTCGGAGGAGTCATTCAGAGTAAGAGATGTATTCACACACAGAACATCATGCAAAGCACGCAGCTAGAGCTCACCTGGCTTGGAGAGCGGCATGGGCGGAGGGAAGAATCGTCGAGATGGCTGAGGAGGACTGTGAAGGAAGGAAGACCAAGTTCTTAAGATAAAGAGAGTCCCATGTAGCTAATAATGGCATGTTTAAGTCCCCTCTAGGCACAGATGGCTTGTGCTTTCAGCTCCAGCATAGATAGTATCAGATACCAGGCATAACTCCACAGAGTATAACTGAGGCTAAGACATTTTAATAAAAGTCCCCTTCTAAGTCTTAGCTAATAAATGAAGTAGGAAAGTTGTTCTGTTAACACTGACTCTCTGCCATCATCCCAAAGTCCCCACTGTTGCTCTCCTCACCAATTTTGATGTCTCCACTTAGAACTTTTGCTTCATAAAGTGCTGGGCCTTTAGGGACAATTATACACAATTTCATGGTATAGCCCTGTCACTTCAACTTTCGGTCCTATTCAGTCTCTCCCTACAAAAAGATGGTACTCAAGACCACCTGGGCAAAATTCAATGTGCTCTACCTACAACTAGTGATTAGGTGGCGTAGGAAAAAAGGTGGTGAAGTTTCTAATAGAGAAAACATCAAGTAACATAAAACTGTTATTTAGTTATCTTAATCCCTCAAAGGATTTCCTCCTTTCCAGCAAGTGACAATAACAACGATAATAATATCAACAAAATATTTGTTCATCTGGCCCAAACCTGTTAAGATCCTGTCCTTGCAGGTGAAGTGGGTGCTGTTGATAATGCCCGAAGACTTCAAATACTATAGGCTTGGTTTTGATATATTCCACAAACGATTCAGTGACCTCCACTGCAATCTAGTAAGGAATAAAGCCAAACTATATTAGGGAAAGATTTATTAAAAGACAAGACATTTTTGCTGCAATCAGACTTGAGCACTTTAGAGCTGGGTATGTGCTGGGTATTTTACTCTGCACGCCTCCCACAGGATAAGCTGGGGCTCCTCTCTGCCTTTCATTCTGGGGCAACTTTACTGAGCCGCAGGCATTTGACACCCTCCACCATCTGCCTGAACCGATCTCTGCCCCCGGCTGCTCTCCGTACACTTGTTTCCGCTTAATCAAACTCACCCGCTCTCTCCTGTTTCGCCCTTAGATGGTCCAGGCTGCAGCCCTGCCTGCAAGGCCTTCCACACCTCCATACCTCTAAGTTATTCCTAGACTTCAAGGCTCAGCTCAAACAGTAACAACAATAAGGGAAACAGGGCTGTTCATCACGTGCCAGGTACAATGCCTTCCCTTATTTATACTATGTTCTCCAAGAAGTGTCCTCACCTCCTTTCCATACCCAACCATCCACACCCAACAAAAAAAGCAACTCAAAGTTCATGGAAATAACTTTGCCTTCTCTGGACTCGCACTGCATTTAGTAAGTGCCTTTCTAATGTCCCTAGATCATGTTACTTAAATAAGCATTTATTTCCCTGTCGGAATTGTGAGCTCTTCAGGAATAGATCATCTGTGATTCTCCTGTGCATTCCCCAGGGTGCCAGGCACAGTCCTTGTGCGCAGTAGCCAATGTTTACTGGACACATGCATGCTCATATTTATACAATTAAACATAAAAAAGAAAACAGTGTTTTGTGTTTGCTTGTTCCACTTCTGGAGTTGTCGTTTCCCCTCGTACTTTAGAGGTAGATATGTCAACAAGAGAATGAGAGACGGTCTCATGCAGTAGTGAAGATCCTGGAGCCAGAGCAACATTTCTGTGCGTTCAAACCCCATCTCCACCTCTTCCTAGCTTTGTAACCTGGGCGAGAGGCTTTAACTGCTCTGTGCCTCTGTTATCACAGCTCTAACATGGGGATTATGGCCATCGATGGCATAAAGGTGAGGATTAAATGAATTAAGACATGAAAAAGCACTCTCAACAGAGACTGACACAAAATAAGCTCTCGAGGAACGTTGGCTATAGTGATGAGGATGATGCCTTGTGAAGAGAGTTATAGTGAATCTTCCTAGAGGAGATGGAAGGTCTCTTCTCTTACTCCACATATGAAAGAGCTGTAAGGGGCATTAATGGATCATCACAGTATCAACTGCAAGGAAGACAATCTGAATCTTAGCTACAAAGGTATTGAGTAGTTTTTATCTTACTTGCAACTGAACAATGTAAGTACCTTACAGTTTAAAGGACAATAAATATATTAACTTTAACAAAACTCACACTAAAATGCTTTCTTTCCTATGAAGGAAACACTAAAAACAACTCACTACATTCCAAGTGATGGAAGATTTTACTGGCAGATGAACCTGGACAGGACTCGCGGGGCCCTCGGTAATTCACAGAAGGCCAGCTGCTCGGTCCTGGAGGATGGGCTCACTGCTCTGGCCACTCCCTCCATTGTCTATTCTCCCACAGATTTCCTCACACAGCCGCTCTGAGAAAGCCCAAGGGAGCCCACACGTGACTGCCTCACACCAGCCACTTCAAGGTACCACAAACCCGCAATACATCTGGCAAAAAAAAAAAGTTCATGTCACTTACATTCTGCACATGATAAAAGCCCAGAGGACTTCCTCTGCCGTTGTTTTTGAGGGGTTCAGTGGAGAATGCTTCATCGTGGCGATGCAAAAAGCTTAATGGAAAAATAAGAGCGAGACCGTTTCATTACATGGTTTCATCAGGATCTCTATTGTAACAGCTCGACTTGGATGGCATGGAAACCGCCTATTTAAGCAGAGTTTTTAATTGAGCAAGTTATTTACATATCCTTGTCAAAACATTGTCCATATCACTCAGATAATATTTTACACTTTATTTCAAAAATGATTAAAAATTATCTGACCCTGATCACTTAGCTAGGTGGATGTATATGCAAGAATCACTAGAGAGCTTGGAGAGTGAATTCAGCGAACTCCTGTTCCCTTGTGTTTTTTCACTGAGAATAAAAATTATGAAATTGTTTTGTGTAGAAAGGATTTGGCAGGTTGAAGCTTCTACAAGGTAGTACCACAGCCTGTGGATGGCGTACTTGCCTAAGAGACTCTCAGACCAGCTATGAGTAGATGCAAATGCCACCTCTTGCAAAGAGTCTGTCCTGACTCATGGAAATAGTTCTGTGTCCCCACAGCACTAGAAATGTATTTTCTCAATAGTGATGATTTCACTGTTTGTAGTAATGTATTTATATGCCTGTCTGCTCAAAAGATAGTGAGTGTCTCCCACAGGGCTTGAGATATATAAGATACTCCTGAAATATTTGTTGCATCAGTGGGCTATGTTTATTTGTTCTCACAATAGTGAGGTTTTATTGTTCTCTCTCCCTCCCTATTATAAGTCTGAAATAAAAATCGAAGAATTAAAGCATCCTCAATACAAGGATTTAGTGCCAGACAGAAATATGCATCAAAAGGACATTCCACATTGTCCTAGCCTGTTTGGTTCAGAGGATAGAGTGTCTACCCATGGACTGAAGGTTTGGGGCTTAATTCCGGTCAAGGGCACGAACCTCGGTTGCAGGCTCGATCCCCAGCTTTGGTGGGGGCTCATGTGGGCGGCAACCAGTCAATGTGTCTCTCTCACATCGATGTTTCTCTCTCTGTCTCATGTCCTCCCTTTCACTCTCTCTAAAAATCAATGGAAAAATATCCTCGGGTGAGGATTAGAGAAAAAAGAACATCTCACACTCTCCCAAGAAAAAAGGGAAAAAGAATGCTTTGAATAGGGGGTAGAGAGAGGAGGACAAGGAATCCCTTGCCTCCCACATTAGTTCAATGAGCCTGAGGACTATACATGGTACCACCAGAGGTGGGTGATCTCTGATCGGTACTCATCCAATGCTCTGCTTGGAGCAGGTGCAACCATCCCGGGGCTCCACATGGGTGAAAGGTGAAGTCTACAGCTGTGTCTTCCCTCTGCAGGCCAAGTGAGAGTTCATAAAAACCCAAAAAGGATCTGCGTCTTCTCTCAACACGAGTCCACCTGCCCTTCCCCCAGAGCTAACGCCAGGTGCTCAAGCTGCTCTTTTTAGTAGATGTTAGGACAAAAGTCAACAAACCACTGTCATTTCAGACATCAGTTAACTAAGTAGGTCTTTTCTATAAAATACATCAGTTGCCTAACTAGAATAGTGAAAGTTCAAAAAGATTGATTCACTTAGACAACTCCATCCCACTCCAAACTTGTGGCTGGTAGTGAAAATATGTTAAGTGGGCAAAACCAATACTAGATGGATAATACTTTAACGATGATTAGTGGCTTACTATGTAGTAACCACATTTAATTCAGGACGTGGCTAAATGCTGTGTAAAAGCAATGCTTTATAACTGCATCGGGGCCCCTGGGAAGGCCTCATAATGAGGGATGGCAGGCTCTGAGGCGGCCTTTTGGTGGCACCTGCGCTTCATTCTCGTGTGGCCCTTCCACATGCTGCAAAGATACAGTGATGCTTGGCGGTATTAAAACTTAAGATTCTCAACAAAAGCGTTTTCCTAGGGAGGTGGTGAGAAGAAAGCACCTAGAATATAGAGTCAAGAGGGTTACAGGAGAGAAAAAGCTTGTAAGTGGAAGAGAAATGAAACCTGTCACATCATCTCTACATACTACCTTTTCTTTTTCAATTGATGTAAAATATTACTGTTCATTATGTTAAATTTTCTTTCCCCCAATTATTAAATAGGCATAATTGGTGACTAAATTATTCAATGCTTTAAGGGAGGGGGGATGGGGACAGAGGAAGGGAGGGACAGAGGAGGAAAAGGGAGGGAGAGAGAGGAGAGAAACATTGATGTGAGAGACACATTTATTGGTTGCCTTCTACATGCATCCCGACCATGGGCAGGGATCGAACCTGCAACCCAGATACGTGCCCTTGACCAGGAATAGACTCTCTGGTCCACGGGCCAACGCTCTAACCACTGAGTGATGCGGGTCAGGGTGAGATTTGTTTAATACATTTCAGCATGAAGAGCATTAAAAAGACTAATAAATAGGTGTGTCTGGATCAGACCCTATGTTCCTAGCAGACAGCGATGGTCCACAATAGAATCTTTTAGCAGAAGGCATGGCCACACCCCTTCCCACAATGAACTCTGTTTCATTCCATTGTAGGTTTCTGGTTCTTACTCCCATCTTGAGGGAAGAAAGCATTTTATTTCAGAGACCGGTAGTCGTCATTTCTCAGGAGTGTCAGGGGCTCACAAACGTAAAGCAGTCCACAGAGCACAAAGGACGGCATCCGGGTGGACAGCCGCGGAGGCAGAGCGAGGGACGGCTTACTTGAACTGACAGAAGATGTCTGCGTACTCCGGGAGGATCCCACTGGCCTGCAGCACTGTCACACGGAAAGTGAAGGCACTGCCCAGTTTCAGGTGGTTGCCAATCTCTTCAGAAAACCCTTCCATGACCATCTTCCCATCCAGCAAAGCGCTTGACTTCAAATCTAAAGAGGGTCACACACACATACACACACCTGGTTCAAACAATGCACAGATCACCCTTCAGTGAGGAGAGAGCAGGACATTCTTTCCATTCCTAGTGAATGAAAGTGACTATCTCATTGGTCAATACAATGGTCAATATGTTTCCCTCTTTGAAAATGTCCCCAGTCACAGTAAACTGTGTCTACGCACCCACGTCATTCATTCGATTGATTTCTTCCGGAGGACTGATGACCTCAGAACTCTGACCCTGTCCTTCCACAATCCTCAGCTCTTCCAAGGACAGACCAGAACGAGTCATTGCAACGGAAGAAAAGTCACTCTGAAATCAAGGCAGGGAGAGGTAGATGAAGTAGTACAATAATACATTTCCCCCAGTTTCCTTTCTTTTGTTTATTTGCCTAATGACTAATAGTGACTGTAAAACTATGTGGATTAGAGCTGCCTTGAAAAAGGCAATATAAATATTGGGCCTTTACCCTTAGTTGTAATTCTTAGACATGTCCCATATCCTATTAAACACCCTGTGGTTACCTATACTTTTGAGTTGTAGGTAAAAGAATTGCTCTTCTCCAGTGCTGAACATCATTTTTATAAACCTGACTACTTCTCCTTCCATTAGATTTTCCTCTTCCTGAAAGGTTTCTCACCTGATTAAAGTACTCGTTATCAAAAGATATTTTAGCAGTTCCTGACTGTCGAATTCCAGAGCCATAATCAGGAGCTTCTTCATCCGCTAGGTAGGAAAAAAAAAAAAGAGAGAGAGAGAGAGAAAAGCAAAGATCAAATGAGACTACATATGAGGCAGAGGGGGACGACTTTTACTGGATTATAAAATAAATAATGAAGTAGTGGAGCCTTAGGTTCTGAGAACTTGGATATAAGAGGAGACGCCAAAGGACATGTCCTTTTGCTCTTTTAAGAAGGAGAAAATGAGACCTAAGCAGTAAAGTCACAAGGGCTGCTTCCAACTCTACTCAGGTAACCTTACCAATCCCCTTAGCTCAAATGAGCAAAGAATCAGTTTTATTCTTGATATTGTTCACATGCCATATCTAAAATACTGATCTCTTCACTTGGCAAGGTTATATTCAATAATACTCAATAAATATTTCAAAATACTAGACCAGGGGTGGGCAAACTTTTTGACTCGAGGGCCACAATGGGTTCTTAAACTGGACCGGAGGGCCGGAACAAAAGCATGGATGGAGTGTTTGTGTGAACTAATATAAATTCAAAGTGAAGGAGCAGAGGGGAGAGCAAGAGAATGGGATAGAACAGCCGGATCCGGCCCGCGGGCCATAGTTTGCCCAAGGCTGTACTAGAATGTACTTGTCAAGACTTCAACAATGGTGAATATGTCACAGATTTCCATGGGTAAAGGTGAAAGGTCACAGGATAGCATTTAGAAATTAAAACAGAAAAATTATAAGAAATGGCCACATTCTTCCTCAGAATGAAGGCTGGATCATGGAGAAGCATCAGCCTTTCAATCCGTGTATCTATATATATAAAAGCCTAAGTGACCGGTTGACTGGCCGACCACCAGGGGGCAGATGCTCAACGTAGAAGCTGTTGAGCTGTGGTGACTTGGCAGCTGCGGTTCTCAGGTGATGCACCCGGAACCAGAGAGGAGGGACCCCGATTCTGGGGTGTGTCACCCCAGAGCCGCCCTCTCGCTCTGGGACCCCTTGGGGGATGTTGGAGCTGGTTTCGGCCTGATCCCTGCAGGCCAGGCTGAGGGACCCCACTAGTGCACGAATCCATGCACCGGGCCTCTAGTTACAAAATAATAGCCAAAGGACAGAAAGGCCTAGAAGTACCCTGAGAGAAAATTAGGCAAAAAAAAAAAGTACTGAAAGTCCTTAGTTACTTCTGAGGCAGTTAATACACATTATTTAAAATGCAAATGACTTTTATAAAGTTAATCCAAGAGTCGTCTTTCACGTTAAAGGAAATCCCTTTATCCCATTATTCCAAAATAGCAGTAGCCCAGACTAAATAGAATCTGTTTTTGATACTTAGTAACAACAGTTAGAAAGGAAGCAATAAACGCTTTCTCCAAGACAAACAAAACCGCACTGCAGTCTGTATGTGCAGCTGCAGTGTGACCCTGCAGAACTGGCCTGCTCTGTTTTCAAGCAAAGAGTCCACAGCTCTGTTTCCGAAGAGGGTCACCTACCTGCAATGGCCTGGACAGCCACACGCAGAAATCCCCGCACTTCACCCTTCTCACTGACAATGGCCACCCTGTGGATCAGGGGCACGGGATACAGCAGATTGCTCAGGTATACAAATGCCCTAGAGATAGAAACCGGGAGACACATCTGAGCATCCCACCGACGGAGAAGCTGGCTGTCAGATTTATTGAAAATACCTTTGTGAAACTGAGCTGGCTTTTAGGCTCTGTCTGAAGGCTACCTCTCTCTCTGCTCTGTATTCTCAGACTACCTCTAATTCTTTCTTAGCACAGATAATATATAAACCAATGCAAATGCTTGGCAACAGCTGACAGAGACCAATTTACACCAAATTAATCACACCCTATAAAAATTACTACTGTAGGTAGAAGAGTAACAATTGGAAGCAGACTTTCAAGATACTCGTGTATCAATAGTGCTAAGGGTGGGGAAAAGGGAGCCCATTAAAGAGCTTAACCCTTTAATGTAAGGAATTATAAAGAGGTTTGTTTTGTTTTTCCCAATAGAAAACAGAAATCAGGAGACGAAAAAGGCAGAAGAATGTGACTGAAATACAGTTAATAGGTCTAAAATAGATTTCAAGTCACAGTGTTATGGGTCTTTATTTTACTCTAAGAAATGACTATTATCTTTAGACAGGGTTACAACACATATGGGTGGAAAGGCTATGTAGCCAGAAGTTTTTGAGTAGCCAGCTTATAGGAAACTCTGGATGGAAATCAAGGTAAATGCCCAGGTGGAAGGCAGCTAAAGGTTGTTTTACTCCTAGGTCCAAAACCTAATTCAGAAATACATATACAAAGGTAAGTTACAGACCTAACATTTTCTATTTCAAAGAAACTGGCAAAGTCCGATCCCATTTGTATTCTTTTTCCTTCTTTCATAATTTTGTATCTATTGATTTTATTTTTAAGTAATAAAAACTGGTGACCACAAAACTTGAGAGTGTTTATTCCCATTAGTGAATGGAAAATAGCATCTAGTTCCTACTGTTACTCTGCCTTCCCACTTGGTACATGCTGATCTTTGAACACAAGACAAGACAAAGAGTAAACATTTGCGTCAAGAAATCAAACATAACTAAACGTGACACATGTCTGCTTGCTTTTATTTCTGCTCTGAAAAATCTACTTTACAACAAAGAGAAAAGGAAGATGAGTGTATTTGTGGGATTTCAACTCAAAGTAATGAAAACAATTCTGAAAATAGAAAAAATACACCATAGAAAAACAAATGTTAAAACTTTAAGAGCATAAATGAAATATGAATGAAAAGTATAACAAAATAACAGCAAATGAACATTAAATCAGATCAAATGATGTCTACTTCCCTTTCAGTCTGCTCCAAAGGTGGGGGAGGGCAATGCTAAGAAACAGAGGGTTAAAGCTTTGTTGCACAAAAAAATTAAAAACTGAAAAGTCTTCTTAAAAAATTACAAACAAGACTCTCAAACATCAACTGTTGTGACAGAAATTAAAGACTAAGAATTTGGAATAAGGTACCATATGGATAATTTCACTTCCCAAGTCAGAATACATACAAGATGATACTCATCTCTTAATGACGTTCCAGCCAGACGTGCCCACTTTCAAAGCCGTGGCATAAAGAGCCATCGCACATGTTCATCTCCTGCCTGGAGTCCTCTCTGAACTCCACTACCCACCTCATGCCTTTAATTCCACATCTTGAGGTCTTATCTCAAATACCAATCTCTCATGATAGGTCCCCCCAATGTTATATGATCTCAGTAACACTTGATTCCAGCATTGCTTAGGATTTACATTTCTTTATGTATGTGATTATTTAATTTGTCTGTCTCATCCACCAGACTGTAAACCCATTAGGGTAGGAACTATGTCTGGTCTTGCTAGCCACTGGTGGGTGATAGAACATCTATCTAAATATATAAGTAAATGGGAAAAGGAATTGTCCTGTCTTTAAGTACAGGTAGAATATTTTCCAGAAAAAATGGCTTCCACCAGAGATAGAGAAACAAAGCCATCCAACTTTATACCAGGTTGATTTTTCCAAGCCTTACTCACAATGAACACTGACTACATAGAACATGTTTAGATTCTTAACTCTACTTAAGTTGTATGGTTATCTTTTTATACTTAAAAATAGCTACTCAAAAACAGGAACTCCTGTTTTTAATTTTAAAAATGCTTACCACTTGAAGGCACAGCATATCATGTTCACACATGCACATTATATGAAATACGGTTTGAGCACACATTAAACACAAGACTCCCCTTTCTGCCTACGGCAATGGCTATCCCAGATGTGGAAGAACGGAAGTATTGTTATAGATATCTCCTTTTAGAGAAACCTGTAATTCTATGTGAGTGGCAGTCAGGATCAATGCTGTATAAAAACTCCATGAATATTTTGACCTGGTATCTTATAATTACTCCATATTCTTGAGAGTCCTTATACTCTGACCTAGCAGACTGAAGGAGAACAGGGATGAAAGAGGGAAAGATATATTAGCAGAAAGTTCTGTGAAGTTATATCAAAAAAGGAAACAAATTTTGTCAACATAAAGATAAGAAAAATCAACATGATTATGGTTCTAGTTACAGAAAGAATGTCAATTCAGGTAATTAGATCACAGAATAACCATCCTTTGCTCCCTTTTAACCCGGAAAAGTAGGTTAAATATTTTACATGTCATCCCAAATTATGATGGATGGTTCATAATATCCAAGCATGCCATAAGAGAATAGCTAAAGGGACAAGCTCTTTTTATTGTCATATAAAAATTTACTGGAGGCAGCCAAAGAACAAAACTTACAAATGGAATTTCACAAGAAACTGAAATGTATTTGCAATTACATGCCAGTAGAGAAACCCAATCCTGTGAGTCACAGAACAGGAAAGAAGTTACTCCCCATGCATGCACAATGACCGTTGTATAACTAGGGGATATTGCACTATTATAAATTGTTTGCAGATGAGAAATGCAGGCAAGAGAGAAAATAAAGAACTATCCTGCACTTTACTGACTGCTGTGATTTCACTTCCTCCTCTAACTTCTTCTTGCAGGCCAAAGTTAGTTTCAAAGAGCCTTAAGAACTTTAAAGGGCCTAAAGTTTTAGAACCTGGGAACCCAAACAAATGCAAAGGTCAATTCCTGAGCCATAGCTCCATAAAGATTCCATTTGAAAATCCAAGTAGAGTTCATTGCTTTCTATCTTCACTTAAATCTGATATGATTAAAATGAATAAAACTATAGAAAAATCATACATATATCTTAAGCCAGTAAATTTCACATTAAATGGGCTTGTAACTTGAGTTTTCTAAACAACTGATTCACAATACAAATGCTTTTGGGTAGCCCTCTTAACCAGCATTTTGCCAGTGTGGATGGCAGAATCGGAAAGAGCCCTAACTCGGGCTCTTTGAGAATCCAACAGGCCTCAGTCTAAGTAGCCTGGCCCAAGTCAGGACCCAGGCTCCTCCTGACAATCAGGTCCGTGTTCTTCCCATTCCTCACTGTGCAGCGGTGCAGAACTTAAGTGAGCGGAGTTAGAAGCTGAGCAACTGGCACCAGGACCGAGCTGCTTATGGACAGAAACTTGGTTCTGTCCAAACTTCTGACCCTCTTAGTGCAGGATGGAAATGTGCTGAAGGACACCCTTAGCCATAAAGTACAGAAAGCATCATGGTCCCATTATTTTGTACACAGAATGACCTTTCTCAATTGGAATACAAAAGGGCTTCTCTGAAATTCTTAGCATCTATTCCTGGCAATACACCAGTAGAAAACAAGATTCATGGCTACAAAATCCCTTTATTCCTGGGTAAACTGAGTAAATATATCCTCACTACTGTTAACCCCTGAGACTACCAACAGTCATAATTCAGACTTTCATTTCTATCAGAAAGCTTTCATTTTCCCTCTTTCCATAACAGGGATTATCTTCTATGTTATTTATTTAGCTCTTACCAACTAACCAACAGCACACTATAAACTAAATGTTAGAACCTTATGTTTCTATTGGGTCAGGAGACTCACTACACTTTAATTTGTAGGTAACTGGTGCTTATCCATTTAACACTGACATAATTCCCTTATTCTGAAAGGGTTTAACAATACGTGGTTCTAATCAACCATTGAAGTTAAATTTATACCTTAAAACCTGGACATGCTTTTTGGCTAATCCAGTGTGTGCTGCTCTGTTGAATTTGTGATTAAAATTACTGCAGCATGAAGGCTGGACAGAGACAAAGACACCAGTATTAGGAACAAGGGCAGGGGGCCCTGCAGCACTGACAGATGGAGCCGGAGACAATGCCTCAGTTTGGTGAACTAAACTTAACACAAAGCAGTTTCGTGTTCTGGTGAACAAATATCCATTGTTGATGGTGCCAATAGATAATTTTATGAGATGCATCATTACAAAGCCTATAGGTAAAAGTTTGGCAGAAGCCAAAGATCTATAGATAGGCTCAGTGAAACTGGCCAAAGAAAGGCGTCTGTTTTAGATGAAAAGGAAACTTCGTGTTCTTGATTCTTTTTTGGACTCATAGACAAAGCAAAAAGTAAAACCTAATACTACTCCTGTTTCATTTTTGTCCTCTTGATTCCTGCTGATGCCACAAATCATTTAGCCTAACTTGGGGCTTTCTCTGCTCTCTTTCTCAAGTTGTCACCTACGCTTCCTTACTCGCATTCCTACAAAAAGGAAACATTACTAGATCACAATACCATTCTTCAACCCTGGAACCTGACTCTTCGCTTTAATCACTTTCTCCTCTGGGGTTTCCTCCTTCACAATATTACTGGGCAACTGAAGACAAGGGGGCCTCCAGGTAGATCAGGGATGGGGACTCTTTCTCCTGCCAACGGCCATTCGGATATTTATACCATCATTTGTGGGCCATACAAAATTACCCACTTAAAAATTAGCCTGCTATATTTGGTCAAACATTTAATTCACTCACCCCTAATGCCTTGGCAGGGCCAGACCAAATGATTTCTTGGGCCTTATGTGGCCTGCTGCACCAAGTAGACCCAGTACCTTACAAACACTAGCCAGATCAGCATGTCATGAACTGAACTGGCTAAAGCAAGGTCATCCAAGATTGCACAAGGAGCCTCTTTAGAGCAAGAGCTGGTCCCTTTTTGCCTATCTCACAGTAACCTCACCAACCTTCCCACTAAAATGAACCATGGGGATCGGTCGTAAAACGGGTCATGCCCGTCACTGAAGAGATCTGATCCCTCCTCCGTCCCTGCGTCAGAGCCGGTGTCATCCACGAATGCCTCATCATCAAAATCCTCCATCTCATCTTGCTGCTCGTCAGCCAGTTCAGTGATGTCGGAATCAGCCGTGGAAAAAGTGGGGGAGGGTGTGCGGTCGGTAAGGCGCTCATTCACACAGCCATGGAAAATGGGGGAGCTAGACACCAGGTAAGACGCGGATTGACACAGCCAAGGAGAGAGGAATAGTTGGTTAAACAGGAAGCTACAGGTGCCAACAGCACAGAACCCACTGAGGAATCCACACAATAAAAGCAAGTGGAAAAGCAAAAGGATAAAATAAGCATAAATCATCTGGTTCAGGTGAAGGGGAACAAGGACTGATCCTTAGAATAAGAAAGCAAAGGAAACACGTGAGTAGAATATCCCAGGTAAATAAGGTGCTCTGGAACGTTTTTATTCTCTGGTTGCACCAAAGTTCAGCAGCCAGGCCTCAAAAGAGCCACTCAATATTAGGCGAAATAATAAGGTCTAAATTTTTATTCCAATTCCCATGTCATCTGGGAGCAGAAAACAAAATGGATGAACTGTATATAGCAAAGCAAGGATGGGCCTTGCATGGGTAAATGTTTGGCCAATTCGTCTCTTTAAAAACAGTCCACCATCAGAGTGGAGTGGAAAAGACTTCATCTTTTTCAAAATACGATGACTGCAGCTCTTCCTTTTCATCCAGGTCCTTAAAACTGTCTGAAAGGTTTTGCAATCGAAAACAATTTAAATTCTGAAATCATTAAGTTCAAAACTTATAGTTCTCAGCTTTTTAAATTCTAAACCTCGAAGAACTTGACTCAATATGGACTCACAGGGCACTATTTATTTTTCTTTAAATGTTGAAAGTATGTATATGATAAAGAGGCTCAAGGGGACTACTAAGATGTGCAACCACTTCACCCTTGGCAAAGACTACAGTGAGATGAACTGCTTTTTTTTAAAAAGTGAGGACATTTCAGGTCATGGAGAGGGTGCAGTATGTTAATTTGTCAGTCACATTACAATATTAAACTGTGGGATACAGATACAGGTTGTCTTTTTCTTTTAAATCTATCTTATTCAACTATAAGTCATTTTGTGAATGAGTTGAGAGTCTGGGAAGACTGTCAATTACTTGATTTGAAAGTCTGGGACTTAAACAAATATACATGTTGAGGGGAAAAACCTGAAGGGAAATATACCAAATGACGAATACACGGAGTGGCTGTGTGTGAGTGGATCAATTCTAAATGGGGCTGTTTTATACTCTTTTGCTTTTCACTTTCTGTAAAACGTGCTGAAGTTTTATACAATTAAAATAAAACTACTCATTACGTAAAAGGAAGACATCAAGTAAAATCATCACATACCTTCCTACAAGTTTGAACCAATGGAACCGATCATAAAATGGATCACTGCCCGTCATGGTGGTTTCGCTTTCGTCTTGGGCACTGGAGGCCATCTCCCCTGCCCTGTCATACATCTCCCGCATCAAGTCCAGCCTCTGCCTGTGCAGGAAACATAAAGTACACCGGGTTAATATCACAAGATGGCATTAAATCGTTTCACTTTGGAAATACGTTCCATGCAAAAATTTTTTAAAACCCTCCCACTATTTAATATTAAACAAAATGAAAGGTCAAAAGTACAGAAACCAAAACAGTAACCAAAGTGTCTGAGTCTAGAGATAAGCCATCAAAAATCAAGAAAGGCCCTGGCTGGTTTGGCTCAGTGGATAGAGCGTTGGCCTGCGGACTGAGGGGTCCCGGGTTCGATTCCGGTCAAGGGCACATGCCTGGGTTGCGGGCTTGATCCCCAGTGGGGGACGTGCAGGAGGCAGCCGATCAATGATTCTCTCTCATCATTGATGTTTCTATCTCTCTCTCCCTCTCCTTTCCTCTCTGAAATCAATAAAAATATTTTTTTAAAAAATCAAGAATGGCCACCTAAACTCTACCGAGTCATAGGAGAAATGTTTTCCAATGCTGTATGACATCTCAAATACACTGAAATGGTGAAAAATACCTCATCATACTCAATGCAGAGGAAGCTATATTATAACTTTCCTGTTTATTACTGGTCATCCTGAGTTCCAGGACAGAGAAGATGAATACTTACTAGATCCAAGACATAAACAGGTACCATAAAATATAAGAGGGCCTATGGAGTATACATTTAAATCCCATCTACAAATGACAAAGGTGTTTGCCGAGTGGGATTCATTCACTTAGAAGAAAACGGATGGAGAGTAACATCACTGGCCAGTGACAGCATTTCGAGGCACAAAAAAGGAAGCAATAGCAACATCTCAGAGAGCAGAGTCTGAAGGAGCCCACCTGAGCCCGTTACTATTTCCTAAATCAAACAACCAGCTTTCTGAATAACGTTTTCATACTTGAGTTTCTCCAACGACCAATAATGTGTTGCTCCATTCTTCAGATCCTGGACTTCTACTGCCACCACTGTACGAGGGAAAGGCCTGTCTTCATGAGTTTTTTCCGTATCGGTGGGAAGTAATTCCGGAGGTAAAGGGGAGTACAGTGTGTCAGTCAGCAGCACAAACTGAAACTGCACCTAAATGGAAACGAACAACAGCCTTTGTTTTTAGCAGGCAAGCGTCAGCGATGAGGTGATATAACCATGCCCAATGGCAAAGCAGTCACACACATATCGCTGGCCAGCGAGGCTCAGTGTTAAGCATTGACCCATGAG
Source organism: Plecotus auritus (assembly GCF_963455305.1). NCBI lineage: Eukaryota > Metazoa > Chordata > Mammalia > Chiroptera > Vespertilionidae > Plecotus > Plecotus auritus. The sequence goes on along the minus strand of NC_137771.1, from coordinate 5,808,835 downwards.
CCAGTAGGCCACGGTTAGATTCCTGCTCAGGGCGCATGCCCCGGTTTCAGGCTCGATTCCTAGGAGGGGGTGTGCGGGAGGCAGCTGATAGATGTTTCTCTCTCATCACTGATATTTCTCTCTCTCTCTCCTTTCCTCTCTCTGAAATCAATTTAAAAAACACACATAAATAAAAAACAACATAGTATGTACTAGACAAACAGCTTGTGATTAACTGAAAAACAAACAAACAAAAAACCCCAAAACTGGCCACTTATAAACTCATCATAGACAATAATCCTAATGTCAAATTAAGCTATTTTAAGATTTTCTTTTCTCTCCTGGCAGTGTTTTTGCACAAACTAAATTCGCAATATGTAATTTGGTTGACTGAATAAGGACTTTTGTAGAACTTATACAAACGACCCAAGAATGCATCTCTATCCAGTCTCTCACTAATGGGTATGTCGAGAGGAACAGGTCACAGTTTTCAATTTTAAATTCAGAGATTTACAACTACGACTCTTAAAAGTGTTTACTACATGGTTAGTGCTTTGCATGCATCATGTCATTTATCCTCACTCCCATCTTATTTTCACCAATAAATATTCAATTAAATGCTAACGTGCAGCAGTAAGAAAAGAAAGTCATAGCCCCTGCCTTCCTTTAGTCTACTGGAAGGAAGGAGTAATTAGTACATAATTACAAAATGAGATGGGTGACTGAGATTATGAATGAAGACTCCTTATTTCCTCAGCCTCAGGAGACGATATGAATTTGCCCAGAGCCAGGCAGTCTGTGCTCTTACCCACTACACAATATTGCTCCCTCGCGCCCCCCGGGAACCTTAGCAGTCAGGACATTGGTAGAGAGTGGGTCATACACTTTCCCGTCCTCACAGAATCCCTGGGTGGCAGGCATTGTTGCCAAGCGCATTTTGTAGCTGAGGGAATGGAGAACAGGGCTGTTAGTGTCCACACAACCAGAAGAGCTGGGACTGGAACCAGCTGTCTGGGTGCAGAGCACACACGCTTGTCCATTCCACAAACTGCCTCTGAGGCCCTAGAACAGGAGGGGGCTCATGGGAATTAGGTGCAGACTTAATGGTAAAAACTAAAAGAAAACTGAAAATTTCAGAAACCCAGGAGAAGCATATTTCTACTAACATGCTTCTCTAGCTCTTGTCAGGAATACAGTCTCCTTATTTATAAAATACCGTAAGCTAGAGAACGTGTTGTTTTTAAAATTTCATGTAATAAAATAATTAGTACCTATTATGTTCCGGGCACATATATTAAATAAAGTCATATATAAATCTGTTTCAAAGCCAAAAGCAACTGAGTTCACCCAGAGAAAGGCTATTTCAAGATGAGCGCCATGAACTCCACAGGCTCAGTGTTGGCTGCCTCCCTCCCTCCGTACCTTCTTCTTCAGCTCCACACTGATGGCATTGGCCTCCTTCAGGTAAACAGCATTGCCCCAGAGTAAGTCCCTTAAAGAAGTAAACTGGTGAGACTTCCACTTCCGGAAGGCCCACTGGGCCAGCTCAAATTCATGCTGTGTCCAAGGAACTGAAAAAGCAAATGCAGGGTATTTATGGTGCCCTCACAGCCATGTAGAAACTAGATCCTCTTCTGCTCGTCACTTTTATCAAGGACGGTATTTTCCAGCTTTTCTCCAGCCACCTGCTTTTGTTTTCTTACTTTTGGTAAAGCTTACTAGATTCTGTTGATATTATGACAGCAGTATATACATTTCAGAAAACTTCTAAAAATCCTACTGTTTATTTTAAAACAATACATCAAAGAAATATAGTTTTCTTTCTTTTTTTAAAAAGATATATCCTAATGTGTGGATTATAATATATAAAAAAAAAAACCTAGGATATTGTACAATGTCATATACATCTATTGTCCTTTCTGGTACAAGGGGAAACGGTCTTATATTTTACCTAGATATTTAAAAATAAAGAATTTAGCACATAAATTAAGAGTTGCTTCAAAGTTCATTTGGAACCTGAAATTACTGAGAGGCTGAGTAGAGAAGTGAAATGTGATAAATGTAATGTAAGGCTAATAAATTCTGGAAGAATGAAGAGAGGTACATTTAGTGTACATTGATATGTTCCTAAGTCCTCAATGGAAAATCCCTGACATAAATCATAAACCAGGAAATAGAACAGAACATATTAACAAAGATTAAGCTCTGTATTTATCTGCAATATATATGAACTTCACATGTACAGTAATACTGGATAGAAGTACACTACCCCTAATGTTTATATGAAGACTACTCAGAAATCTTGTGTTCTGAGGATCACAGTTCCACTCTCATCTCATAGACTACAGCTTCGATTCTCAGCATTGAGCATCTTTAAAAAATCATCTTCAAATTGGCACAGTGAAATGTCAATAAATGGTAGGGTCAACTATGGTCCAATCCAGCTTTGATCACAGGTAAAGGACTAATTTGATAATATAGATCCAAAACATATACACAGGAAAGTGTCAGTCTCTAGATTTCACCTTCTTCTTCCTCTTCTTCTTCTTCAGTGGTTTCTGCGGCCAGGGATCGAGTCTCAACCTGCTTCTGCAAGGCCTGCAATTTACTCTCATAGTCCTGAAGGAGAGAAAGGAGACAACATGTAGGAGAGAGGAGACAAGTGGGAAGGAAAAGGGAAGGAACACTGGGAAAAGTAGAGAGAGCAAAAGAAACGAGAGAGAGAGAGAGAGAGAGAGAGAGAGAGAGAGAGAGAGAGAGAGAGAAGATAGAGGCAGAAAACAATGATAAAAAAAGACAGACATACAGATAAATACTGAGAAGGAAAAACCCACAAAGCACACAACATAGTTCGTAATGGGTAAATGCTACAAAAAGAAAAATTTAACTGCAGTTTCCCTTTCCTCAGACTCACGAGTTCTTTCTTTTTAAAAAAATCCTCACCGAGGATATGTTTTTATTGATTTTAAGAGAGTGAGGGAGAAAGAAACATCGATGTAAGAGAAAAACATTGACTGGCTGCCTCTCATACTCACCCCGACTGGGGAACTGACCTACACCTTTCGGTGTATGGGAAGATGCTACAACCAACCGAGCCACCCAGCCAGGGCTCAAGAGTTCTTTATTTGGGGTTGTGATAGAGAAAGGAGGGGTTTTGAGGGGAAAAATGCATGTGCCCCTTAAATGTTAAAATATATTTTAAGTAGTACCTTTACATATCAAGCAATTCCAGAGAAAAACAATACTGAAAAAGATTAAATTCACCAGTATCAGCAACAATCCCAATTATCTAGCTGTTTAGATGAGAAAAAATTAGACTCTGAACTCCCTTCCCTGTGGATGAAATATTACTAACTTTGCAGCTGGAGGATGAGTTTAGCCTTCAGGGAACCTAAAGATCACAGTGCTATTAGGATTCAAATAATCTATTGATTGCATTTAGTTAGTCAATAAAGATGCTTTATTTTTAAATATACTATTATAATATAAAATGTATTGTTATAATACAAATCAGGTTTGTCCTTCGTTTCTCCGTCTACTCCATGCATTCTCAATAAGAGTATCACCCCGAAGTAAGCAAAAAATTGTTCTTGAGGGATAAAAAAATGTACTCTTCTTATATACACAAATAGACATGCCCTATGTAAACAGATATGCCATATATCTGAGGTATCAAAATTACATGGTGGCGAGAGATTGGGAGGAAATGTCTAAAAACGTTCCTTGTAGTATTAGTGGAAAAACGCTGGCATTTAAAAAATAAAACAAGTAAGGTTAAGAAAAGAGACCTCGGCATAGTAAAATACCAAACCATAGCATGAGCTCAGCATTTCCTGCTTCCTTGGGAGGGACCTCAGTAGAAGCTGTCATGGGACCGAGGGTTTAGGCCTGACCATGTCCTGTTTCAAACAGAGCTCTCCAAGTCACATAACAAATACTCCCCGCGCTATAACAGACCACTGAAAGCCTGGCTAGCAAACTCCATCACAAAAGGACTCCCAAATGGCAATGCTGGGGAGGGTGCAAATATTCTCAAGGCTCTAGTCATTTATCCTTCAGTCTCACAAAGGAAGCGTTCTCTCTCTAATGGAGCTGGCAGTGACCAAAAGCCAGCCACACAGCTTTGTCAGATATCGAAACACACTTAAAAAACATTAAACTAGCAGGTAAAAGCTTACGTTCTGCGCCTGGCACCTGCGTACTAGTCTGATAATTCTGGGAAAGTTAAATCCTCGCCAAACCTAACTTTCGTCATCTTTAAAATGAAGATTTTAATATTTGACCTGCCTACCACACAGGACTGAGGATTTTTAATTTTTTATTTCCCCCCATTATCTTATTGTCGTAAATAAAATACATAAAATTTACCATCTTAACCATTTTTTTTTTATTAATCCTCACCTGAGAATATTTTCTCCACTGATTTTAGAGTAGAAAGGAGGGAGGGAGGGGTAGAGAAATATCGATGTGAGAGAGACACATTAATTGGTTGCCTCCCTGACAGGTACAGGGAGCAAACCTGCAACCCAGGTACATCCCCTTGACCGGGAATCAAACTTGAGACCCTCTGGTGCTTGGGCCGATGCTCTAGACCAGTGGTCGGCAAACTCATTAGTCAACAGAGCCAAATAACAACAGTACAACGATTGAAATTTCTTTGGAGAGCCAAATTTTTTAAACTTAAACTTCTTCTAAAGCCACTTCTTCAAAATAGACTCGCCCAGGCAGTAGTATTTCGTGGAAGAGCCATACTCAAGGGGCTAACGAGCCACATGTGGCTCGCGAGCTGCAGTTTGCTGACCATGGCTCTAGACCAGCCGTGGGCAAACTACGGCCCGCGGGCCAGATCCGGCTGTTCTATCCGGTTCTCTTGCTCTCCCCTCCACTCCTTTACTTTGAATTTATATTAGTTCACACAAACACTCCATCCATGCTTTTGTTCCGGCTCTCCAGTCCAGTTTAAGAACCCATTGTGGCCCTCGAGTCAAAAAGTTTGCCCACGCCCTGACCGGTTTGTCTCAGTGGATAGAGCGTCGGCCTGCGGACTGAAGGGTCCCGGGTTCGATTCCGGTCAAGGGCATGTACCTTGGTTGCGGGCACATCCCCAGTAGGGGGTGTGCAAGAGGCAGCTGATCGATGTTTCTCTCTCATCGATGTTTCTAACTCTCTGTCCCTCTCCCTCTCTGTAAAAAATCAGTAAAATATATTAAAAAAAAAAAAGTTTGCCCACCCCTGCTCTAGACTCTCAATTCCAATAATTACAGGCTGTTGTTGTTCCTTGTGATTAAGCCCCTATCCCAGTGGTCGGCAAACTCATTAGTCAACAGAGCGGCAAACTGCGGCAACTCGCGAGCCGCAGTTTGCCGACCACTGCTCTAACCACTTAGCCACACCTGCCAGGAGCATCTTAACCATTTTTAAGTATACAGTTCAGTGGTATGAAAGACACTAATACTATGAAGTACTATGAAGATGGTACTATTGTTATCCTCATGTTAAAGAAGAAAAAGACTTAAAGAAATTACTGGTAAGTACCAAAGACCAGAGTTAGCAAACAGTGGAAATGGGACACTCTTTTAACCACCATCTATCCATCCAGTTAGCAAGCAAATACCTTTTCATCCCTTCTATGTGTCAGATGCTAGGAATACAGTGGCGAGGGAGAGACCGTAAACAGACACAGTATGCTATTATTTCAGCACAGCAAAGGACTATGAAGCAAGGTAGGTGTGAGGGGTTAATACGGAGAAGAGAGGAATGGGAGAAGACTTTCAGATTAGGTGGTCAGGGAAGGTCTCTGTGTAGAGATAACATTTCATCAGAGACCTAAGCCGGCATGCTGAGATCTTGAGGGGTGGTTGTAATTCCAATGAGAGTAGAACGGACAGGAAGGACGATGGTCCTGAGATGGAAAGCAGCCTGGTGTGTGTGGAGTGGGAGAGCGGGAGGGTCGGAGATGCAGCTGAGAGGTGGTCAGACAGGGACTGGGGCATGGGTGACTGTGGTAAGGACTGTGGATTTTATTCTAAGGAAAGCCTTCGGGTGGCTCAGGGCTGTGGTCTCATGTGTTTTAAAAACACCACTCTCCATGGAGAACAGCCCGGGGGCTTGGAAGCCAGGAGCAGTCGTGAGGCTCTCAGGGATGTTGAGGAAGATGGCGGTGGCCTGGTCCAGGGTCTCAGCAGCAAAGTTGTAAAAAGAGAATCGAGCTGGGATATGTTCTATAGGCAGAGGCAATGCGACCGCCTGATGATGTGATCGTGGGTGTGATAAGAAAGGAGAAACTGAGGATGACTCTTGCACATTTTTGGCCTGAGCTAGTTGCTCCGGCTTGGACAGTTTAAATGTGAGATGCCAGTTAGCTGTCTGGATGTCAGGTCAGAGCTGTGCCCGTGTCTACAGGCCAGGGCAGAGGTCTAGGCTGGAGAGAACATTTAGGAGCCAGCAGAGGGAAGCAAGACAGTGGTCTGCAGACTGCCTGCCTGAGACTGTACCTGAGTCCCCACTCAGTAGTATGTGACTGTGGGACAGTAGGTAAGATGGGATGCCAATATCTACTTGACAGAGAGGACACTCTGAGGATTCAATGACCTAATGCACATAAAAGGTTCACTGGCTCAATACACATGAGTTACTATCCTCACCCTCACCGGTGAGAACATGGAAGGAAAAGCCCCAGAAATGAAGAGAACGGGCAGATACAGAAATAGCCAATGTAAGGCCACAGAAAGCGTGAAGGAGCAGCCAGCGGGGCCGGAGGAAAATGAGAAGCCGAGTGAACAGTGTCCCAGGAAGTGGTGAGGACTGACAAAACACCCCCGGAGTGGTCACTGTATCTTTGGACCCTGCTGAGAGTGGTAAGGTGGGACCAAGAGTCTGACTACAGTGAGTTCAAGCAAGAATGGGGAGAGGACACAAAGGGAAACAATGGGAGGTGGACAAGTGGAAATTAAGTACGAAGCCTCCCTAGGAGAATTCCTATGGGAAGAAACAGAAACGGAGTGACAGCTCATAGGAAACTGGTGAAATGAAACCATGCTTGTATGTGACAGGAATGATTCGGAAGGGGAGAAACTGATGTTGCAAAGGAGAAGGTAAAGGTACAGGAAGTCCTGGAGAAGGTAACAGATGGTAGGTAGGTACGAGGGCAGGGCTAAGATAGGAGCAAGGCTAAGTATGGGGATGGATGCATGGGGGACCAGAAGTGGGAAGAAAAGGAAGTTTCCTTCTGATTACCTCTTTTTCTCAGTGAAATAAACAAAAGGTCATCAGCTGAGAGCAAGGAAAGGCCACCTTGCATTCCCTGAAGCGCCTGGTTGTAAACTTTCAGAGCACCCTGTATTTTACCCCGTCATTTGACACAGCTGTACTGTAGAACTCTTGGTGTGGCTGTCTAATGGCTGTCTCCTCCACAATTCTGTGAATTTCACAAGGTCAGGGATCTGGCACACAGCTAGCTCAGATACACTGTCACATATTGATCTTCCAGTGAATAGTTCTCAAAAGTGATTGTGTTCTAGATTAGGGGTGGGCAAACTATGGCCAGGGCCAAACCCAGCCCACTGCCTGTTTTTGTAAACAGTTTTATTGGAACACAGTCACGTCCATTCTTTTGCATGTTGTCAATGGCTGCTTTTCTGCATAGTTGCAAAAAAAAAAAAAAAGTGCCCACAAAACCTAAACTATTTACCACTGGCCCTTCAAAAGCTTGCAAACTCCTGTTCTAGACGAATGATTCCCAAAGGTGAGTGCTGATCCAGCAGAATCCGCGTCACCTGGGAACTCCAGAAATGCAAATGATCAGGCCCCGGGGCACGCCTCCCAAACCAGAAACTTTGGGGTGGGCCCAGCAATTGTCTACTTTACTTTCCAACCATGATCCAAGCAAGAGCCTTCATCACTGTGGGTTGTTATACACAGGGTTTACCTGACTGCAAGCTGCTTTGTTGGCTCTTCCTGAAAATAATCTATCGCAGCCTCTCCTTTCTCCCTGCCTTCGTTGGGAAAGTGCAGTTTCGCACGTAGTTCATACTGCAACTTTCCAACTGGAGCAATGGGCTCTAAACTTACCACCTTCCAACAAATCCTCCAACCCAAACTTTGGCTATTTCTAAATGAATCTAACAATGCAATCTCCCTGTATACAACCATTTGGTAGCTTCCCAACACACTTAAGATAAAATCCCAACTCCTGGTTGTGAGCGTGTGGACAGTGAGTGGTGAACCTTTTCAGATAAAATATGTCTAAAAGCTTATAGAATAAGTGGGAAAGGAAGATGCAAGCTGGAAAGAGAAAACAGAATGACCCAAAGGAGCTTAGCAGACTTAAAATTATTCTTTTTTGTATTTAAGTGTTCTTAAAGTAGATACCGATGTTTGTCTGTTTTTTAAGATTAATTGATTTTTTTCCTTAAATATATTTTTATTAATTTCAGAGAGGAAAGGAGAGGGAGTGATAGAAACTTCAATGATGAGAGAGAATCATTGACTGGTTGCCTCCCGCACGCCCCCCACTGGGGATCGAACTTGCAACCCAGGCATGTGCCCTTGACCGGAATCGAACCTGGGACCATTCAGTCTGCAGGCCGACGCCAAACCAGCTAGGGCTAATTGATTTTTTTTTAAGAGAAAAGAAGGAGGAGCGTGAGAGAGAGAAACAAACATTGATGTGAGCTGTACATCGATCGGCTGCCTTTTGCTCACCCCCTACTACGGATAAAGCCTGCAACGTGGGCATGTGCCCTGACCAGGAACCGAACCGATCAGCTCTTGGTGCAGGGGATGATGCACAACCAACTGAGCCACGCCAGCCAGAGCGACACTGATGTTTCCATGAAAGATGTTCAAGAGACAGCGACTGCGGCAGTCCCCAAACATTTTCAAGAGCAAATCTAGTGTGTGGTGGAAGATGAAAAGGATGACATGAAAACGGAGTCTGATATTAAGAAGAACAGAAAGAATTTTCTAGGCCAGCATGGATAGTACCCCATATACATGAACCAGAGGCAAAGAAAAACGCTGAAGGCAAATCGAGAGAAAGGAAAGGGGCAAAGCAAAGCAAAAGCAGTGAAGGCAGTTAAGGATTTGGCCTGGCACACTTTTAAAAACTTGAAAATGCCACCTGGGACAGATCTTTGATTAGAATGTATACACTGATTTCAGCTTCCAGCAAATGAAAATTTTGTTTCCATGTTTTAACTGGGCCTTTTTCTTCAATTCAAACCCAATATAACTCCTCAAATTGGTTTTGTGAACTTGAATAAATTATTTTCTTTCATGAATAAAAGCTATATGATATTTTAATTGGATGCTGTCTGATAGGCAGGGGTTATCAGACATCAAAATTCTATCAAGTATTAGTGTGGTTGTTTTTGGTATTATTAAAAATAAATGATATTATACTAACTCAGATTTAAAGACACCGAGTATTGTTTTAAAAATATAATATCAGTGGATCTTATAAGCAGTGCTTGTTTGGAGTTTTGATTTTGTATAATTCATAATAAAAGGTATTTTGTTTTTTAAAAATCCCAACTCTTTAGCATGCCAGGATCCAGCCCTGTCCACCCAACTGCCCTCCTCTCTCACCGTAACTCCCCAGCACAGCTGGTATTCTCAGCACCCCAAGTTACTCCCAGTTCCCCGACATGCTTCCTTGCCCCTCTCCCTGCCATTCTTCACTTGGATAAATTCCCAGTTGTACTTGGGCACTCAGCTCTTGGCTCAGGGCTTACTCCTTCAAAAAACACTTCCCATTCTCCCCATTCTCATCTGTGCACACAACTCTCACTGTGCAGATCACACTGCACTGGAATCCTCTGTGTTGCCCTAGCAGTGGTTGATCTTGGCAACTTTTCCGCCAGTTTCTCCAACAGCAGGAAAATACCAAGTACCTGAAGGGAAAGAATATGCGGCCTGCAGCCAATCAATCCAAGCATAACATTCTCTCAAGTTCCTCATTAAAAACACCGCATGATACAATGTAGGATTGTGTTTTTCAATATAAAAATGTCACGTCTCAATTTTCAATAAGACTAATGGTCCACTCCAGAAAAATATTCTACTCTGTCCTGTTTCACCTCTAGCAAAGCACCAATACTCTGGGTGGAGAAAAGCGGTGGTTAAAGGAAAAAAAGAAGAACTAAACAGTTACTCAACAGCTTTTAGAAATGCAGTTCCTATCCATATGAAAGGAAGCATACGTCTTCATTTTTAAAAACTTCAAATCAAGATTAATAAAAAAACCTGAATACATGGTTTAAGGTAAACTCAAAGAAATCTGAAAGTGGTACTTGCTCTCCCCTCGTTCATCTTATACTAGAAAAGTTTTAAAATAAAATGTAGCATAAAGTAGAGGTTAAAGTTCCCATTTAAGATACAATTTTAATAAACAGAAAAGGTAACAAGAGCAAAAGCTTAAGCTAATCAAGTTCATGTACAAATTTGAGAAGAAGAAAAAAAGACTTGGTTTGCAACCACCTTCAAAAGCAAAAGCAATAAAAAAATAAAAGTCAAGATCAGGCCTATTAGCATCACTCTGTCTCACTTTCCCCTCCTCCCACATCAGTGAGAAATCACACTTTTAAAAGAAGATTTCAGCTTTTATTGAATGAGGACTTTATTTTTTTTTTAATATTACAAACTCTCCTTTTCTGATAAGGTAGATCTTACACTCAAAGACAATCTTCAACAATTAAAAAAAATATTAAAGGAGAAATCCATTGTTCATGAACAAGAAGATTTTACAGTAATGATGGCAGGAAACCAATACATTTCACAACCTAGTGGTTCAAACTAAGTATCTAGAGCAGATTATAAAATCTGAAAGATGACATGAACTGGACAATTATGAAAACTCCTCGGCGTGCAGAACCGGGCTCTGACAGTACAGAACAAATGCTTGCTTTGCATTGTGCCTCAGAAGGCATTTTCATTAGGTTCACCAGGACATGGCAGCTTCCCCTCCTCCCAGTCTTTTGTACAAATCATTAAGGCAAGTCTACAAAGGACCGGTAAGGCACAGGGGTACAGCAGCTGACCGGAGGAAATCTATGTAACTTCCTGTAGTACAGTATCTAGTAGCCTATAATGCAGACACTGGTGTGGCAAACTCTGTGTTTTGTTTTGTGTTTTTTTCAGCATCAACCTACACCCAAAGCACAAGAGGTCATTTCAAGTCACTTCAGTGGAATAAGCAATACTTCATTGCATTTCTAGTACAAGAAACAATTCACAGCACTACAAAGAATTAGAAGCAAATATAAAAGAAAAGCCCTCTAGTTTAGATCTATAAGCAGAATGTCTTTGACTCTCCAAGGAACACCATTTGGCTTGTGAAATTATACCAATTAATTAAGTCTCCTCTATAGTTCCATTATTGGCAGATCATTATATAATTTCAATTGCAAAATGCTTTTTTTTTTTTCACTTCACTATGATAATAGCTAGGAATACTTCAATAATATAATAACGGTTTAATGATGACCATTTCTCCTTGATCTTGCTGTATTTAAACTTAGAGCGAGAGAGACTGTCAAATTAAAAAACAAATGGCAATACAGGCTATACCAAAAGCTCACAGAAGCATGGCACTAGTTACTTACTTAGTAAAAAAGAGTCAATGAAATAATTTTAAAGACAAAAATTATTTCCTAAGACAACATGTGCTCTCCAATGCATGAATTCAGGGACAGCCAGTCGAACCTTGGTTCCTTTCTTCCTGGTCATCTGAAATTAAGGGCTCCTTTTGATATCTAAACATCTCAGCAAGATGAGGGCCCCTGGACCAGCAGATGAAGCACCAACACAAACCTGGTTCTTTAGAATACCAGTTTGGGTCTAGCGCTCATCACAACCCACATCTACAAATGAAAATATTATGTTACTTTTCATTCTACAGTGTCACCTGGTCACCAGCAGAAACACACTCCCACTGTTTAGTGGGAAAGGGAGGCACTGGCCCAAACTGAGATGAAAAGGCCACCACAAAAATGAACATATAATTTCATGCAATGGACCTGTCATTACGTTATCTCAAGTTAGGGAAGTACGAGCCCACTTTAGCTCTAGAGGTGAAAGGTGAGTAATTATCATTATTACTAATATTAGAAAATGCATTTTTTTGCAAGAAATGACTAGTTAATGAATCTATGTCTAAGGAGAATAAAGAAAGACAAAACTGGGGTTGAAGTGACTGATCTGAAGTAGCCTACTGAGTTCATTCACATCACATGATACAGGAGATCGTCATCTCAATTAGTCAGCCATCACAAAAATCATTCACCCATGCCTCATCTACCATGAAACCTCAACTGAAGACTAGGACTCTTCTAGCTACAAAAGCAAAAATAGCTCCCCAAAGTTAATTGGAAGCAACTTTCTGTGCATTAAGAAAGCATTTTCTTAGAAGCAAAGAAAAGATACTATGATTAAAAATAATACGTTCTAATAAAGCATAGTGCCCACACACAAAGGAAAAAAAACTATATAATCACAATCTTTAAGGCTTCCTTGAATGTTAATTACTATCTTGGCTGCAATTTTCACACCATCTGGAAGACAAGTGTTTGATAGATGACTTAGTGTGACTTGGGAGTCTTCAACAACATGAAGTCAGGCAATTGCAGACGTCGCTGGCTCTTCACACTGCCTCTTAAGTTTCTGGCAAGTTCAAGAGATGTAGAAAACTATTCTTTTCTTCCCATTAAAATCCATCCTTTTTAGTGGATTCTCCAGTGAGGCAAACTGAGACCACAATACAGTACATGAGGTATTGATACAATAAATGTTCAAAAGGACTGCTCTTTGCTTGCTTGAGTGTCTGTGAGCATTACTACTGGTAATCGAAGAATAGCTCATTATACATTATCTCCTTTATTCTACACCCAACGAGTTAGCCTATTTCATTATTTCGTCATCTACTGTAAATACGCAGCACACAGCCATACGCTGTATGGAGCCTTCTCCCCGTGTCCCAGCTCTCTCCTCTCCCCACCCAATAGTCTCCCTATAAACATATGTATACTGCTCAGAGTATACAAGTATTCTGCCGGTATTTATGTTGGCACGATTTTGGTGAATAATTCACTGTGTGTGAGAGAGAAATGCTAAGTTAGATTTCAAAATGCAAACCACAAACAGAAATCCAGAAACGGTGCCAATTTAAAGATTTCTGTATTTTGACCAATTTCATACATATACTGATACAGTCAAAAGAAAAAAAAAACAAAACCCTACTGAATCAGTTCTATGCAACATGTAAAAGAATAAGATGTCCAAGTTCTGTGAAGATGCAAAGCTATGTACTATAAAATATATCTGGAGACATTTAGTTTTGGCTTATGAAAAGTCCAATTATATTTTTTAAAAGGAACACATATGGATGAGAAATCCAAAGTTGTGTCCACATAGTTGCATGTTATTATTTTTAAACTAATGTTCTAGCATTTATGGGGAAATAACAGACATTTAATTCTACATATCAAATTCCCCCAATTGAAGGCTAGGACTCTTCTAGCTACAAAAGCAAAAAAGTTGAATGTTTGCCTAAACCAAGAGGCAGGTCTTTCTGGTTATCAGATCAATTTATAGGCATTATAAAAACAGAATAAACTTACACCAAAAGACCAGTTTATGTAAGTATATTATCTAGGCACCAAGAAAAGAGGAAAGTCTCAGGAACAAAAGGGAGGTCTCAGTGTTTTGTCCAAAATTCCAGAAACTGCCCATTATGGTATACAAACAAAAGGGAGGCCTTGAAACATTTACCAGTGTTTCATGTTTTGACAATATTAAAATCAGTTATTATCTGTAGGAACACAACATTCAAATAATAATGTAAATTGTAGGAACTTGAGGCCAAGGCTAGAACCAACTCAAATCGGGCTACCATCGCCTGTTTCCTCCACCAGGATTTCAAGTTTGTCCAGTAATTTATACTGCGGTTTCTCGACCAGCTTTGAGATTGGGTGCCGAGAACTGTCGCCTCATCCGTGGAGGTGTTACAAACTGGCTACAGTGGTTGGGTTTATCAGTCTGCCTCTGGTAAGAATTGGCTGCACTGCCCTCTAACTGACCTCCAGTGTTATAATTACAGTAAGAATGACGGTGTTGATGCATATGACGCTTCGCCTGGAAAGTCTGCGGATCAGCAGTGGGGTGACCAGTGGGATGACCAGTGTGGGGGTTTAATGATTCTGAGGAGGCAGGTGCCTGGCAGCGCATGCTTTTCGGTTGGCCGTTATTGAGAGAATTGCTTCTCCAGCGTAACTGAGGTGGCTGTTGCTGACTATTAATATGCTGCTTGCTAACTTGGATGTGATCTTGACTTCGCATGCCCTGAGAGCCCCATGGTAGCTGGGGATCCTTAGAAGCTGCTCTACCACCCTTTTCTTGGCTCTCATCCTTGTTTCCTTTCCTCCCATCTTCCTCTTTCGGAATTCTAAGCTCTATAACCTCATCTTCTGTTATGATGATATGTGTCCCAGGACTCCAAGAGTTTCTGTGTTTAGGGTTGCTCTTAAAGGGGAACCGGGGCTTCCGATTCTCAGGAGGGATGAACCTATGAGGTACGTTCTGCCGACGAAGCTGCTTTGTTATCTCCTGCTGTTGCAGGTTCTTAAACCGGATTTGCTCTTGTCTCATCCAACGCAGACGTCCACGTCTGAAAGCTGGATCCCCGTTCATCAGCTGGGAAACACGTTCTTCTTTACCAAGTTCTCCATTGTCTCCTTTACTGACATCGTTTTCAGAGTTGCTACTGACACCAGCACCAGCAGGTTCTTTTGCTTTGTGGTTTCCTTGGGTTTTCTGTTCCTGAGATCCAATCAGTGGCAAGACTTTTTCCATTTTGAGCATTTTATTTCTTAAGATTTTTATCTCCTCATCTTTCATGTTATTTTGCTTTTTGACTTCTTGCAAAATGTCTTCCAGCTTGTCTATATGAACCTTGAGATCATCTACATCAGTTCCGCCTTTACCACTGGCCATCATCATGTCTTCGATCTTCTCATCCCCTACACCAACAGTGTCCCAGACATCCCTGGCCACTGCCCTCCAGGAGTCCCGCTCATTAGGATCTTTCTTCCCATACATGGCACAAAGCTCTTTCATCTTAACAATGGCCAAGGCCTCAATCTCCTGCCGACTGTGCCTAAAATCGTTGAGCGCGACCTCATAGCAAATCTCTTTTACAGCCTGAATCTTAAGATCTGAGATGGTGACCCATTTGGAATCTTTACTCAGGCGCCTTCTTTGGGGTATCTGATACATTTTAATAGGTTCTCGTTTCTTCCCACTGCTAGGGAGGCCACATTTTTTAACAATGGTTTGCAACTTGCTGGGAGGTAGCTTTTCTCTCAGAGAAGTAATCAGTTTCCAGCTCTCTTCACAGGACCTCTTGTCAGAATCATCCCCGCTATCAGAATCCGCGTCCTTTGGAAAACAAAATCAAACAATGGCCCCAAAAAAACCAAAATTAAAATGTAAAAAATGAAAATCAAATCGAAGAAAAAGCAAGCAAAAAAGCCTTAACCAAATATAAAAACAAAACAAACCCCTATAAAACAAAAACCTTAAGTGATGTGCAAGTCTATTAAGACATATGCATATATAGATTGTTATTAATATAAAGATTAGTTGGTTTGTTTAGTAACACTAATCCAAATTTTCACTTTCTGGCATACGTGATGAAATATGAAAGCAAATTTCTTAGGGAGACGGACACCGTGAGACTCTCACTCTAAGGTCATATGAAGTTATTAAGAAAATGGTATAAAATAACATCTCCACCACCTCAAGAATATGAAGTAAAACCTACACCCCATTCATGCTAACACCCATGCAGCCACTTCCCCACATTTGCCTTGGTTATTGCTGTTGCTTCTTCCAGAAACTCTTTCCCCATGAGTGAGCACAGATGCCATACAAGATGTGACGAGCAGGCAGATTAACAAAGGTTAGTAAAGGCTGTAGGATGCCACGTTCTGTTTAGCTTTACTAAAAAAGAGCAGCCCTGGAAAAAAGTTAGAAGATGAGGAAGTAGAAAAAGAAGCAAACAGGGATGATGTTAAAAATGCTAAGAATCTATTAGCAGACCATGTGAGTTCTCATCAACCAAATTGTTTTTCTAGAAGACAAGAGGGTTTTGAAACTAGTCTTTCCGTGAGCATATGTTGGATTTGCTATTTTCTTGTGTCATGTCAAACTGATCCATTTCACTTATACAATTAGAGGTGTTATCCAGAAAACAAGAACGCTAAGAGGGTCCTTCTAGTGGGTCTGCTATTTTGTTTTCCACACTTGAATCAATAAATACCTCACCTCCAAAATTTTAAGAAACAAACTTCTAGAACATAAATTAAATCAGGCAAATAAACTTTTATTAACATCTTTAAGATTCTCCAAGTAATATTTTAATAAATACAACTTAGAGATGTTTTCTGTGAAAACCCATGGCATTTCTAGCTATTTGAGAAATATCACTTTAAGTAACAATTCTTCCTTATCAACACATAGAACATGAAGCTTTTACTGTTTATGTGAAATGGATCCACTTTAAAATGTTTTCTCTAACTTTCTTTCTGGCTATCTTTGCACCACTGTTTCTTTTTCAAAATGTTTCACTTAGACCTAAAACTGCAGCCTGATTTGGGATAATAACCGTCTAGACAAAATAACCAATTATTCTTAACTAACACAAGCAAATCTTGATAACATGGATCTAAATGAAAGCAATGTTGGATTTACAATTCCCTCTGATGAACAGGATGAAGAAAGAATTTCTATTCAGGAAATAAAAGTTCCTGAGAAAAGACACTACTCACTGAAGAGTTCAAGCTAGCCGAGTAAATGAAAATATTCTTACTTACTAGTCTCCTTTACCTGGCTATACCTACCAAAATTGTCTCTAGTAAAGGTTTTCAAAACTCAAAATTGATAAATAGTATCTTGCTTTCTACACCAAAATTTCCATGTACAGTTACCTTTTTAGGGACAAAAAGTAACCTTTAACAGTGACAATAATTTGGCCCCTGAATTTGGAGTTGTTTCAACTGACTTATATTGGTCTATAAATGGGTACTAAATCAACATCTAACCCCCACCCACTTGAAAATTTAGCAACAAAAAGCAGATAAAGTTAAATTTATAGATTCTAGACTACTTATTTTTCATTTTTAGTTTAAAAAACCAGAATGGCTAATCTTAAGTGATAAAAGATGATATTAATATTAGAGAAAAAGTATGTCTGACTCATAAAAAGGATTTCTTGCAAATATGTAGAAATGGTGTTTTACAAAACAAACTCTCTCTGATTCTTCCCACATAATTGACAACTATCACTTTTTTCCTGACTCCTTTTCTTTTTAACATTGCTTAAGAATTAAGTGAATACTTCCTAATTTAGGAAATAAATCATTGTTTTAGTAACCTGATTGAGAGATAAAACTCCAAAATAAAACATAAATTAGAAAGTCTACATATCCAAAAGAACTCATATTAAATCAAGTGGCTATAATTTCCTTTCTTTTTAAAATATGGTCATATTATATTGACTCTGTAGACGATGTTCGCCATATGGCTCAAATATACCCCCTCACATACTGACCATGATTCTAGAAAGTCTGTATGCAAAATTTATATGCCAAGATGTAAATTCTATCTCATGTCAGGAAAAAAAAGATATTTAGATTCATTTATTAGAGGGTTGGAAAAACTACGCAGGTTTGGCCAATTCACATGTCACTAAAGATCCTTCTGTTTTCCTTAAATACCAAATGTAAAGTAGGCCTCCTGAAAAGACTGCAAGAAGCTTATACAAATAGAAGAGAGAAGATACCCAAAACACATGTGTAGAAAAGCAAGCATGAAAAGGACCAGGTGTACAACAGGGCACTAACTACAAGAGAATATAACAGTGTGACGCACCGTGTGGGGAACTATGGTAACAGAAAACTAAGTTTTTTAATGCTGTTGTTATGCAAAAATGATGACATATAACAAATATTAAAGATATTTACTGAAAAATAAGTCTTTTGTATCCTCTCGATGTTTATTCATAGGGCGCATTCAACGTATATCTGTTAGTTGAGCAATATAGGAATCGTAAAAATAAATTTCCCATTCAGCACTGTTACTACCAGATACTCTTCAGGCTAAAGCATTAGAAATCAATTCCTTCTGAGGACTAGACATGGAAATGGAATACAGAGTTGGACTTGTGGGAGGAAAGCAGCTCCTTGCTTTGAGGACCTGCTCTTGAAATCCTAGCTTGCTTTGAGATACACAGATCAAATGACAACCAGACCTGGCTACTTGCAGAGTAAGTATGCCCCCTGGAAACTAAGCATGTCGTAGAGACATTTGCTTCATCTTTGTGAATGCACCGCTACTTCAGAGCACAGAAGGATCACCAGCTCTTGGTGACGGAGAACACCAGCCATCATTCTCTCCCACCTAGTTAGTTACCCATCAGTTGGTCCCAGGACAAGGAGAATGGGCATCCCCGGGGAGCAGGTTACAAGTGCACAATCTCCAGTCGCACCCAGACCTGCTGAATCAGCATCTGCTTTTTAACAAGCCTCCTCGGTAGCTGGTAAGTACGGCTTTACTGAACACACAGTGAAGTCAGTCAGAAGACCCAAGTGTAAGCCTCAAACCCATGACTTCATAGGTTTTAAGAGTGGGCAAGACAGTACTGTTTAGCCTTGGTTTCCTCAACTGGAGGCAATATTACTTATTTTATGCATATACAAGTCTACTAAAGAGAGTTGTTTCAGAAATAAAAAAGAAAGTGATGGGTGTTAAAGCTCTCTGTAAATTACAAAGCACTATACAATTAATTATAAGGCACTATCTATAATAATAAACACAGCTTAATTATACCTGTCCTCCTTTGATCTCTCACAGACCATCCGAGGCATGTTATTAGCTTATACTACATTATTAAGATAAAAGGCTCCTTTATGTGTTGTAAACCTTTCAAGCCCATAATCACATTGCACCTAAATCTTTCCATTTTTACTAAAAACTAAATGCTACCTTGGCCTCCTAGACTCTCTATATGTAACACTGCTGTTATCTTGCCTCAGACACTTGATTTATTCTTACAATCCATTAAGAGGGGGGCTTTATTAGAACTTCCAAGCTAACAAATGAACTGGTTAACTACTGCCAAGCCTCCAAACTGAGTTGCCTTGGAAAAGGCTGCTTTTGCTTAAGCCCTTGGCTTTTCTGGCCCATTTAGCAGTAGCCTCTCTTCTCCAAAGCAGAGCCTGGCTATAAGGCTGTAGTTTATGTGCAGTGTTTTACACGCTGTAATTTATGCTAACCTTATATTAACAGACGTTCAAGAACCTTAAAAACTGGAAAATTCCTAAATTGCACCCATAGTACCCAAAGGTTTATATGCCTTTTCTTCACATATTAATGAATGCCAAGAAGTTTCTTATAACAAGGGCTTTATTAACCAAAACTGGATGGCTTTAAAAATGAAAATCTAGTCCTGGCCAATGTGGCTCAGATGGTTGGGCATTTTTCCGTGCACCCAAAGGTTGCTGGTTCGGTTCTCAGTCAGGGCACATGCCAGGTTGTGGGCTCGATCCCCAGTAGGGGGCATGCAGGAGGCTCTCAATGTTTTGCTGTCACATCAATGTTTCTCTCTCTCCCTTTCCCTTCCTCTCTAAAAATCAATACAAAGATATTTTTAAAAATTTCTAATGAAAATCTAACTAATAAATTAACTTATTTATTCATAAGATTCAGTTGCTACCAAACTTGGAAAATCAATTAACAGCATACAAGGCTAAAGCCATTAGCATTATAAGTTGCAACCTTAAATCAACTTTTCAGCTGCTCACCCGGAGAAACCAGGCTTTCCTCTCCTCTCTGGGCTGGCTTACAGCCCCTGCTTCCCTGTCACCCACATGCCCCAGGGACCCTAACTGAGGATGCAGACTCCATGCAGGGGAACAGGAAAGGGTTAACACATGCAACTGTGCAGCAACACTTTCAGACACAGTTTAACTAAAAAAAAAAAAAAAAAAAAAAGTCTGCCCAGCACGAGAACAACCCCCAGGTCAGCCCAAGAGCAGAGAATTAGTACTATCAGGTGATCAGAAACAAAACCAAGGCAAACGCCCACCAAATTCAATATGTAGAGTAATTATCACTCAAAGAACCACCACTGACGCATACTCAAAAACCACTATCAAGAGGCAAAGGCTACCGAAAAGCTCCCACTGTAGCACTTGGTGTTGACAGAAGACTTGATAAAAGGCACAAGACAGTACCTTTCTGAACAGTTTTTTAGCCTAAGCCAGGAGCTGTAAGTTTGTTCTCCATTAAGGAAGGAAGAGAACAGCGTGTGCTGTCAGCGAGAGATGGATAAGCCATGTGGGCAGGTGCTTCTCTGTGGGGCAGGGAAGGTGTGAGAGCAAGCTGCCCTTTTCCTAACAGAGGATTCAGGATGGATTCCTACCAGTCTCTGCTGTTCCAAGAGAAGATCTGCTTCTTCCTTCTCCTTTTTGTATAGGATTTCCATTTCCTGTAACCTAGAAGAAAGAGAAAACCAAGAGGGGAAAGAATAGATGGTGAAATCACTGAGCTGTTTTATAAACACTGCTATGCTACGTTTCAAAGAAGTGACAGTCATTTGGGCCACATCACATTTGTACATTACCTTTTCTCCATCTCCTGTTTCATATCAATTCCTTGTTTTTCCAGAAGTTCTCTCTGGGCAAATGTCCAATCTACAGGCTCAGAGGGGGTCTCAGCAGAAGGAGTCTTTTCCCGCTCAGCCCGTGCTTGCTCAGGGTGATTAAAACGAAACACATGGTTTTTACCCATGATGATACGGTTTCCTATCACAAAACAAAACCAAGTTAAGAAACCACTTTTTAAATGGATAGTATCTAGGTTAATAACCTCACTCTCCTTAATGCAAAAAGACAGCTTTTGAGATTTTAGAAGAACATCAACCCTAATGCTATCACTTCAGCCTTTAAACAAAAATTCAGAAATTATAGAGTTGCACCTTGGCTGGTGAGCTCAGTGGTTGGAGCATCAGCCCATGCACCTAAGGGTCACGGGTTCCATTCCCAGTCAAGGGCAGGTCCCTGGGTTGTGGGTTCGATCCCTAGCTCCAACAGAGGCCCTTGCGGGAAGCAACCAATTGATGTGTTTCTCTCACATCGATGTTTCTCTCTCCCCCACCCTCCGTTTCATTCTCTCTGAAAATCAATGGGAAAAATATTCTTGGGTGAGAATTAAAAAAAAAAATTATGGAGTTGCTCACACAAGCCATGTGATCTTTGCTGAAGACTTCAAATCTGTCCCACTCTCACCTGAGCGCAGCTGAACAGGCTGGGCCACCCTCTTGCCGTTTACGTAGGTTTCTGAGCGTTCACAAGGCTCCAGGGTCACGATAACTAAGAGGAATGCAAATTAATGTCAGCATCACAAACCACTGGAATAAAAATAATGGGAAGTAGATGACTATGAGGATTTAGGGTAACTAGAATAGATTCCTGTAACCGACCAAGTGGCTGAGCATCATATAATAGTTTATTTTAGGGTGCCATAACCAGGGCTGTGGCTAAGATAGAAACATTTAAATTGACAAACCTCAGAAGACATAAAATCTGTTTTGGTGATATCTGATAGTTCAATCTATAAAACTGTAAACCATCAGAAATCTTAAGTATGAAATATAGGTCATAATAGGAAACTTAAATTCAAAAGCTAATATTTTGATTAAGGAAGGAATGAATTATATAGCATAAAAATATGGTTAGATTGCTGTTGTTTTGTTAATAACCTGTACAAAATACAAGACTGACTTCTTTCTTTTTAGATAAAATTCTACTGGATTAAGGCTAGAGGTCCTTCCAATCTCCTACCACCCAGAATATTTGTTCCCTTCTTACTTGCCTATCAAATAATTAACATTCAAGACCAAGCCTAATTGCCTATGTCCTGCTTAGCGCTTGGCAGTAACAAAGGGCTCCTTTTGTCCAAGCTATTTTCATGCAAAGTAGCTCTGTCCGACCCTACATTTACACGCAGCCCAGGTTTCTCCATTTTCAAATATTGGATTGTATAAGGAAGTACCACTGAAAGAGACAGGGAATACCAAGTCTTGTGCATGGATTTCCCATAATGTAGAAAGGAAAGTTGTTGGGAAAGCTAAGCCAAGGACTCTCACCATCCCCGCTGTTGTTTCTCTCGCTCCGGAAGATACAATGCTCTTCTTTAATGTGAGCCCCACTCAGCACGATGTCCTGGCGCCGCTCAGCATCTGCTTGGCCAACCCTGAACACAAGGGAAAGTGTTTCCCAGGGAAATTCAGACACAAAGAGCACTACAAACAATAAACCTCTTTCTCCCAAAGAATATTCTTTGGTACATACAAAAAAGGTACCACTTTTTTTTTTATCAGAGGCTTTCAACTGCAAATTCTATTTTCAAATATGGTCAACTTCCCTACATCAGAATAAGAAACCAAGGAACAATGATTTATCAATGTATCTCACACAACATTATACAAAAACATGAGTGAACTAATCTACCTAATGAATTTATGTAAGATGTAAGGAGGAAAATTTTTACTTAGTGTCTTTTAGGGAAAAACTACATGTTAACTAGTTCAGCTGGCTAAGACACATAATTTGGGAAGAGTAGAGAGGATAGTTTGTAACTATTTCAGATGGGAAAATCAGCAAATCATTACAACAAATTTTCAACAACTTTCTTTTATTCAATGTAAGAGAAAAGAAAACATTAAAGTGACCAAAAGAAACAAACATACCTTGTAATTCCATCTTTGATGTAATAAAGCAGGCATTCCGACATCAGTGGGTCCTCATTGAGGTTAACAAGATGTGGGGTCTGAAAAAGGTTACAGATAAGCTGGAGCAAGCGCCCTGAGAGAGCTGTGACCACAGGAGGCTGAGGGTTTCCTGGGTTACCCACAGGCGCTGGAAAACAGACTGCCTTCCTTCCAAGTTGCAATTCCATCGCACATAGAAAACACTCTCTCCAGGCTTCCCAAACTGCACTAATACACTCTCTAAGAACATGAGTTCTGAGATAAAGAACAAGATCCAGTTCTTGATAAGGTCAAAACATTCAGAATACAAGAGAAAAATTAGGACAGGCTGATTCTCTGGATGGGTAATCATAATTTTGTAAATACTTGGACAAAAATCTTGAAGGGTAGCAGAATATGCCACCCCAAAATATGCCACTTTAACATATTATTTTGAGCTGTGGGCACTTGAAAAGCAGCCAATGCAGAGAGAGGCTTTCTCTGACCTCCCACATCTGTCTCAACACAGATCCTCCTAACGGAGCTCAATAGCCATAAATCCTCCAGGAGTTTCATTAAAGGAAAGGTGGACTCTTACCACAGGAGAGGAAGCCAGAAGTCAACACCACACCCAGACAGACTGTCACACACTATCTAACACACATCCCATCAACTCTTCTAAGGATCCTAAAAACCATTTCCTCTCCCCCAGAGGTCTATCTTCCCTCTCCCTTCCCTATTAATATCTACTAGTGCGTTTGAACTCTAAGCCACATCAAGGAGTTAGGCATTTTCCCCTGGGTATCTCCCATGTATACATAAGGTAGACATGTTAATAAACTTCTATTTGTTTTTCTCTTGTTAATCTATTTGTCTTTTATTACAGGGCTTTCAGCCAAGAACTCAGAAGGGTAGAGGGGAAATTATTTTTCCTCCCCTACAATTCCAATAAATATTTAATTTTTCATTTGCTTTATAAAAATGTCCCCCACCACCAATCTGTTCTCTGTATTGCTAAGTTTAGTGTGTGTTTTTTTCAGATTCCACATGTAAGTAAGATCAGATGGTATAAAAAAGTCCCCACATTCCCATTATCTCCCTCTGTAATTTTTATCAGTTCTTCCATGGTCTGTTATTATCTTTAGTTTATTAATTAGTCTGTACTTTAAAGAAGAAATTAAAATTACTGACATTCAAATAATACACAAATCATGTAAAAATTCTCATCTAACTCTAATATTTCTAAAATCTTTTAAAAACCAACCTTCTTTGGTGAAAACACCCCACTGGGATCCAAAAATAAGTCACAAGGTGTCGGGGTCAAAAGCTACTCAAGATAGTGTCAGCAAATGTGGAAAAATGGAAGAAGAGTCAGATGAGAGGGTTAAGAAAGGAACTGAAAAAGATGATTAAAAATTAATTAGAAAAACCTCTACATCTTCTCGACTAGATCTGCCTCTGCCGTTTGAAGCTTGCTGCTCTGAGAGAGCCAAAGGCCTCTCTGGGCAGCGCTCTTTAGGGCCCATCATGACACTGGTCTAAGGAAAAAAGAATCTCTGAAACAGGTTTTATTTTTTTCTTTTCTGGCCTTAAAGGAATTTCCTCCCAGTTTTACTGAGGTATGACTGACAGATAATAATTGTATTTATTTAGTTGAATGGGATTTTTAAGAGGTGTACAATGTATCAATTTTATAAATGCACACATTGTGCAATGACTACCACAATCACGTTAACACATCAGAAACAGGTTCTAACACTGAATTTGGAGATGGACAGTTTCCTGAGGAAGTCCAGAAAGTTAAAGCTGGATGGGTAAAATTAAAGTAAGAAAAAGGTTTTAAAACAGAGCTGCCAGTTTGGAATTCTATGCTGTTTATATCACAAAACTTACTCAAGTTATTTATGATTTGTGTTAAATACCATATTTTTACAAGATGTTATATAATCACCGTTCTTAACATTAAAAGGTATTATAAAATATCCTTAAATACATACATGTGTTGTGTGTATAAAGATATAGATATATGCAAAAGCACACTCTAAATTCTAGCAAACCTATAACTGCTAAACTCTTTATAATCATAAGCAACATATCGGAATAAATAATGTCTTACTGAAGGAAAAACCTGTAAGCTGGAAATCACTGACCTCAGGCAATACAAACATATACAGTGTTTTTACTACGGCTCCCGTTTTACAATATATATCTAAAATCTCTTTAAATCAATCTTCTTTGTTGAAAAGAACACACTAAAATTTATTTTAAAAAGTTATGTGAAAAACTTAACCAACAGAAACCTAGCAAAAATCACAGGAATATTTTGTATCACATAAAACTAAAGTACCAATTGAAACTCCCTACCCATTCTATGCTAACCCAGAGAGATCATTATCAGACCCTTACTCGAAGACGTTTAAGTCTCTTAACAGGCAACTTGAGGTCATTTAAAATGAAGGACCGTTTATTATTGGTATGAAGTATGTGGTTTGTACATCAAATATGTTCTATTATTACACAAATAAGCACACAAAATAATCACTTGATAATATTTTCCAATATCTAACAACAACTGAGAAGCAACTTGGTAAAAACAACAACAAACAAACAACACACCTTACTATTCTAATTAACTAAAAGGTATCTACTACTTCATAACTATGATTATGTAAGTAGGAAGGTAATTACTGGAGTCCTTTTTTGTAACTGGTAAAGGAGAAGAGGCTAGAAGGACGAGGACAGGAATTGCTTTGCTCAGTACACTGCTGTCTATAACACAAATTGTAGAAGCACACTAAAGCGGTTATTTTTCTAAACAAACCTGAACAGCTGGAATTGCTTCTAAAGAGTTATAAATGAGAGTTGCCGGCATCTGTGGGAAAATCTACACAGAAAGAGTAGCCAAACAGAAGCAAGGGGTGCTAGGTTAGGCTGGGCCTTTAAGAGAAAGCAGCAATGAGGAAGATTAAACATGCTGAATCTTGACCAAAAGGTACAGATTTATTGCCTTGAGTTTTATTTTGTAAACTATAAACATAATAGGCTGCCCTTGGGCTGTAAGAGGAAATCAGAAATATCTGAAATTAAGTAAGGCAAGTCTCAAGATTTTGTTTTAATAATATATTTTTATTGCTTTCAGAGATAAAGGGAGCGAGAGATAGAAATATCAATGATGAGAAAGAATCATTGATCAGCTGCCTCCTGCACACCCCACACTGGGGATCAAGCCCAAAACCTGGACCTGTGCCCTGACCAGGAATCGAACCATGACCTCCTGGTTCATAGGTTGACGCTCAACCACTGAGCAACACCGGCCAGGCCACGTCTCAGGATTTTAAAAGGGGGGGGGGGGCGCGCTTTGAGGGGCCAGCCCAAAAAGACATGAAGTACCCCAGTGACTAGAGCCAGGGGTGGGCAAACTTTTTGACTCGAGGGCCACAATGGGTTCTTAAACTGGACCGGGGGGCCGGAACAAAAGCATGGATGGAGTGTTTGTGTGAACTAATATAAATTCAAAGTAAAGGAGCGGAGGGGAGAGCAAGAGAACCGGATAGAACAGCCAGATCCGGCCCATGGGCCGTAGTTTGCCCACGGCTGGACTAGAAAAACAAAAAGTTTCTATTTGGTTGAGTTTCACAACAGTATTTCCTACCTTTTTAGGTGAGAAAACCCCCAGAGTTCCTCCATCTTCCCGAATGGCAACTCCCATCTCAGCCAACAAGGCCTCTCTAGAAAAAACAAAATCACATCAGAATTCTAATACCAAAATGTCAATTAAATCACTCTAATATGAATTGAAAAATAAAGCAAAGCAAAAACAATTGTCCATGTTTAAAGTCAGTAATACATGTGAAAAAATCTGCTTATCTCATCATTAGAGAAATTATTTTTAAGAGAAAGAGCACATTCTAAATAAATTATATTCCTCTATTAGATAAAGTTATCTTCACCCAAATAAGAATTCTGTCTCATCTCACATTAGAGGTAGACAATAATTCATAATGTTTATTTGTATAAAAAAGGAAGAAAGGGATATTCCTTAAGGCTCAACATAAGACTCAACCATTTCTTCAAAATCTAGGAAAGCAATCAGAAAGGAACTTTAACAGATGGAGTATCGTCTATGAACTTGATTTTTCTCTAATGTTATGTTGCCATGTTCAGCATGATATTGGTTCAATAATTCTAGCTTAAAATTTCTATATTAAGTAAGAAAGTTCTGTTTGATACATTTACTGTATCAATACATTGAAACTTACTTCTGCATAATTTCTATGATGAGAAAAGACCGACATTTCAAAAACATATATTTATTCCAATAGCAGATGTATTATTCTGGGTTATGTTCACATTCAGGGTAGAGATAGAATAGGGAATTTAAAAGTTTGCAACTTAAACTCCTTAATTTCTTACCAAGAGGTTCTATAAAACTTTGAAAGACAATAATCAGAATAGCTTTATAAATCTAGGCAATCTCCTTGCAAATTAAAAACTTTATTCCCCAACATCTTCCATTTTTATATGAATACCCAGCAACACGCAGTATGGTAACTACTGAAGCACCATGATTTCCTAGAGAACATTTAAATATGTGAATTTTATTTCAAAGTATAAATTCAACTGGCCATAAGTCCCCAGCCAAATTTATTTTTTGTTTTAGGATAGATGGTTGTTTTTAACTTCTATTTTATCTTTTCTTACTATAAAAGTAATCAAAATTCCTTAGAAAATTTAAACACTTCCCAGAATTTAACCTCCTGACCTCTCCATTCTGATGGCCTCTGTTTTACGCAGCTTCTCTTCCCAGGTTTCATTCAACTCAGCAATGATCTTCTCTGATTCCTACGGGAGGAAGTCCACAGTTAAAGTGGCAGTCTCATAATTTAGCGCAGCATGCGCAGGAAGGACAGCAAGAAGCAGATGATGTCCTTTGAGAACATGAGGCAGAATATAATATGATGACATTCTTTCCTTTCTAAATATGTAAGAAAAAAAAAAAAGAATCATAAAGACCAGACCTAACACTAAATCCATCCCAGACATATGAATTTTTTTAAGTCCTAATAAAAATACCTTAATAGTGTATGCGTGTGTGTAGAGGAAAGATTAATAGTAACACCCCAATATGAAAGGCACTATTTCTGACATCCACTTCTCCAAAAGAATAAAGTTCCCAAAGGTATTAATTGCTTTCGTTTCACTATTTTGCTATAACATTGATGGGGTTCAGAACATGCTCCCCAAAAGCATGGCGTCTTGGCAAACTAAATATCGTGAGCTGAAGCAATCTGAAAATGGTATGTGCAGGAAGGACTCAGATCTCCTCCTGAAGCAGGTTATTAGAGCTTCAGGAGAGGTGTCCCCTACACCGGGAGGAAAGGAGCACCCACATTTCCGAAGACAGAGGACGCCAAGAGGAATCTGAACAAACAGGCCTTGATAAGTTCCCCGTTCCCTATTCTTAGCTCACACCCCTTTGCCCTACCACATTTTCCTACAACGTTTCACTCTTCATCAGACTTAATGCTCGGGTTTAACACTTCTTATGAAGACTCCTGTGTCATGTCAAACTTTTGTTAAATAAATTGTATGCTTTTCTCTTATTCATCTGCCTTTTGTTACAGGGCCCACATTAGAAGGAAAAACATTTTTCCTCCCCCAACACACAATACCTTCTGAACACAAACCAATGACCAATATATAAAGGCTTAGTATTAATCGCAACTGAAAGCATTTTGCCGCTGAGAGACAACTTCTAATTTCTTGCTGAGTGTTTCGTGTACGCCAAAAAATAAGACATAAAACATCTTTCCTGCTCTTAAGGAGTTTACTGTATACCAAGGAAAGAGAGAGAAGTAACTAATGATGAGTTCATTCAGTAAATAGATATAACCCCATTTTATGCCAAGCCCTATTCTAGGCAACTAGGGGTATGGAAGGGAACAAAATCCCTCCCTGCCTTTATGAGACTTTTCATTTTAGTAATGAGACTGAAATAATCACTTATAACCAATAAGTCAAATATATCGTAGAGCGGATTGTAATAAGTACTTTGGAGAAAAATAAAGCCAGGAAGGAAGAGAATGTCGGGGAGGGGTAGTGAGGCAGCAATGTGGGGTGGGGTTGTCAGGACAGGACTCTCTGACAAGGTTCTACGTGAGCAGGAGCTGCCAAATGAATACATGAGGGAACAGGTAGGAAATGCCTGGAATTTTCCAGGACCAACAGTGTGGCTAGAGCAGCATGTTCAAGGACTGTGAGTGGGTACGGACAAGAGAACAACAGGGCTGTGTGTTAAGTGCTGGAACTGAAGTGCTAAGTGGGTGAGGCACTGAGTGATGCTCGTATCAATGAATGAAGGACAAGTAGGAATTGACTAAAGGAGGAAGAGCAAGTACCAAAATGGGAGATGAGCACACGCAAAAGACAGGAGAAAATGCTACCATGGAGACACGATGAGAAAGTTAGACGATGATGATAATAATGATAAGGTAATAACACTGTGATGATAATAGTGATAGTGATTAAGGATAAAAAGCCTTAATAGTTCACAAAATAGTATGATTCATTTAATAGGCTATTATAAGAAGCCTCTGGGATCCCAAAACGTAATTACATAGAAAGAAACTGTGAATATGTAATACAATAAACCCTAGGTGTCTGGCATTTGCACGGGGCCATGTAAAACAGCCAAGAGTAAAGAATCAAGGCAGCAGCTGAAAAAGCAAGGGAGGGCAGGAGTCAGGAGAAACAAACTGGAGAGCACGATGATGATGATGATGATGATGATGATGATGATGATGATGATGATGATGATGATGATGATGATGGAGAAGAAAAAGAAGGACAATAACTGCTACAACTAGCTCAGCTAGGCAAAGAGCAACACTGGTAACACTTAGAACTGGCGTGGGCATCAGTAAGGTTGATACAAAGGGGGCCACGTAGGAGGTGCACTTTCGGGAAAGAAAGGAGTCAGTTAAGTTAGAACAAATCTGCAGGGGGCCGGGAGGGCCTGAAGAAAAAGAGACCAAACCATCCAATTGGCTCTCATTAACCCTCCAAACATGCACAGGCTGAGAACCACCTGAACGGCATCTCCACACAGTTCTCTAATAGGAATGACTAAGATAGCAATGCATGTGCCAATCCAAAGCTAAGTGAGGAAGAACCAACTCGCCATGGTAAGAGGCCAGCAACTAAGGAAAAAACATACAATTTTGGCAAGCAATAAGATAGCCAGGAAAGGATGCCAGGTAGCAAGCGGTCAACAGTGTGTCTATAAAGCGTCACAAAAGCTATTCTACAACTCTAACAGGGGAGTGTTAAATGCTTCTGCAAATGACTGTAAAAGGGCAAGTACAAGACAAGCTGGCACCTACCTATATGACATTAAGGTTTATTAACGACAGCGGGGTAAAAACGATTACAGTCTCACAATGACAACTTCAAAAACAAAGTAACAGAATATGATACCCCTGACCAAACCGGAGCACTTACACTAGTGCTTAGTGTACACAGCATGGCCCATAAGCCACTGATGTTTGCTATGGAATAAAAAGTGACCCATGAAATAGTTTGTTTTCCTAGTTGATTTTCAAAAAGGATCATGTCAGAGCAGAGGTTTTTCTGGCTCTATTTTGGGGCAACTGTAAACTCACCCTAAGGAAGCAAAACTATTGTCTAGAAATCCTCTCACTATCATTTTGCTGCCAACTCTAAAGTGACCTCTCTAATTTTACTTCCCACCTGGAGGGTAAATCAAAATATGATCTCTATGTAGAAAAAAGATGTAATGAGTAAGCTGAGGAAGGTACTACTTTTATTTTTCAACATAGCTTCAAGTTGAAATGTTTATATTGTTTAGAACGCTATTTTTTTAAAACTTCGGAAAAAGATTAGAGAAAATGATATTGAGTATCATATTAACAAGACTTCAGTGCTGGGAAAACCATTTTTTCCAGAATCATTCTAAGGATAAAGAAACTGAGGATCAAAGAAACTAAGTACTTAACTTGAGGACGCAATTCTTCCTGAGCCAGGTCTAAGGCAGAATCGATAAGACTTTAAAGAAAATATTCTAAAAAAATGCTCACTATAAGTTATTTAATAAAGGGTGAAGGATACTCTTTCTTCAAGCCTGGATAACTAACAGTATGAATAAAACAGAGATGCCAACAGGAAGACAGCTTTCAGTCTCTGAGTCATCAACTCCGCAGGCAGGCCTGGCACACTGGTGTCCAGGCTGCCCACAACCCGCTCTAGAAGTCTAACTTAAGATTAAACTAAAATGAGGAGTCACAGCTAAGGAATGAGGAGCTGAGGAGACAAATCTTTAAAAGGTCCTTCCTTCCTACAGGTACTACACATAAAGAAATGCCGAAAAGCAGAGTGACATCAGGAACTTTTTTTAAGCTCCAAGGAATGCTGGGCTCAGGTGTCCTTCAACGTTACTGTCACATCACATATGTCTAGCTATGTGTACAGCACTGGTTAATAATTATGTTTATATGGCTCAATACAATTTTTTTGTTTTGTCAATCCTCATGCGAGAATATTTTTCCATTGATTTTTTTTTTTTTTTTTGAGAGTGGAAGGGAGGAAGAGAGGGCTGTGAGAGAGAGAGAGAGAGAGAGAGAGAGAGAGAGAGAGAGAGAGAGAGAGAGAAACATCGATGTGAGAAAGACACATGGATTGGTTGCCTCCCGTATACACCCTGATGGGTGGGGATGGAACCTGCAACCCAGGTACATGCCCTTGACCTGGAATCAAATCCACGACACTCCAGGTGCATGGACTGATGCTCTAACCACTGAGAAACACCAGCCAAGGCTGGCTAAACACGATTTAATCTCTTCACCATGATTCAGTTATGGTGGCAGAGAAATCTACCAAGTCAGAAAAATTTCCATGAAAAAAAATTAGTTTAAGTTCTGATATTTAAAAGTTTAGTGCTTATCCATGAAACATTCCTTGAAGCCATCAGATGGCCAAGGTTTTACTGTACTGAACATAGCATGCTTCATAAGAGTTCCAAGTATGGGGCCCTGGGGCTGCCTAGCACAGCATTAGCCCTTGCATGCTTCTGTAATGGATATTTGCTGATATTTATAGTCTAAGCCTAAGCAATGGCACTCACAGTGCTGACTTTGATGTCAGGCTAATAAACAAACACCACTGTCACCACACAGTGACTATCGCTACATCTTTGAAAATTTACTGAATAGGAATTAAATCAAGATTACATACATTTCAACTCAGTTTGAACTGCAACTGAAAACTGAAAGCAATTACATGTCTTTCTGTTTTGCCAGAGACATTTATGAAGGGCTCAAGATGTTGATGATGGGGTAACATGGCCAGACCTCTTCCATATGAAAACAGACTATTCAATGAACAATGCAGTAGCAACATCCTGTGTAAAAATAGTCTACCAACTGATCATGTTTTTAAGAAGCAAAGGGAAATAAAATGTTGGGAAAATGAATTGACCCCTCTATTACTGTTTTCCATCACAGTATTTTTATCCTACAGTGTCATGTCTTAGGAACGCAGCTCCTTCACACTCAACAATGAAATAATCCAAAAATGAGGAATTCTCAAGCATTTCTATCATACAAACACTGCCTTGCTGTGGGTGCAAGATGTAATCTGCCTGCAGCATTAAAATGCAGGTCTGCCAGAATGGAATTCTCCCCATTCACAGAACAAGAGCAGAATTAAGGCACTTAAGCTTCAGTGAACTACCATGCTACATTAAAAACTCAAGATCGAATGCAAAGAAGCTATTTCCTAAAGGTAGGGAAAATGGAAGATTTCATTTATGTTGGCTTAAAGGATCATTAAAACGAAGAATGCAGTTTTGTTTTGTTTGTGGTGGGAAGTAGGGAGGTTGGGGGGAGGGTTCCCTGAATAATGGCAGTGTTATTCCTTAGAAACTATTTGGAAAACACTGCATGATCTAATTCTTCAGAGTCTGACATTCAACATTATTTTCAGTTGGACCCACTTGGCAGTTAGGAAGAATTTCCTCTTTTATGCCAAGATGTATTTTAAAGGAAGGTGTAATCTCATTAGTGCACTAAGGCTTTAATAAGCAAATAGTAAGATTCAAAATCCCCAAATAAAAAGCACACTTTATATTAAATAGGAAGTGGGAGACTTCCCTTTACCTTCCCAGAGCCCCGCGTTCCCACGGTGGCCCCTGCACAGCACCTTTGTCACTGATGCCTCCCCGATAAAATACACGAGTAAAGCCTTCTTGCCCAGGGCTTCGCTCAAGACTTCAGTAACGTTTCAAAGTCAATTTTACAACAGCAGAAATTTCTCTTCACTTTGCAACATGAAAGGATTTCTCACTCCCTCTCCCTCTGCCACTTCCACTAACATGTTCTGGAGGAAGATACAAGATCATTACTCTGGTTTCCAAAGCACCTTATTTTGGGAGTAAAATGCCCAGGAGGGAGGTAGGCTGATTAAGAAGCAGAGGCCATTCTTTATGTTAAATCTTTCTCAGCCTCACCCGAAAACCGAAAAGGAAGCATTTGTCATCTTCAACTATCAAGCTTAATTCCTCTTAGCGGTGAAAATGTCAGCAAACCTTTTCAATTGTTAACCTGTCAGAGTGTCACTGCTCTCCCAGTCCTTGAATGGGCAGCAGTCGTGGATGCAAAGAGGACTATTAGCTGGCAGCATGATGGCAACTTCCCAGCTCCTTAATCAGTTTCTTCCCACTCCTGGTTGTCCCTACCCTGGCACTTTTGAACACAAAGGCCAAAAGATATGAATCAAACCATGATCCTGGAGGTGACAAGCAAGGAAAGAAAAAGCATCTGTGATGCTGCCACAGTGACTTGAAGGGTGGCACCACAGGTGACAACTGTCTGCTTTCATTGTAGTCACTGAGGGGGAGGAAGAACCTATGAGTCAGAAGACTGCGGTTCCTAACTTCCACATTCATGGAGAGAGGCAAGAAAGTGTCTGACCGAGCCAGCAAGAGGCTGGGAAAGCTAAGCTGAGAGCCAGGCAGGTGACCTGCACAGGAGGAGGCAGCCTTCCACAGCAGTGACCGCAGGTTTCCAGGCCGTCTATGGGCTTCCAAAAGATGCCACTTCCTGTGTCTCTGAATAAACCTGGTAGATAGCTACTCCAATGTACAAGCTTTCTTTTGATTGTATATTTGTTTTACTAAATAAATGCATGGCTCTACATAAAATTCTTCTGATGGAACCAAATGTTTTCAACTCATTAATTAGTTTCCAACTAAATTTCTAACTAAACAAGTTCACTGTGACTTATAAACTACCTCAGAACTCATGGACATACCTAAGTACTTATCAGTTACTTTGCAAGGCCAGCCTACGATCTGCCCTTGACTCTCCCCCACTCTGCCTGGCCATGTCAGAGTCAAGCATTCTGGTGAACAGAAATTAATTATCTTAAAAAGTAGCAAATTCCATTTTCGGGATACCTCTAAAAGTTAAAGTTCTTCCATATGCTGAACCAAAATCTCAGTGGTTTTTAGTTCTAATTCTGCCTTGTGGAACTACGTAGAATACTTCCATTTAGTCTGAATTGTTACTCACCTTTAGACGTTCGATGGCTTCTTCTCCTCCAGGTGTAGACATGATCCTCTCCTGAATACTGGTCACAGATGTTAAGCCCACCTGACTATTGAGTGAGCAGGAAGATGAAGATGAAGTAAGGGACCCCATGGATGCTGTGGAAAAATTGCCAGGGCGTTGATTCTCAGAGGCTAGCAAGTACCTATGCTTATTGTTCTGAAAATCTTTCAGATCTGGGAGACAGACAGAAGGGAAGGCAGAAAAAGTAGAAGAAAGGGAAAGGAACAGAGAAAGAGAAAAAAACAAAAACAAAAACAGGAAGGAACACCCGTGTAAGAAAGGAAAGCATTAAAGTGCCAAGACGAAGACATGTTATAATACAAAAACAAGTTGTACCTGTTCTAGATGGCAGTTCTAAAACATGTCTGTCTTTAACACTGACATCCTAGAGGTTAAGAACCAATTCTGAATTTAGAAACTAAGAAATAACAGCATGGTTAATGTTGTTGTATCAGGTCGGGCCTCAAAGGATAATGCTTAGGCATTCTCCTTTCTATTCCTTCTGTGGCTCCAAATCTACAATGCCTTAGATTCACACTACTCGGAAATCCCAATGGTTTGTCACAGTAAGGGAAAAAAGATGATCACTTGTTTATCAGTAGTAATACATATCAGCCAGGCCCAGTGTTTTATAGCATTCAGCAAAAATTCCCCCAAAATGTCACAGTTAAAACAAAAATATGAATACTTAGTAGTGTCCTTTGTTTAGGAACATTTCATATGCCAAAAAGCATTTTTTAAATACATCGTTTTTTAAAAATAGGAGAGGTAATTATAGAAATGACAGGAATTTTGTCTAAGTCCTGGTGAAGAACTAAGGGCTGCCTTAACAGGGAAGAGCAATTAGCAAATGGATGTTTACATTAATCCATTAGAGCACGCAAAAATTAAGGTTGAGTATTTGCTAAGGAAGGCTCTCACTTTCCTAAAAGTAGGACCATGAGTCATTGTAAGCCAAGTTCCCAGTATGAAATGCAAGTTTTAGGGACACACTTCCATTTACTAAAGTTTTCAATAAAGCTATAGATTTTGCTTTTAAACTTAGTTCTGGCAAATGAGCCACAACAAAGTTGTGTATTGAAACAACAAAGTTCAATAATTTGCTGTTTGTACTTTTCTTTATTAATCTTCCTTCTCAAATAGACACCAGAGAAAAACTATAGGTATTGTTGCATTCCAATTTTAAAATTAGCTCATTTTTAAATTTGAGAAAATCTACATTGCTTAAAATTCATATAAAAACCAAGTTTTCCTTAAAGAATATGAGTCAATACAAAGAGTCAAAAAAAAAAAAAGTTCTTTCTGGCCTATTCACGTCTAATTAATCAAAGCCAGTTCTTGAACCCCTTTAAAACTAGTGGTTGCTTCAAGACAGTTTGAAAACCACCATCTGCAAATACAGAACACAGGAAAACAAGCAAGTTTTAAAAGGAGGATAGGAACTGCAGCAAAAGAATTAGCCATCAGGGATGGCAGCAAGGTGGGTAGAGTAGGAAGGACGGAGTTAGAAAGTCCAGTGGACACATGCAGGCCCTGAAAGGAATTAAGTGTCGTAGATCGAAACGGAAATTCAGAAGCGGTCAGGCTGCTTTCCCGCACGACACAGAATTAAAATTTAAGTCATGCACAGTTTTCAGGGAGAAGCCACAGCTGCTCAGGAAAGAGCGAGGCCACAAGCTGGCAGCACCTCTGGAGCACAGGAGCGAGAACATGAGGTGTTTTTCCCACACCTTGACGGTCGGGCAGCTTTGGAAATCTCAGACAGAGCCGTCCAGTCCAAGAGCCACTCTGAATTAGAACGTTTAGTGTCCGCAAGGCCTAGCTTTGTCACAGCAGCCAGGGCTACATTTGGTTTCTCCTATGGGTTTCCTCACTGACTGTCAAGCCAACAAATCAGTAATTCCTTGATAAAATATCTTAAAAGGGTAAGAAATTATTTCCTCACCAACTTAGAACACATATGGGAAGATTAATGTGCGATCCTTTAAAAAATATCCTCATTTCAAGCACAAATTTTATTCACATAAGTTTTTAAAATTTAATTTGCAATTCATGAAAAAGAAAAAAAAAGAGTTTACCTAACTACCAAGCAAGCTGAGGCCCAAGACAGGGAGGAAGCCAATTCAGCCTCATCCGGGTGAATGCTAATCCAACAGTCACAGAGCTGCTCAATCCCAGACACTTCCCAACCCGAAGCGACTGATTTTAATTAGTTATATACACACTAAAGCTCAGAATGACACAGCTAAGTAAAAAGGATTTCTCTATTAAATAATCAGATTTGAAGGATATCAAGAGCAAAAAAGGTGTAATAATGATTAAAAGCTAGAGCTCTGAGTTACACTACCCAACCTGACCACACAGAAACCGTCGGATCTCAACAGCCAACTAACCACTCCTGGTAAAAGTGTCCTCATTGGTAAAATGGACATAATGGAACTTTTTGAGTTATTGACAGGATTGGGATAATATATCCAAGGTACCAGAACAGGGCCTGACACGTTATATACTTCATAAGCGTGAGCTGCTGTCATTGCCTATGACTCTGGATTTAGTTTAATTACATAAGTAGAAACACTGAAGGGTAGAAGCAACATGAGATTCTTCAGCCTCTCGACTTTATTCAAGACACAAACTGAAATGCAGCAAAGATTGCTTTGCTAAATATATAAGGGCAAAACTAGGATCATTTCTGAATCTACACACAGTACGCTCTGTCTGGGATTTCACTGTTAGAACTGCTGGCATGCAAAGCTCATTTTAGGTTAATCCAGCAGAGGCAGACTAGCAAATCAGAGTACTGGGAATGACCAATACATGAAATACACACATTTGCCTCCACTTCCACAGTAATCATCGATCAATGGATCAACTGAAGGTAAGCAGGAGGGAAAATACAAGAAGGATCAAAGTTCAGGTTCAGCAGTGACACAGAGGGGAACAGAGCAGTATTTTGGCATTTGGGGAGATGAAAATATTAACACAGAATATATTATCATTTTACAAACTGTATTCATCTAAAATTACGTGCTAATCAGTAAGACAAACTAAACTAGAAAACCAGAAGAGGCCTTCCAAATAATATATTAATTTTACACTAAAAAAAACACGCCATAAATATGCTCTATTAAATAAAGCCAAATACTACTCTGCCTGAATAATCCAGTTAACTCACTTAAGAGAACTTCTGATTAGGCATAGTGCCTAATCAGACATGAGTAAATTCATTTTAAGACAAATGAACTACATTAAAATTAGATTCATTTTAAGACAACACTGTAAGACAACATTCTCTGGAAGTCTAATTCTTGAACTTGAGATCAATTAAATATTTTCCCCTTCATATGTTCATAGGGAACAGGGTGGGGAGCATTCACACATGTCACTGCTGTTACATTAACCCAGAGAAACCTGTAACACAAAAACAAAAATTGCAAGTAATATTTTTATGAAGTAATTAGTTTCTCAGTGAGAATAAGCTTAACGTTCCAAATAAATTCCATTGCTGATCTAAAACAGAAATCTAACAAAAATACAAGCAGTGATATATATTCATGAAAAATTAATTTCATGAGTTCAAATGGATATCCTGGTACATACTATGTAAAAAACTTCTGAGATCGTTTTCATCGGTTTTTTGAAGACGTTAAGGAAGAAGCAGACTGGCTGGTGTGGCTCAGCAGTTGAGTGTTGACCCAGGACCCAAGAGTTCCATTACTGGTCAGAGCACATGCCTGGGGTCTTGGGATTGATCCCCAGTAGGAGGCATGCAGGAGGTAGCAGATCAATGATCCTCTTTCATTGATGTTTCTTTCTATCTCTCCCTTCCCTCTCATCCTTCCTCTCTCTCTCTAAAAATCAATAAATATATAAAAAACCAAGAAAAAAACAAAAAACCCTTTCCCTACCATCTAGCTTCATCAAGTTCCTTAAATCTAAATTTAAATATAAGAACCCTGAAGAGAAAAGGATTAGATTTTGTACTGATCCTTAATTCACTTACTATCAATGATATCACCCAGGCCCTGAGCACGAAGAAGGTCCTTCAGTCGTGTCACCTCCTCCTTTAATTCACGGACAAGCTTGGCATTGGGGTCTTCGTTGATAACAGCATTGCATTTAATTTGTTTTGCACGATCTGCATATCTAGATCCAAAAAGATTCATTTTTGCCATTCCTCAGATGCTCTACTTCTCATAAGTAACATACCATTCTTTCTTTCTTTTTTTAACATACCATTATTTCTAAAGCAAACAGCTTGAGTATTTACACATTTATGAGCCTTAATAATAAACACATTTGTATAAAGTTTTATAGTACCTTATAAAGATGAAGAAAAAGGCTCAGATGAATTTAAGTGATTTTCTCAAGATCACAAAAGAAACAAATATCAGAGAAAGAACTCAAAACTGATTAGTCAGACTATAAGTATTCCTTTTCATTATATCAAGTGTCTTTAATGAAAGAAGAGTAGATAGTTTGGGATTAAAATAATGAAACCTATTCATATATAGAAATAGTCTATTAGTAAACATTCTGTCACTAATTTTTTAAAATACTACATGTACTCATAATTGTATTACTTTTTACAACTTGAGCATTTCTATAATGACAAACACCACAAGAGACCCTTCTTTTTAAAATATGAATATTATTTTAAAACTTTCACTATTATCTAAAAGTTATCCAAAAATCTAACTTGAACAATATTAATATTTTTCTTACGAAAACGTTTTTCCTTTCTCAATGAAACCGAAAACCATAAACCATAGGTTAATTCTATTATAATAAGAGTCTCCTTCCCTTCACATTTTCCCTATGATGAGAAGGCTGGATCATCACGTACATAAATGACTACCCATACAGCATAAGAATATGCATGGCCTAACAAAATGACTTAACGTGGCACTGTGTTCTTCTAAGCTATTGGGATCAAACTAGGGTACCTCAGAGTGCTCAACGTTTCATCATAGTTGATATCTGCTGGGCTCAGAGCAGCAACCATTGCAGTCCGAGAATTGCCACCTAAAAAGATGAATCATGATTATCTCAAATCACTCTCATTTTAGAAAAATTTTACTGAATGTATCAGATCAGACAGCACAACCTTAGATCCTAAGATTTAATCAAAAGTCAATAAATTTGCCGAAACCGGTTTGGCTCAGTGGATAGAGCGTCGGCCTGCGGACTGAAGGGTCCCAGGTTCGATTCCGGTCAAGGGCATGTACCTTGGTTGCGGACACATCCCCAGTAGGAGGTGTGCAGGAGGCAGCTGATCGATGTTTCTCTCTCATCGATGTTTCTAGCTCTCCTATCCCTCTCCCTTCCTCTCTGTAAAATATCAATAAAATATATATTTAAAAAAAAAAAAAAGTCAATAAATTTCTTGAATGTCTCCATGTCAGGCACTGTACTCTAATCTTGGTGTCTGGATCTACTGTGTCTACCTTTCCTCTTCCCACACCAATCAAGACCTCAGCCAGTTCACCAAAGCTGCTCTTAACGACGTGAATGTTTACTGGTGACGTGGATGGCCCAAAAGGCCTTTCTCAGCCTCTTCTTTCTATCAGCAATGCTTGACACGGCTGATTACTCCCTCCTCCTCAGCAAGGAGGGAAAAGGGCTAAAGAAATAGTGACTGAAGGTCTTAAAACATCAACAAAAATGAGTAAGTGTTGGTTACATCTGATTGTGTACTCCTCAAAGGAGCATGAAGCTTTCAAAGAGGAAGAAGGAGCAAAAGTTTGAAGCCGGTGTGCAGAGAGGAAGACAACTACTTCACAGTTTATGTCTGGAAGTCAAGGACATAGGGGAGAAAACCCTGGTTTAAATAAAGGTGTGCAAATCCAACCAGCTTGAATAAAAAAGATAATAACCAGTGGTCAACATACCTAGATTTTCTCGAAGGAGCCAAGTAAGCACAGAATCCCTATAGGGAATAAAATCAGTTTTCTTCTTCTTCTTACTCTATTAAACAGAAAGAAATGGTTTTAGTGTTGTTAAGGAAGAAAAAGTCACATGCAAGACAAACCACCTAAAATTCCCAAGTAAATTAAATTACAGTAGAACCCTCACTGTAGAAATTTAACACTTCCCAGCTTCAATTCTTCACAATACCCCAAAGCTCATGTAATAAAGTAATTGTTTCTTTTTATATTTTATTTTGAAAAATTTGTAACATACACAACAGTTTAGAGAGTAATATAATGAGCTATCATATACCCATCATGCAGCTCTAACCATATTCAGTATTTTGCCAATCATGTTTCAATTATCCCTCAAACACTATTCTACACTTTTTATTCCTGAAACATTTTGGAGTAAATTGCAGACACCATGCCCTTTTTATACCTAAGCCCTTAGCAGATAAGGACGGTCTCTTACAGTTCAAAGACCAAATTAAGGAAATTTAACATCAACATACTACTACTATCAATTATCCTGTCCATGTCATGTCTTTTATAGCTGGTAACGTTTTAAAGAAGTCCAACATTTCACCTATAAATACTTCAGGTACATATCTCAAACAGAGAAAGATTTAAAAAAACGTAACTGCATGACCATTACACACTTAGCAAAATTAACAGTAACTCCTTAATATTATCTAATACCCAATCCTCAAATAATACTTTTTACTTGTGCTGAGGGGCAAATGTAAATCCTGTACATTTCAGGCCGAATGTGTAGGAGCCAGTCATTTAGTTAACTTGTCAACCACCAAATCATCAAGTGGATTGTTACACATCCAGTAACGCTTGTAGAGCAATACAATTTGGTTTCTTTAGATGGAAATTATGCCCAAAATAAATCCAATCAGTAGAGTTAGAGTATTAGATCTAAGGAAATAATATAATTTGCTAATCTTGAGATTTGTGAAGACTGAAAAATGCATTTTCTGTATATAAAGAGTTTATTATACTGTTCTCTCCGTAACCCTTCTCATTATTACAGAATAAAGCAAAAAGCACCAATGTAAAGCCAGTGCTGCAAGGAGGAAGTTATATCCTTGAAAATAAACATTTTTGTAGATAAGAGCTACTTTAGTATCTGCTGGCTGACTAATGTACTGTGATAAGTTAAGAAGCTACTAAGGAGAAAGCCAGGGTTCACTGATATACATCTCCCCAGCAATGAGCAGTTTTATAATCCATTCCAGGTACAATATGAGTTTAAATTACACTAAGGATGATCTAGTTCTTGTAAAAACACAGGTATTCAGAAAAGGAAAACTAAGTAGCTAACCTCTGGTTTGTTGAGGAGGAAAGAAAGCAGTCCAGCAGTCCTTTAATTCTACCTTTTATAAAAAATATCCCCTCTCATCCCACCCTACTCACTGACACACATTCCAGCAATTAGAAAGTCATTTCCAATAGCAGGTTTTAAATTACACAGACCTCAAGGGAGACTGAACCCACTCAGTCATTCACAACCTAATGGAACTTTCACTCCACTACAAAATTCTTGAGGCCCGAGACCTCTCACTCCACTTTGCCTATGGTTAGTACTGAAAATGCTGCGACATTTAAAGCAAGGCAGTTACAAAGACTGCAAACAATACTCTAAAAATAAGCAGGCTCACTTTGCCTAAAATATTCTATTTTTATTTCTGTCAATTAGACTAAATTAAGGAATAGCTAAATGAATATGCATAAATAGAACTTAAATCTTTTCTATTTGAAAATACCCTGGAATTTTAGCCATTTCTTCTCTACTTGCTGTCTTATACAGATAAATTTCATCTGTCTTACACCCATAATTTTAAAAAATAAGTGCTTCAGTAGTTACATAAAAAAGTTTTATTCACATCAGTAACTTCTCTAAAAAGAAATATTGAGTTTAAATGGTAATAATCCTGTTTATCTCCCCAATGGAAATAACAAGACATCTTAATTCACCAAAAATTATGCTTATTGCATAAAAAGTAAAATTTATTTCTGACCTATTATAGTTATAACATGGATGCAAAGTACTAAACTGAGTTTTACAAAACTGATTATAAAAAGTCATTTGTGAATTACTGTGGCACATAGCAAAGTGGGAAATATATAGGTAAGTACTTTGTAAACTTCTCCTTGGGTTCATATGGATGTTAACTGATAAGCAAATGAACAGGGCAAGTTAAAACAATCACTAAGTTTTAACAGTCTTTATGGTTCTGGGACCCAGATTAAGTATTTTAAGAATACCCATAAATGTATATCAAATAGCAGATTTTTAAATCTCAGGCAGCTTTTTCTAATAGCAGAGAAAAACAGAAAAGGGGCATTACTTTTTACTGCTATTTTTTGCAGAAACAAAGAATAAATCTATATACTTGAAAATATGAGCATAAAATATTTTAGTGCAAATACTGCTTCTATCCCCAATGTTACTCATGTGATTCAGAACACACTGTGCTCTATTATTTATGCACAATAAATTTTAGAGTATTTCTATAGAAATAGAAGAAAAAGAAAAATCTATTATATTTGGATTAAAAAGGATGCAAATAATATGTTTTCAAGATGCAGTTAGAATTTGATTCTACAGCCTGTGCTTTATGTATAACTGAAAAGAAAAAAAAGTTTTTTAATCATTTAAATAACCTGTGACCCTAGCCGGTTTGGTTCAATGGATAGAGCATCAGCCCGTGGACTGAAGGGTCCCAGGTTTGATTCCGGTCAAGGGCATGTACCTTGTTTGCAGGTTCCCCAGCCCTGGTCAGGATCCATGCAGGAGGCAACCAGTCGATGTGTCTCTCTCACATCGATGTTTCCCTCTTGTCTCTCCCTTTCCCTTCCACTCTCTCTGAAAAATCAATGGAAATATATCCTCAGGTGAGGATTAACAAAAATAAATAAATAAATAAATAAATAATAAATAAATAAATAAATAACCCATGACTTTTCATGGTAGGAAACAAGTACAAATAATACAAAGATGTTTAAGAAAAATATACGAATAATTCCAAGAAGCCAGCTATGTTTTAGAATGGTACCCTTAAGAAACTTCTTTCATCGTCTGTTTGAGAGGTTAATAGATCTCTTCAAGAGACAGTCCTTTAGATCAGCGGTCGCCAACCTTTAGGACCTCACGGGCCACCAGTGGT
Source organism: Plecotus auritus (assembly GCF_963455305.1). Taxonomy (NCBI): domain Eukaryota; kingdom Metazoa; phylum Chordata; class Mammalia; order Chiroptera; family Vespertilionidae; genus Plecotus; species Plecotus auritus. The sequence continues at coordinate 5,765,340 of NC_137771.1, read as the reverse complement.
CCGCGGACCACCGGTTGGCGACCACTGCTTTAGATCACAAGAAGAGATATTGCAAGATAACACAATGTAGAAACTTCCTCAACTTTCTTTTCCCTTATTCTGAATTCCTTCTTCAAAGTACATCATGTTCCTTAAATTAATTTTGCTGTGAAGGCTCATGATTCATGGTCCACTCTAAATAGCAATTCTAAATTCCAGAGCCATAAAACAAAAACTTTTTCTGAAGGTGCCATTCCTACTTATACACCCTGCTGAGGATCCAAAATCATCACAACTGATTCCACAGCTAATTAGTTCATTCTTATCAGCCTCCCACCATACCTTGCTGGTGCAGTTATCCTACAGATGAAAGCATTTAAAAAAGAGAATGAGAACACAGGATAAGCCTCCATACAGAAAACAGTGTGTAATTTTTAAGTCATAAATTGAATATGACTTCTCAGAGATAAGCAAAAAAGCATTTAATTCTTTTTTAAGGACTCAAATAAGATACTAAACTAAATTAGAACACACATGACTAACACTTTCTTAGCTTCTAATATAAATAACAAAGCCTTTTATATAAAAATTGTTTCAGTTTTAGTGTTCCACTGTTAAGGAATAATAAAAATAAACTTTTAAAAATACATTACTGGCCCCCAAATCAACAGTATTTATTAAGGCAAACTGTTCAAAATACTCCAACAAAGTACTGCATCCTACTTAGAAAAGATCGTACAGGAAAAGAAGATACAATAAATACTTATGGTTTTTATGAGATATGAAATAAGGCTCAAAAAATAGTCAAACCTTAGGTCTTTGTAAAGACCTAGCCCTTCCTTTCGCTTATACAGATCTGTTTACTTTCATTCTCCTCAATCTCTTTTACTTTTAGTACAAAGTGTATTATACCTCATATCTTATCAAAAAGCTCTAAAAGAAGGAAGGTATTACATAAGGGCCAAAAAAGGGCAACCGTCATAAACAATCATAAAATATCTGTCAAATACATTTGCTGAACAGACAAATTTTTCTTTACAATGAAGTAACACTTACCACCTCCGCCAAGGCTGAAATGACTTTGCCCAAAGTTGTAAGAGACTTATTAATATTTGCTCCTTCCTAAAATCAATTCCAAACATAAAAGAATTAAGAATTTCTACAACTGCCACATCATATATAATAGATAAAATACAATTAGACATAGGCTAGCATTATTAGTTTATTTATGACCACAAATTCTAAAAACTTCCTTTAATTCTCAATCTTCCCTCCTCTCCACTTGATAACATGCCAAGACCACATGTCTAACTGCACAGTTCTAAAGTATCTTTGAGATGTTTACGCTCCAAAAACTTACAGTTGCAGCCTTCTTCCCACAATTCACCAACATGAAATTTCTGCTCTTGTTAAGTATATCTCTAGAGGAGTTCATGCTTGGTCTCACATCTGTATCTTGTGTATCCTTTTTTCCCACTATTGTCCCTTACCTTCATCTGTTCCTCAAAATACAATTCAACTCTCACCATGAAGTCCTCCTTAATTATTATGTTATACTAGAGGCCTGGTGCACAAAATTCGTGCACAGGTGCAGTCCCTAGGCCTGGCTGGCAATCAGGGGCTAGCCGATTGGGGCCTGCCAGCTGGTGGGAGGGGCAGGACACGGGAGGTTGGCCACTGACCAGGAGGATGGAGCCGGCCCTCGGCCCCCTGGGAAAGGGGCCACATCCACCACCACCCACCCCCGGTTCCCCATCCCAGCCCAGGGCCCAAAAGCCCTGGTGGGGTCAGGAGAGGAAGCAACAGTCACCAGGCCAGGCACGGAAGGAATGGACGCCCAACGCTGGTGCCCCACCAGCATGCGGTTCCCCACCTCTCCCCCTCCTCCTCCTTTCACCGCCATGGCACCACCACAGTGTGCGGGTAGCAGGCCAATCAGGGCCTGCCAGACAAGGGGAGGGACAGGGTGCAGGAGGTTGGCCACCGGACCTTGGTCCCCCTGGAAAAGGGGCTGCATCCACCAACATTCACCCGGGTTCTCTGTCCCAGCCTGGGGCCTGGCCCCGATTGGGGTTGGGGTACCACGGGAGGTTGGCCAGCCAGGGGAGGTTGGCTGTGGGAGCACACTGACCACCAGGGGGCAGCTCTTGTGTTGAGCGTCTGCCCCCTGGTGGTCAGTGTGTGTCATAGCGACCAGTCATTCCGGTCGCTTAGGCTTTTATATATACAGATAACCTTTCTTTAAAGTTATAGAGCAGAATTGGCAAAATTTTTCTTAAAGGTTTTGTGGTCTCTGTCACAACTTCTCAACCCTACCATTGTAGCATGAAAGCAGCCACAGATAATACATAAATAGATGCTGCTGTGCTCTAATAAAATCTTATTTACAAAAACAGTCAGTGGGCCAGATATGGCTACCCGTGTTATAGAACAATTATTGACTAGGCCATTTGTTTTGACAAGAAAAATACCTTTAATCGAGTCCCTTTGGCACCAGTTGAATCAGCTCGTTCACTTCCTGCTAGATCCACCAAGCTGATTTTACTGACCTGGTAAAGAACAATAACATTGCAGCAATTAAAAAAAAAAGCCAAGTCGAAGTAGAAAACATTTAGAGGCAGAAAACTGAAAGATTAAGGCAAGGAGAAGACTAAAAATATTGATTAGGACTTATTCTATCTAATAAAAGAGTAATATGCAAATTGACCATACATCTGCCACACCCAAAGCCACACCCACCAGCCAATCAGGAGCAAGTATGCAAATTAACCCAACCAAGATGGCTACAGCCACAGAGAGAGCAGGAGGCTTGGGTTTCCCCGGCAATGGAGGAAGCTAAGCTTTCTGCCTGCCCTGGCCAACCCAGGCCTCTGCTCAAGGCTACAAAGTTTCAATTATAGAAGATAAATAAATCCCAACAAAAATGGTAGCAGCCACAGAGCTGGAGAGAGCAGGAGGCTTGAGTTGCCCCCAGCGATGGAGGAAGCCAAGCTTTCCGCAGCCCTGGCGGGCGAAGGCCTCCGCTCAAGGCTACAAAGTTTCAATTATAGAAGATAAATCCCAACAAAAATGGCTGCAGCCACCAAGCGAGCAGGAGGCTTGGCTCTGCTCAATGCTACAAAGTTTCAATTATAGAAGATAAATAAATCCCAGATACCAGGGCCTCCACTTGGGTCGCCAGGGGGCGTGGCCAGCCTGTAAACCACCACAGGCCCCTCGCCCAGGCCGCCCCATGCCCCAAGGGAACCCCCACCCTGATCTGGGACACCCTTCAGGGCAAACCTGCCGGCCCCCACCCATGCACCAGGCCTCTATCCTATCTAATAAAATAATAATATGCAAATTGACCATTACTCCAACACACAAGATGGCTGCCCCTATGTGGTCAAAGATGACTGCCCCCATATGGACACAAGATGGCCACCACAAGATGGCCAGCAGGGGAGGGCAGTTGGGAGGGACCAGGTCTGCAAGGAAGGGCAGTTGTGGGCGATCAGGCCAGCAGGGGAGGGCAGTTGGGAGGGACCAGGCCTGCAAGGGAGGACAGTTCGGGGCGATCAAGCCTGCAGGGGAGGGCAGTTAGGAGTGACCAGGCTGGCAGAGGAGGGAAGTTGGGGGTGACCGGGCCTGCAGGGAAGGGCAGTTGGGGGGGACCCAGGCCTGCAGGGGAGAGCAGTTGCGGGGTACCAGGCCTGCAGGGGAGGGCAGTTAGGGGTGACCAGGCCTGCAGGGGAGGGCAGTTAGGGGCAAACAGGCTGGAAGGGGAGCAGTTAGGCATCAATCAGGCTGGCGGGGGAGTGGTTAGGGGGTGATCAGGCTGGCAGGCAGAAGTGGTTAGGGACCATCAGGAAGGCAGGCAGGCGAGCAGTTGGGAGCCAGCACTCCTGGATTGTGAAAGGGATGTCTGACTGCCCGTTTAGGCCCAATCCTACCTGGATCGGGCCTAAACGGGCAGTCGGACATCCCTTGAGGGGTCCCAGATTGGAGAGGGTGCAGGCTGGGCTGAGGGACACACCCCCCGTGCACGAATTTTGTGCACCGGGCCTCTAGTATATGACATAAGATGACAAAGTCAACATATACTTTTTATCAATTTAAAGAGCACACAGAAAGATCACAGCAATTATCTTGGTTCATGACATCATATTTTACAATGATGTCATAAAAATATGTAAAACTCTGCAGCCACTATGGAAAACAGTACGGAAGTTCCTTAAAAATAGAACTGCCATATGATCCCAGAAATTCCAGTTCTGCATATTTATCCAAAGAAAATGAAAACACTAACTCAGAAAGATATATGCAACCCCAATATTCACTGCAGCATTATTTACAATAGCCAAGATAAGGAAACAACCTAAGTATCCATCGATAGATGAATAAATACAGAAAGTGTGGTACATATATAAAATGGCATATTGTCCAGTCATAAAATAGAATGAAATCTTGCCATCTGCGACAACATGAATGGACTCTGTGGGCATTATGTTAAGTTAAATAAGTTCAACAAAGAAAGAGAAATACTACATGATCTCACTTGTATTTGGAATCTTGGGGAGTGGGGGGGAAGCTCACAGATACAGAGAACAGACAGGTGATTGCCAGAAGCAAGGAGTTGGGGGTTAGGGGAGAGTACGAAAAATGGGCTAAGGGAATCAAAAGGTACAAACTTCCAGTTATTAAATAAATAAGTCATGGGATGTAATGTAATAGTATGGTGACTACAGTTAATAATACTGTATTGCATGTTTGAAAGTTGCTAAGAGTAAATTTTAAAAGTTCTCATCGTAAGAAAAAAATTCTGTAGCTATATATAGTGAAGGATATTAATTAGACTTATTGTGGTGATCATTTCATAATATATACAAATATCAACTCATTATTTTGTACACCTGAAATATAATGTATATCAATTATGTTATACCTCAATACAATTTTAAAAGCAGAAAAATATATAAAACTCATTGACCCATTAAATGGCATTAAAAATGAAGCTTCCAGCCCTGGCCTGGTGGCTCAGTTGGTTGGAGACCAACTGGGACCCCTCAAGGGATGAACCAAAAGGTGGGAGGTCAGATTCCCAGTCGGGGCACATACCTAGGTTTTAGGTTCAATCCCCATGGGGGTGAGTACGGGAGGCAGCCAGTCCATTTCTCCTTCACATCAATGTTTTTCTCTCTCTCTCTCCAATCAATTTAAAAAAACAAAAACCTATCCTTGCCTTTCCGGCATGGCTCAGTGGTTGAGCATCGACCTATGAACCAGGAGGTCACAGTTCAATTCCCGGTCAGGGCACGCACCCAGGTTGTGGGCTCAATCCCCATTGTGGGTCGTGCAAGAGGCATCGGATCAATGATTCTCTCTCATGATTGATGTTTCTATTTCTTGATCCCTTCTCCCTTCCTCTCTGAAATCAATAAAAATATATTAAAAAACAAACAAACATATCCTTGAGTGAGGATTTTAAAAATTAAATAAATAAAAATTTAAAAATGAAGCTTCCAGAAACTGGAACTGTCAAATACTGATGGTGGGAATATAAAATGATATTGTTTCATTATATCATTTTACAATGAAAAACGGAAAACGGTTTAGCAGATTCTTAAGAAGCTCAACATACACTTATCATAAGATTCAACCATCCTACTTCAAGGTATAAACCAAGAGAAACAAAAACAAATATCCACACAAAGACTTGTACACATATGTGAACAGCATCTTCATTTGTAAGATCAAAAACTGGACACAATTTAAATGCCCATCAACAGATGAATTAATGAACAAACTGATACGTCATCAGTATAATGGAATAGTAATCAGCATGAAAGAGTGAACTACGGATACACACAACAACATAGATGAGTCTCAAGATCGTTATGTTAAGGAAAGAAACCAGACAAAAAATACTATACTGTATTATTCCTGGAAAATGTAAATTCATCTATAGTGACAGAAAGCAGGTCAGGGATTACCTGAGGATGGGGATGAAAGGAGGATGTAGTTAGATTACAAAGGAGCATGAGGCAACTTTTCGGGGTACTGGATAAGATATCTAGTTGTAGTATTGCTTTCACAGGTGTATACATATGTGATCCAGATTTATACTTTAAATATATGTTTTATTGTACTTCAATAATACATCAATAAAGCTTTTACAAAATGCTTCAGGAAAGTTTAGACAAAAGTATCTAAAATGGATTATCACTGAAGCTATGGTTATAGGATAACATTACTATTTTTGTAGATTTTACATCATATAAAAGAAAAAAAATGCTTTCATGTAAGATGTTCCTTGTGCTAGTCAGGTGAATACTGACTCCTATGTAGCATTAATATTGTAACCTCTGGCTAAGCAGTGTCAGGTCATTTGATAACCCATATGAAAGATTATATTCTTAAAAATAATTTTCACTAAAAACAAAAAGGTCATCAGGTAAAAAGGTAATTCTAGTTTTTAGTGATACTAATTCCATAAGGTACTAAGTTTATAACCAAAGAATCTTTTACAATTGCTAGTACAATAACTCTAACTTCAGATTAAAAAACCCAGCTGTATGCTATGCAGGAATATAAGCAGAGTAGAATTCAACATAAACTTATTATTATCAATAGTGACAATAAAATTAACATTTATTAAGTGGTTACTCTGTGCCAAGCACTATTATGTGTGCTTAACCTATAATACTACTTAATCCTTTTAACAATCCTATGAGGTTGGGGAAACTGAGGCACAAAGAGGTTAAGTAACTTGCCCAAGGCAACACTGCTGAAAAGTGGCAGAGCCAGGATCTAGAGCAAGCAGTTTAATTCCAAAGTCTATATATTTAACCACTGCAGAAAATGAGAAATTAACAAGCAAAGGTATTTGAAGAACATCAGAATTGCTGTACAGTTATTTACTTTCCAAAAATAAAATACATCTTGTCTGCTTCATGGTTTGCTTAAACTTCAATCCCACAGTAACATTATCAGAGCTTTAAAAAATGAAATACACATACCAAAGAAGCTAATAAGATAATTAAGAGGTTCCAGTCAGGAAGAAGAAAAGGGAGGATTTTCTTCCCTCAGAACTACTAAATTAACTCTCTTGGGTAGAGAAGTTTTTGAGAGCCAAAGTCTTGCATTGTTTTTCCTTAAACCCTATTTTCTCTTTTGCAATTTCACTTAGGAACCCATACTCAAAACTGGTTTAGAGAGGAATAAAAATGATAAGAAATAAAATACCCTCCATTAAGTAAAAATCCCTTCCACCAAGTGCGGAGGCTAGCAAGGAGGACTCTGAAAATCCCCTGTGCACAACTCAAGCCCAGAGACTGAAGTTCTCCTACCTTCTCAGTGGAAAGGTTGGTCTCAGTATCATGTTTCTTCTGGGTGAAGACAATTGTAAACACAGCATGGGAACGGCTACTTGTTTCATTCATGTTGGTAGCTGCCACTGTCCTAAATACACATAAAGGCGACCACGTGACAATGGAATTCTTAGACGCAAGTTAAAAGGGACAGCAGGTTCCACATTACAGGCATTAACAATCACAAGCAACAACTTTAATTCACAGATTGCAAGACTATCACACAAAATGCTCTCAATAAACTTTATTTACGAGTTTATCAAGTTACCTCCAACTCCAAAGGTACCCCATCAGAGTCATTTTTCATACTCCAGTTGTCCCTTTTGGAAACCACTGAGGCATTTAATTTTTATTAGGCGTTCATTTATTCCAGGATCGATTACTAGCATAGGCATGTGATAAACAACATCTTAGCATAACCTGACCAAAACCTAATAGTAAAACTTAACCGCAGTTCTCTTGTGTCCCAGCAGTGCATTGTTTTGATAGGAAGATAGATACTAAATATGCTGAAGCCCTCACTTCCCCAGCACAGCCAAAGGATCAGAGGACTCCACAATAACAACAACTTTCATAACTACAAAGGGCCTCAGCCATTAGTCTATTCCCTACCATACCTGGCTTTGTTCCCAGCATCCATGAGGTCAGCAATGTCTGTGTAGGAAGTGACTGCCAACTTTGACAGATCCTCCACATATGGGCCAAGAAGTGGGTGTTCACGTACACGCAAATTACCCTTGTTTTTTGGATTCAGCAAATCTCGTACTCTTTCACAGTAAATTTCCATGTAGCTCACCTAGAAACAAATTATTAATGAATGAGAACTCAGGGGAAAAAATCCTCTAATTAAAATATTTTAAAAAACTTATTAAAAGTATTTAGGGATTAGCAACCTTTACTAAGTGAAATGCCATAGTTCTAGTCCCTTTTATTCTATTAACTAATGCACAGATACCACTGAGTAGGTTAGAACCAGCCTTCTGACTTTCTCGGAAAGGGAAAGGAGGTAAATAGACTGTCTTAGCACACAGTGACTGCCACCTGTCTTTAGCAGAAAAAAAATATCATTTTTAATAGCAACTTATCAGTTGTCAATATTTTTTTAAATGTTTGCCATTCTCCAAAAGCTTGGAAACAATATTTCTATTAGTGTTAAAACCAAGGGACTGTATCAATATTCCAGAGCAGTTAAGACAAGAGACCAGCTCTAATACCAGTACTTTAAGACTGGCCACAATGTGACTGATTATGGACCAAAAATGTGTCTATCAGAAGGGGTAAGGATTGGTCAGCACAGAATCCAATTGTATGGCAGGACCTATCACAGGAAGAAGCCTCAGACAATGTGCTGACGCAGGACCATTCCTGTCATGGAGATGAATGTGTTAGGCCAGTGGTCAGCAAACTCATTTGTCAACAGAGCCAAATATCAACAGTACAACGATTGAAATTTCTTTTGAGAGCCAAATTTTTTAAACTTAAACTTCTTCTAATGCCACTTCTTCAAAATAGACTCGCCCAGGCCGTGGTATTTTGTGGAAGAGCCACACTCAAGGGGCCAAAGAGCCGCATCTGGCTCGCGAGCCGCAGTTTGCTGACCAGGGTGTTAGGCTATCATTTCCTCACCTGAAGCAATTAAGCATCTATCTAATCAACTCCTCTCCCTCTCACTTCATGCTCACCAAAACCCACCAATAGAGGCCCGCCCACAGGACGATAACATACCAATCATGAGTGTCTGGTCTGGGTAACAGTTATTCCTCACAGGAAAGTAACAAACCAATCTGCTGGTTTCTTAACATCAATCAAATGAGCTTCATTCAAGAGTCTGCCTTTGAGGAATGATGGTTGATCCTACTGAACCTATAAGCTCAGATTTCTAAGCAACAATGCTCTGAAGTTGGGTAAATTCACCACAGTAAGCCTAACTATACAGCTTCCCTAGGACTCAGACACTTCTGTATCACTGAGCTACTCAAGCATACAATGTAACTTCTGCATTTTTCAACTTCAAATTTCTACAGACACATTTTCAGAGTATCTCAAATGGAACCTTATCTCTATTTCTATTGGCTTTTTCTTTTTTTCAGTCTCAGATCTGTATTTTTATACTGTATTTCAAAATCAGTTTAAAAAAAACTGAAGATGGTGAAGGATAAAGTAATTGATCTATTACAAGAGTAAAACAACAGGACAACAGATAATCTTCCTAAAAGATGTTATCCAAGAGAGTGAGATGGTACTTCAATCATTCTCATGTACTTAAACCTGTACATACAATCCTGAATCCCAGGAAGATACCACATATTCTTAGAAAATTTGTCCCTTTTCACACATGTATAAGGCTAAGAGCTCCCCAATAACCTGGTAAAGGTTGATGTGCCCCATTACTTATTCTCCAATATGCAAATCCATCTAAGCCAGTGGTCGGCAAACCGCGGCTCGCGAGCCGCAGTTTGCCGCTCTGTTGACTACTGAGTTTGCCAACCACTGGACTAGACTAAATGTTACCGTGTAGTTGGAAGCTGTGAGGATTAGGCAATTGTGGCATATTGTGTGCAAAGAGGTAAAGGGTAGTATATGACAGTGGTCGGCAAACTCACTAGTCAACAGAGTGGCAAACTGCGGCTCGCGAGCCACGAGTCGCGGTTTGCTGACCACTGATCTAAGCCATCACTATTTATTTTACTTCTAAATAAACCAACATTACAGACCCCATTTGGCAAATTCAATTCATTAAGCACCAGGCATTTTCAGGTCTTTTTAGGTACTTGACATACATCAGTTAATAAAGATCCCTTCCCTAGTGAGCTTATGATGCTAGGAAAGGAGACTGAAAATAAACAACAAACATAAAAAATAAGTAAAATTATAAAATAGGTTAGACTATGGCAAGTACTATGGGGGGAGAGGGGAAGGACAGTGGAAGGGAGACCAGGAGTGCTGGGTGGAAGGCAAGTTGCAGTATTATAAAAGACTAGAGGCTCAGTGCACAAAATTTGTGCACTTGGTGGGGGGGTCCCTCAGCCTGGCCTGCGCCTTCTCACAGTCTGGGAGCCCTCGAGAAATGTCCGACTGCCCACTTAGGCCCTCTCCCCACGGGAAGAGGGCCTAAGCGGGCAGTCAGACATCCTTAGCACTGCTGCAGAGGCGGAAAAGGCTCCCGCCACCACAGTTGCGTTCGCCAGTCATGTGCCCAGCTCAGGGCTTCTGGCTGAGCGGCGCTCCCCCTGTGGGAGCACACTAACCACCAAGGGGCAGCTCCTGCGTTGAGTGTCTGCCCCCTAGTTGTCAGTGTGCGTCATAGAGACCTTTCGTTCCACCATTCGATCGATTTGCATATTAGCCTTTTATTATATAGGATGGTCAAGGTAAGCCTCAAAGAAACAGTAAGTATGAACAAAAGACCTGGAGGAGGTGGAAAACAGCCAAAAGATATCCAGGAAAAGACAAATTCAGGCAGAAGGAAAATTAAAGGCCTTGTAGTTAGGAACATTCCTGGTGTATTCCAGAAACAGCACAAAAATCCAGTGTGGCTGCAGCAGAATAAGTAAGAGAAAGGCAAGAAAGGAGGCAGAGGTCCCATAAATTTAAGAAACCACTGTATCAACTGGGGATCTACACTGCAGTCCAAATAAGCCTATGAACGCAGACTGATATGAAAGAAAAGGGCTTCTTTTTTATTACCCACAAGCTCAAAAAATTCTGTCATATGATTCAAAACAGAATAGTTATAGGATGAGACAAGAGAATTCAATTTAACAAAAAATATTTTTAGAGCAACACATTCCCCTTTTGGTGTATAATGGTCACAGGCAGAATCCTTTAAAACTTATCAATTTATGCAACACTTTATAGGTAAAGAAAAAAAACCCAAAGATCTAAGTAGATCACCTAGACATTGTGTAAGTCCTATAGATAAGCAAACATATACATTTTTAAAAATGTAATAAACTAGAGTTTGCTTTAAAAGCAGCTTAATTTCTCAGAACAGGCTCATGTTAACAGAACACTATGTTATGGTGTCAGATAGCAGTCGAGTTTCATTCTTTTGCATGTGGCTTTCCACTTTTCCCAACACCATTTATTGAAGAGACTTTCCTTTCTCCATTGTTATGATTTTGGCTCCTTTATAGAAAATTAGTTGCCCATACATGCAGTAGGGTAAGAACATTTTAATAATATTAATGACTATAAAATTAACTACCAAAAAATGGGGAGGGTGTAAAATAATAGCTTCTTAAAGCACATACAAAAAAAGGGGAAATGTTTATCAAAAAACTAATATATATAAAGTAATTCTATAAACCTCTTCTTAAAAGGAAATCCATTGTAGGGTATACAATGGATGGATACTAACTTTTCCTAGATTATAAGCAACTATACGGGGGGCGAGGGGGGGGGGAGAGAGATTTGATTATATATGCCTGTCAAAAATCATTATTAATAATATGAAAGCGAAAGAGTTCACACAAATAACAATAAGAAGAAAAACACTGCAATCCCAACATGTTAACTGACATAGGCATAAGATGTTCAACCATACTAATAATCAAAGAAATTCAAATTTAAATAAGAGTGAGGAATTTTCCCTTATCAAACTGGCGAAGTTAAAAAATAAAAATACTAAATGTTCACAAAGGCAGACTTGGATGCTTACACTCCCTGAGGGGGCTTCTTTCTGAAATTCAAATGCATTTTTTGACCATCAACATATATACAAAGGAAATCAATGAAATTAAAGCCAGTTTTATAAATAAGGATTTAATTAGAGCATTATTCATTATAACAAAAACTTAGAAATAGCCTAAAAGTACAAAACCGGGGGAGTGGTTAAGTGATCTATAGTACAGTCATAATTTGGAGCCATTTAAAAGCAACAGTTGAGGCAATGGAGTATGGAGGCCTCTGGTTTTAACCAACGGCTGTACTCACCTCTACAGAGTAGGACATTTCTTCATTACAGTTGTCATTGATTTTCTCAAACAGTTCTTCACATAACTACAGAAACAGAATGAGAGAGAGATGAAGAGCATGAATCAAAGAAGCACTAAGTTACCCAGGACTGTTACACAAATTAGTAATATCACTTTTCTCTTTTTTCCCCAAAATTAATGGCATCAGCAACAAAGGTGAATTCTCTAAGTGAAATGAAAGACAGTTTTAAATACATTTTTCCTATCTATATAATCCCTCAACAACAGCATCTCAACAATGTTTCCTTAGAAAGAAAGCCACATTTAGAGGAAGGGAAGGAAATTATGTCTCTTATAGTGCTATGTCATTGGCACATTTAATTTATGTAAATTCAACTCTTCATACTATAATACAGTAACAGTAATTCTACTATCAGAATTATTATTGTAGCAGTAATACTATTCAACTATATTTTGTACACACATTACTTACTGTGATATATAAATTTTATTTTTATAAATTGTCAGTTACTACATACATTCACACACATATACGGAGAGAGAATACATACTACTGAGAAGAGATAAATGAAGGTATTTTCAAGAATCATTTTGACTATAAAACTTTCCCCTTTACCTCTGTTTTAAGACTCCAAACCTTTTACGAAAGGCTACTCTACTACACAGTGACATTTCTAACAGAAAACATTAATTTTTATAGATCAGAAAAATTATGAAATTTCATTCTCCCTACCCCTTGAATTTATTAAAATGTGGTAAGTTTTTTTAAAAAATTAAAAATCTAGTGAATTTTCATCTGCTATATATTTAGTATTAAGGAAATCAATATACATTTGGAAAACTAGCTATTCATTTGTGATTTTCTAGCAGTCTAAATAGAATTTAAATTTTATTATAAAAGGCAGTTTCTAGCCCTGGCTGACGTGGGTAGTTGGTTAGAGCGTCGGCCTGCACGCCACAGGGTCAAGGGTTTGATTCCCAGTCTAGGGCACATAGGGCCTGTGAGGGAGGCAATCAATTGATGTGTCTTGCATTGATGTTTCCTTCCTTCCCTTCCTTGTCCTTCCCTCCCTCCCTCCCTCCCTCCCTCCCTCCCTCCCTCCCTCGTTCCCTCGCTCCCACTCTCTCTCTGAAAAAGCAATGGAAAAAGTATCCTCAGGTAAGGAGGATTAACAACAAAAATTGGCAGTTTCTAAATAACAATAATCACCTTTTAAAAAATCCATACTTTTGGATTTTTATTAAAATAATATATTCCAGCCTGGTTGGTTTGGCTCAATGGATGGCGCGTCGGCCTGCAGACTGAAGGGTCCCGGTTCGATTCCGGCTAAGGGCACATACCTGGGTTGCGGGCTCAATCCCCAGTAGGGGGCATGCAGGAGGCAGTCAATCAGTCATTCTCTCTCATCACTGATGTTTCTATCTCTCTCTACCTCTCCCTCTCTAAAAATCAATAAAATATATTTAAAAAAATAAAATATTCCACAATTCTATCAGAAAAGATATGTAATTATACAAGAATTTTAGTAACAAACAAATTAAAGGAAAAAGGAGAAACACAGTGTGGTAATAGGATAAAATAAATATGACTATTTAGTATAACTTGGCATAATTGTAATCTATAATTATTTTATTGCCCAAAAAGTATTACATAGCAGTAAAAGCAGAGACTCCAAAACTAACTTTCCTGCATTTGGATTCTGAACAAGTGTCATGACCACATGCCTCAGTTTCCCCATCTGTAAAATGAGGGTAATAATAGCACCTACCTCATATGAGAATTAGATGAGCTAGTATTTGTCAAGCACTTGACTTATGATTGGCACATAGGGAGTGCTTCAGAATGTTTTCTCCGATTAGCATTGTAACCATTGCTATTACTATAAACAGAGAAGGACAATTCCCAAATATACAGGATGCGGCAAAAGTAGGTTTACAGTCGTGAGTATGCGAAATAGTTTTTTCTTGTATTATTATTATTTATTAACTAGGGGCCCGGTGCACGAAGATTCATGCACGGGGGGTGGGTCCCTCAGCCTGACCTGTACCCTCTCCAATCTGGGAGCCCTCAGGGGTGCCCTCTCCAATCCGGGAGTTTCTGTCTGTCTTTGCAATCATATGGGCGAATTGTCTGAGACCCCAACCCAGTTTGGTTTGTTGCTCACAGATAATAGAGGCATTTTTTTTTCTTTGCTTCATTGGTGGAGATTTCCTGGAAGTTTTAGGATATCTTCCCTTTAATTTTTCCTAGACACTCTGATTTTACTTATATTTCTCACCTTTGCTTTCCCTCCATCCCCCACCGCAACAGTAACTTGCTCCAGGCTCACTTTGCTCTAGTGCAGTGGTCGGCAAACTGTGGCTCGCGGTTTGCCGCTCTGTTGTCTAATGAGTTTGCCGACCACTGCTCTAGTGTCTAGGAGATCCGTCTGCCACCAGAACTACGATTCCCAGCCTTCCTGGTGCTCCCCGTGCTCTGGGCTTCCGCTATTGGTCCTGGGGCTGCCACCAGAACTACTATTCCCAGAATTCCTGGTGCTCCCCATGCTCTGGGATTTCCCTTCCTGCTCTGTCTCCATCCCACTGGCTCCTGCTCTGCCAAGTCCTCCAAACCGCCAGCTCTCCCTCTCTGCTCTCTGTCTGGTGGCTCGGGGAGCCAAGTTCCCCAAGCCACTCCACTCTCTGCCGGCTCTCCTGCTCTGCTCTCCGCCTGGCGCTTGTGTATGCAAATTAACCCACCATCTTTGTTGGGTTGATTTGCATACTCACTCCTGATTGGCTGGTAAGTGTGCCAGAGGTACGGTCAATTTACATGTTTCTCTTTTCTTATATAGGAGGATTATTGTATTATTTTTCACACAAACTACTGTAAACCTACTTTTGCCCCATCCTGTATGTCTTAGAGAAATTTTTTTACAGAAAAAAGATATGTATGTTAGTATGTCCCATTTTTTTCTAAAGTTTTTCTTATCTTTGTTACTAATTGAACATTTCAATTACATAGCTGAATTCAAAATTACAGTCCACTAATCTATCAGAAAAAGGAGCGATTGCTTCTGTATTTTACTCTCAAAATATAGAGATGGTCACACTAGGCCTATAGTAAAAAGACAACAACAAAAAAAAAACAACGCAAAAAAACACAAACAAAAAACCTCTTTAAAATTAATTCCAAATATCATTAATAAAAGCCATATTCGTGTTATTTAAAAAGAAGTGTCTTCTAAATACTGATGTCACAACTCCTCTCCATTTCCAAACAATACAAAATCAAAAGACTAACTGCTCTTAAAAAAAAGAAGTTTCACTGTTCAAGCTTAAAGTGATAGTATTAAACTAATACAATAAAAGGAAAGTATCTCTAAACAAGGTGATCAAAAACAATCAGATTCTTGCCCTAACTGGTTTGGCTCAGTGGATAGAGCATCAGCCAGCGGACTGAAGGGTCCCAGGTTTAATTCCGGTCAAGGGCATGTACCTTGGTTGCGGGCACATCCCCAGTAGGGGATGTGCAGGAGGCAGCTGATCAATGTTTCTAACTCTCTATCCCTCTCCCTCCCTCTCTGTAAAAAAATCAATAAAATATATTTTAAAAATAATAATTTTAAAAAATCAGATTCTTAAGGGGTGATCTATATATGGAGCTTTAAAAAAAAGTCAGAGCAACAACATTCATTAAGTGTCTCCAGGATTCAGAACAGAACTTGTTACATACTATCTCTTTTTGAAGAAGCTGGTGACACTGTTCAAAAGATAAAATAATATAACATTAGATACATAGCAAAACCTTTACCAAAAAATCAACTTTCCCACCTTTAAAGTAGACATGTATATATGTCAATCTCTTCCACTAGACTGTTAGTTCCTCTGGGGGAAAGAGAGAGGTGATTTATCTTCATGACTAGTATGATAGTCCCTGAATAAACCGTTTGCTAAATAAAAATAATTGTTAAAGCCATTGAAGCCTAAGAGTAATGAGGAACAGAGGTTTTTAGGTGTTTTTTGTTTACCTGTGGAATGATGCCAGCCTGGCTTTCTTCTTGTTTACCCATCATTGTGTAAGATTTCCCAGCACCAGTCTGCCCATAGGCAAAAATACAGACATTATATCCCTCAAAGGCATGTAAGAGCATTTCCTTTCCAATGTCATTGTACACACGGTTTTGAGATGCAAAACAGGGATCTTCAGGCTATAAAGATTAAAAAGAGAAATAAATGACATTTTATTCATATTCTTTCCTATGCTTATTTGATTACTGCTCTAATAAGTACAAGTGCTTTGAATCAGACTAATCACCTAAAACATATATTTTTAAAGTTTCCTCTACATGTTGTTTGTTTTTCTCATTTTATACGCACACATGCACTATTAGAGTTATCCATTATCCAGGTCAGCCATACGTAAAAAATCTACATGAAATTATCTGACATGATTACATTTCATTTTCCATAACTTTACAAATACCACTCTTCCATTCATAGGGAGCTCCAAGAAAATTTTCTTAAGAGGAAATGGGACTGAAAGATCAAAGGTCAAGTCCACATATAAAAATACTTTTTGAACTTGTTACTGGTAGTACGGCTATATCTCAACACCGCTTTCAGTGAAGTATGTTCCCAACCCCTTGCCTAGACCCTTCCCTTGCCAATTAGGCTTTATCAATGAGGTCCGAAAGGTTGGCGACCGCTGGTTTAAGGGAACCTTTGGAGCAGCGGTCGCCAACCGGTGGGCCGCAGACCACTGGTGGTCCGTGAGGTCCGAAAGGTTGGCGACCACTGGTTTAAAACATCTCCTTTTCCAACACAAAACAGGAAATACAAAGAACTAAAGAATAACAAGGAGATGCAGAAGCAAACTCTAGTTTAGGAGAAAGCCCTCGAAGCCAGCAGGACTGAGGGTTCTATGCTGAATACGGATACTGCGAAGGGCCACTCTCCATTTTCCTAGATGTTGGTAACCTCTGTTTTTCTTGTTGGACCTGAAGCTCTTTCGAAACACATTAAAAAACCCTTCAAGCCCTGCTCCTCTGCAGCACCATGAGTATACTCACCGAGGTGTGAGACCAGTAGGAGTAGTCGAAGCTGAAGGACTTTGGAGCTTCCTTTGGGTTCTTTGGGTTAACAATACCTAGAGGATGAAAATGTTTTGATTTTATAAGTCACTCAATTACATGTTCTTTAGTTCAACATGATGTTATATGGTAAATTCAAAACATCCAAATCAGTAAATTACTGCTGAATCTAAATAGGGTACTCAAAAACAAAAATCTCATTTTTAATAGATGATCTACATATATAATTTGAAAATAATCAGACCAGTAACATTCACTAAGTGTCACCAGGATTCAGAGCAGAGCCTGGTAGACAGTAGGTGCTCATTAAATAGTTTATGACTGAATCCGAGGTAAGAAAGCAGCCAAAATCTGTAAATGGGCCATATTACTATTCAAGGTGCTTCGTAAGGCTTCAAATATTTCAACACATCAGAAATAAAAATTAGAAAATTATTGAATCAATCTAGCCACTATTTGAAACAAACTCTTTTTAAAGCTCTATCTACTTCAGAAAAGCTTTTGGTAATAAAGCATTCATTGAAAAGATAATCTTATTTCTGAAATCCACAGCTGATAACTAATACGTAATGATCATATATATATGTATGTGTGTACATTTGCGTATATGAGTGTGTACAGTGGAATCTTCTAAATCTTCTGTAGAATGTTTTTACAGCAAAATTACTTTTTGACTGAAAAGCAGGAAGTCTCACTGCCCATATTAACAGTGATTTGTCATGTGATTAATCCTGACACAGTTCACTTCAGGGACTGACCGCTGAGGCTTAGCCTCTGTCCCTTTCTCATACACATAAAGCGCTGGCTCCTCAGATTTCACATGGAATAGAATCCTTGTAACATGTGTTCATGAAACCTCCTCAAAGACCAGACATCTAAACTAACCTACTTCTCTAAGGCAGGGCCACATCCCAGGGTATCAGTGAGATCAGGATTAAAAAATAAATCTGACCAGAGCAGCTGCTGCTCAGGACACAAATAGCAACAGTTGCTAGGGTGCTTAGTTCTCTCTCTTGTTCTTGCTGGATTCCACTGGGTACGGCCACGCACTTACGTTCCAACCTCAAATACTGAGAGAGTATTACTAAGGCTCACACTGCACACAGTCATGTGACAGGAAGACATGGTTCTAAAGAACATCTTCCCCCACACAAATGGTAACTTAAAGAAGAAGTTTCTAAACAAAAGACATTACATATAATATTTAAGTAACAGCCAACATTCATGGAGCACTTCCCCCAAGCTGTAAGTACTTTCTATGTACTAATCTATTTAATCCCCCCAACCACTCAATAAGGTAGATGCTTAATTATCCCCATTTAATAGATAAACCATCACAAAGAGGTTTAAATAACTTACTCAAGGCTACAGAACAAGCTAGTGCCAATCCAGGATGCGAACTTAGAGAGTTTGGCTCCAGAGCCCACTCTGAGCCAAAATACTCATCATTTAAATGCTTATTCCCTACATGCAGCCATTGCCAGTAAGGTATCTTTAATGAATATGCGCACATATATGTATGAGTATGCACATATATTATGACTACCCCCTAAAAGTATACCACAGGCATTTAACACTCTTCTTACCCATTTAAAACTAGGAACTTAATGTTTATAGTTCCTAAAACATGAAAGACCACATACAAACTCTACCAGGCGAAAAGGAAGTTAGTGTCATGCTGCATGAACCACATTCCAGGTTTCAGTGGCTCAGCAATAAGGACAATGACGAGATGAGACCTAGGATATGACTTCTGTAGTCTTCACCATTAAAAAAGCATGGTTAAAACAAACACTTCTAACCTTTAGAAAATCTGCTATTATAAATCTTTTAAGCATGTTTCATTAAGTCTTTTGTTTGTTTTTGTTAATCCTCACCGGAGGATATTTTTTCCATTGATTTTTTAGGGAGAGTGGAAGACAGAGGGAAAGACAAAGAGAAACATGGATGTGAGAGAAACACATTGATTGGCTGCTTCCCGCACGCGCCCAACCAGGGCCCAGGCCAGGGAGGAGCCTGAAACCAAGGTATGTGCCCTTGACCGGAATCGAACCCGGGATCCTTTAGTCCACAGGCCAATGCTCTATCCACTGAGCCAAACCTGCTAGGACTCATTAAGTCTTTTCATTGGTACCAATTCTGCCAAGAACAACTTAAGAAAGATCTAGTTTTCAGATCCTACCCCTCTGTTTTCCTTTTCCTAGTAAAGAAGAAAAACTATACCAGTGAGTAATTTCCTTCATACACACAAAATCCTTTTCCTCCATATTCACTCCTCCCAGATGGTTGAA
Source organism: Plecotus auritus (assembly GCF_963455305.1). NCBI lineage: Eukaryota > Metazoa > Chordata > Mammalia > Chiroptera > Vespertilionidae > Plecotus > Plecotus auritus. The sequence continues at coordinate 5,745,712 of NC_137771.1, read as the reverse complement.
ACTTCTGAAACTAATAAATGTTCCTAGCTTCCAGCTTTGACACCAAGCTGCTTTTTAAACAAAACCCTTTTTAAAAACATAAGTAAATCAAAGTATAATTTTAAAGTTATTTACATAATAGTTATGTCAGCCCGGCTGGTGTGGCTCAGCGGCTGAGCGTCGACCTATGAACCAGGAGGTCACGGTTCGATTCCCAATCAAGGCACATGCCCAGGTTGCGTGCTTGATCCCCAGTGTGGGGTTTGCAGGAGGCAGCCAATCAATGCTTCTCTCTCATCACTGATATGTCTATCTCTCCCTTCTAACTTCCTCTCCAATTAATAAAAATATATTTTTTAAAAAACAAGATTAAATTTACCCAAATATTAATTTTTTTTAAATTCCTAAAAAATATTCTTTAAGACACCTCAGAACAATGCAAAATTTAATATTGTTGTTACCTGTTTTAAGGGGAAAGTGTAAGCAGAAAGCCTTTGAAGGTATGGGTAATTTCTATGTTAGGCTGGGTAGTAGTTATAGGGTTGTTTCATAGTATTCTTTATATTTATATATTCACTAGAGGCCCGGTGCACGAAATTTGTGCACGGGGGAGGGGGGGTCCCCTCAGTCCAGCCTGCACCCTCTCCAATCTGGGACCCCTTGCGGCAGTCGGACATCCCTCTCACAATCCTGAACCGCTGCCTCCTAATCGCTCACCTGCCTGCATGCCTGCCTGGTCGCCCCTAACTGCCCCCCCCCCCGCCAGCCTGATTACCCCTCACTGCCTCTGTGTGATGGTCTGATCGCCCCTAACTGCCCCCCCTGCTGGCCTGGTCACCCCTAAATGCCCCCCGCTGCCTGCCAGGTCGCCCCCAACTGCCCCCTCCCTGCCGGCCTGGTCGCTTCTATCTGCCCCCCCGCCAGCCTGGTCACACCTTACTGCCTCCCCTGTTGGCCTGGTCGCCCCCAACTGCCCCCCCTACTGGCCTGGTCACCCTTCACGGCCCCCCCACCGGCCTGGTCGCCCCACCCAGCCTGCTGTTCAGTTGTTTGGTCGTCCCTCACTAACCCCCCTGCTGGCCTGATCGTAGGCAGCCATCTTGTGAGCTGCATAATACCGTTTTATTATATAGGATTGTACTGTCTTTAATATTTCCTGATAAAAGATTAAGAAACCCCAGAACTCTGCAAATGAAAAAAACTTATAAAAATATTAATGACAGCCCTGACTGGTTTGGCTCAGTGGATAGAGCGTCAGCCTGCGGACTGAAGGGTCCCAGGTTCGATTCCAGTCAAGGGCATGTACCTTGGTTGCGGGCACATCCCCAGTAGGAGGTGTGCAAGAGGCAGCTGATCGATGTTTCTCTCCCATCGATGTTTCTAACTCTCTATCCCTCTCCCTTTCTCTCTGTAAAAAATCAATAAAATATTTTTAAAAAATTAATGACAGCACTTGAACTCATCATAAGTCCACTATTACTTCCACGGACAATGAATCAATGTTTTCAAATGTGCCAAAGGATTTTTCTTTTTTAGAATATGTTTTTATTGATTTTAGAGAGAGAGGAAGGAAAGGGATATATAGAGAGAAATATCAATGATGAGAGAATAATTGATCAGGTGCCTCTGCACACCCCCTACTGGGGATCGAGCCTGAAAAACCTGGGGACTCAACCACTGAGCTCACCGGCAGGGCCCAACGGACTTTTCTTTCTGAATTAGTAACAGTTGAGATCTAACCCACTTCCTTTAACACAACTAAGAAATAGGATATTTCCAACCACTAATAAAAAGAGAGGGGGAAATGGCAGGGAAGGTGGGGGGTTAGAAATCAACCAAAGGACTTGTATGAATACATATTAGCATAACCCATGGACACAGACACTGGGGCAGGGGGGCTTGCCCTCGGGGTGGGAATGGCTGGGGGGGGATCAATGGGGAAAAAAGAGACATATGTAAAACTTTAGACACTAAAAAGAGAGAGAGAGAGGAAAGGGGAGACAGTACATTTAATCAGAAAGGTTATAGGTTTTGAACTCAAAGGACCAGCATCAGTACCTATATATCGGTATCTTTAATATTCTACACATACAAAAAACAATAAAAATATATTTAGATTTTTTTGGTGTGATCTTGGGTATTGTTTCACTTTTGTGTCCTCTTAAAAACTGAGATAATTCACGGGATTAAATATGTAAAGCACTACACAAACGTTAATTTCCAATAAGAGGTATTCTACCTTGTTTTTTTTTTTTTTTCAAATGAGTTCAAATGCATTTTATTTTTAGACGACCTACATGACAGATTATTCTTTTTTTTTTTAATTCCATCATATCTTTCTTTCTTACTTTCTTTCTTTTTTTACTTCTCTATTGATTTCAGAGAGAAAGGAAGAGGGAGAGAGAGATAGAAACATCAATGATGAGAGAGAATCATTGATCGGCTACCTCCTGTACGCCCCCCTCTGGGGATCAAGCCCGCAACCTGGGCATGTGCCCTTGGCCAAAATCGAATCCGGAACCCCTCAGTCCGCAGGCCAACGCTCCATCCACTAAGTCAAATCGGCCAGGGCATGACACGTTATTCTAAAAACAATGCCTCTGCTCCAAATATATCAAGGTCAAAATAAACAAAGAGCTCAAGATAACATCAGTCCCATTGTCCTAGTCCTCATGTGTAGATGGAAAGCAGTAGCCAGGTGCTCGCTTTGGCAGCACATAACTAAGATTGGAATGATACAGAGAAGATTAGCATGTCCCCTGCACACAGATGACACGCAACTTCATGAAGCGTTTCATAGTTTTTAAAAAAGAAAAGAAAAACAGCAGCCAGTTACGATGACAGGTGATAGATCCAAATTGCCAAATTTGTTAACATTTTTCCATTTCTAAGCCATCCTTAAAGAAAACAACCATGCCATCTGTTTTCACCAATAAAGAACTGGGAGGTTTTGAAATTAGCATGGATGTGGTTGATATGTTCTGCAGCCCATCATAAAAGGATTTACTCTTTCATAAAAGGTTTTACTCTTTCTGGTCTCTGTTCTTCAAGTTTCCCTTGGACTGATTTCATGTCATCGTTGACATACTTCTTGTGGGCTTCTTTTGTGAAGCTGGCTTCCTGCACGTGATGGTTCATGAAACTATCAGCCAGTGATTACTGTGCTTTCAGTACCTTTGCCCTCAGCAGTCATCACGTTTGATAAAAACCTTCCACCCAGACCCCATCGAATGGTGTCTCGTTCTCCGAGGTTGCCCACTCTCACTTCTCAAGTCGTACTATCACTTTAAAAATTTTATTGCACTTTGTTAAATCCTCTGTAACACTCTTGAATCCTTTCTTGTTCTGTGACAAGAACCTGGATCGGGTTGAGGCCTCCCTTGACCTCCCTGGTGCCACCCAGCATCAAAATGACCACTTTTCCTGCAAGGCATAGACTTTTTGAGGACTGAGTCAGAACATAACTCTTACTTTAAGTGCTATATACTTCATATTGCTTTATTTCCTATAAAATCACCTTTTCAAGGTCCCTTTTAAACTCCTCTGCACCTGAAGCTTCTTCTCCAATCAAGATTTCTCTTATATTCCACACCTGGATTCACCTCCAAAAGCAACTTTTCACAGATGATCTTGGAGTCGTATTTGACTTTTTTCTCTAACCTTCCACCTCTTATCTATCCTGTCAGCTCCAATTTCCAATGTATCCAGAATCCCATGGCTTCTTACCATTACCATCATATCACCCTGGGCCAAGCCACCATCTCTCTCACCAGGATGACTGCAATACCTCCTGACTGGGTTCCCCGCCCCCGCCCCCGCCCCGAGCCCTGGAGGAGTCTAATCGCCACATTGCAGGCAGTAAGCTTTCTCAGACATCCTTGTCAAGGTTCTAGAGAAAACTTTTCAATGGCTTCCCATCATACATCAAATAAAACCCCAGGAGGCTTTATAATGGCTCCATCTCCCACTCCCTCTCTGACCTTCTCTCCAAAGATTCACCAGTCACTCCAAGTCCATTGGCCTTCTTATTAAAGACACAGTGTAATTATCACTCAGGGACTCTATTTACTGCTCTACCAGGAACGCTATTCTCCCAGGTAATGGCCCACTCCCTAACTTCATGCAGGTCTGAGAAGGGAGACTGCAGTAGCACTAGGAAATGATGTGTAACAGTGCATTACTCGCAGGCGTCCTCAAACTACGGCCCGCGGGCCACACGCGGCCCGCTGAGGACATTTATCCGGCCCGCCGGATGCCGCTGCCTGTTCTGCTTTAGCAGCCAACTCATCCCGGGCCCACAGTGCGCATAGGAATTTGTTCATAGTTTTTTTTTTTAACTATAGTCCGGCCCTCCAACAGTCTGAGGGACAGTGAACTGGCCCCCTGTTTAAAAAGTTTTAGGACCCCTGGCAGTGCTTCAGAGGAGACGTGCTGGACTGGAGGGTTAATGTCAGTTAGGGTCTATGGCAGTGGTCAGCAAACTCATTAGTCAACAGAGCCAAATATCAACAGTACAACGACTGAAATTTCTTTTGAAAGCCAAATTTTTTAAACCTAAACTATATAGGTAGGTACACTGTTATTAACTTAATTAGGGTACTCTAAGCTGGCCTTTGCTAAAAACTCAAGGGGCCAAAGAGCCGCATGTGGCTCTCGAGCCGCAGTTTGCCGACCACTGGTCTATGGTGTTTTACCCGTAGGGAAAAGAAAGCTATTAGAACTTTAAAAAAATCATGCACCCACTCAAAGTCAAATCTTCTCCTGTCACCATTTATTAGAATCCCCTACTCCTCCCACCCCCTGGGTGGTGGGCGCATGGTGCAATATACAAATACTGTAAAATAGAAACCCACACCTGAATCTATATGTTCACATTGACCAATGTCACCCCAATCAATTTAATAAATAAATATTAAAACAAACAAACAAACAAAAATACTACATTACAATGGCACCCAACTAGACAAGTCCTTTCCCTGGTCTTCTGCCTGGTCATCAACAGCCCCTGTGCCTTTGCTGTCTGTGCTTTTACTCAGTGTGCTCAGCTCTCCAAGTACCCCAAGTCTGAATCGGCTTCCATGCTAATAATCTTTCTAAAGAAACGGCGGTTGTAAAAAAATTCTCAAGATCCTATTTTAAGAAAGGAAAAGTTAAACAGCATTTTCATTCATGGGACACATTCACTGAGCACATTTATTAAGTATAAACTATGCACCAGGCACTGTGCTAGGAATATAAATGCAAGCAAAAGAGTTATTTCCATCCTTCTGGAGTAGCCAATGGAGGAGACAGACCTATAATCACACAAAATACAGAGTTAGGAGATAAAAGGTGAGAGCAGGGATGGTTATTTCAAATAAGAGTGGGCAGGCTGCCACCTCTGAGAAGGTGATATTTAAGCAGGGATCTGAATGACATCTGAGGAACAGGTATGACCACCAGTGTAATCAGAAGGGTAGACATTGACAAGGTGTGAAATCACATAGCTAGCCAGAGGCCAAATTCCTGGTGGCCAGTGTGAGGGTTGTGTGTGTGTTTTTTTAATTCTAAAAGTGATAGAAGCCAAGGAAGGATTTTAAGCAGAGGGGGTGACATAATCTAATTTACTTTTCCAAACTATGACTGGCTACTGCGCAGGAACAAGAGCAGGAAGAGAGAAACAGGAGGCTATTGCAGTATTGACTTAGATAAGAGTGAAAATGATAAAAAGTAACTGGATCCAAGATAGCTTGTGAAGGCAGAGATGACAGGACTTACTGATGAATTACAGTTGGCCTGTAAGAAAGAGAGGGAAGGCAAAAGGGACCCCAAACTAAAAGAATGAGTAAGAATGAAGGAAGAACCACTTTAGGTGGGTAGGGAGGAAAAATAAGTGTTTCTGCTGAAATACTTCTTAGGCTTTCAGAGTTAAGTTAGCAGCTGGGCAGACAAGCCTATAGTTCTACAGAGAGGTCCAGGCTAGAGAAATGGATTTGGTAGTCACCACCCTCAATGACATTTAAAGCCTTGAGCCTGGGTAAAATCACTTAGGGAGTCTGTCTTCTCTAGACAGAGAAGAGCTCAAAGAGACAAAGTCCTGGTTCACACAGGAAGGTGAGGAAGAACGGAGAACGGCTTGTGAGTAAGGAAGGCTATCAGGAGAGCATGGGTACTGAGAGCGAAGAGGCGGAAATGTTTCCAGGATGAAGTCACGCTGTATTAGCTGCTACTAATACAATGCTTATTACCATAACCACCCTCTGGATTCCCTAAGGGAAGGAGTCTTTATTCGGGCTACATCCCGACTTCCCCAAAAACTCGCTCTGCTTACCCTCACCTCTGGGCCTTGGCTCCCCAACACTATTCAGACCTTGTCTAGTTTCAATGCTGTTTTCTTAAGTTTCCCTTCATATATCAGAAAGGCAGCCTCAAAACTGACGATCTTATTGTATCTTTCCCCAAGTCCAAAGGGAAGATGATCCCACCTTTATCCCCTCCCTACATCTTACACAGCTTTCCCTTTTCATCTTCAAATGTTTTATTCCTCATGCTGTGACTGTCATTTCCTTTGGAGAGCTGAAGAGTGAAGACCAGGACAGCATCTTCCATGGAAAGGCTTACTTGCAGACCCTTAGCCAAGAAAAATGGAAATGCCTTTAAAAGGACTACCATAAATGTTCCATAGGTTTGCATTTACTGATGAACCAAGGACCATCTTCTCTTTTGTGGAGTCCCTTCAAGTCAAAATTAGCCTTACAAAATTCATTAAGTCCCTTAATTTTACCCTTTTTTCCTTGCCTTCTTTCCTGCTTTGTTACTTCAGCATACAGATGCAGAAATAATGTTTTAATTACTAACCACTAAAAAACAAGGCAGTCAAAACAAAATTTGTACTTAAAAGCCATTTATTCTCCAGAATAATTTTGTTTATCTAAATCTCAGAGTCTCTATGTAGCAATTATACTGTTGTTGGCAAACTACTAAAGAATTTGCCTACAACTACAATTAACATATCAGTGTGGTAACACTGTAACTTTATATTAACTTTTCTATCACAGCATGTGTGGTGTTTGTTAAAAATCCCAGTGACATCTTCAGCAAACTTTCTCTTCCAAAATCTTCCCGTAGCCAAAATTAAGAAAAATGGCACACAATAGAAGTATTTTGTACACCATTTATATTCCAAAATCATAAAACCAAAACCCATAAGCAGCCCCCTCCCTACTCAGAATAATGTATTTCCAGAAATATAATAAAGTGGTAAAGCATATTGCCATAAGGAAGATTTGAGCAAAAGACCTATAATTATTTACAATAACAAACTTAGATTCCAAATCTTATAATCAGGATAAATATACTCTATGTTCCTGATATACTCAAATCCCTTCGTATTAAAAATAAACATACAATAGGAAGAAAAACTACCAGCTCTATTAGTGTCACAATTTTATTAACTGGGTATAAAATAAACATGCTAACTATAATAAATATTAAACAAACTCTCAGTTAACAATCATTCTACTCTTCCTTAGCAAATGTTTGTTAATTTTTATTTATGATGAGAGAGAGAGAGAGAGAGAGAGAGAGAGAGAGAAATAAACATTTGTTGTTCCACTTATTTAGGCATTCATTGGTTAATTATTGTATGTGTTCTGACCAAGGAATGAACCTGACACCTTGGCATATTGCAGGGGTGCGGAACCTTTTTTCTGCCAAGGGCCATTTGGATATTCATAACATCACTCGTGGGCCATACAAAATTATCAACTTAAACATTAGCCTGCTATATTTGGTCAAACATTTAATTAACTCATCCCTAATGTCTTTGCAAGGCCAGACCAAATGATTTCGCTTGCCTTATGTGGCCCTCGAGCCAGTGGTTCCCAACCCCTGGGAGTATCGGGATGATGCTCTAACCAAATGAGCTACCCGACCAGGGACTAAGAAAATGTTGAATGATTTTGACGGGAGATCATTTGGAAGGCCTCAGCTAGCTTTCACTCAATCTAAATGGAACAAAGCTGTCTGAGCTAATATTAATATCCTTTTTATTCATAATTTCCCTACATCCGAAAGGACATTAAAATAAATTTTAATCTGCCTTAGCTGGTTTTGCTCAGTGGATAGAGCGTCGGCCTACAGACTGAAGGGTCCCGGGTTCAATTCCAGTCAAGAGTACATGCCTGGGTTGCAGGCTCGATCCCCAGTGTAGGGCAGGCAGGAGGCAGCCGATCAATGATTCTCTCTCATCATTGATGTTTCCATTTCTCTCACCCTCTCCCTTTCTCTCTGAAATCAATAAAAATATATTTTTAAAAAAACTTTTAAAAAAAGGAATAGTAAATTTTAATCTAACAGTTAAATTCAAGTTAGACACAGACATTCAGTATTTACACAGAATAGAAAAACAATATAAATATTTTGAGAGGCAATATGGCTCTGGAGCCACACAGCATTTTCTAGTTCTCCCAATTCCTAGATGTGCAATTCCAGGCATGTTAGCCAGCATCTATCCTCCTGCCTATGAATGGGGGAAATAGGAGTAAATATGGCCTGGGCCGTTGGGCTCAGTGGTTGAGTGTCCACCCATGAACCAGGAGATCCCGGTTCAATTCCTGGTCAGGGCACAAGCCCAGGTTGGGGGCTCAATCCTCAGTAGGGAGCATGCAAGAGGCAGCCAATCCATTATTCTCATCAATGATGTTTCTCTCTCTCTTTCCCTCTCCCTTCCTCTCTCTGAAATCAATAAAAACTTTTTTTCCCCCAAAAAGTAAGTATCTGCACAGGACTATTGTGAAGATTAAATGAGTTACAATCTGTAAGTGCCTAGTTGTGCCTGACGTGGTTCATTACTATTGTTAATTACTAATCAAGCTCCCCTCCCCCCACTAAAAGGCAATAGAGTACAAAAAAACCCCCACAAAAAACAACCAATAAAAGCTGCTTTTGTTTTTCCCTTCATCCATTTTTGCCTACTCAAGTTTATTCAGTTACGAAAGGAATTCTTAGGTATCAGACCAGAACAATGTCATAAGGAAACAGTAAATGTAGTTAAATCTTTTCCTCACTTAGGCGGCTTCTGCTAATTCTGGCCATACTGTTTTCTGTACTGCCAAAACAAAAAGGCTTTCCAGACATTCCTGCCTTTCCTGGCCCTATCCCTCAATTATTCAGATGTCTTCCCTCAATGCTTTCATTAACAGTCATCACACGGCTTTTATTATTTATCTCCAAGACTAAAAACTCTCTGAGAGGTTTGTGCCCTCCCAGCCTATCCTTGCTGAATAACAAAAACCTGATGTCCTATAAATGCTCTCAAAAACCTAATTTCATATTTCTACCAACTCTACTTATACATCAATCATCCACAAATAGAAATGTTTTCATAAAATAAGCACAATTCTTGATATACTACCAAAAATTAAGTCTATGAATACCCACACTTCGCTTACCATATGACCAAAGTAGTGGGCCCTTTGTAGTAGGTCTCACTAATGGCATTCCTAGCTCCAATTACAGCGCCTCACACCACACTGGGCAACTAACAAAAGCAATCAGCATAAGTTGGTGGCATGAACTTTTAAAAATGAACTCCAAAACACCTCTTGAGAATTGCAAATGTCATACACCTGAAAGCAATATAATGTTACTAGAGGCTCGATGCATGAAAATTCATGCACTGGAGATGGGGGGGGGGGGGTCCCTCAACCTGGCCTGCCCCTCTCAGAGTCTGGGAGCCCTCAGGGGCAGGAGGTGACCCAGCAATCAGGGGAAGGCGACGCCCCCATCACAACTCTGCTGCTGCCACTGCCGGCAGCACAAGCCTCGGCTGGCCCTGGTTACCTGAGCCTCAGACAGCCCTGGGCAGCTGGGCAGCCGCCATCCGAGGCTTACCTGCGCCTCGGGCCAGCCCTGGGCGGCTGGGGAGCTGAGGGGACTGGACGCCTCCATCTTGTGGCTGTGGGCGCCGCCATCTTTGAGGGCATAACGGTCAATTAGCATATTCCCTCTTTATTAGATAGGATAGCAACTGTCTCTATATACTGTAAACATGCCTAAGCAACCATTACAACCAAACGACCGGAACGGACGACCAGCCGGTAGCTATGATGTGCACTGACTCAGACCTTGCTGTTGGGGTCCTGACAGCCCGAATCTGGTTCACCCGCACCCCGGACCCAGGCAGGAGGGAGGAGGGAGCATAATTCCTCGTGGAATCGGCTGTGCCTTAGCTTGCTGCTGGGGCCAACCTCCTGTGGTCCCTCCCCCTGGCAGGCCAGCTGCCGCAATCGGCCCCGATCGCCGGCGAGGCCGAGGGACCTCACCCATGCACGAATCCATGCACCGGGCCTCTAGTATTTCAATAAAAAATGAATTAGCCTGGCCAGCATGGCTCAGTGGTTGAGCATCAACCTATAAACCAGGAGGTCGCTGTTCAATTCCCGGTCTGAGCATATGCCCGAGTTGCAGGCTTGATCCCCAGTGTAGGGCATGCAGGAGGCAGCCAATCAATGATTCTCTTTCATCATTGATGATTTTCTCTCTCCCTCTCCCTTCCTCTCTGAAATCAACAAAAATTTATTAAAAACAAAATAAATGGGACATGGCTACTTTCTCCTATGGAAAAAACAACAACAAATGCACAGATAAAGGCCACAGTTCGGATTTTAATTAAGGCAACCTCAAAAGTCTAGAACAATAAGATGCAAAGCAGCAAAGAGGGACTAGGCTTCCTACATTTTACCCAGTCTTTTCTCTTTGCTGTTTTAGGATCTAGATGTGAAAACAACTTATTTAGATTATTGAATAAGTTTAAATTATACCCTGTAATAAAAAGCAGGTGCAAACATACAATATCAAAGGCCTCCTCCAATTTAGTGATAGCTTCTATTGTTCCTGCCTTTAAAATATATATATTCTCACTGAATGTCACAATTTGGGTACCAAAACTAACCAAAAAGAAAAAAAAATTAACAAGTATTTTTCAAACACTGCTCTTTGCGGTATACCTCATTTTGAGAGAGGCTAGGAAGCCAAGACAAGTGGAATCGGAAAACTGAGACAGGTAGTTAAATAGCAGTTTGCAGCCATCATATATAGATATAAAATGACCCAATATGTAACATATTTTATTTAATATGTGAAAGTGCAAGGAAAAGGTAAGAGAAATATCCAACAAAATGTTAATGATAATTCTCTCAGTGGTAAGATTTTGCTTTCTGCTTTGTGAATGTTCAATTTGTCAACTGCTTTTGTTTTGAAAACAAAAGACATTATGCGTTCTTTAAATTTTAGAGCTGATTGGTTTATATTAATTATGGATATACTGAAGAAATATGTTCAATAAATTTTTCTAAAATGGGGCAAGAAAGATAGAACCTGCACTAAGAGAGCTAACAAATTATCTTCCTTTAGTATTTTTTCCCCTAAGTAAAGGTATTAAACTAGGATGAAAGTCAGTGACATAAAACTGCTATCAGCAAGAACACCAGAGGATAGCGCCTCAGCCTAAGTGAGAAGGATAGTAATATGCTATTTGCTACAAAAAAGGGGGAGCCGGGGGGCTTAAGCCAGGCATTCCTGAGACTCCAAGCCTCATTTTGCTCTAAAAGAAAGCAAGCATTTAAACAAATGATTGTTTTGTATATATTTCAAAGATATTTGGGGAAAAAAAGATATAATGAGAAGAAAAATTACATATAGCAGATGATGAGAGAAAGGTAAAGCAGTCAATTTACTGAATACCTATAAGCCACCAATTGTTTAAGGTGATTAGGGATATAAAACATAGTCTTAAAATATTCCCTTTTTCCATTAGATTGTCTTTCTTATGAGCTATTTTACAAGGTGAGAAGCTTCCTGAAGTAAGGCAGTAAGAAGGACCCCACAGCCAGACAAAAGAACCACTGAAAAAGAAATAATGTGCTACTTACTCGAACTTGCCAGGAAAATGGATAAATAGCCCAGAATAATTACAGAGTAATTTTTCCCCAAATACCATTTCAGTATTTTCCAAATATAAAGAGAACAATGACAAGAAATGACAGGTAAGTCAAAAAAATCCTCTTTTGTTTTTGCAGTAACCAGAAGACACATAATCAATCCTTAGTTGTTCTCAGATCCAGAGCTATAAATATAAGCTCCACAGCAGGTACTTGTGAAAAATTACAAAATCTGCAAAAAAAATCACACTTTCAACACCAACAGGCCATTAACTTTTGTTCATACAATCAACCAGCCCATTACTGACAAATGCTGAAAGTCATCAGCATTTTGGGAGTCAAGCAAGATGGGAAGAAGCAGAAGAGTTCAGATGATATGCTTGGAACTCAGCAAACACAATTTTATTTTTATCACATACTAAAATGCCTTGCTAGCACACTCCAAAGTAATCAAATGCAATAGAAGTTTAAAAACATGGGAAAACAGAAAGAAATACACCCAACATCTCATCTAGAAGAGGGTGCAACCTAAGTAATGCCCTTCTTTACGACCATAAACTTTATCCCAGTAGAAGAAAAATGTAAGAAATGTAGGGACACCTTCCAGAATTTCCACTTCGTAAGTTGCCACATGAGAAGTCATGAAATATTAAATAATATTGTGTCAGATACAGAAGAAAAAACGAAGTATGTTTTGGATCTGAGGAAAAGGAAGGGAGGCAAAGGTTGCTTTAAGACAGGGGGCAGAAGAAGGATCCCGAGGTAAAAAGGTTCGCAGCAAAGGCAGTGGCCAGTAGACAGGCCTGTGCTGAAGAAGGGGCAGTAATGACGACGGGCTTCCCCAACCCTGACGCTGAGGGACAACCTCCCTAAAGGAGAGAAGGGAACTGACAGTGTGAGACCCTCCCTTTACATACCCATTCCAAAAGTCCCTCTAAAGGACAAAACCGGTTTCAACCAACTCCAACTGAGTAAATGTAGTATCATTTCACAGGCAACTTTACTCCCCACCCCCAACACACACACACACACACACACACACACACACACACACGCACGCACACACACACGCGCACACACACAGCTATAGCTCCCAATCCTGACACTAAGTGCCGCTGGTACTCAAGCTGATCTCAATATATTTTACTGACCTCTTCTTCCTTTGCTGTATAAGTCTCTTTATCGTCTTATTGTTTACCATCTTACATTCCAGTAACTGAGTGTCATTTAATCAATATGGACATGTTACATAAAAAGTAAGCATTCCTGTCTTTGGGAAAAGGAGAGGGAGCCCTAACTGGTTTGGCTCAGTGGATACAGCGTTGGCCTGTGGACTGAAGGGTCCCAGGTTCGATTCCGGTCAAGGGCATGTACCTTGGTTGCGGGCACATCCCCAGTAGGAGGTGTGCAGGAGGCAGCTGATCGATGTTCCTCTCTCATCGATGTTTCTAACTCTCTATCCCTCTCCCTTCCTCTCTGTAAAAATCAATAAAATATATATTTAAAAAAAAAAAAAAAGGAGAGGGAAACTGGCTAGAAGGCTTCAGAAAGAGGGAGTAGGAGGCAAATTTCATGGACTTGTGCCTATTCCTGGTCATTGGTTTAGACAGGCCCTGGAACACTCATCTCTATTTGTAAGATTAAGACTGTGTGTTTTTTTCTTTGCTTTTACAGTACTTTTTAAATTAAATATTTAGTAGATATGTAGCAGATATATTTATGAAATATATGTAGAGTTTAAACAATAACAAAACAAAAGCCCAGGTACTCCCCAGCCAGTTACAGAACATGACTCTCACCCTGCAGTTCCACTGGATGACCCACCCAGATCTCTTTGCTCACCATCCCCCCTCTGAAGTATGCTGAATTTTGTCATTATTACCTTACTTTTCTTCACAGTTTTACCCCATATATGTGTTTATATGGGGTAAGGAATACAGAACACAGCTTTGCATGTTTTGAAATTTATATTAATACTAGAGGCCCAGTGCACGAAATTTGTACACAGGTAGGGTCCCTAGGCCTGGCTGGTGATCAGGGCCAACCTGTGGGGCAACCGGCGGGGCGATCAAGGGGGCCCCTGCTGGCACCCGCCTTGGCTGGCCTGGGGCCTGTGGGCTGGGGGCAGTACTGCATTGAGCATCTGCCCCCTGGTGGTCAGTGCGCATCATAGCGACCGGTCGTTCCACAGGTCATTCCATCATTTGGTCAATTTGCATATTAGGCTTTTATTATATAGAAAAATACATGAGTGTCCTTTGCAGCTTGTGAGGCTGTAGTTTATGTAAGATTTCTGTGTGTGTGTGGGTGTGTAGTGCAGTAATTCTCTTCTTTGCTATATTCTATAATATATATGATATGTACCATGGAGTTCTAGTAAGATGGCAAAGTAGGTAAACACTGTGCTTGCCTCCTCCCAGGACCACAGTTGTAGTTCCAACAATTACAACTAAAATCTAGAACAATCAATGCGGAGAACCCTCTGAAGACTAGCTGAACAGAAGTCTTAAACTAAGGAGTAAGGAAGAAGCCACATTGAGACTGAATAAATAAGTAAATAAAATATAACATGATTAATTTATCTAGTCCCTTGTTGATGGATACTAGGTTGTTTCTAGGTTGATGTTTTTGTTTTGTTTTGTTTTCCTCTAAGAAAAATGAGTGCTGTTAGGAGTTTAAATGCCCAAATCCTCAGCAGTTTTAGTGACTCCCAAAGGAATGCACTACTTGGAAGAGGTTATAAAGAGAAATATGACTGAGCATGAGTAAGATACACAGTTCACAGAATGAATCCTGACAAAGGACAGGTTAAGAGAAAGTAGACATCCCATCTCTCAGGTCAGAGCTCATGGTTAGAGGTGGACAAATAGGAGATGAAGAGCTGGGTTTATCCTACTTCTCTAGCCACACTGTGAAGCACTTTGGCTGCTATGTTATGAAATTCACACTTTGATCTAACTATAATTAGCCCTGGCTTATCCCAAAAAAGACTTAAGGAGATCTCATTCTGATCCAAGGCTAGTGCCTCTTAACCCTTTTGGGGGACAAAGATCTCTAAAAATGTAATGGAAGTGATTACTCCCTCCCAAAGAAAATGCGTAAGACATTTTATTTATTTTTTTTTATTTTGCATATAATTTCAAGGGACCATCTTGACAGACACTTAGAAGTCTATGCATAGGCCCCAAGAAAAGAAACCAAACTAAGATGCAAGTGAGAATTAGGTAATACTAATGAGAGAAAAAATATCTAAAGACTTAAAGACTAGAATACTAAAATTCTAACCACTTAACCAAATAGAAACAATTAAAATTCATCAAAATGCAGCAGGCGACTGTGGTAAGGAGTTAACTAGACAATAAAAAATGCTGCCGCCCTAATTGGTTTGGCTCAGTGGATAGAGCGTCGGCCTGTGGACTGAAAGGTCTCAGGTTCGATTGCGGTCAAGGGCATGTACCTTGGTTGCGGGCACATCTCCAGTAGGGGGTGTGCAGGAGGCAGCTGATCGATGTTTCTCTCTCATCAATGTTTCTAACTCTCTATCCCTCTCCCTTCCTCTCTGTAAAATATCAATAAAATATATTTTTTAAAAAATGCTGCCTAAGTGGGAGAAACTTGGAATATATTGGGATATTATTTAACAAAGCCATTTGTGTATGTACTCGGGTCTCAAAAATGTCAAGGCAGTAACATTTATCTGTGCCATGGAAAATATTCCCTCTGAGACCAGAAAGTGCTTAAGTAAAACTGCTGCTACTCAGTTTTCAGATCTGGCACATTCCCTAAAGTATCCTTCACCCTCTTCTACTTTTTCATAAGCTATCTTTTGGCAGGAACATTCCATCTGCAATCAGCTATAATCCCTGTGAGCAGCAGTTCAGGCCAGCTTGCCAGCATAGAAGTCTTTTAATGCAGCGAACACATGTGGCTACAGCAAATTCATTTCATTTTTTCAATAATTCTAGGTTCAAAATGCATGCTCTCTCCCAACCTTAAGTCCAATGTTTCTTTTTATTTTCAAAGCCATTAATACTTTCTAAATATAGCAAGTGGCTCACTTAAAATCTCTCATTTAAAAAGCTCTCATTTAAAATCTGGATTACATATTAGTCAAATTACTAATAAATCGCCATGTAAAAAAAAGCAGAAATAGAAAATGTTAGTAGAAAACCGAAAACGCCAAAAATCCTAGAGGAAAAAGATTCTGATACAATCAGATAACTAGCTTTCCAAGAACAAACACCTTTCAAGGAACCACAATTACTCAAAGCCCTGAGCCATGACAAAGTAAGTATTTAGCTAGAAACTAGCCCTACTTTTTCCAAGGCCAATTCAGCGAAAGAGCATTTTTGTTCCAGTAGATTAATGGCAATTTAAAAGTCAAATTTCTCCTGCTGAACACTTACATGCAAGAAGCAATCTACTATAGCCAGATGAAGGTGAGAGTACCTATATCTAGTCATAGCACAAGTTCTAATAAGCTACAATTCTGAAAATTTCCCCAAACTTACTGGATGTTTAGTTTATAATTCTATTTATTCCTCAAGGTCTAGCTAAAATGCCCTATCATCTATGAATCTTTCATGTGTCCTTTGCCAAACGCACATTTGCACTTTTTAAAAATCCTTTTTTATGGCAATTATCATTTTCATCACCTTTACTTTGTATTGAGGTTATTTTATGATATCTTATCTCTCCTACCTCGAACTAAAAACTCCTTGAGGGCAAAGTCCTATGGTACATACAATTCTGTAATCCCTACAGGCACACATTATAGTAGACTCTCAAAGAGGAAGGGAAAGACAGAAAGAGCAGGGCAGAGCAAAGCCACTCAGCCTGTAGTCTAGAAAAGTTTTGGACAAAATATGATGGAAAAACCATTGGCAGTTCAGCACTTTGCTTAAGGTGGTCCACAGACTGGTTTACATAGGACTAATATAATATATCCAGACCTACTTTAACAAAATTATTAATTACTTTTAATAATAAAAACCAGCCCTAGCCGGTTTGGCTCAGTGGACAGAGCATCGGCTTGCGGACGGGAAAGTCCTGGGTTTGATTCCGGTCAAGGGCACATGCCCAGGATATGGGTTCGATCCCCCGTAGGGGACGTGCAGAAGGCAACCAATCAATGATTCTCTCTCATCACTGATGTTTCCATCACTCTCTCCCTCTCCCTCCCTCTCTGAAATCAATAAAAATATTTAAAATAATAATAAAAAAAACCAGGCATTTCTTCTTTAATGTTTTATCAAAAGACATATCAAGCCCTAGCTGGTTTGGCTCGGTGGATAGAACGTCAGCCTGTGGACTAAAGTGTCCCGGGTTCAATTCCAGTCAAGGGAACATGCCCGGGTTGTGGGCTTGATCCCCAGTGTAGGGCATGCAGGAAGCAGCCGATCAATGATACTCTCTCATCATTGTTTCTATTTCTTTCTCTCTCTCTAAAATCAATAAAGATACATTTTTTTAAAAGACACATCAATATTTTCAGTGGTTCTGGAAATATTTTTTATGGGTTATAAGCAAGAATGGGTACATAGACATAGCCTCACAAATTCTAAATTTTATGGCCCTATCCTAAAAAGGTGGTCAGCCAGAAATCCTATTTTCTTTTCTAGTTTGTTATCTACCACAAGTGAAATCATCTGAAATCTTTCATCCAGAGTGAATAACATATTTGGGTAATTTTACTTTTCCACCCTAAACTGACGTTATTTTCTATACAATCAAAATAAGGTAAAAAAAGAGCTATGTATCTTTAAAAAATGAGATCTAACACTTTTTTTTAAATTAGCCATCAATAATCTCTTAATGAGCTTTTAATCCATCTGATTAAAAAATACAGCAGTCAGAAAGTCAAGCAGACCCAGACCATTTCTCATAACTACCCAGAACTAAAGAAATTTTACCACATACTATAATAATTTTATTCTCCTGGACAGTCAATGGATTACTGTTCTTTTACAGTCTACGAGAGGCCCAGTGCACGGGGGGTGGGGGGGGATCCCTCAGCCCAGCCTGCACCCTCTCCAATCTGGGACATCCCTCTCATAATCCAGGACTGCTGGCTCCCAACTGCTCGCCTGACTGCCCCTAACTGCTTCTGCCTGCCAGCCTGATCAACACTTAACCACTCCCATGCCAGCCTGATCGATGCCTAACTGCTCCTCTGCCAGCCCGATTGCCCCTAACTGGCCTCCCATGCTGGCCTGGTCGCCCCCAACTGGCCTCTCCTGTTGGCCTGGTTGCCCCCAAATGCCTTCCCCTGCAGGCCTGGTTGTTCCCAACTGCCCTCCCCTGCAGGCCTGGTTGCCCTAACTGCCCTCCCCTGCCAGCCTGGTTGCCCCTAACTGCCCTCCCCGGCCTGGTCACCCCTAACTGTCCTCCCCTGCAGGCCTTGTCGCCCCCAACTGCCCTCTCCTGCTGACCCAGTCACCCCTAACTGCCCTCCCCTGCCGGCCTGGATTCCCCCAACTGTCCTCCCCTGCAGGCCTGATCACCCCCAACTGCCCTCCCCTGCTGGCCATCTTGTGGCGGTCATCTTGTGTCCACATGGGGGCGGCCATCTTGTGTGTTGGAGTGATGGTCAATTTGCATATTATCTCTTTATTATATAGGATAGTCTTTCATGCTAAAGTCACTCATATGTGGAATCTAACGAACAAAATAAACTGATGAACAATATAGATCCAGAGACACAGAAGCATAGAACAGACTGCAGACTCTGAAGGAAGGCAGGGGAGAGTGGGGGGTGGGGGAGGGTGTGATGATCAATCAAAGAACTTGTCTACACTAATAAAAGAGAATCATGCAAATTTACCGTCACTTCGCGACACCCACCAGCCAATCAGGAGTATGCAAATTAACCCAACAAAGATGGAGGCGGCCCCACCCCCCAGCCGCTCCGGGCCTCTGGGAAGCACGCATGCAGGCGCGGAGCGGCCGGGCAAGGCAGGATGCCTGCTATGAGGGGGAGGGCGGGGGGCGGAGGAACTACAGGAGCGGCGCTCCGCTCCGGCTGGAGCTAAGACTGAAGGCTCTGGCCGGAGCGAAGACTGAAGGCGGCGGCCAGAGCGAAGGTCTGGGTCCCGGGTGCTGGAGGAAAACTGGTGCCGGCAGCCAGGAGAAGGAAGGCCTATTGCACAAATCTTCGTGCAATGGGCCTCTAGTATGCATATATGTATGCATAACCCATGGACACAGACAATAGGGTGGTGAAGGCCTGGGGCAATGGGCAGGGGCAGACTAGAAGGGGTCAATGTAGGGAAAAAGGGGGACATACAATATATAATACTTTCAACAATAAAGATTTTTTTAAAAAAGAAATAAAAAATATAATAATAAATAATAATACAATTATTAAATTAAAATAATAGTAAAGTATAGAGCGGTAGGTGGTAATACCCAAATACTCATGTATTCTGGTCATAGCAAGAAGGGACAGAGGAAGAATAGAAAAGGGAAATATAACTGATAGAAAACAACATGTACTTACTAGTCGAGTTGCCCTGCATCTGAATGATGCACTTGGACTCTTTGCTGGTCTCTCGAGAATTGAAAGGCCGCACTCGCACAGCCACCTTCACTGAGGCTCCCGACATCCTGATGGTCTTGTTATATAATTGCAGTCCAGAAATAAAGAATCAAATCTTCTTTTGAAGTTATGTCCAAGTTTCCTTTGAAAATAAAAAAGTTCCATAGAAGGCAGTCAGAATTAAAGAAAGCTTGGGCTAACTTGAGCATATGAACTACTATCTTATATCTTAGGGCTATTTTTGTTTCTATTTCTAAAAACCTCATTCCCTATAAGTCTTATATTCTCAACAGTAAATTATCAATTAGAAAATTAAGACTGAAATCTGTTTTCCTACTCCATTATCTCTTTACCATACCTAAAAAGTCCCTAACCTTAATAGTTTAATTTAATAAAATGTAACTGCAAAATAACAGGCAACTAGCTTACTCTGTTTTTCTTACACAAGTACATTCCCATCTGCAAAAATGACTTATTACCTTAAAGAAATGCACTGAACTTTCTGTATACTTCAATTCCAGCTTGAAACATTCAGTTATATGAATAATAATAAAACAGCAAAGGACAGAGTTCCAGCTCACTCCTTTAACTTCTATGTATTGAGAGATTTCTTTAACTTAGATGGACCCTTTCATATGTATCTCATTTGACCCTCATGACTATCCTGTACAATAAGCAGAGAAGACTCCAAGAGACGGAGGTTCTATCCTCCGACATGCCACTGACTCATGGCAGAATCAAATCACTACATTTTATTGCTGAATGAAGCCACAGGAAAAAAATGTGAACATTTTTCAGAGGAATAATTTCCCTCTCAACAGAAAAAAACAGACACTATTCTGTGAAAAGAATCCATATAAGTAATTTCCACAAGAAAAACCAAATCTTAATCTGTACTCTATCCCGTTAATCTTCTATATATATAAAAGACTAATAGGCAAATTGTCCCCTTGGAAGTTCAACCAGGACAGAGGGAGTTCGATCACTTGCTATGACGTGCACTGATCACCAGGGGGCGGCTCGGAATGAAGGAAGGCGGCAGCCGGCAGCTGGCAGCCGGGGAAGGAAGGGCTGGCTGGCAGACAAAAGGAAGGCCCTGGCCCGCAGCCAGAAGGCCCTGATCGGCCCTGATCACTGGACAGGCCTAGGGACCCTACCCGTGCAGGAATTTTGTGCACCAGACCTCTAGTATAAACATATTCCAGAACCAAACAAAAGAAAAATACTTTTGTGTGCAATTAGCAGGGAACAACAACAGAACTTAATTTAAATCTGACCAGTTTTTCTCCACATAACTAAGTAGGAATGCTAACCTCAGTTGCACAACTACAAAAGTTTTCCACAAGGCATAAAAAAAATTTAAAAAAGCTACTCACTACTTCATTACCTATCTTATTTTCTCAACAGCATCATCACTATTTGGAAGTCTTGTTTTTTGAAACATGTCTATTGTCCATCTCTCTCACACCACCATCAAAATGTTCACAGATCTTATTCACTAGCACTTAGAACAGTACCCAATGAAAGAACTCAGTAAATGTTTGTTGAAAGAATGAATTAATGAATTATGTTTCCCAGTTGTAAAAATTGTCTGTTCAAGTCCTTTGCCTGGTTTACTGACTTTTGTTTTTGTTCCAAATGATTACAGTATTTATTAATATTGATCTTTTCATATTTGCTAAAATGCCTTTGCCAGTCCCTTTCCTATTTTATTTTACATTAAACAGATAGTTCTTTTTTAAAAAATGTTTTTTATTGATTTCAGAGACAAAGGGAGAGTGAGAGATAGAAACATAATGATGAGAGAGAATTATTGACCAGCTGCCTCCTGTACATACCACACTGGAAATCAAGCCCGCAACCCAGACATATGCTCTGACAAGGAATTAAACCATGACCACCTGGTTCATAGGTTGATGCTCAACCACTGAGCCATACTGGCCAGGCAGATAGTTCTTTTTTAATATATTGAATATTTATTGTGATCACATTTTTCAAATGAAAGCTTAGAGTTTTTAACCCTCCCAATCAATTTGGCATGATCTAAGTTAACTACAGTACTTTGCCATGAGAGAATGAATGAAGCCATCAGAAAAAGAACACATTTCAACCTCTAGAGTTCATTTTGATACACAGCCATCATCTCAACATTTAACATGTCCCATTACTTTCTCTCCAAACTAGCAATCTCTGCCAATCTTCCTATTTATATCTGGCCCATACCATAAATCTTAAGAGTCATCTTTGTTTTCCTCTCTTTGAATTCTTTTATTAGTGTTAACATTATTAATGAAATGCCATATGAAAACTTTAAAAACTAATTTGCATTTTCTATCTCTTCCTTCCTCTCATTCCCATTGCCATTACCCCACTCTATGTTCTTACTACCTCATGCTTAGCATACTTGGAATGGCGGAACTGATCTTTGAGCTTTTAGGGGTTTCTTGGGGTTTTTTGTGTGTGTGTTTTAAATGTTTTTATTTATTTCAGAGAGAGGAAGAAAGAAGGAGAGAGAGGTAGAAACATCAATGAAGAAAATCACTGACCAGCTTCCCGCTGCACGCCCCCAACTGAGGATCGAGCCTGCAACCCTGGCATGTGTCCTGACCAGGAATCAAACCCAGACCTCCTGGTTCATGGGTCAACATTCAACCACTAAGCCACACCAGCCAGGCAAGCTTTTAGTTTTAATTAGGGTTGATAAAACAGAATCGTACAAAGGTCTTTTTTTTAAAAAATATATTTTATTGATTTTTTACAGAGAGGAAAGGAGAGGGATAGAGAGTTAGAAATATCGATGAGAGAGAAACATCGATTCAACTGCCTCTTGCACACTCCCTTCTGGGGATGTGCCCGCAACCAAGGTACATGCCCTTGACCATAATCGAACCTGGGACCCTTCAGTCCACAGGCCGACGCTCTATCCACTGAGCCAAACAGGTTAGGGCCGTACAAAGGTCTTTTGAAACACATATGGTGACAGAAACTAGACTTTGGGTGACGAACATACAAATGTAGTATTATAAAGTTACACACCTGAAATTTATATGATGTTATTAACCAATGTTACCCAGTAAATTTAATTGAAAAAAAAAAAGCAAATGAGCCTAAACTCCCTAGCCTGGTATTGGACAGTGTTGAGATAGGCCCCAGGTATGGGTTGTTTAATTTCCCAAAGATTATGTTGCAAATCTCCAGCTAAGAACCCTGCTTTATGCAACTGTTTAACCCTGCTGTAATATTACTCTTTCCAAAGCATGACTTGCAATTTCACTTCCAAACTCAAGAACTTTCTCTCATTTCCCAGTGCTTAAAAAATCAAGATCAAAGTCAAGGTATTCTGTGTTCTAGTCAAGCTTCTTTCTTATGCCACCCATATTGTTCTTTCACTCCTCCTAACAATTTCTCCTACAATGGGCATATGGATTTTCATTTTCTCCTCTATTTGACAGTTTAGCTCCAGTCTTACCTCTTCCAAAATGGCTGCCCAAACGTTCCAGGAATCGCTGGTATTTCCTGCAGCATTTATAGCCCCCACCACATTGTGAGAACACGATCATTTTACATGACTGCATTCTATCTTGTATTGTTCTTTAAGAGCTTCCCAAAGTAAAAACCCTACTTTCTCAAAAATCTCTTTGAACTTGGGCTTCTTGAAAAAATGGCTATTTTCAAGTCTAGGCAAGAAATTTCAAGATGATCCTGGAACATGTTAGTATGATCATAAGCAAGAAATCTGTCAAAAATGAATAAGGTCATGCCCTAACCGGTTTGGCTCAGTGGATAGAGCGTCAGCCTGCGGACTGAAGGGTCCCAGGTTCGATTCCGGTCAAGGGCATGTACCTTGGTTGCAGGCACATCCCCAGTGGGGGGTGTGCAGGAGGCAGCTGATCGATGTTTCTCTCTCATCGATGTTTCTAACTCTCTGTCCCTCTCCCTTCCTCTCTGTAAAAAATCAATAAAATATATTTTAAAAAAAAAATGAATAAGGTCATGGCAAAGGGACACAAATGCCAACTTAAAGGGACTCCAGATAGGATAATTAAAATATAAAAATACATACATACATAGTACAAATAGAGTGAAAAACATCAAATATATAAATTCATGAGTTTATAATACCTTAAAAAAACTCATTATTCTGCAGACCGGCAAATAAATCCAAAGAATTGGGCACATATCCAATTTGTATATCCTGTATAAACTATATTCCAGCCCGGCCGGTGTGGCTCAGTGGTTGAGCATCGACCTACGAACCAGGAGGTCACGGTTCAATTGCCAGTCAGGGCACATGCCTGGTTGTGGGCTCGATCCCCAGTGTGGGATGTGCAGCAGGCAGCTGATCAATGATCCTCTTTCATCATTGATGTTTCTATCTCTCTCTTCCTCTCTGAAATCAATAAAAATATTTTTTTTATAAAACAAAACTATATTCCAGAATAGCCAGAGTCAATGTTGGCAAGTTCTTCAAAGAAAAATTCCAGCTAATAAATGCAGAAGAAATGACAGAATTAGAATGTCACCATTTTCCAACCTTACTGATATAAAGGCTCGCCGCAACAATCATCACTGGCTGCTAAAAAGCCTTAGATGAAAGTCTGGTTGATGTGGGAACATTACAGTGTATGTTAGGCGACGACATCTGAATCAAACTGAACGTTACTAAACGTGGGACACCTAGGTGGGTTATGCTCCATGTGCTGTAACAGGAAACCCAGCAAAACCTATTAAGTACTTTTATCCCTGACCCTCAAAAAAAACACAACTGCATAGAATCAAGCGTCAGATCTAACTACCAGTTTACAGGACATAAAGGAAGCAAAGAAGCAATTTAAATGACACCTAAAAGATACAATCAGCCAAACCCAGAATATGGAAAAATCTACAGGTCAAGTCACCCAGTTTCTTCAAATAAATGGGAGAGGAGGCATAATTAAAGAGACTCGTGTTAGTTGTCAACCAAATGCAGTGATTTTTTAATCAAGAAAACCTGTAAAAAAGTATTTTTTATATAATCATAGAAGTCTAGACATAGACTGGGTATCAGATGATATTAAGGAATTGCAAATAAACAAAGGCTGAAACCTCCTTGCTGGGTTTTAGATATAAGGTACATATTCATTTGCAAGTAGGAAGCAAAACACTAAGATATGTAATAATCTAATGTCCCTATACCAGTGGTTCTCAACCTTTCTAATGCCGCAACCCTTTAATACAGTTCCTCATGTTGTGGGGACCCCCAACCATAAAATTATTTTCGTTGCTACTTCATAACTGTAATTTTGCTACTGTTAATGAATCGTAATGTAAATACGTGTGTTTTCTGATGGTCTTAGACTCTACAGCAGCAGTTCTCAACCTGTGGGTCGCAACCCACAGGTTGAGAACCGCTAGCAGGGTCGCCTAAGACCATCGGAAAACACAGATATTTACATTACGATTCATAACAGTAGCAAAATTACAGTTATGAAGTAGCAACGAAAATAATTTTATGGTTGGGGGTCCCCACAACATGAGGAACTGTATTAAAGGGTTCCGGCATTAGAAAGGTTGAGAACCACTGCCCTATACCATATACTTCTCAAAATACTGTGACTCCTCTGCCTAGCTTTCCTGCCAGCATTTCATTCAACATAACACAACCAAAGTCAAAGTATCTCTCCACCTCCCATGAACAACACAGGCTCTCCCATTTCTTTTCTATTTCTCTTACGGTTCTCACCATCCTCCTGTGCCCACACAGGTCAAACAGCTGTTTCCTCTATCCATCTAATCAACTGTCAAATCTCCTGGCTTCTACCTATAAAATCCTATTTCTACCACCACTTTCCCTTTTAGGGCCTTCAATACTTCTCACCCAAGGCTGTTAACCTTCCTAACCACTTTTTTTCTTACTCCTACCCAACTGTACACACAATACTGCAATTTCATTGACTCCATCCATACTACACAATATTGCTGGATTCATCTTCCTGAAGTACAAGTCTGTTCATATAATTGTCCACTTAAAGATCCTCAAAGCTTCTCTACTGTCTACCAAGCAACGATGGAACTCCCCGCAGTGGCATTCAATGTGTTCTGCAACATAAACCACCTATTTTTCCTAGCCCACAAAACACTGCCTTACATCCACATTCCTTAACCACCACCCACCAGAGGGCTTCCTAAAAGTGTCTAATGTTTTTGTGTCCCTATGCCTTTGTTCCAACATTCCCTCTACCCACTTTGTGCTTCCTCCTCTTCAGTTCTTCTCAAAATCCAGTTTATTTTTCTGGGACCTTCTCATATGCTACATCTCTAAAGCCCTCATAGATTCTCCCCACTCCTCAAACCAAATACAAACGTTTCTCCATTTAATACTGTTCAATTCATTAATTCTACCCAGGGCAGAATAAGTTACGTTTCTTATCTCTTCCGTAGATTTTAAGTTCCCTGAGGACGAGAACAGAATCTTAGTCATGCTTCTAATGCCCCTTATCACAGGGTCTTGAATATATAGAGGTTAAAATATTTTAGTTGAATTCCTAATTACTGTGTGTCAACAGAGTGATGGAATAAAGAAAGTTGTTCCAAAACACAGACAGGAGAAAGGATAAAGTTAATTTCAAATTTCTTCCTAATTAAAGTTAACAGTCATTCTTTTTTGAAAGTGATATGTACATTTTAAAATTACTTTCCCTAAACAACCTGAACCTAAATATTTTTTTCTGCTTTAACTCTCCTGTAATAAAACTGCAACCATCTCTACAATGAGTTAAAACTGTATACAGTAATAAGAAACTACAGTTAAGTGGACAATTGAAAGTGTTACTCTGTTACCATTATAAATAGTATCTCTTTTAACGGAGATGTCCATCAAAGCGTTACAGCTTCAAAACTCCCTGATCCTTTTTTAAAAATGGTTAATTATATAAATCTGAAATCGAGTTTAAATTCCAATGACAAACAATAATTACAGACTATTTTAAAGAAGTTATATAAAAACAATAAAAAGTAATTTAAAAATACATTTTCCAAATTTTGAAAAACCAGAAGAAGAAAGACAGGTAGGAAAGGCAGCCATACATACTCTGAATCACTTACACAGCCTCAGTTCTAGACTGTTCCTCTGACCACTTTTCCTTCCTTATGACATACAAATAGAAGCCTTAGGAAAGTGGAATGGAGCAAAAATTCCAGGAGCATTCACTAACAATAAAGGAGTAAACATTTAATAAAAATAAAAACGTTTAGGACTAATTCATTTTAATTTTTTTAACTATTTGCCCAATTGCTTAATTTTGATCTTGTGCAATTCTCACTTGTCTTCAGAGGTACCCTGGATTAGTAGGAACCTAAGAGGAAGACTAATTCTCAAACTGACCTTTCAGCAAAGTGAACAAGAACAAAATACTAGCCATTTCTAAGCCATAAGCATCTATAGACATAAGCGGCGGACCTTTTTTAATTAAATTCAAAATATCATGGCAGTTAACTGGCTAGTTTTAGTAGGTTTGTTTTTGTAATATCCCTTTTCTATAGAAAACAGCCAGGATTACATTCCTAAAACAGAGGTCCGTTCATGTGCAATTGGTTCCCACAGCCTCAGAACATAAACTAAAAACTGAAGGGCCTCCACAATGCAACCTCCTTTCCCAGTCTCAGTTTTCACCGCCCAATTTTAGCCTTCTCCACCACCACGCACCCTCTTACTACACCAAACATTCAATCTGTGGAAGCCCAATCTCCCTTCTTCCTATTATACATCCCTATCTTCTGAGGACAAAGTCAAATGTCACCATGAGTCAGGAAGCATTAATTCATGCATTCCTTCGTGTCCCCCTTTCTGAGCCAAAAGTCCTATCTTCTTTTCTCTTTGCACCCGAAAAACACTTGCTGATACCTCATTTTTCTATTATTTCATTTTGCCCTATGGTACAGTCAGTAGTTCACTTAACTGTCCTACACTGATACTTTATTTAGTACATGTTTTTCACAAGTGAAAATAAAATTTAACCAAGAAATAGTCTTTCAAAATCAATATTCGTACAATTTGCTGCACAAGCAAGCCTATTTAAAAGATAATCTTTTCCACTTAATCACATTTCAAGGAATGTATTATAACTTGACTGGGTACCCAAAAGTATCGGTCGGTAGTGAGTCCATTTTGAGATGCTATGAATATTTCCTTGTTATTATAAGTTTTGCATCTCTCCATCTATATTTTCCATGAAGACCAAGCATGTTTTAGGATCCAATAATACTGTGTCACTGACCATGGCTATACTGATAAAATGGCCCCTTTCAAAATGTAAAAACTTATTTTTGTATATGAATTACCTGTCTATTCTTGGTTTCTGACTCCATAGACAAAAATCAGCCATGAGCCAAGCTGTGAAAGCTTAAAATGGACCACGTTAGAAAACTTCTTTCTGCCTCCCAACCCAGTGCTAAGAATCAGACGGCACAGGACGAGTCACCTGGCAGACTGGATTTTCAGTCTCAAATGGGACTACAATTAAGAAGTCAAGGATCCTCCTTTGCACTGATAACATGATTTTATTCTCATAAACCAAAAGGTGCTCAAGAAAACAATAGCTCCTATGGCTTAAAACACTATTCTAAATGAGAGTGATTTTTTTCCTTTTCTCTTGAAAGTTGGGATAGTTAGTTCATTCTAGTCTCTGAAGCTACATCCTATTATTTTATTCTGGCTGATCCACAGGGAACTCTGCTACTCAAATACCAACAGAGAAGTTCTCTATTGTCAAAGTGGATGACAACATCTACTCCAGGCTAAAATGAGCTAAAATTTGGCATGAGTCAAGAATTCTTGTGAAATCTGCCCCTGACTACACCTATCTATATCTGGGCAAGAATGCAGGTCAAACTTTTCTCTGTGTCAACAATGTGTCGATCTTGCCACAGGATAAACCGGTACCCAAAGGTTAATATGTTTGTTTTTGTTTAGGTGACAACATAGAATACAAGTACTCTAGGCTCTCACCGGGGTTAAATAATGAGATTCTGCCGGGATACTCAGATTTATCTTTATAGAAAGTTATACACCTGAACCACATTAGTCATATCTTCCACAGAAAAGACTTGTTATATTTTAATGCTGTATTCTCAGTTTGGAAAGTGAGTGGATTACTTTTTTTACAAAGGTCTTTGAAGAACATTTCTTCCTTTTACTTAATGACCTGTTGGAAACACTTAGTATGTACATGCTTGTATCAAGATGACTTATAACACTTTTCTTTTAGAAAGTCTTTAGAATTTATTATCAGAAAAAAGTTTTTCTTTTTTTTTTTTTAAATATATTTTATTGATTTTTTACAGAGAGGAAGAGAGAGGGATAGAGAGTTAGAAACATCGATGAGAGAGAGACATCGATCAGCTGCCTCCTGCACGCCCCCCACTGGGGATGTGCCCGCAACCCAGGTACATGCCCTTGACCGGAATCGAACCCGGGACCCTTCAGTCCGCAGGCCGACGCTCTATCCACTGAGCCAAACCGGTTAGGGCAGAAAAAAGTTTTTCTTGACAAACCATTAGGTTTCTTTTACCAAAATGAAAATTGTATAATTTATCTTTCCCTTTTACCTTGAATTCCAAGTTTCACAACTAATTACAATAACCATGTTAGACAAATTGCTGCAGTTAGTATATATTTACTTTTTCCTCGTGTTCCGTAGATTTTTGTTTCTTATCCATATTTTAACAGCTTCATTGTATATATGGTATTTGCAGTAAGCTGCTCAAATTCTTTTTAGATGCAGTAAGTGCTATAAATTATAAATAAAGAGAACTCTCCTGTAATAGCCTCGTCTGCTATGTAACATTAGAAATATGGTATGTACTCAAAATTCTGGTTCCTAAAAACAAATAAAGTTATGCAAAAATGTGTGTTGAAAGAATTTGATAGCCATGTGAGTGGCCAGAACAGCAGGAAGCCCAAGAGACTGAAACTAGCCCCACCAAAACACCAGCAGACAAAGACTCAACCAGGAGGAGCGAAGTGAGCAATACTTCCAATCCTGCAAAGGTGTGAAGGGTGCCCCTGTTCTCAGCAATAAGGACCTGGAGACCTGCGCAAAAGCAGGGTCAGTGAAGTGGAGCTAGTCTGTGGTGGTCTTGGGAGTAATTAGAAGGCAAAGAAGTAGAAATGCAAGTATCCTTGCAGCTGGTTGTGGGCGGCAGGAGAGAGAATTAGGAGCATATAGAAACAAAGGAGGGATTTCTCTCCTCCCACATCCCCCTTTCTCCCCCTCCACATCCCTTTTTTAAATTAAGAAAGACGTGAATGTTTCTATACTTTATTTATTGGGTGCCTACAACGTGCCAGGCAGTTCCAGCAGTCTGGGATAAATCAATGAACAAAACAGATAAGCATCCCTGCCATGGAGGAGCTTACATTCTAGTAGGGGGAGAGAGGGCATTAATAAATTATGCCCAGCCGGTATGGCTCAGTGGTTGAGCACTGACCCATGCACCAAGAGATCACCAGTTGGATTCCCATCAGGGCACAAGCCCGGGTTGCGGACTCAATCCCCATTAGGGGGCATGCAGGAGGCATGATGTTTCTATCGCTCTCTCCTCCTCCCTTCTTCTCTAAAATCAATAAAAAATACATTTTTTAAAATAGTAAGTTATAGAGAATGTTAGTGATAATATTCTTGAAAAGCATTATGAGGGAGTACAGCAAAGTCAGGGAG
Organism: Plecotus auritus; assembly: GCF_963455305.1. Lineage (NCBI taxonomy): Eukaryota > Metazoa > Chordata > Mammalia > Chiroptera > Vespertilionidae > Plecotus > Plecotus auritus. The sequence continues at coordinate 5,715,578 of NC_137771.1, read as the reverse complement.
GTGTGGAGTGTAGTGGGGAGGAGTGCTGTGCAGGTGCATAAATGAGGTCAGGGTAGGCCTGAAGAGGGGGTGAGACTTGAAGTGAAGGACTCAGCCAACCAGATTTCAGGGAAGAATGTTCCAAGCAAAAGAGTTAGAGCAACGGCCATCAGGTGGGAATGTACCTGCTGTATTCAAGGAACTGTGGGGACCGCCTGACAGGGGGGAAGAGGAGTAACCAATGATAAGGCCCTAAAATTAGAAGGCAGTGATATCCAGGATACAGGCCAAGGGATTAGCTGAAGTTAGGGAAGATAAGAAAGAAGGCAGAGAAGTTTGTAAGCAGAGGGAGAGGAAGCTGAGGGAGTGCATGCCTTTTTTTCCCTATGAGGCGTCAGGTAAGGTTTTATGTGAGCATGGAGCAGTGGGAAGGCTTGAGTAAAGTGATCAAGATTTTAGAAAAGCCACTGTGGAGAACCGGGAAGGGAACTGAGCAGAGCCGGGAAGGTAACTTGGAAAGATACCAAAGGGAGACCTAAGACTATACACATTGTGGTACTAATCCCAGTACAATGTGAAGTTTCTCCATGACACAGAGTAAAATCAGAGGTATGGATGGTAGAAATGATGCAAGGCCGGCATCTGCACAGTGGGTCTTGCAGAATAATAAAGAATAATTAAAAACTGCATAGCCAGAAAATAGCTGAAGCAATGCACCCCAGAAATGAAAAGGAAGACAAAGGATATAGAAGAGGCTGATGGTCCAGGAGACTTGAGTTGGGAGAACACACAGAAAGAGACTGCGAAAATGAGAGCTATAAATTATCAGAGTTTAAGACCTGACGGCAAATTTGACATCTTTAGTAGATCTGAGGGTGACGATGTGTTAGAAGATGTGGCCACAATTCTGAGTTACTGGAACAGAATGAAACCAGCATTCGCTTGAGCTGAAGTCAAGGAATTTTAAGGTTAAGGGTAGTTAGTTACAAAGTAAGCTTAGCATGATGGTTACTTACTACTTCTAGTGACCTGAGGAAGTCACTTAACCTCTGTTTCAGTTCATTCATCTATAAAATGGGGATAACAGTATCTATCTCATATGGTTGTTGTAAGGATAAAATTAGTGAATAAGTGCAAAGTGCTTAGAAAAGAGCCTGGCATATACCGGTAGAAAGAGCCTAATATGGTTATTATTGTTGCTGGGATGATGTCAGAAATTCAGATGGGCCCTAGCCAGTTTGGCTCAGTGGATAGAGCGTCAGCCTGTGAACTGAAGGGTCCCAGGTTCGATTCTGGTCAAGGGCACATACCCGGGTTGCAGGCTCGGTCCCCAGTGGGGGCATGCGGGAGGCAGCCAATCAATGATTCTTTCTCATCATTGATGTTTCTCTCTCTCCCTCTTCCTTCCTCTCTGAAATCAATAAAAATAAAATTTTTTAAAAAAGAAAGGAATTCAGATGGACAAGAGAACTATGTTAAGTATCAAAGTCATCAAATACAGCAATGGTCGAGGATGGCATAGTTGAATGATATGCTTTGGTGTAAACAATGTGGTATTATTTAAAATATTTTAAAACCCATCATTTACATATGACAAAACATATTCACAAAAGCCATAAAAGTGCCACTTGAGTCTTAGGTGAAAGTGTTATACGGGAGAAAGGCTCTGACTGAAAACCATGGAAGCCACCACGGCTGGGCAGCAGCAGCACACTCACTGTATTATCACAGGGAAGAGGTGCCGTTACCTTACCTTACCATAGCTCTTCAAATGGTAACACGTAAGTTCCTCGAAGGTAAAAAATTAAATCTCTTCCTGCACTCTCAATTAATTAGCAATGAATGCCATAAAAGTGAGCATCAACGAATCACTGGACCATTAACCAAAACGTCAGAGGCACACAACACCTTTTCCAGGTTTTCCTATCACAGTCACATCTGTTTCATTTACTAATGAGCTGCAAGGAAAAAGTTCCAAATGTATTTAGATTTATTCACACCCTGTGGGGGACTCCAGTATCTGTTCCAATAAGGCTATTTTTCAAAGAGAACTACATGAAGTGGACATGCTATACCTTTCACTTGGAGCCTTGTGAAACTATATCCTCTCAGTTTACAAGACCAAGGGGCTATGCTTATGCCTGGAAAAGACCTGCTGTGATTAGCAACCTGCCAAGGGGCTTACAAAAAGAAGGCAGGGGCCCACTGTTGTCCTTGACTTTGGAGCCGGACAAGACCATAGCAGGGAAGTGGCTAGAAAGCTTTGGCTGTGGAGACAGATACTCTGTTGGCACTCTTCTTGGGAGTTTATTCCCTGCACAAATTCAAAGAGGCAAGACCGTAAAAAGAAAAACTGCATTCATATCTGGTCTTGAAAAGCAAAAACTGTCTGTTCTAAGCCTTAGAAGCTGTACTTTATGGGACAAATTTTGGAAAAACATTCATCAGGGCAGAGTGGCACAGACTCATAAAACCTTGCCTCCAACCAGGTCTGATTTTACCAAATGGTGAAATTATATTAAATCACAATTTTTCAGACTTTTTTTTTTTTACACTAATAAAGTCACTGTAAAAACTTAAAATGTGTATTTCTTAATTGGGGCATGAAATTTTAAAACAGACATTCTGTACTTCTCTCATATTAATGTAATGCAAAAAACCCACTAGTTTCTGAATCAAAAGCCACTTTTGATTCAACCAAGTTTTAAAAGGAAATCTTAATAATAAAAGGAAGTGTTACGACTTCTCTTAGAAAACCTTATCCAAAATTTTTAAAAATTTCAACTTAGGTTATAGGAACGTATTCATTAAGAAATGGAGTTTGAATGAAAGCAAAGGACATAAAGGAGGTGGGCATGGCACTCTCCTGGGCCTGTCCACATCCAGGAGGTGGGAAAAGACAGATTACAGGTTCCTGCTGAATTCCGTTGGTGATCGCTTCCAGATCTGCTCTCGGATGCCAACATGCGTGCAAATCTTCGCATCCCATCCTCAAACAGTGCGTTAACAACCCCTCTGGTCTCATAACCCAGCAGCCATACCAAGTTCATTAGAAAGCATCACCGCACTTCTTAAGGAACTCGAGCTGAGATTATATTATGACTAAGCCACGCTGACAAAACGCCAGCCTTTAAGTGAAACATCCACCATGACACCACTTCTTAAGAGCTATTCCAGTCCAATCACCAGACCTTCCTTAGGCTCAGACAGACCCATCTGTGACACAAAGCCACACGTTCAATGTCAGGAGAACAGCTGCCTGGAACAGTGAGCAAGGGATCTGTCGACGCTCTAATTTCAGCTCCTGCAGATTCCACAAAGATGACAACCTGCGTCCTCGGGAATGCTGCCGCAGGCCTCTCCCACTGTCAGAACGTCCCAGCCACCTAAACCACTGCACGGGAGCTGCCGCGAAAACCTACCCTCCCGTGCACGGCACCGAGGCCTCCATCCCGGTGTATGGGCCTGAACAATCCTGCCCTCGGCTACGGACATGTAAAGGCATCACCGAGCGAGCCTCCACCGCCTTGGCCACAGAAGATGAATATGGAAGAAACTCGGTATTTCACGCCAACGAGAATGGGATCTTGCAGACACTTCGCCATGGCAGCTCAGTGAGCGACCCACCAAGGAGAGGGAGTGATGTGGGAGTCCAGTTCTGGTGGCGGGGCCCGGATTGCTCTGTGCTGCCCGAACAATGACGAGCTCGCCGGAGCAGCCGCCCCACCCCCACGGCGTGGCTTCTGGCAAGGCTCGCCGCCCAGAAAGCTGCCAGGGCTGTCAGTCGGTGCCTTCGGCAACAGGACTTGGCTCCGAAAGGTTCTGTCAGCTCATCCTCCCAACATGGCTGCCCGAGTCATCCCGGCTGCGGGCGCCGACCACACAGCCCGCCGCGCTGGCCAGCCGCCAGCGAGCCCCCTCCCGCCCGCCCGCCCGCCTTCTCCGCCCGCTCCCCTCTCCAGTCCCGGCGCCATCGGCTTCCCCGCCACCCGAGGCCCTTTCCTGCCCTCGTCTGACATATAGGCACAGCCACATTCCTAGCGGGGCCCCGATGCCAACCATAAGCGGGGAGAGGGGACGGGGGCAATCAGTAAGGGGGGGGGGGGGGCTTCGAAACGGAGCAGCGCCGTCTCCACGGAGCTGCAATGCGCGCAGAGCGGCGGGAGCGGACAGACAGCCGCGGGCCTGCTGACCGCTGGGCACAGCCGGAGCTGGGCACAGCCGGAGCTTGGCACAGCCGGAGCTCGGGGGAAACGGAGGGTTGGTGCGGGGCACTGCGGGGACCAGCAGGCCGCTGCACCCAAACCCGGGCTCGCCGCTGGCCCCAGAGGGTCCCCTGCTCCCCGAGGGCGATGTTCCCCACCCCACTCGGTGCCTCGGTGGGGAAGCGCCCTCCGTGCCCGCCGCTCCCGCCCCGCCCGGCGCTTCCTCCGCTCCGACGCCGCCCGGACCCCGGCCCGGCGCCCCTCCCCCCGAGACGGGCCCTCCCAGTCCGGCGGCAGCAGCGCCCACCGTCCGTCTTACCTCAGCCGCGCTGCGGACCGATGGGCGGGCGGGCCGGGTCAGCAGCCGCCGCGGCGCGCGAGGGTGCGGGGGACCGAGCACGGACGCTCCTCAGCGCGAGCAGCGGCCGCCGCGAGCCGCAGGGCACCTCCTCTCAGCCCCATCACGCAGCGGCCCGGTCCCGCAACGAGGGCCACGGAGGGCGGGAGGGCGGGAGAGCGGGGGGCCTGGGCGCAACGACGAGCCGGCGGCGGCGGCTGCGGAGCAGCTCGGACTCGCGCGGGCGCCTGCGAGGACCGCCGCCGTCTGAGTGCCCCGCGTCAGTCCTCGCGAAGCTCCGCCCGCAGCCGCCTGCGCGGGACACCGCCCCGAGCCCGGCCGCCGCGCGTCACCTCGGCCCGCCCTGCGCACGCGACTGGCACGGAAAACCGCCAATCGGAGTGCAGAACTCGAGGCGGCCGGCCAATCGCAGGGAGAGCTGCAGGGGGGCTGGTGAGAGCTGCAGAGACGCCGGCGCGCCCCCTGGTGGCCTAGAAGCCCGCTCGGGTGCGGGGGCGCGGGGTGGGCGAAGCCGGCAGGCAGAGTCCCCTCCCCAGTGACCCCAGAAGGGCGTTAGTCGCCGCGCCTGACCAACCGGATGATCCGCCTTGTAAGGGGACAAAGCTTGGCGAAGCGGGGCGGGGCAGGTGGGGTGCGGGGGGAGGCGGACGCCTGCGGAGCAGCTGAGATTAATGTGGGAGGCGGTCGAGCGTGCAATCGTTGTCTGTTTGGGACATGTCTGTCACGGCGAAGCCGCCCAACGCGGTGCAGTCGGAACTGAAACACGCACAGGGTTGAGTGTCTTATCCCGCAGAAAGCTTCCCGGCCCGTTCTTACCGAGCCCGATCACACCTCCCACACGCCACCTTGGGAAGAAAGGCGGAATGAGTAATGGAAAACCATGACTTGGTGGGCATTCAACTTGTCTCCGTGGGAGACAGTGCGCTGTAAGGGCCGAGAAGAAAGGAAGAAAATGCTTTGTATGGCCCCTGAGTGAACGAGCCGAGCTCCACCCTGGGAGATGCCCTTGAAGGAGGATTGTTGGAATTCAGAAAGCGGGAGAACACAAGAGCTCCAGGAGCGATGTTTAAAAATCAGATTTAGATTCAGCTCAAAAGAAAAGGCCCGCAACTGTTCATGAACGGTCCAATTCAGTGCTTAATAAAATATAATATTCAACCGTAATGTGTGCAATTATCATGCACCATTATTTTATAAGGTTGTGAGATGCTTTTTTATTTACTAGCAGAAGCTGAAAATAAAATTGAAATCCCTCCTTTGCCCCTCCCTCCCCAATTCAATACAGTACTGGGTGTGAAAAAGCCTTACCTATAAGCATAGACCAGCAATTTTCAACCGGTGTGCTGCAAGAATTTTAAAAACATGCAATACCTGGCTGTTTAATCAGGGGCACTGACCTCTTTTCCTTTAGATTGTCACATAAAATAATGACAACAGCCAACACAACAATAGCCACCTGGTGTGAATGAATCAAAAGTTATACCTGTTTGTTTGTTTTTGTCAGATCAGCAAAAAAAAAATATTTTTTGGTGTGTCGCAGAATGTTAGTAAGTAGTTTATGTGTGCCATGAGATGAAAAAGGTTGAAAATTGCTGGCATAGAAACTAAAACATCAAAAATAATTTTTTACACTAATGATTTTGGAAAATTGCCATTCAGACTTAAAGTCCTCATACTCTGCATCTAGTCAATATTTATTGAACATTTATCATTTTATTTAGACTTAAAATTCCATCTATGCAGATTTGACATAGCTTACACTGCGGAATACAAACTATAAAACTGTACGGCATTAAAATAGGAGCACTCTACTATATATATAAAAGGCTAAGCAACCAGCTGACCGGCAGGTAGGTATGATGTGCACTGACCACCAGGGGGCAGATGCTCAACACAGGAGCTGCCTAGATGCAGTGACTTGGCAGCGGTGGTTCTTGGGTGACACACCCCGGAACCAGAGAGGAGGGAGCCTGATTCCTCACGGGACTACGCGATTCCATCTTCAGCCATGGGTTACGTTGTTGGTGGGGCACTGTCGGCCCCGAATCTGGTTTACTGCACACTTGCATTTGCGTTCCACACCCTGTACGACAGCAACTTTGCAGAGTGCCCCCTCACACTCCGGGACCCCTCCAGGGATGTCAGAGAGCTGGTTTCGGCCTGATCCCCACAGGCCAGGCTGAGGGACCCCACCTGCCGAAGGGACCCCCACTCACTCCACAGACGCCCTTTGAGCCGTGGCACCACCCCAGGTGTGGCCGGCAGGGGAGGTGCCTCGGGAGGTTGGCTCCAGGGTGCGTCTGGCCTGTCTTGCCCAGTCCCGCCCCACCGGCCATCTTCTAATGAATTTCCTTTCAATGTGCACGAATCCATGCACCAGGCCACTAGTCCTATATAATAAAAGCCTAATATGCAAATCGACCAAACGGCAGAACAACCAGTCGCTATGACGCTCACTGACCACCAGGGGGCAGACGCTCAACGCAGGAGCTGCCACCAGCCTGCAGGCCCCAGGCCAGCCAAGGCGGGTGTGAGTAGGGGTCCCCCGCTTGCCCCGCCAGTCACCCCACAGATCAGCCCTGATCACCAGCCAGGCCTAGGGCCCCTTACCCATGTTCGAATTTCATGCACCAGGCCTCTAGGAATGTAATAAAAGGCTGTATGTGGGAAGCCTGTATGAATAGTAAGGGGAGTAGTCAAGCCCTGGCCAGTGTGGTTCAATTGGTTGGAATGCCATCCCATACACAGAAGTGTTTCGGGTTCGATTCCTGCTCAGGGCACAAACCCAGGTTGCAGGTTTGATCCCTGGTTGGGGCACATGAAGGAGGCAACTGATGGATGTTTCTTTCTCACATTGATGTCTCTCTCCCTCCCGCCCTTTTCTCTCTAAGGCCAATAAAAATTATAATTTAAAAAAATTGTCAAGGGAATGTGCTACCATTGACAACAAAACTCAGCTCTTAGCTTCCCGAAGGCCAAGACAAAAATGAAACTACAATGGGTGAAAAAACAGAAGCTCATCAATTCATCAGCAGATACCAACCTTTTCCTAGCTTGAAGCTCTTTGCATAAGTACTATGATAAGCACCATGGAGAGTTACACAAACCTGCACAGTGCTTAATATTGTTTGAGCTCTCAATGAAGCTCAAACTAAAAAGAATCTAAAATAGTGAAGGGAGCCCGGACCGGTTTGGTTCAGTGGATAGAGCGTCGGCCTGCGGACTGAAAGGTCCCATGTTCGATTCTGGTCAAGGGCATGTACCTTGGTTGCAGGCACATCCCCAGTAGGAGGTGTGCAGGAGGCAGCTGATCGATGTTTCTCTCTCATCGATGTTTCTAGCTCTCTATCCCTCTCTCTTCCTCTCTGTAAAAAATCAATAAAATAAATTAAAAAAAATAGTGAAGGGAATCAGCACATGAGCACACATAGAGGGGTCAATATAAGCAGCTAAGGCTATTGTAGGTTTCAAGGCCAAAACAGCCTGCTCTACATAAGCCTCTTGCCCCTCTGACAGATGAAGTCACACAGCAGAGCCATTACAGTGTCTCAGATTACAGATTTTGTACAAAGGCACCCCTTAAAAGTCGTAAAGTACTAGAAAATTGAATTTAGCCATGGCCCGGTAGACTTATCCCTGGAATACAAGGAAAGAACCACATGAGGAGGTCTATTAATGTGATGCACACAGCCACATTACTACAACTAATAAGGTTTCCGAATACAAGATCAATATACAAAAATCCAAAGTGCTCCTTAGGAATAGCCAATTGGAAAAAGTGATTTTAAAAGATCCCATTAAAAATAGAAATAAAACTGTTAAATATTTAAGGATAAATTGTCAACAGATGAGCAAGACCAATATGGGAAAAATTATACAACTATATTGATGAATCACATTAAAGAAGACCTAAATACATGGAGAGGTTTTCTTTATTTTGGGACAAAAGGAAATATTATAAATATGTCAATTCTTTTCAAGTTAATCTGTAAATTTAATGTAAGTTCAATTAATATTTCAATACAATTGATTTTGCATGGAATTTGACAAGGGATGGTAAAATTGAAATGATAAGTCTATTCCATGTCCATTTCAAAAATTCACTTGCTACAACAAAGCCAAGAATACCCACGGCTATTTTGCAAAATGAGGTGTGGAACTTGCCCATAAGTTAGGAAAATTCTCTGTAACACGATACTAATTAGAACACCGTTGAATTGGCACAAGAATATACAAATCAGAAATGGAACAGAACAGAGTCCAGAACAAACCACATGCGTATGGAAATGTAACATATGATAGCAATGGCCTTACAAATCAGTGGGGAAGTGATAAACTATGATAAACAATAAATGAGGCTGGAATAATTGCTTAACTGGCAAAAAAAAAAAAAAAAATGTGATCCTTACACCACACCATACAAAAAATAAATTTCAGGTGAACCGAAAACCTAAATCAGAAAAGCAAAGCTTTAAGTATTTTAGTAGAAAATATAAAACATTTTTGTGACCGGGAGATAAAGAAAAATACCTTAAGAGAAAAAAACAAAACAAAAAAAAACACTACTAACCGCAAAAGACTGATGAATTTGTCTATACTTTTTTTTAATTTAAAAAAGCCCACCTCCACACTACAAAAGACATTGTAAGACAAAGCAAACAATATGGCATAGACTGGACAAATATATTTGCAACACATATAACCAGAGAATTATTCAGACTATATAAAGAAATCTGATCAACTTACAACAATACAAATAATGTGAAAAAATACAAATAATCTCATTTAAAAAGTGTGCAAGAGGATATAAGTAGGTAGTTCACAGCGGAAGGTATGGAAAGACACTTAACTCACTGGAAATAAGGTACCATGCTGCATCCATCAAATTGCCAGAAATGAACAGTGTAACAATACCACGTGATGTAAGGGAGTGAAATGGTACAACTATTCTGGAAAATGTGTAAGAAAGTAGGCAAGCCAAAGCTGGTATGGCTCAGTGGATAGAGCGTCGGCCTGCAGACTGAAGGGTCCCAGGTTCGATTCCAGTCAAGGGCATGTACCTTGGTTGCGGGCACATCCCCAGTGAGGGGTGTGCAGGAGGTAGCTGATCGATGTTTCTCTCTCATCGATGTTTCTGGCTCTCTATCCCTCTCCCTTCCTCTCTGTAAAATATCAATAAAATATATTTTAAAAAATAAATAAAAGATAAAATATATATTTAAAAAAAAAGAAAGTAGGCAAATGGACCATGAGCACAGCCCTCCAACCCAGCAGGTCCTCTTCCAGTACGTACCCCAGGGAAACTCTTACCTGGGCACGTAAGGTAAAGGTTCCAGAATGATCTTTCCAGCATTGTTTGTAATCAGAAATAACTGAAATGCCCATCAACAAGAGGATGGATGAGTAATGGTGATGTAGTCATATGATGGAATACTATGCAGCCATTAAAAATGAGTGATCCAGAGCTACATGTAGCAGCACATCTACAGCAATCAGGGTCCAGTTAGAAAATAGAAACCATGGTAGTTATTCCAAACACAGGAGATTTAACAGAGGAATTGTTTATCCAGATGTTGCAAAGCTCAAAGAGAAAAAAAAAATCGGGGGAATGATAACTCGGAGACTAGAAACTGCAGGTAGGTGCTACACCCTAGCATTGGGAGGAAAAGATGAGGACGGGGTGTCACTGAAGCTCAGAGACTCTAGGAGGGGCCAGGACTGGAGCTGAGGGTATGGAGAGGCTGTGGCATCAGAAAAAAAGTACCAGAAGAAGGGAAAAAGCAAAAATGAAAGAAAAACTAAGACTTCACCCATCATCTCAATACCTCCTACTGGCAGGATCTACAGAAAACCAACGGGCAAAGTAGCTTGAGAAATACAGACTATCGATAGAAGGGTGGGTACGGGGCTGAGAAACAGCAGGTAAATAGCTAACACAGTCACTGACTTTCAGAAACATAAAGCTGAGCAGTAAAAAAAGAATGAGTTGTAGAATAACGTGTGCAGTATAGTAATGCCCCTTTATACATAAAGGGTGAAAACGTGCAGACGGGCACGACATTGTTTAGGGTGACATTCATGTATAGTCAAATACAACAACCTGCGTGGGAATGACAGTCATCACGTTCAGGATAGAGGTTAACCCAGGAGAGAGAAAAGAAATGAATCAGGAAGCAGGACACAGGAAACATCAACTCTATCTGTAATATTTTATTTATTGGGGGGAGCGGGGAATGACAGAAGGGTGGAAATGTTGATAGAGTTGGGTGGCGGGTACATGAGTGGGTACCATTATGTTAGTCTATTTTACTACCTGTTAACAAATATCTCATCTTTTTTTCTTTTTTTAATCCTCACCTGAAGGTATTTTTCCATTGATTTTTAGAGAGAGTGGGAGGGGGAGAGAGAGAAACATCAATGTGAGAGAGACACATCGATTGGTTGCCTCCTGCACACACCCCAACCAGGGCCCAGGCCGGGGAAGGAGCCTGCAACCGAGGTACATGCCCTTGACCGGAATCAAACCTGGGACCCTTCAGTCCGCAGGCCCACGCTCTATCCCCTGAGCCAAACCAGCTAGGGCTAAATATCTCATCATCTTTAAATGATATTTGTGTGTAGGCATGCCGGCTGGGATCCGACCAGGAATAACCCTCTGCAGGCTGGGTCAGCAGCTGGATCAGAGGGCTGGGCGGAGCATGAGGGACTGAGTAGGAGGGAGGTCACCTGCCATAATCCTCCCTCTGACCTGGTTTTAAGATCCACTGGTCTCAGCCTGCACTGGAAAAGGCCACCCAATCTTGGCCAAACCGTTGGCCTTCCTGGCTCAGGGCCCATATTCATTCAAAACTGCCACCTGTCGCCTCTGGCACTGACAGAAAAATGTAGGAAAAGCCCATTTTCATTTCCAGGAGAATTAAGTCTGCCTAAAGAGAAATGGATTTTCCAGCTGTTTTAACCAAGGCAGGTAACACATGTACTTAAGTCCTGGATCACGTTGCACATTTAAAAATAGGAACTGCTTATGTGTTTGGACCGAGGAGAGCTAGAAAGTATCTGTGTGGGTTGTTTTTTTTTTTTTATACAAAGTCCTTGTAAATCTGAATTAATTAATGTCTATTTGATTTAACTTTGTGTGTACAGGTTGTATTAAACACTGTATTAAATAACAACAATACAGAGCTTGGGACAAATCAGTAAGTGCCCTGGTTTTTCAGTGAATACTTAAACAGGAAGCGATTTGGCTTCACTCATTAATGTTAATATTGGGGGACACCACTTACTCTGAGGTTGCTTGGAATCAGAGAATCAAAGCTGGAAGGTACTTTAGAACTCATGAGTCCACCCCATCGGAAAAGCGATGAGCACAGCAAGCCTCTAGTGTGCTGAGAAATGGTTTTTATTCGGTGGCTGCAACTACTCAGAATCCAGAAGGAAGGAAAAGAAAGTCTGCCCAAATAGATGTTACAAGACTCATGCATCTTACTCACTGGAAAGTTCCTCAAATCTGCATTCAATGTCTCTTGGCTTATATTTCACCATGAATTCTAGCAAGCTCAATTGCCTGAATTCTTAGCTAACGAGACTGGTAGGAACAAATTGGACATAGGGTCATTGCAAAGCTAGAAGTAAGGCTTGTTCCAACAAAGATGAAAAATTAAAAAAAAAAATTTTAATTCTCACCCAAGGATATGCTTATTGACTGGGGGTGAGTGGGAGATAGAGTGAGAGAGAGAAGAGAGGAGAGGGAAAGAAACATCCATGTGAGAGAGACACATCTATCAGTGGCCTCCCATAGGCACCCCGGCAGGGGATCAAACCTGCAACTTAGGTGTGTGACCTGATAGGGAATTGAGCCTGAAACCTTTTTGGTGTACAGGACGGTGCTCCAGCCAACTGAGCCAACGGGCTGGGGCCAAGGATTAAAATTTATAAAAGCATACAGACAATTTCAAGAAACATTTGGGTCCAAATGACTTTGGGCTATTTTTTTAAAAACCAAGTTAATACAGCCGAAGCCGGTTTGGCTCAGTGGATAGAGTGTCGGCCTGCGGACTGAGGGGTCCCGGGTTCGATTCCGGTCAAGGGCATGTACCTTGGTTGTGGGCACATCCTCAGTGGGAGGTGTGCAGGAGGCAGCTGATGGATGTTTCTAGCTCTCTATCCCTCTCCTTTCCTCTCTGTGAAATATCAATAAAATATTAAAAAAAAAAAAAAAAAAACAAGTTAATACAAAAAGTGAATTCCGATACTGGCAGAGATCACCCCAGGTCTGAGGACCACAGTACAGACCACATGATCCATGCAGAAGTAACAAATCAAGAACCACACACTGATATGTCTGTAAAGACTAAAGGAATGGGAAATGTTCACTTGCTGTGTTCTCTGAGGTCCCAATGGCTGGAGCAAGAGTTTGTTTTCATCAGCTGCTGGCTCTTCCCAAACAAGGTCAGCCGTCGTCAGCATGCCTGGCTGTTTCCCCGGTCGAGTCAGGGATCTATCATTTCGGCCAGATAAGAACACTCTGTGTAGATCCCCCACTTCCGAATTGCAGTTTACACAGCAGTTTTCTGTAACAGGCATTTTGGCTAATTAGGAGCACCCATGTATCAATTAACTTTGGTCTTCAAGCCATGATTAAAGACACCAGATTGTCACGTCTGGGAGTTGCTGTGCCAGTGCCAGGTGGCTCCGGACACATGGGCAGAAGATGCTGCCTGAAATGGGCTTCTCAGAGCTGCCCGGAGGGCTTCCTGGGACACAGGATGGGGACGTTCTAGGCAAAACGGAGAGCTGGGAGCACAGGGCCACAGCTGAACGGTGCTCAGCAGAGTCACAACATCTCAGATGACTCCTTGGTTTCCAGCATCCTGAGCCCCCAGTCCGAGGAGACTGCCCGGAAGACAGAGCTGGACCCAGAGCCCCAGCCCCAAGTGTCTCATGGCAACTGCGCTTCGTGACTCTTGCTCAGAGCACAGTCTCTTGAGATGAATATACAATTCACCGGAGAGAAAGCATCTGCAGGGAAAAGGGAATCAAGGGGAGTTGAGAGCACTTGACTTTTACAATCAGACTGTTTGGATTCTAATTCTGTCACTTGTTCTGTGCCCTCGAGCACATGACCCTCGGTTTCCTCATCTCCAAAATGAAGACAAGATCTAATTCATTCTTCACATTGTGAGAATCAAATGAGGATGTGGGGATAAAGTACAATGTCTGATGCACCATCATCTACACGAGTGGTTGGCTCGCGAGCCAAGGTTTGCCGCTCTGTTGACTAATGAGTTTACCGACCACTGACCTAGACTCTCAATTCCAATAATTACAGGATGTTCTTGTTCCTTGTGATTAAGCCCCTATCCCAGTGGTCGGCAAACTCGCGAGCCGCAGTTTGCCGACCACTGATCTACACTAATAAAAGAGAAACATGCAAATTAACCATCACTCTGCTATACCTACAAGCCACGCCCACCAGCCAATCAGGAGTGTGTATGCAAATTAACCCAACCAAGATGGCGGCCGGCCACGGAGCTGGAGCAAGCAGGAGGCTTGGGTTGCCCCGGCAATGGAGGAAGCCAAGCTTCCCACCCGCCCTGGCCAGCCCTGGCCTCCGCTCAAGGCTACAAAGTTTCAATTATAGAAGATACATAAATCCTAGATACTTGCTTCCAGCCGGCCCTGGCCTCCGTTCAAGGAGGCGCTGAAAAAAAAAAGAAAAAGAAAAAAAGGAGGTGCTGGGACCTTGGGTCGCCGGGGGTGATCAGACCAGGATGGGACAGCAGGGGGGCCAGTTGGGGATGAGCAGGCCATCAGGGGGGATCAGTTGGAGGTGATCAGGACAGCGGGGGAGGGTGCAGTTTGGAGTGAGCAGGCCAACAGGGGGACAGATAGGGGTGAGCAGGCCAGTGGGGAGGGAAGGTGGGGGTGAGCAGGCCAGCAGGGGGGCAGTTGGGGGCGAGCAGGCTGGCAGGCAGAGTGGTTGGGGCAATCAGGCAGGCAGGCAGGCAGGTGAGCGGCTGGAGCCAGCAGTCCCGGATTGTGAGAGGGATGTCTGACTGCTGATTTAGGCCCGATCCCTGTAAACCGGCAGTGGGGTCCCAGATTGGAGAGGGTGCAGGCCGGGCTGAGGAACACCCCCCCCCCCCAGCACGAATTTCTTGCACCGGGCCACTAGTCTATAGATATAAAAGCCTAAGTGACTAAACAACTGGTCGACATGACATGCACTGACCACCAGGGGGCAGATGCTCAACACAGGAGCTGTCCCCTGGTGGTCAGTGTGCTCCCACAGCCAACCTCCCACAGTCCCTCCCCACAGCCGGTTGGCCCCGATCAGCCCCAATCAGGACTGGGTGAGATGGCCCTCATCGGCCCCAATTGCCGGCCAGGCCAAGGGACCCCAACTGTGCACAAATTCGTGCATCGGACCTCTAGTATGAACAATAAAGCCATGGCCTCACTCAAGTAAAAAAACAAGCTTGCTGAATCTTTGGACTCCCTCTCCCTCTCTCTAAGTGACTCCTTATTACTCCTTCCCTTGGTTTCCCAATCTACAGAGTCACAGTGTCTAAAGCTATGGTGAAATAAATCCGCTTATTCCTCGCTGTGGGATCCTGGGCAAGTCCATGTCTCTAGACTTCAGTTTTTGAACTATAAAACAAGACAATTAGAATAGATGAGTTCTAAAACAGGTTCAGGTTCTAACATCTTAGTATCCTGAATTTATTAGATTTTGATCTTCTCCTCCAGAGAGAAGAAGAATTTAAGTAGATGATGGTGTTGATGATGGTGATGGTGATGACAGCAGCTGAGCATTTACTTTACACCAAGTATATGCTATATTGAGCACTTCACATGAATGATCTCATTTGATCCTCACAACAATACTATAAACTAGGCACTCTTATTGTCATAAATTCATTCTCAGAGAGACTGTGGAGACTGAAAAATGGCCCCTCAACAGTATGGGTCCTAATCCTTGGAACCTGTAAATAGTACCTTATATGGGAACAGGGTCTCTGTATATGTAAATGAAGGATTTTGAGATGGAAGTTTGTCTTGAAATACCAAGATGGGCCCTCATGCAATCACATGTATCCCTAATCGGGAGGCAGGGGGAGATTTGACTGCACAGGCAGAAGCAGAGAAGGCAGTGTGGCCACGGGGGCAGAGGCTGGAGTGATGCAGAGCCTGGAGTGATGCAGCCACAAGCCAAGGAATGCTGGCAGCCTCCAGAGGCTGGGAGAGGCCAGGAACGGTTTCTCCCCTAGAGCTTCCGAAGGAAGGAGCACAGCCTGGTCAACACTTTGATTTTTCCGTCCAGTGATATGTATTTTTTTTCTTGTTCATTTTTTTTTTTTTTATGATATCTACTTTTAGAATTCTGGTCTCCATAAAATGTGAGATAATAAAATTCTGTTGTTCTCCGTCACCCAGTTTGTGGTAATTTGTTACGGCGTCCACAGGAAAGTCACACTGAGATCAAGTAATTTAGTGACGGTCACAGTCAGTAAGTGGTGGTGAGGCCAAGATTCAGACCCATGAATAACTGGCTTCAAACCCCACGCTCCCAGCACAGCACCATATGCCCCTTATAATACATAAAACACACAGAAACGGGTCGAATATTAACCAACAAAAAAGAAAGAAGTGGAGGGGGAAGCATTTGAAATGTCACCAATAGCAAGGTAGCATCGTAAATGGTTGATTCAACCAAATTCATTCTCCCTACGGTCACATCTGAGCGTGAGACACGGCTTTGAAAGTTCATTCTCCCACGTACTTTACATCGATATTAGGTCCTACCTGCATCACGGCCAAGAATGTGTGCGCTTCACGAGAAGATACAATTGGTTAAAAAAAAAAAAGAAGAAGACGAAAGAAAGAAGAGAAAAGACATCTATTTACTTTATGGCTAAAAAGGTTACTTGGCAGCCATTCCAGGCTCTTAGTCCATGCTTGGCAATCAGAGAAACAGAAGCTGCTTATCTTTTAAAAAGGTTTGCTTTCTTCCCCTCCCCCACCCTTGCCTTTCAAATGAGACTCTGTCTTCAATTTTCTCAAAAGGAAAGTGAGGGAGGACTAAGAACTTGATTTTTATTCCCCTCACTCGCTAGCTTCCTGACGGAGTTCCCAGGCAAGTCGGCTAATAGGAAATGTGGGACTTGGGGCTCCCACTGAATCCTAATCTACAAATGAGCCCACATTTGTCTCCGTAGGAACGGGACCTTCAGTTCAAATTCTTTTTTTAAAAAATACATTTTTATTGCTTTTTTCACAGAGAGGAAGGGAGAGGGGTAGTTAGAGACATGGATCAGCTGCCTCCCGCATGCCCTCTACTGGGGATCTCGCCCACAACCAAAGCACAACAGGAATCGAACCTGGGACCCTTCAGTCCATGGGCCGATGTTCTATCCACTGAGCCACACCGGTTAGGGCTTCAGTTCCAACTCTTACCTCTCATTCAGTCTGAGCCTCTGCAGCCATCATTACCTGTCCCCCAATCCCCTGATTGCTAATCTGGTCTCCGCTCACTTTGTTTTTTGTTTGTTTGTTTGTTAGTTTTGTATATATTTTATTGATTTTTTTACAGAGAGGAAGGGAGAGGGATAGAGAGTTAGAAACATCGATGAGAGAGAAACATCGATCAGCTGCCTTCTGCACACCCCCTACTGGGGATGTGCCCGCAACCAAGGTACATGCCCTTGACCGGAATCGAACCTGGGACCCTTCAGTCCGCAGGCCGACTATCTATCCACTGAGCCGAACCAGTTAGGGCAAGGATCTGCACATTTGGAGATGAGTGGTCTTAATAACAATGGTGTGCCCTGACTGGTTTGGCTCAGTGGATAGAGCATCGGCCTTCGGACTGGGAGGTCCCAGGTTCGGTTCAAGTCAAGGGCATGTGCCTTGGTTGCGGGCACATCCCCAGTAGGAGGTGTGCAGGAGGCAGCTGATGGATGTTTCTCTCTCATCGATGTTTCTAACTCTCTATCCTCTCCCTTCCTCTCTGTAAAAAATCAATTAAAAATATATTAAAAAACAAACAAACAAACAAAACAATGGTGTGCAGTGCTCTAAACTAAATGTTCTGGTCCCGACTCATGAGCACAAAGCAGGAAGCAAGGGGAGAACCGGGGATGAGGCCCCGTGGCTGCCGCCCTGAGGCCCCATGGCTGCCACCATGTTTAGTGATCACTCTGAAGTCACCTGGGAAAGAACGCGCTGGGGCTGCTCAGGAGGCTGTGGTTTGAAAGGACGATAAAGCACGGCTGTCTAAGGCAGGCGTCAGGACCAAGCGCAGTATTTGGGTCGATAATATTTCTATAAATAGCTGACTGTGTTTGCAGCTAAGAATTAAGCCCATTCATTTTTAATGTGCTTTTCTGCATCAGAGCTCAACGTTGTTTTTTCAGAAAAGCCAATACATCAGCAATTTCCATCCACCCATGTAATGTTGACAGGTAACGTGCACGCTTCTTTTACAAATGACTGAAGGTACAGAAATAATCTCCAGTGATGTGAGCGAGGCCTGGTGACCAAACAGGATCTGACAGCCATCTCTCTCTCTCTCTCTCTCCCTCTCTCTCTCTCTCTCTCCCTCTCTCTCGCTCTCTTGCACACATACACACATACACACACACTCACACACTCACACACACACACCCTACATAAAAAGAACTTCAAGGTATTACAGCATGGAAATTTGGGAGATTTTTTGTTTTTTTAAGCACAATCCAGTCTGCCTGTTAACTTTCTACCTTTCCATCAGTGGCAATGTATCCAACAAGCTTAGCTTTCAACAAAACAGTATAAATAATTTAAACCACCATAAAAAGCAATACATAATACAAAGGACAGAGTCTGTCTTCTGGAAATCAACACCACCACCATGGGACTTGGAAATAACTGAAGCGAAGCTCTGGCCCACGTTCCTTTTCTTTTCTTTTTTTTAAATATATATATTGATTTCAGAGAGGAAGGGAGAGGGAGAGAGAGACAGAAACATCAATGATGAGAGAGAATCATTGATCGGCGGCCTCCTGCATGCCCCACGCTGGGGATCGAGCCTGAAACCCGGGCATGTGCCCTGACCAGGAATCGAACCGTGACCTGGTTCATAGGTCAACGCTCAACCACTGAGCATAGCGGCCGGTCTCTTTATTCTGAGTCAACATGCTCCAAAGAGTACTTACGGACTCCGGGCAGGGAGAAATTTTAATTAGCAGCCGCACAGGCCCTGGGCAGGTAGCTCAGTCAGAGCATCGTCCTGATATGCCAAAGTTGTGGGTTCAATCCCTGGTCAGTCAGGGCTCATAGAAGAATCACCCAATGAATGTATAAATAAGTGGAACAACCAATGGATGTCTCTCTCTCCCACCAAAAAATAAAAATAATAGCTCATCAATCAATAAATAAAATAGCTCTGTGTAGTTGCAAGCAAGTAATGGAACCCCTCTGAATTTCAGCTTCTTCATCTGTAGAATGAGATGGATAATTTTACCCACCACACGCGTTCTTGGGAGAATTAGATGAGGCTGTAATCAACACCACTGAATCCAGCCATGGAGAGGCCAGAATAGAGAGGGAGGCAGATGAGACTCAGAAACTCTGTAAAAGCTGAGAAATCCGTGAGGGGAGAGAAGGTGCTTGGTGTCTGGGGAGGAGCTATGGCAACTTGGAGCAGACAGGGTGCGCTGTAGGTGGGAGGGAGGCCGGGGAAAAGCTCTGGGGTTAGTTCTCCGCCCCCCTCTGCCCCACTCCACGTTGATCACTACCTGGCCCTGCAATGTGGGGCACAGGAGCAGTTTTCAGAGGCACAGAGACCTGGCTGCGGGGAGGAGCAGACAGCCTCACCCCAAATATTCCCTTCTCTCCCCCATTCCTTAAGGGCCAGGCGATTACAACCGAAGGCAAGGGCTCTTGTGAAAGAGCCATGTGGGGAAGGCGAGCAGAGGGTGCTTGAAGGGCAGGGTGACCTGTGAGGTGGCAAATGGGACTTGGGAGACCTATGATTTAGTGCCAGCAACTCTGCCTCTTACACATCTAAGGGGCAAAAACGGCTGTAAATCGGAAACAAGCAAGTAAACACCTTAGAGGAAGCAGAAGGAATGGACTAGACACAACAAACATGTCAAATAAGCACAATAAACATCTTCAAAGAGACACTGTTAGGAACAAGTACAGATTCAGCAGTTATCTAGAAAAACTAACTGGGAATACAGGGTTGAATAGGAAAATGCATACAAAGAAGGAATTAGTGAACTGAGGACCAGATTGAGAACTCCACCAGAAGACACCAAGGGGAGACAATGAGGGTAAACATTTTTAAAAAAGAAATATGTGTGTGTGTGTATATATATATATATATATATATATATATATATATATATATAGAGAGAGAGAGAGAGAGAGAGAGAGAGAGAGAGAGAGAAATGGCATCATCCTATCTAATAAGGAGGGAATATGCTAATTGACCATCACGCTCTCACAAAGATGGTGGCACCCACAGCTAATAAGGAGGGAATATGCTAATCGACTGCCACACCCTCAAAGATGGCAGCGCCCACAGCCACAAGATGGTAGTGCCCAGTCCCCTCAGCCCCGCTGGGGCGGCAGGCGTGTGACATGGCCCGGCCCATCCCCAGGCGGGTCCGGCTGCTCCATGCACCTGCCTTCACAGAGTCTCCCAGTCCCCTCAGCCCCCCAGCCACCCAGGGCCAGCCCCAGGCGCAGGCAAACCTCAGATGTTGGCTGCCCAGCCGCCCAGAGCCAGCCTGAGGCACAGGCAAGCCTCAGATGGTGGCTGCCCAGCCGTCCAGGGCCGGCCCGAGATGCAGACAAGCCTGGAATGGTGGCCGCCCAGGGCCGCCCGAGGCTCAGGTAACCAGGGCCAGCTGAGGCTTGCACTGCTGGCATGGCAGCAGCAGAGGTGTGATGGGGGCATTGCCTTCCCCTGATTGCCAGGTCACCTCCCACCCCTGAGGGCTCCCAGACTGAGAGAGGGGGCAGGCCAGGCTGAGGGACCCCCCCCTCCAGTACATGAATTTTTATGCACCAGGCCTCTGGTAGGTTATAATGCTGAATCACTGAATTATGCAATGTAGTGACTTTGAAATTTGGCATCTCAAATGTAGAGTAAAAGTAGAAAGGTTACTAAAACTAGAAAAAAAATGTTACAAGTAATGAAAACCAGAAACCAATGTCCCTTAAAATGCAAATGTTAGGTATAAATAGATGCAAATATTTTTAACAAAATTTCAGCAAATTGACTCAACCCTTATATAAAGAGGATAACATGTGATGTCCTAATGGGATTTCTCCCAGGATTGTTTAAAATTCAAAATTTAATCAGTGCAATTCACCATATTTACAGCCTAAAATAAAAAACTATATTAAGATCTCCATAGATGCCCTGGCAGGGTAACTCAGTTGGTTAGAGCGTCATCCTGATATGCCAAGGTTGCAGGTTTGATTCTCAGTCAGGGCACATACAAGAATCAATCAATGAATGTATAAGTAAGTGGAACAACAAATGGATATTTTTCTCTCTCTCAAATCAATCTATCAATAAAAAATGAAACAATATTAATAGATGCATAAGTTTTATGCATTTTTATGAGTGTGTGATATTTCATAATAAAAAGGTAGGAGAAAAACAAGGAAAAATACATACTAGTCAAATATCAACCCAAACAACACCAGAGTAGCAATTTAATATTAAAGTGGAAATTAATACAACAAACTTCATAAACGACAATAAGACAGCAAAAGGAAAGATAATCAAAAAAATATAATTGTGAGTATATCTTCCTTATAACATAGCCTCAAAAGGATATGAAGCAATGACTGATAAAACCACAGAAATAGGTAAGTCAACAATTGGAACAGAGATTTTTATCATATAGGCTTTAAATGAATAGAGCAACTAAAAATCAGACAACATAGTGAGCGAAAATAGAGATTTCAATAACACAATCAACAAACTAGCTAGTAGTCAATAAATACTTTGAGAATTTTTGCACCTGATACACCAAGGCTACACAATGAGATGCCTGGACCAGTTACAAAGCTTAATCATGTTCAAGGCCACAGGGAAATCTTGATCAATTCCCAAGAATTAGCATCATTTTGGCAACTCTTCTCAGAGCACAATGCAATAAAGTGAGAAAGTAATTTCAAATTGATTCAAATATAGCTCTAGATGTGTGCACAGACGTTTTAAAAAATCCTATTAACATTTGAAAATAAAATCAGAAAGGGGACCATGAAAGACCTAGAAATGAATAACAATGGAAACACCATGTGTCAACATGGGTGGAACATAGTTAAAACAGTGCTGTTGGAGAATTTATAAATTTAAATCACACGTACCAGAAAATGTATAAGAAACTGTTAAACTCAAGAGAAACTAGAAAAAGAACAAAAGCAAACCCAAAGAACAAAAGGAGAAGAAATGAAAAGGTTAAGAACAAAGAATACAAAAACCAAAACGAAGCAAATCGAAAGTTCATTTTCGTCAGGATGGTGGTAACTCTCGGGGTCTTGGGGGGGAATGGTAACTGGAAGAGAGCAGGAGAGGACTCTGGGTGTTTCTTTAACGGCATGAGGGGTCCAGGGAAGGCCCAGCTGTACACTCAGGATGTGTGCGCTTGTCTGAATGCAGAATATGCTTCAGTAAGAAGTACAACAGCTGGTTCTTTGAAAAAAATGAATAATCTCGAAACATCTGACAAGAATAAAAAAGATGTAGATAAACACGATTCATAATGAAAAAGAGAAAACAACCACAGTGGTAAATATAACAAAAAGGACTATTATGTTCAAGCTCTTTGTCTACAATAACCAGTAGGGAAAGTGAAATGTCCCTATCGCCCCTAACTGTATTCCACACAAAAAAGTCACAGGCATAGATTGTTTTATGAGAGTCTAGCAACCTTTTAAGTATCCACGATTCCCCCAATCATCTATAAGTGGTTTCAGAAAAAGGGGGAGGGTCAAATGTCATCTTCTCTATGGGGCTTCCCTGTCCACCCTAAATAAAACTGAATTCCACTCACTTTCCTCTTCCTTTTTAATTTTTCTCTTTACCATTTACCACCATTCATCATACTGTTATTTTAATTGATTGTTTATTATCTGTCTTCTCTCAATAGAATATACATTCCATGATAATAGGATTTTTGTATCCCAGCCCCTAGAACAATGTTTGGCAGACAGTGGATCTCCATTAATATATTTGGAATATTTATCCAATGAATTATATATTCTCAACTAATTCGATAAAACTAACAAAATCTTTAATTCCAAAACTGGATAAGAATGAAATGTAGAAAAGGAAAGCATGGATTCATTTTACCTTTGCTCATGAGAGCAAAAATTCTAAATAAAATATTAACTAGCTGAAACCAGTAATGTAGGAATGCAAGAATGATTTAAGATGAACAAGTTTAAGAGTGTAATTCTCAGCACTAATAGTCTGAGTGAAAATGACATGAGTTTAAGAAAAAAACCTTGGTAATTTAATGTATACATTTTCTTTAAAATAAAAAATAGAAGGAAACTGCATAACTTGATAAAGACGGTCGCCCAAAAACCTACAACTGTCACATGCTTTAGAAAAACTTTATATGTATTCCCATTTAGTTCTGGAACAAGGCAAAGATACCTAGTATGACTTTTTTCTGTTAAACAGAATACTGAAAAATGTAATAAGTACTTGCCAATGTAACAAGAGAGAAAAATAAATGGTATAAAAATTGAAAAAGAAGAGGCAAAACCATCTTTATTCACAGAGAATACATTTATCTACATAGAAAATCCATTCGAGCCCCCAAATGAACAGAAATAATATTTTTGAAAGATTGCTGGATACAACATAAACTTTAAAAAACACCTCTACAGCAATTATATCTAACTAGAACATATAATAGAAAAGTTATCTTTTCTAATAGCTATACACACTGTAAAGTAATCAGGAAATAACCTAACACATACACAAAACCATTACAAAGAAAAATTTAAACCTTTATAGAATATTAAAAACAAAAAATTAAAAGTTACTATGTTCATAGATAAGACAATTTAGCAATTGTGAAGTATAGGGATGAGTTTCAAATTAATCTCTCTAATTCGGACCTCTGCCATAAACTCCACGCTCAAATATCCAATTACCTACTTGAGAAGGCCCATTGGATGACTAAAGTCATCTGCAATTAAAAATGAACAAAATGAAGCAACTGAATTCCCCCAATCCCAAATTACTCTTCTTTGTCTTCCCAAGTCAGTCAAAGGCAACTCTACTTCTCAAACTGTTCAAGCCAAAAACTTCAGAGCCAAATTTAATCTCTTTCTGTCATTCTCCACATCCAATCAATCACTAAATTCTTTTGACTCTACTTCCCAGGATTTCCACACTTAGCAGCTCTGTTAGCACAGACTGCCCTGGTCTAAGCTTCCAGTCCTCTATTCTGAAGTGCTGCATAGATTTCCTGGTTGATGAGAATAAAATTCTCATGAGAAGCCTGGTAGATGAGAATGAAATAGTAATAGCTGCTGTTTTAAGCCGTTACTTTTGGCTACTCTCTTTAGGAACAGATTTAGTTCCTGGAAGTGGGTGTGGTTGTAACAAAGCCTAAAACAGGTGGCATTGGTGTTGGGACTGAATGGTGGGCAGAAGTGCATTGAGGAGACTGTGGGGCTAAAAGGGCATCAAAGAGGCTTTAAAGGAAATGAGCAAAAGTTATTGGAAGCTGGAGGAAAGGGAACTCTTGTATAGTGGTGGAAACTTTGGCAACACTGCTGTCTGTGGGAATGTGGAAAAGAGGAAATATCCAGAGTGAATGAACTCCATGATCTAGGTCAAGAGGTTTCAAGGCAGGTTAATGAACATGTCACTTGGCTTCTTCTCTTTGCCTCTGGAAAAAAAGCATCTGGGCCAAGAATATGACTTTAACAACCCTTTGTTAAGATCTCAGAAAGATTTGAGGGTTTCAGAGGAAACCCAGAATAGAAGAGTTTATCTTGAAGAGATCTGTGGTCGTAGTTTTTGTGCAATAGAGTAAACCTCAAGAGATTCATAGAAACCCCACAAAATTTTAAGAGAATTGTTCTGACGGAAGTGCCTCCAGTTTAAATGAAAAGGAAGGGACAAATGAAGTACAAGATGAAAAGAGACTTTTGAACTCAGCCTCTTTATGAGCAGGAAACAGGCTGGGAAGAATGCTTAGTTGCAATTGAATTTACTTTTGGAAAAGAATGTGAAGATTCAGAGGCAAATACCAGGAGCCCAGAGGGTGGGGCTGAGAGCTGTGGTGAACAAGTTACAAGCTATAGGATTGATCCCTGAAGAAGGAACAAGCAATTCATGCCTGTCTAGATTTCAGAATTACTATGGACCAGTGACACCCCCCCACACACACACTGGTGTGTTCTCTTTTCCACCTTTTTAAACAGGAGCATCTATAGTGGTTTTTCTATGCCTGTCCCATCATTGTACAGTGATTGTATAGTGTGTGTCTGTAGATAACTCATATCTTTAGTTCATAGATCTTAGATCCAAAGGAATGGCACTCAAGGGACTATACCCAAAGAATAACATCTGAGGTGCCTCATCTGCACCTAATCTTGACTTGGATGATGAAATGCTGGACTTCAAGCTGATGTCATAAATTTGGAAGTCTTTGGGGGGAGAAGGGGGTGGGGAGTGATGAATGTATCTTGCATATAGGAAGATTGTAAATTGTTGCCAGAGAGGAATGTGGCAGATTTTATTTTGCAAGATGACCAAAACAATTATCTCCCATCCCAAGAGCTCTTCCTACAGTGTGATCCTAACATCCTTCCCATTATGAGGTGGGTTCCACATTCCTTCTGCTTAAATCTAGGTGGGTTTGTGACTAAGGCAGAAGCGACACTATGTGACTTCCAAGCCTAGATTATAGAAGGCGAAACAGCTTCTGTCTGGTCCTCTTGGATGCTTGCTCTTAGAACCTCTAGAATCATGGGAGGTACAATCACTGTTTTGTATCAAGCCACTGAATTTTGGGGTCAACAATGAGTGGCTGATACAACTGGAATGACAAACAAATATATATAAAGACTAGAGGCCCGATGCACAAAGATTCATGCAAGAATGGGCCTTCCTTCCCTTGGCTGCCAGCACCGCCTTTGCTCTGGCCCAGAGGCACCTTTCCGCCTTCCCATGCTGCCCAGAGGCCCAGAGTGGCTGGGGCGGTGCAGAATGCCGGCGTCATTGCCATGGTGACGATGCAAGCATCCCGCCCCGCCCCTGGCCACTTGGCGCCTGAATATGCAAATTAACCCACCATCTTTGTTGGGTTAATTTGCATACTCACTCCTGATTGGCTGGTGGGCATCACAAAGGTATGGTTAATTTGCATCTTACTATTAGTGTAGATAATTCACTCAATACATTGAGCACTTACACTGTGCCAGGTACTCTTCTAGGTACTGTGGCTAAAGAACAGACTAAAATCTCTGCTCTCATGGGACATACATTCTAGTGGGAGAAATAGACTATGAACATATATGATACGTTAGATAATGATAAATGCTACAGAGAAAATAAAGAAAAGGAAGAGAAATGAACAATAAAGGTGGTGAATGAGTTGCAATTTTAAGTAGAGTGGACAAGAAAGGACTCAGGGAGGTGAGGAAGGGAGTGACCCATGTGGATATCTGTGAGAAGAGAATTCTTTGTAGAGGAAGTAACAAGTTAAAGGGCCCTTGCAGGGATGGAGAGCAAGCCTAAGGAGGGTAAAGAGGCCAGGATGGCTTGGTGGTTGGAGTATGGGGAAGATGAAGGATATGAGGTCAGAGAGATGATGAGGTGGGAGTATATTGCCTTCTAGGCGATTGTGAGGGCTTCTTTTATTCTGAGAGGATTAGGAAGCCATTGGCAGGTTCTGAGTACAGAAGTGACCTGGTCTTAGTTTGAGAAAGGGGGACAGGGGAGAGACAGGGAGATGAGCTATGATGCTATTGCAATGGTCCAGGAAACTGCTTACACTGACTCAGACCAGTAAGAGCAGTGGGCCTGGTTGAGTTTATAGGTAGAGCTGATAAACTGTGGACAGACTGGATAGGAAGAGAGCACAACAGGAGTCAAGGATGACTCCAAAGTTTTTGGCCTGTGTGACTCGGAAGGACGGAGTTGCTATCCATTGTGATGGGGAGACTAAGAGGAGCAGGCTTGGGGTAAAGTATAAGGAACTGGCTTGGATATGTTCATTCTGAGGGTCTGCTGTGCAGAAGAGAGAGGGCTGGGCTAGAGCCATAAATTTAGGGGTCATCAATGAGTGGCTGGTAATGAAGCTGTGAGATTCAATTCTCTAACCATTTAAAATGAGGATTGGGTCTGGAGCTTGACCCCAAGGTCAAAGCTCCTTCCAGAATGCTATGTTGCTTCTCCACACCTCCACAGGCATTCTGAACTTGGATCATTCTGGAGCACTGCCATCCAGCAGGAATGATCAGCTTCTGAAGCTCAGATTGCCTGGTTCACGTGCCACTGCACTACCTCCCTCACACAGCTGTTGAAGATTAAATAAATTAATACACAAAAGATAGACACAGAGGCAGTAAAGCACCAGTCTGTCAAATTACAGCAGGAAGGTTAGGGAGTGTTGGGGAGGGGGGAAAGAGATCAACCAAAGGACTTGTATGCATGCATATAAGCACAACCAATGGACACAAGACACTGGGGGTGGTGGGATGAGGGCATGTGACAGGGGGTAGGGGAGGATGGGGGAAGACCTATGGGGAAAAAAAGGAGATATATGTACTACTATGTGTAATACTTTAAACAATAAAATAAAATTTTAAAAAAAGAGTGGTTCACACATAGAATATGCTCAAGAAATGCATACTTATCAACCAAAGGTGCCTTCCTTTAGCCCAATACTAGCTGATACCAAACGTCAAGCTCATAACCCACTACGGATATTTCCTTCAATCACTTACCTAGTCAGTGGGGCTTACTTTTCTCATCTTAGCACCCCCCAGAAAACACTGTGAAATTATTTTATGAACCAAACCCAAAAGTTACAAAATATGAACAAAATAATGTGCTTAGCTATCTTTTCAAAAGATATTTTAGCAACTCCTGTTTAAAACCCACACAAGAGTGAGTCATAAAACACGTGAAAAGTTAGTTTGATCATCTTTCTCTCAGGACCATTTCTCTCCTCCTCTGCTCCTCAGAGCCTCCTTCCTACGGGACCATCTTCCTTGTAGTCAAATCTACATTAAAAGTATTTGTAATTTATGTTAATATCCATGATTAACAGATTGAAGGCAACCACAAGTTGCTATAAAATAGCAACCCTGAGACTCTAAAAATAAAAATCCCAAACATCTTCCCCTTAGATAGTACCCGGCGGAATATTCAAAGCCATGCGCGCATAAGGAGAATAAAGCAGCACCCTATTATACTCATGGACCAGTGGGGCATGCAAATGACATGACAGAATCGATGCCTCTGAAGATTTACAATCTGGATGGAGAGGAGACAACACACATTCCTGAGATGGATTAAAGAAACATTAGGCATAGAAGGCAGCAAACACCGTCATTTTATAGGCATATAATATTGTTTCATAAAAGGTAAACAGAATTATCTGCGTGGGGGATTATGGATGTTTTTAGTTTTCATTTATGTTCGCTGAAATTTTTGCTATAAGGAATACATTATATTTTTTTGGGGGGGGAATGTGATTTAGTCCAAACATGCTGAAGAGATGGGGACATGGTGGCTAAGGGCATGGGCTCTGAGTCTGGACACCTGCTCTTCCACTAACTGGCCAGGTAACCTTGGACAAGTTACTTAACCTCTCCATGACCACATCTGATCTGTTTAAGAAAAACCAAAGATAATAGTACCGTCTTTTTGAGGATGAAATCATCCATATAAAGGCCTTTGGTAGTGCCTGGTACATAGTCAATACTATATAAGTGCTCCCTATATTATCACATGAGCTGGGAGATACGGCTTTATAAACTGCAGTGCCTGAGAAAGTGCTTAGGAAATGGGTTGAACTTGAGTAAGAACTTTAAAGGTCAGGGGAAGAGATGTTTTAGATAAGGGAGCAACTTGAGAACAGCAGAGACAAGATGTTAAAGCTCAACCCCCTCAGACAAGCAGACAGTGGAATGAGAACCAAATGGAGCATCAACTCACACAAATCCCAGTATTTTCTTTCAAACACAGCCACTCCTAACGGGCTGCAGGGAAGATAATGCCCCACAGGCACACGCATCTAGCTCTTGTTGTTTATCCACCCCTTTATTTTCCACAAAAAGAAGAGACTCAAAGAAGATGCCTTCTAAATGTGTATCACCATTTATTGTAGTTTGCATTAGGAAATGAACAGAGGACATTGTCTGTGGAGGGGGGAAAAAAGGAAAAGAAAGTTTTTGTAGACTTAATTTCTTCAAAACACTTTATGATTTCAAATCCTTTTTTACCCCAAAGGAAATTCGAGAATTCAAGTATGTTACGTAGGGAGCAGTAATACAAAAAGTCTTATGTTTTTGTGCGTGTGTGTGGGTGTTTGCCTGTGTGTGTTTGTACAAGCAGACATCTCTCCACATTTCTTGCACCCCTTTTTTGCTTTGGTAAGGCCAAGCCCCAAAGGACACATCATGTACATGACCCCTGCCTTGAACTCACAGACCCAAGAGTTGAGGAATTTATGTACCCTCCTCACAGGGGAACTGTAAAGGTTTCCAACTGTCACGAAGCATTAAAAACACCAACCTCCCTTCCCCCCAAACCCTAAGTCATTTAATCCTGATAGACGTAAGCATTCCCTTTGCTGCAGCTGCTCTTAGGTTCCAGAGAGGGTTTATGACAAGGATCAGAGCTACAGGATTCTCTTCATTTTGCTTAGAGTTAAAAAAAAAAAAAAATTTAAGGGCCATTTCAAAATAAAAATAAAAACTGAAATTCAAATTCTGAAAATATCTTGCCTTTTTTATTAATCATGTCATCTAACACCAATTAAAAAAACAAATATGTGAATATGATATAAAAATACGATCCCAGGATTAACACTTTGTTGCAGGCACAGTTATCTCACAGAATATATGTTTGGAGAGCCAGGGAAAGGAATTTATTTTTGTTTTTGTTTCTCTTAAAAAAATCCACAGCAGTGCAAGTTGGGGCAGGAGAGGAAGGGAAGGGGAAAGATTCTTTAGCAGCAAAATGTCCAAGGTTCTCTAATCACAATCAAATCAATGGATATTGAATTTAGAAAAAAAACAAAAAGATGGAGGGGACGCTGCCCAAACCCATTCATTATCAATCACTAAAAAACTTCCGCTGCAAAAGCCCCAAATTGTGACATACGAAGGACGCGCTTCGTTACAGCAGCCACCGATCAGTGTGTCCCTCGAGCGTTGGACCAGGGCTGTCACTTAAATATATGTACAGGAAGTGGGCTCCTTCTCGTTCATGTCCTTGCAGATGGCCACCGCTTGGTCGCGTTGGGAGGGCTCTCGGTGTCGTCGCCACGTCTGGCCTCCACATGTGAAGAGCAGTTCACCACCGATGCTGCTTCTGCTTGCCTCGCTGGCTGTGGCTGCTGCGAGCAGAGGGTGGACAAGGGACGTTTAATGATCACTGTTCTGCTTCTCTCTCATCCAGGCGTGAATCTGCTCTTTCAGTTCTGGCACTGAGAAAAGAAAAGGGGAGGATTAATGCCTTGATGGAAGGGCTTTTCCAGAGAGATGATGCTCGTTGTTGGTATAAATGGAAAGGAAGGCCATTCATTCACTCAGTGCAATGAAGACGGAAGAAGGAAGAAGCAGGACATGAGAAGGACTAGACTTCTACAGTGAAAAAGAACAAGGAATGCTTCGTGTCTTCTCCACTAAGTGTCATAGGCTAGGGAGAGTTTCTGGATTTGATAAGTTCCCCCTCTGATTAATCTCCAACACTGGATTTTGGCCGCCACATTTGTTGCTGCCGCAGGCACCGCCTCCAAGCCCTGCACCCTGTACCTGGTTCCAGCATGCTCTCGGTCAGCGTCTGCCGGTTGAAGGGGTCTGTGGGGGAGTTGAGCAGGTGCCGCAGAATGATGGAGCGGTCCATGATGGTGCCGGAGGGCAGCCGCACGGGGTCAGTCATCAGGGTGTCCATCAGAGGGTCTACAGAGACAGAGCAAAGCAACTTCTAACATAACAGGACCTACAACCGGAAACAAAACCAAGCCCCTCCTGCCAGGGAGAAGTAACACACATGTCCATATGAATAGCAGCCAAATGGGCCCCAAGTTTTGAGGGAAAGTGACCTCTTATCAGCCACTGCTGGGAGGAAAGAAGAGAGAAGGTTGGGCCAGACAGCTTTCGTTCGGGCTTCTCAGGATTCTTTGGAAACGCCAATCCCCACTTGTACTAGTAAGGGTGAGGCGGGCCTTAGGGTCTTCAGGGTTTTACCTGGTTTGAAGTCAGGCTAAGGACCTTTTCTCGTCTTTTAATTTACAATATGAGCTAAAAGCAGGCAAATGCAAGTTCAGACAAAGTGCCCCAGAAAGCAACCACAGCACACCAGTAACAAGTTGGAAGCACAGGACGTCCGTCCTCTTTTCTGTTCCTGTTTCCAGTGAACTCAAAGCAAAGGACAGGGCATGAGAAAAGCGGGCCACTTGCCTCGGAACTCGTCCGGAGCGTCGCTGTAGTCGATCTCGGCCCGCGCGTTTTTGGCCACTATCTCCTCCACCTTCTCGGCGAGGAGTTTAAACTTCTCTATCGCGATGGTGGATTTGATCCCTGCCTTCCGCATCTTCGAAATAACTTCTTCAAACAACTCTTTGCTATAGGATCTCTGTGGATGAGGAAAGACAATGTAAGATGTAAATATAGTGTAAGGGGGGAAAAGTAAGCTGCAGAAAATACCCAAAGTATGATCTATTTGTGTGTTTTCTAAAAAAAAAAGTCCTAAAATTATAATGTGTATATGCAAATACTTTTACATGACTATCTATATATATAAAAAGCCAGTGACCAGAATGCTGTAATGATCAGAATGACCAGTTGCTATGACGCCCACTGTGGCCAGCGAACCAGCCTGATCAGGGGGTGGGGCCGGCCAGCCAACCTCCCCCAGCCCCTCCCCGCAGCTGGCACCGCCCCTGATTGGCCTCTCCCACACCAATAGGGGGCAGGGCGGCCGGCCAACGTCCTGCAGCCCTTCCCCCTGGCTGGCCCTACCCACAATGGGCCCCCACCACCCCGATGGGCCCACAGCCCCTCCACTGGGCCGGTCCCGCCCCTGATCGCCCCCTCCACCCCAATCAGGGGCAGGACTGGCCGGCCAACCTCCTGTAGCCCCTCCTCCCGCCCAGCCCTGCCCCACCCCCAATCGGCCTATGGCCCCTTCCCCCAGTCAGTTCTGCCCCTGATCAGCCCCCCGACTCTGATCAAGGGCAGGGCCAGCCGGGCCACTGCCCACAGCCCCTCCCCATGCCAGATCCCACCCCCGATCATCCCCCACCACCCCAATTGGCCCGCGGTGCCTCTCCCCAGCCAGCTCCACCCCCGATCGGCCTCCTCCCCCCGACCCCCGACACTAATCGGGGTTGGGGCTGGCCGGCCAACTGCCCACAAACTCCCCACAGCTGGCCCCACCCCCAATCAGTCCTCCCACCCAAATTGGGGGCAGGGCCTGCGGGCCAATTGCCCTCAGCCCCTCCCCCGAGCTGGCCTGGCCCTGATGGGGCCCTGATCAGGGAGGGCCAGCCGACCAACCTCCCACCGTCTCCTCCTCCTGACAGGCCTGGCCCTGATCCGCCCTGATTGGGGGTGGGCCAGCTGGACCCCACCTGTGCACAAATTCGTGCACTGGGCCTCTAGTAATACATAAACACGGGATAGTACACACCAAACTGTACAAGGTCATCACCTCTGGAGAGGGCTTCAGGATTAAGGGAAATGAGGGGAATTTGGAAATGTTTGAATTATTTTTACAGCAAGCCTGCATTTCTTTTTAAATTTAAATATTAAAGAGAAAAAACGAGTCTATTTCGGCCCTTGCAAGGCACTGTGCTCTAGCAGCATGAGAGGAGGTAAATGTGGTGAAAACAAAGAACTTACATATGTGAGTAATATCTCAATAAAGCTGTTATTTTTAAGAAGTACTTACATTTCCCCCATTTTAACCTTTGGATGAGGTTAAGGGTGAGGAACCTTCTAGAATGCCTACCGATGTTTAAACTGAGATGTGAGATATGAACTGGATAAAAGTGTGAACAGAAATGGGAAGACAGGACAGAGCATGGAACTTTGGGGCATTTTACGTAGAGAGCAGAGAGGTTGAGAACAGGGGCTCAGGGAGGCTCTGGGACCTGCTCTACCCCACTAACTTCACACGCGCTACGTGAACTCTCCGTGCCTCATTTCAAAAGGAGGACTCTAGCCCTAACTGGTTTGGCTCAGTGGATAGAGCGTCGGCCTGCAGACTGAAAAGTCCCAGGTTCGATTCCGGTCAAGGGCATGTACCTTGGTTGCAGGCACATCCCCAGTAGGAGGTGTGCAGGAGCAGCTGATCGATGTTTCTAGCTCTCTATCCCTCTCCCTTCCTCTCTGTAAAAAATCAATAAAATATTAAAAAAAAAAAAGGAGGACTCTAACTAAACCTGCATCGTAGGATTTTTGAGGATCCAAGCAGTAAAAACATGGAAAGTGGTTAAATCTGGTGTTCAGTTAGGAAGAATTAGTTATTTTATGTTCACATGGTGAGGACAGAGAAGAGGAGGGAGGAGATTGCTGGGAAGTCCAGGGTACAGCTGGGTGTGGCTGGGCTACATCGGGAGCCAGATGTGGTCACAGGGACACAGGGAGAAGGGGAGGGAAGAATGTGGAAATAACCATCGAGGTTTGAAACCTGGAAGACCAAAGTGAAGGCAGCACTAAAGCTGAGGCTTTGGGATGACAGCGTGGCTTCTCTGAGAAAATGGGGCTCTTTCTGGGAAGGTCACGGACTTGTGGAATGAAGCCCCGAGCTATATCTGAGTCCAGACCGCAATGGGAGGTGGACCTGGGAGGCTAATCTTGCCTTTTAGGCCGAAGGAAAACGGCCACTTCATCTCCATTTACAGCAGACAAGTCCCCTGGCAGCTATGCTCACGATTCCCACTTATGTACTAAAAATGTCTCAAACCATATTTTGAAAAGTATCACCTTCCTTGATTTCAAGTGGGGAATTCAGGAACAGATGGCTATGTAATCGCATGGATCTGCCAGGAAACCCAGAACAGCAAATTCAAGTCGCCAGGCAGCAGCCTGACCCCAGACTCCCTCTGAAACGGCGGCGACCCTGGCACCGACCTGGTCGTCAGCGATGGCTTTAGCGAACCGCGCACAATCTAGCTGCAAGTAAATATCTGTCAGTTGGTCCAACAGCTTCTTTGGTTCAAAGCCGTATTTCTCGGGGTTTTCAACTTTCAGGTCACGGCACTTGGGACCACAGAGTTGCTGAAGATTGAAGTTCAGCATTGCAGCCAGTCGGGGTCCAAGTTCCTAGGAAATCACAGGATAATAGGACAATTCATGCTGTTGAGACAAGTGAGAAGGACCAAAAACTCCCATTTCAGTGGAGCAACAGGAATTGGCTGGATTCATCTTCAAAGAATCCCTGGTAAGTGCTGTGAATCATCAGCTGAAGAAAAACACTGAATTCAAAAATGTTTTACTCTCCATTTCCAATCCCATCATTCTAATACTTAAGAGAGTGTTGTACGTTGGTGGGATATTTATAAATACCAACAAAAGGCAACCTTTTCTATAAAGTCATGCTTTTAATTATAAAAACAAGGATCATTCTAAATTTGCAAGAAACGGGTAAAAGAGGGAAAATCATTCGTAATTCCATCATCATAACACAAATCATAAGTTTTTGAACATGCTCTGTAGGCCATCACTTTATGCATTACTTCTGTATGAATTTCAAAAGTCCCTGGCAGTTCAGGCAGTACCCGCCATTCTTTACCTATCAGGTGCCAAGAGGAGAGAAATGCAAAGAAGTAGAAGATAAAATTTATGCCTGAGCAGTTTTAAATGTAGCCAGTGAGACAGAGCCGGCTTAAGTGAAACAGCTGGACTACAGCAATCATGCAATAACCCCATGAGAGGACACAGCACCTACTCCAGCTGGGCACACACTGCTGTAAGCAAACCTGACACAGGGACATGTGGCTGAGAGGGTAAAAGCTGCCCTTTGGGGGCGAGGCTTTCCTTAAATGCAATGACTGGGTTTACACAAATTCAACTCAGCTCAGGAACCTGCTTTTCAGGAACCGGCTTTTGCAGAAAGTAAAGTGCGCCTGTATTTAATCAGGAATCTGTGGGATAAGCAGGGAGAAGAACAGGAGAGAGCTGGAAACCTGTTTTCCTCTGGAAGTGGGAGTTTTGTGTAGTGAAGGAAAAGCACACAGCAACGCAGGCGCAGGCGCAGCCCGGGCAGAAGACCAGCCCAGGTCGATGTGCAGGTCCTGAAACACGTTCATTTCAATGGACATGAACAGACTAGGCTTAGCTTTCGATCATTTCCTCTGAAAAGTGAAGGCTATGGAACTAAATACGGCCTCATGTTAATTTAGTCTTAAATGGTTTTTATGTTTCCTACCTTTTAACTATCAGTGGCACTGCCCTTGGGGTCACTGAACAGAAAACCAAACACGGTCACAGTAGGGACGGGCAAACTGCCAGCCGTGGCCGAAGCCAGCCTGGTGCCTGCTTCTGTAGTCTCTAACGTGCACCGTCTGTGGCTGCTTTTGCAGGGCAGGGCAAAGCCGAGTAGCCGTGGCAGAGACCGTGTGGCCCACGTGCCTGAACTATTCACTGTCCGGCATTTACAGGTAAAGTTTAAGCCTCTTTTCTGCCTTCCTCACTACCCTTTGTCCTGGCCACACTGTAAAGTTTCTAAACCGTGGGTGGGGGTGAAGGGGGTGGGGGGGCTCAGGTGCAGCAAAGCGGCGATCTTCGGTGATGTTGCTCAGCTTCAATTTCAGAAACAGGACGAGGTCTCATGCATCATGTCAAGGCCAAACATTCTGACAACCTTTGATCTATCATAAACCTAATTATGACTCTCATTAACCTTTGGCTTCTTGACTGTCACAAAGCTACACCTAAGAGAATCAAAGATCTTATACATTATCAACTACTTCTACTTAATGGTCTCTAATTTCCAATTGATGTCACCTTACTTTTCCTCTAAATAAAACACAGGAGTCCATAATGATAAAAACATGTCATAGCTTCAACATTAACAACCCAAAGTGCTGTCTAAGCAGAAAGTGAATTCCTAAGTTAACTTGGAAGCGACCACTTGTGGACTTCAGCCTATCAACAGCGCTGTGTGTATCAATGAGCCTCGGTGGGGAAAAATCAGCAACAGAATTTCACTCGTCAGTGACTGTGACACTGAGCCTTCCACACTCCATTCAGTTACAAGTGACAGAGTCTGAACGTGAAATCCAACAGACACAACATAACCCCCGAAGTCTCTACTCACCGGCCTGAGGAAGGGCTTCTGGACCTGCTTCGTGAGGATGTGGAACATGTCCACGGTTTCCGTTGCCAGGGCAAGATAGGAGCGTGACACCCGCTCGTCCTGAGCCAGCTGGGACTGCCGGGCCTGCTGCTGGTCCTGGGGAAAGTGAGCAGAGGCCAAACAAATCTCAGGACTAGTCCCCAGCTCATCGACACGCCACGAGGACGGGAAAAAAGTCCGCTCATAAGTGGAAAAGCGCATCGCAAAGCCAGCGTCCTTAGGGAATGACAAGACAGCCCAGCCTCGGGAACCCTCCAGGTCACTGAAGCTTTCCTGTCCGCATCAAACTCTTTAGGACTTTGAGTAAGGCGACTGTGGCACAACATTTAACTCACACAAGACGCAGTTTCCTTTGTGATAAAAGAAATCACCATCGCCCTAACCGGTTTGGCCCAGTGGATAGAGCGTCAGCCTGTGGACTCAAGGGTCCCAGGTTCAATTCCGGTCAAGGC
This sequence comes from Plecotus auritus, assembly GCF_963455305.1. NCBI lineage: Eukaryota > Metazoa > Chordata > Mammalia > Chiroptera > Vespertilionidae > Plecotus > Plecotus auritus. The sequence continues at coordinate 5,679,011 of NC_137771.1, read as the reverse complement.
CATGTACCTTGGTTGCAGGCACATCCCCAGTAGGGGGTGTGCAGGAGGCAGCTGATAGATGTTTTTCTCTCATCAATGTTTCTAACTCTCTCTCCCTCTCCCTTCCTCTCTGTAAGAAATCAATAAAATATATTAAAAAGAAAAAAAAAAAAGAAATCAACTTCTTCGCAGGATGAAATAAGTGAATCTTATGTCGTATCTGATACGTGTTCATTTCCCTTAATAAAGACTTTTACTTAGTCAGCATTGCTTTAAAAACATGTGATATGATACTGAAACCTGTGGGTTCTGTACGTGCAGGAGGCAACCAATAGGTATGTCCCTTACATCAATGTTTTTTCTCTCCCTTCTTCCCCCTCTTCCACTTTCTCTAAAAATCAGTATCCTCAGGTAGCCCTAGCTGGTTTGGCTCAGTAGATAGAGCGTCAGCCTGCGGACTGAAAGGTCCTGGGTTTGATTCCGGTCGAAGGCACATGCCTGGGTTACGACCTTGATCCCCAGTAGGGGGCCTGCAGGAGGCTGCCAACTGATTACTCTCTCTCATCATTGATGTCTCTATCTCTCTCTCCTTTCCCTCTCTCTGAAATCAATAAAAATGTTTTCTTAAAAATAAAACACACACACACACACACACACACACACACCCCTCAGGTGAAGATTAACAACAAAAGGATGGAGCCTAGAGGTTCTGCTGAGAGGGAAAGGAATGAGGGATGACACAGGGGTGCTGAACCAGAGCAACGGCAGGGTGTGAGAGTGGGCAGACCTGGCGAGGTCTGGAGGGCTACCCAGCGTTCAGTTGACACAAGTTAAGCTTGAGGTCCCTATGAGACCACTAGGCAGAGAGGCAGGTCAACAGCAGTTACAGAGTCAGGAGAGACCTGAGCCGGGAAGACACATTCTGAGTCCTCAGAATACAGACAGTTAAAGGCTTGGGACAGAGGAAATCACCCAGCAGTGATTTTCAACGGGGGCACCAGGCCACACGCAGCGGTTTCTCGCTGCCTGCAGACTCAGGGAGGAGGGCCCATCACTGACATTAAATGGGAGTGAGCCAGAGATGCTAAATGTCCTGCAGTGTATGGGACAGTCGTTCATAATAGAGAGTTATTATTATATCAAAATTCTACTAGATTCAAAATACCAACCAGAACCCTCCGCAAACACCGACCCAGGGAGTAAGTGTGGAGAGTAACGGGGGCTGGGCACCAGAGCACAGGGGGAGCAGGCAGGGAGGTGGAAGGTGGGAAGTGACTTCTAAGTCAAAGGGAGATGATTTCTGAAACTGCACTTGTTAGGGATTATTTATGACCCTTTTCCACCCATTAACCCGGACAAAACCATATTATCTGTTCAGTTGTCTCAAACAAGTGCTATTAAGCACTGACTGTGAACAAGATAATGTGCAAAGACCCGGATCCCAACATCTACAATACAAGCTGGTCCAGGAGAAGCCTCATAAGTGGATGATACACTGGCGTAGACAAAGCGGAGACTTTGCAGTGACACGGATGGGGGAGGCCAACCAGAATGTCAATACGTGACATCAGCAGTAGCTGGCAAGGAAGGGCCTGGGAACTGACCGGGACCATCCACACGGCTGCAGTGAATGTCGGGGCGGGGCAGTGGGCCGTCCGTGGCAAGATATGATTTCCTCATGGAACCTGGCAGAACAGCCTCTTTGCCACGAGTAACTGAATAGAAAAGCGAAGATCAATTGAAAGAAAACCCCAATGGAACCCCGAGTGATCACCCAGATGCCACTCCTGTCTCGCGGACAGGATTTGAGATGTATTCCTAGTCACTTTCATAAATCTTAATAACATATTCAGACAATAAAAGCTCTTCTCCAAAAAGCCCTTAAAATGCAAAGGCCCAAGTTCTGGACACCAGGAGGACTTGGTCATCACTTCTTAGCTTCAGAGCAAGTGTTTACGTTTCCTCCTGCCCAAACCTGGGATTAACTTCAGGGAAGCCCACAGCTTCCCGCCAGGCTGTGCGGGCCCCGTGCTCACCCGGGGCAGCTGCTCCCACTGCTCTTTGTTCTTCATCTCCTCTTGCACCTCGTGGATCCGCTTCAGGGACTCCAGACTTTCATCGAGCAAAAACGTCGTGTCATTGATCAGCATGTTTATATAGCGAACGAACTGCTTCCCAGAGCTGCAAGGCAATGATATGGGACATGGTCACACAGCTCCCTCCACCAAAACGCCGCAGCAGGTCCCAGAGAAGAGGGCCACGCGCGTCGCCCTGCAAGACCTTGGCACAACTTGAACACCATGAAGGTCAGGAACTGCAAGTCTCTCCTTAGACCGTGTTGCCCTTTGAAATTAATCATGATGAGCTCACCCAGTGACGTGCTGGGGACACCTTGCACGACTCATGAGAGCCAGTTGCTAATATTTTAGAATTCTGTGAGCAGATTCCCGTGGCAGCGTAAATTTGGCAACAGTGGAAGTGTTTATACTCTAGAAAACCAGCACATGCTGATATCTTTTCCCTTCAGAGAGGAGGTTTACCAGCATAGCCCTGGCTCATTCCCGCAATGATTCTAAGCAGAGAAAACACTCTTCCAGGCTAGGAAAAAAACATGCTTAAATTCACCAGGATAAAAGAAAGCACAAATAATTACCCACCTATAAGAGACAAGAGAACGTCGGACAGTTATTCCCATTATAAAGAAGACACACTGGAAAAAAACTGGAGCTTAGCCAGCGTGGCTCAGCAGTTGAACATTGGCCCAGGAACCAGGAGGTCATGGCTCGATTCCAGGTCAGGGCACATGCCCAGGTTGCGAGCTCGATCCCCAGTAGGGGGCATACAGGAGGCAGCCGATCAGTGATGTTTTTCTCTCTCCCTAACTCTCAAAAATCAATAAAAAAAAAAAAAACTGGAAGCTGTACCACTGATAGAGTGGGCCATTACCTTACTACAGAGAGCTCGAAGCTTCCAGCCCATGGCACTGTCCTGTCACCTGTTCTAATGCAGGGACTCGCTGGTGACGGAGATGGCCTGGCCTACCTGTTAGGCTATGGAAGGTCAGGAGAGAGAAGGAGGGCTACACTTCAGGACCTCCCACCGAGCATCGGGGCTGGCCAGCCCAGCCTGGGGCACAGAAGCCCCCGTGACAAGGGCGGAGCCTGGACTCCAGGAACATGGAAAGTTCCCGAGCCCCACACAGAACCAGCTGTGGGCCTGCCTGGTTTCCTACGCTGCTGCCAGGCTTCCGCTGGAACATAATTCTGACCAGAAGCGCAGTCCATGGAAACAAAGAATTACCTCACAGTTTCCTTTGCAGAAAGCTATTTAGCAGATGGTGACTCCACTGGAAACATGTACATCATTGACTAGTAACTCAGTTAACGAGGGACCGCCAGACCCGATCCAAGATCTGACAGGGACTGCAAAGAAAGGCCCAAGCAGATGGGATAAAACTTCTCCTGGAGAGTAAGGTGCGAGTTCAACCTTCTGCCTACCTTTCTTTCAAAGGAAGTTAGACGGAATCACTAATGTCAGGTTCAAGTAGGTGCTAAAATTTCAGGGGGCTAATGAAAAGTCCTTAACCAATGCTTAGCAGCCGTGGGCAAACTACGGCCCGCGGGCCGGATCCGGCTGTTCTATCCGGTTCTCTTGCTCTCCCCTCCGCTCCTTTACTTTGAATTTATATTAGTTCACACAAACACTCCATCCATGCTTTTGTTCCGGCCCTCCGGTCCAGTTTAAGAACCCATTGTGGCCCTCGAGTCAAAAAGTTTGCCCACCCCTGGCTTAGAGCCTTACTACAAATACAAAGAACGACACTTCAAATGACAGCCCTAATCTAACTGCTTCTGAGCCTCAACTCCTCCTAACATTTCCAGCGCTGCAGCTTGATATCATGTTCAAGAACACAGTAAGATCTCGCTGCAGTCATTCCAACAACTTCCGTTAACACTGTAATCACGAAACCATTAACACATCATCTCAGAATAACTATAGATTCTTTCCGTAAGTACGCCATCCCCAAAGGTATCTTGACCAACCTAAAGTTCAGCAATATCTCGTAAGCACAGACATTCAGATAACCTGCTCACGTTCAGCGGTACCTTCTGGAAACTTGAAGGAGGCTGAGACAAGGCCACAGCAAGAGCCTGGCTGTGAAGGCTTTGAAGCAGCCACTCTCCCTGGGATTTGCAAGAGAGAAAGCAGTGACATTGGGGGCGCAGTACTCACTTGAACTCCTCCATGAAGGTACCGTGGTGAGCTATGTTTTGCCAAAGGCTTTTAAAAATGGTGCTAATGTGATAGCGAATGGTGAACTTGTCATAGAACTCGCTGGTCGCTCCAGTATGCTCGACATCTAATAAAGAAAGACACACGTGTCATATGTAAATTGACTGGAAGGACACAGAAAAAACGTTCATAGATTCTCTGTTGAGTGCAGGGATTATCAATGATTTTTATTTTCTTCTTGGTATTTTCTATATTTTCCAGTACATTTTTTGTGACTAAAACAGCTAGACACCTGCTGACCTCACCCTGCCTGCTTGCTGGCTGCCATCCCACCTTGCACTCTGGCTGCTTTTTTACTGATTCATTAAGCTGCCCGGCCTCAGGGCCTTTGCACCTGCTGCCTCCTTGGCCTGCCACTGTGGCTGAGATCCTCAAAGACTCACTCTCTCTTTTGTCTCATTTTCAAGGTTACCCCAAGTCCTCTTCTCAGCGACCCTCCCTGCCTAGCTTCTCAAAGGAGCACCACGCCTCCCCCCACCCCACACCCACTATGAGAGTATATTATTTATGGGTCAGCGTCTGTCTCCCACCTGGAACATCTGACGCAGGGTAGCAGGGATTGTGACATCTTCACCGATAGGCCCTAGCATCAAACCCAGCCCATCACACACAGGAGCTTCAAAAGCATGTGCTGAACTAGTGCCTGGTCTACGTGGGCTAAGGCTGGCCTTGCTGACTAGGTCACTTGGGAAGAGGAGTCTTGAAATAAGTCACCGCCGAAACCGGTTTGGCTCAGTGGATAGAGCGTCGGCCTGCGGACTGAAGGGTCCCGGGTTCGATTCCGGTCAAGGGCATGTACATTGGTTGCGGGCACATCCCCAGTGGGAGGTGTGCAGGAGGCAGCTGATCGATGTTTCTAGCTCTCTATCCCTCTCCCTTCCTCTCTGTAAAATATCAATAAAATATATTTTAAAAAAAATAAAAAGAAAAGAAAGAAATAAGTCACCAGTGTTCCTCCAAGTTCTGAGTAGCAGACTTTTGAGAGCTGGTCCTTACAAATAAATACTCTTATTTTGAAACTGAACTTTACTTTTGAAACAAAAATTTGATCTGAAGCATTTCCTAAGCTAGCCTATTCTCCCTGGGGTGCAAAAAGGTGCTTGTTCTGTATCTCAGTCTCTCACAGGCAACCAATAGGTCCAGGAACCAGGATGCTGCATCCCCTTTAATTTGCAGGCGTGTTCAGGGTCAGGACCTGCATCCGCAGGCCTCAGCAGGGTGTGATGGGCATGCGGGGAGTGTGTGTGATGCCCCCCTGCAGGCCCTCTGGCGCCAGTGCCTTGGTAACAGTGGGAGGAACATCACAGCAGCCAGGAGCACCTGTGCTACAGCCCAGCTGCCGGGGCTGCTGCCACTCGCTAGCTGCTGACCTTCAGCAAGCTTCCTGACCTTTCTAAGCTTCGGTTTCCTCATTTGTAAGATGGAGATATTTATAGCGCCCATCTGAGGCCTGTGGTTGGGATTAAGTGCAAGGATCAGTAAGGATTCACTAAGTGGTGGCTATTCTTAGCGGGGTATCATCTGTCCATGACCACAGAGGTGTCCAGGGCCAGAGGGCACACTGTCTGGTGGGAGGGGAGGGGGAAGAGCACCCGCCCGCCCGCTCCTAGGACCTTCGCAGCAGGGACCCGCCAGGCCCAGCACGGGTCTCGCCGGGGAGGCCCAGCTCCATCCCACACACCTCCACACCCCCGTTTCTTACCCAGAAGTCAGTGACAGTTGCAGGCACAGGGTACAAAATACATTTAACTTTTTTAGTTTTAATACTAACAATACCATGTTTAGAAAATTTTAAAAGTTCAGGTAACAAAAAACAAACAAAAAAAAAGAAAGAAACTACTCATAATTCTCAGGGACCCAGTAGCACGTGCTCTGCTCCCAGGGGGCTACTGAGCGACACGTGTTCGTGGATGTCAGCCTGTTTGGTAACAGGTTAGAGTAACCTTAGCACTGGCTTTAGAGGGCCCTGTCTGCCCGTCTACCCAGGAACCCACCTGTATAAAACTTCATCAGGGAGGGGACCAACAGTTTGGTGGAGAGAGGATGGTTCTCAATCATTTCAAAGAACTTCTGGGTTCGTGGCTGAACGGCAGGGTTGGTCATAAACATGACTTCTACCAGTTTGGCCACCAGGTACGGATTTCGGATGTAGTTCTGGTTGCACAACATCACGACGAGGAACATCACAACGTCCTGAGTGCAGGGCTCGTAGAGCACCTGAGGCGAGTATCTGAGGGGCGAGAGGAGGGCGCGGTAAAGCCCCGAGGCTCAACCTGGGTGGGCGCTGGTGCCCTCCGCAGGGGAGGCGGCCACAGGTCCAGGACCCAGGATGCCGAATCCCCGTTAATTTGCTGAGTGTAAGGTGACTATTCATATCATAACTAGATAGATTTAAAATCCATCCTGTCTACTGGTCACAACATTTTAGACTAACTTATTATGTTTTAGAAAATAAACCAAAGCTGTGATTAAATCATCTCATGGATTTCAAAGATCTTCACTACCCAAACACTTAAAAGATACTTTAATAGAGTTAGTTATTTTCATTTTAAAAAGTCAGTTATGAACTCAACCCATTACTTTGCTACCTTTCTCCCATTCTCCCATTGATAAAATTTTGGTACAAAACACAGATGTGGTTATTTCTGGCTTTTGAATGTTCACTCAGATATTGATAAACCGCTCCTACTGTGCCTCAGAAACACATTCTCCATCATTAGAAGTTCAACTCCATTTTCACAGAAGACATTATTACCAGCATTGTTAATCCTCTTCGCCTCTGAGATATTATTGGGATTGGCCTGGTGCCACAGTTTGGATTTATTTTTCCAATCTCCAGGCAGCAGTTAAAGCAGTGACACAAAATTTCAGGCATAAAATGGACGTTTGTAATATAATTAATCACAGAATATACACAAAACATATAAAAACATATATAAGTTCTATGTACTATGGTAAAGACACTTACTGTACAATAAAAAATAAAAATTCAGCAATATCTTCTACATAAAACTCAGGCAATGCTGCAAACGCCTTGGGGACGTCTGAACTTAAAGGCAGTGTTACACTGTCAACGAGAAGAAAGCACAGGTTACAGTTGAGACCACAGTGCTGGCCGCACTTGAACACGTCCCACGCCCGCAGAGGGCCCCCTCAGCAGGGGCGCACAGGCTTCATAACAATAACACGGTAACGATAAGCTGTACAGGTGAGCATACAAGGTCAACAACGCTCTCAGCTCAACCATAAAAAGTTATCTCTAGCTTTTTTTAAAAAATTGATTTCAGAGAGGAAGGGAAAGAGAGAGAGAAACATCAATGATAAGAATCATTGATCAGCTGCCTCCTGCATGCCCTGCACTGGGGAACGAGCCCGAAACTCCGGCATGTGCCCTGACCAGAAATCGAACTGTGACCTCCTGGTTCGTAGGTCAATGCTCAACCACTAAGCCAAGCCAGCCAAGCTTATCTCCAGCTTTTAGCTTCCAATTTATAGATTCCATTTTCTATTGATCAAAGATTGATAAAAATAGCCGAAACCGGTTTGGCTCAGTGGATAGAGCGTCGGCCTGCGGACCGAAGGGTCCCAGGTTCGATTCCGGTCAAGGGCATGTACCTTGGTTGCGGGCACATCCCCAGTGGGAGGTGTGCAGGAGGCAGCTGATCGATGTTTCTCTCTCATCGATGTTTCTAGCTCTCTATCCCTCTCTCCCTTCCTCTCTGTAAAATATCAATAAAATATATTAAAAAAAAAAAAAAAGATTGATAAAAATAAAGCCAATTTTTACAAAGCACTATGTCAAAATTAAAATTGCAACTGTTGACATTCCCTTATTACTGTAACAAATTACAGGGAAAATATTGATTAATATTACATACTCTACATAAGCACAATCTGGGAATTGAAAAATAAATTATTTGTTTTGTGTTTTGCTTTTTAATCCTTACCTGAGGATATTTTCCCATTGATTTTAGAGAGAGTGGAAGAGAGAGGGAAAGACAGAGAGAAACATCAATGTAAGAGAAAGACATTGATTGGTTGCCTCCTGCACAAGCCCCAATCAGGGCCCTGGCTGGAGAGGAGCCTGCAACCAAGGTATGTGCCTCTGGCCGGAATCGAACCCAGGACACTTCGGTCCACAGGCTGATGTTCTATCCACTGACCCAAACTGGCTAGGCCAGTGGTCGGCAAACTCATTAGTCCACAGAGCCAAATATCAACAGTACAACGATTGAAATTTCTTTGGAGAGCCAAATTTTTTAAACTTAAACTTCTTCTAACGCCACTTCTTCAAAATAGACTCGCCCAGGCCATGGTATTTTGTGGAAGAGCCACACTCAAGGGGCCAAAGAGCCGCATGTGGCTCGCGAGCCGCAGTTTGCCGACCACGGGGCTAGGGCGAAAACGAATTCTTGATGAGGGGAGGGGAGGGTTTGGGTTCCACTTGTGGACTGTGAAGAGCAATACATTGAACACAGCCCAGACGAAGAGGAAGGGCACACTCACTCGGGGTAGGCAGGGTCCAGGATGCGGAGCAGCAGCTGAATGAGAAGGCCATAGAAACTCAGACATCTTCGCAGGAAGCTCTCGTCAAGTAAACCAGCGTCAGCGCAGGCCTTGCATCGTACCAGTTTCTGTGGGAGCAGGTGTGGCCCAGCCATGGTTAGTTGGCAGCTGAGTACCTGCAGCGAGCGGGGCGGGGCGGGGCGGGCCAGGAGAGGGGAGCCTGCGGCACCCACAGCTTCCCCGCTAACTAGCTTGGGACGCTGGTCGTGTTCTAAGAAAAACAAAAGCTATGCCACACAGACACTGGACGCACAGCTCAGAGGCAGCTCACTGCTGTCATATGTGAGTAACTCGGGGAGCTCTTTGGGGGCCAGGGAATGATTAGTGGGAAGAAGCCAGACAAATCTGCATCTGAGTTCCGGGTCACCACTTATGAGCTGCCTTTGGGGAAAATGCTTGTCCCCCCACCTCAGAGGATCGCTGTGAGAATAACACACACGCACATGCGCACACACTGACACGTTAATTTAAACAGTTTATGGACTCCTTGAAGCGTTACCTTTGGAGAGCTTAAGGGTTCTGCAGACCCCAGCATTACTAATGTCAGGTTCGGGTAGGTGCTAAAATAAGAGCCCCTGCCTTATTCTGCATCTCAAGGAGGTCGAGTGTCTTCGTAAAACTAAATAAGACCTTAACGTGTGACAGAAATCCAAGCCAGATGAAATTTCTACACATTATTTTACTAATCAACAGAAAGCACGACCAGCTAACACTCAGCTTTTTAATTTGAATATAAACATAAGAAAAATGCCTAAATTTGCTATCTGCGCTAAACCTTTTTAAGCTGTGTTCACGAGCGGAAATCTTTCCATCTCCAGTTAGTTCTGTGTGCTGGATCATTTTCAATTAAAAATGAAGAATGAGGAGGTGCAAAAGAAAGAAATCTTTCCACGACCACAAATCTACTTTGTCACGCACCATGAACATGCATGACTGGAAGGAATGATGTGTGTTTTGGGGACAGGATTGCAGGGTTGGGGGTAGTAGGTGGGGAGGGCACTGCCCAAGGTAGGAAAGGGAGGAGATGCTAAACTGAGGATGATAAAATCAACTAAAAATTCATGATGTCATTGGCATAGCGCTTGACAGATTGTCATGAGGGTTAAATATTATATAGATACATGTAAACGATCAACAAGTTTTAGATGCACCATTTTACCTCGGGGGGTGGTGAAGTGGGAGGGGGAGAATAATGAAGAAAAAATAAGGACAGGAAACTGCTCACTCAAGGCACATATCCTGCTGGGAAATACACTATTATGAGGCTGGTTGATACTTATCCGGATTAACAGTACAGACCTTAAGCTGAGTTTTGCAGCGCTTCAGCATTTCACGGTGTCTAGTTGCCAGTGGGGAATCTTTCCATTGGCTTTCGTTATTTTTCAAATCTTCCACGGTTCTGAAATCAAAGACTAATGGTCAAATGGAAAGAAAACACACAGACCCATTATCCATCCTATCTGCTCATTTTGACCATTTCATTGACTCTCAGACACACACTTCCCCCCCAATTTTAGCATTTCTAAAACCAGAGAATGTCTTACAATCAATGGCACGTTATGGTTTAATTGGCAGCATTTTTCTTTCTTATTGATTGATGACACTTAATTTATTCATTCACTTATTTAATATATTTTTATTGATTTCAGAGAGGAACGGAGAGGGAGAGAGTGATAGAAACATCAATGATGAGAGAGAATCATTGATCAGTTGCCTCCTGCACGCCCACGACTGGGAATCGAACCAGTGACCTCTTGGTTCCCGGGTTGACGCTCAACCACTGAGCCACACCAGCCGGGCTCCTGATGACACTTCAGATGTGATGAAATACAGTAACCTCTTTTAGAAGGAAATACATGGTCCCCTTGTTTTTCTTGGAGGGAGAAAAAGAGGTCTCAAGAAAATTCAAGGTTACTATGCCTACTCAATTACCCCAAACAAAAGGCGAAAAGGCGACTTCGCTGATGGCTTTTCCTCCTTTGCTTTTACAATCGTCGCCTCTGCTTGGAAGACCCTTCTCTGTGACCAACTTTGCCACCTGCTCCTTCACTTCCTTCAGGTGTCTGTCCAAGTATCACCTGTCAGTGAGGTAGTGTCCCCGATCGGTAATAATGCTGCACATTTTAAAGGTTGTTCACTTAACGTTATTTTAACCCCTTTCTATCAAGACATTGTAAGGATCTAGAGGTTGATCTTAAAAAACAAAATAAAAAAACTACCATTCCCAGACGCCCTTGCTGCCAGCATTTCTGCACATGACCTCGTCCACCAAGAGGCGAACCCTCACTGAAGGCGGAAGTGAATATTGCCAAGTGGCAGCCACATGGTTCTGGGAGCACTTGGTGGAGGCTCTACTGTCCGGCTGACCCCTGAAGCAGCTTCCTGCCAAGCCAGGTTCAAAGGAGAACCGGTTTGCCAGTCATTTCAAGGATTCAATAAACCAAATGGTAACCTTGAACAATCCTCTGATAAACTAGAGTATTTTGTGTGCAACTATGAGTGTGCTAGACAGAACAATGCTCCCCGCTAATGACATAGCCCAATCCCCAGAACCTGTGAAAGCGTTTGTTACCTTACATGGCAACAGGGACCCTGCAGATGTGATTAAGGTTATGGACCTCAAGATGGGGAGATTATCCGGGATTGTCTGTGTGGGCCCAATGTCACCACAGGGGCCTTCTACGAGAAAGAGGGAGTCAGAGGAAGAGGAGGAGATGTGACAGCAGAGGCTGGAGAGAGCGGACTCAATACGCTATGCTGCTGATTTTGAAGATGGAGGAAGGGGCCACGAGCCACGGGATGCAGGCGGCCGTCAGAAGCTGGAAAAGGCAAGGAAAGAGATTCCTCCCTAGAGCCTCCAGAAAGAATGCAGCCTTGATTTTAGGACCTGTGTCCCCCCAGAACTGTAAGATAATCATTGATGTCGTTTTAAGTCATGAAAGCGTGGTAATCTGTTGCAGCAACAATTGGAAAGTAATCTGATGACCTGTATTACTGGCACCAGAAGCGGTCACACAGGTAATGGGTCCTCAAGAGAAACGGGCCTCTGGGATTAGTTCTCTGATGGGACAGTGAAGATTCAGGCACCTCAGGACAGAACACTGGCAGCCCAACGCTCTCCATGAAAAAACAGCTGCATGCTTGGTCACCAGCGATTTCCTGGAAGGAAGACCGAGGGCTGCTTCTATGTGGAGAGCTTACAGAATAAAAGGACAGGCCCAGGATGCTAACTCTCACCTCCAGGAAAGTCAACGAGCCAGGGAGTTTCTAAGATGACCACAAAATAGCGTCTGGTCCCACAAAGCATCACATCACAATATAAACTGAATCGATAACCTTACTGGGTCTCTTAGCTGTAAGTGAGAGCAAAGACGGGCACTCCAAGAATTCAAGAGGAGCTTGGGAGAATTTGATGACTTCGAGGTGGTCATATTACAGGAGAATGCCAAATTCCCTCTCATTGCTCCAGAAGCATAACCAGAGTGAGACCAATTTCTGTACTTATCGGCTAATTACAAAGTCATATGCAGGGAGTTCGTATTGGAAGACAAAGAAGGGCAAGATTTGCTAGGATGTTATATTCATTTCCCAGGGTTAGTGTAACAAGCTTGCACAAACTCAGTGGCTTAAACAACAGAATTATCGGCACGGAGCTCTGGAGGTCAGAAGTCTCACGTGCTCAGCGTTCCTTCCCGAGGCCCTAGGGAAGAACGCTTTCCTGCCCTTGGCAGCGACTAGAGGTCACCTATGTTCCTTGGCTCATGGACCAACCACATCACTCTGACACCTGCTTCCGCCATTACGCTTCCTTTTCTCACTCTGTGCCTGCTGCCTCCCTCTTAAAAGGACCCTTATAATATTGGGTCCGCCCAGATAGTCCAGGAAAATCTCCCATCTCAAGATCCTAAGCTGAAGCACATCTGCAAAGTCTCTTTTACCATGTAAGGTAACATATCCACAGGTTCTGGGGTCTAGCACGTGAACATCTTTGACACCGTTACTCTCCCCCCTGCACACGAGGTGACAGGAATGGGGGAGTATGTGTGGGAATGGAGCTTCAAGTGCCTCAGGAGCCAGAGAGGAGCGTGTAGGGCAGCTTCACTGACATGGTTACACCTACTGGAGGTTCTGGATGCAGCGCCATCCCGAGTCGCCGGGAGGGGTTCTAACTGTGTGCCCCGCTATCTGAAACTTGGAACACGTGGCGACTCAGGCAACTTCAGGACAGGACATCACACACATACCTATTGAGCTCCCGGATGGCCCGGAGCCTGCGGATATAGCGACGGCAACTTGGCAGGATAGAGAGGTGGTGGGCGTGCAGGGTAAGAAAGAAGCATTCCGTAGGGAATTTCGGCTCAGAAAATGGAGGCTGATCTCCATCTAGGAAAAACACACACATTATCCCCTAAATAAAAGTGGTTGCAGGACTAAATCAAAGAAAAAGCACAGCCAATAATGCAAAATTACACTTGGAATTTCCAAATAGTTTAATGACTCTTAAAAAATTATAGACGATAAACACTAAAATATGGGGGGAAACAATCCCTAAAAAAAATATAGACTTGACTAACCGGTTTGGCTCAGTGGATAGAGCGTTGGCCTGCGGACTCAAGGGTCCCAGGTTCGATTCCGGTCAAGAGCATGTACCTTGGTTGCGGGCACATACTCAGTGGGGAGTGTGCAGGAGGCAGCTTATCGATGTTTCTCTCTCATCGATGTTTCTAACTTTCTATCCCTCTCCCTTCCTCTCTGTAAAAAAAAAAAAAAAAAAAAAGACTTGACTAATGTTATTAGAAAAATAGAATTCCTGTGGGCTTGCTCCATTTAAAGAGCAGGTATTCTTCCCCATCTGATGAAATGTCCACATATATGTACAGCAACAATCTTTTGTGCTGTGTCTTCTCCATGTATTTTATCTATGACCTGCATTCTTCCAAATGGGTGTTTCTTAATTTTCTTTAGTAGAAGTGGTACTGGGAGAATCTATGTACAAGAAATTACTCCCTGCCGAAACCGGTTTGGCTCAGTGGATAGAGCGTCGGCCTGCGGACTGAAAGGTCCCGGGTTCGATTCCGGTCAGGGGCATGTACCTTGGTTGCAGGCACATCCTCAGTGGGAGGTGTGCAGGAGGCAGCTGATCGATGTTTCTCTCTCATCGATGTTTCTGGCTCTCTATCCCTCTCCCTTCCTCTCTGTGAAATATCAATAAAATATAAAAAAAAAAAAAAAAAAAAGAAATTACTCCCTTGGCCCAGCTTTGGCAGCACATGCTGGAAAGTGGAGTCACAGAGAATGATGGAATTATAACCATAACCTTTGTTATGAATCCCCAGACTCCACATTAGGCAGACTAAATAAACTGATTAAATGCCACCTAGCTCTTCACAAGCTTACATTCTTATCTTATCACTTTGTTTTTGATAATTTATAGTTACCTGATATCTTGAATTTCTTTCCATTTGTATCTTATTTTTCCTAAAGTACACATATTTTCCCTACAAGTGTATTTTATTTTCTATGACACTTACTGCTTACATTTTGTTTCAAGCAAAAAACCCGTCTCTTGATAAAATATAGTTTTCACCTTACATATTTGTAACAGTTCTGCATTTTGAATGGCATGATTTTATGATTACAGGACACATGTTTTCCTCCTTTCTTTTCTTTTACATATTCATTTTGTCTCACTCTATACATGGTATGTTTATAAATTAAGATACATACACATTATCTCTGATAATGCTTCATTTCTAAAATTACTTTAAATTTCTCTCTTACAATCTGGGTTAAATCCTGTTCGGCTTTTCATGTTTTCTTTATTAGATTTTTAGGGAAATTATTAACCTTTGGTTCTTCTGAATTTCTTAGCCTATGAGGTATTCCAAGACTTACCAAAAGCTACTCGTTGAAATGGCACTAACCACACACTGACGTTAATGTTCGCCAGGCACCTGGCTCTTATGACAGTTTAAATGCTTTTCTGGAATGTGCATGCCTGGCACGATGCTGCCACTGCAGCGAGCAGGCACCCGCCACCCTCCCTCAGAGCAGTGCCACATTAAGTAACTGCGCTAAGTGTGGAGAAAAAGGTCAATACCACCATGTTTTCAAGATATTCATATATTAATCATACCATCAACTCATCAATATCTATGAAATATTTAATGAGAATTTTAAATGGCACATATAAAGTATATATGTAACTAAGTTGCTGCTGTCAGCTTTATTAAATATATATTTATTTATTTAACCTCAGAGAACAGTCTATTTCCTTCCATTTCCTCTATGTATATATTTGATTTTGGCCAATCCAAAGACCTTTTTTTACTGTATTAATTTTAAAAATATATATTTTGTTGATTTTTTTACAGAGAGGAAGGGAGAGGGATAGAGAGTTAGAAACATCGATGAGAGAGAAACATCGATCAGCTGCCTCCTGCACACCCCCTACTGGGGATGTGCCCACAACCAAGGTACATGCCCTTGACTGGAATCAAACCTGGGACCCTTCAGTCCGCAGGCCGACGCTCTATCCACTGAGCCGAACTGGCTAGGGCTACTGTATTAATTTTTATTGCATATTATATCCCTAGCTCGTAAATTCATTTTCTGGAGAGGCAACAACTTGTGAGGAATCACTAGCATCCAAACAGAATTATCCTTTTTCTAGACTCTATAAACTCTAACTTGTTAACTGGGGCAGCTGGGAACACCACCCGCGTGGCAGGATGTGGCCACTTAGGGGGCTGCCCGGTATTGAGAGTCTTTGTGATCGTACAGAAACACCAAAGTGGAGAGGCAGGAAGTCATCCCCTCCATCCCGTGCCCCTGCCCCCACCCTTAGGATGCACTTTCAAACCCAGTACCTTTACTGTTGAGGTTTTGCCCATGTCTCTTGCATTTCTACTTGGCTGTTTTCCTGCTCACCTGTCTCCCAGGTACATTTTGTCCATCACAAGCCTCCATACCCTCGCTCTGCCTGTTCTTTCTTTCTCTGTCTTTACTCCTTCGCACGCTTTCCCACTGCCTGCCTGGACCTTTCTGGGGCACGACTGCCGTTGGCCAGGAAAATGGCTGGGGCCAGGCAGCTAGGCTCCTTCTTCCTCCCCGCTCCTCCTCCTCCTCCTCCCTCTGAAGGGCCTCCTCGGAGGACCTTCCTGAGCTGCAGCCTTCCATCGGGCAGCAGCTCCCGAGAAAACCCCTGACCTCCTCCTCCACAGCCTGACTCCCCGGCTCGGGCCCTGGTCCCCAGAGCCCACAACTTTTTTTTAAAAGTAATTTTCCTTCTTATTTATTTTATTTTATTTTTAACATTTAAGGAACAATATTCTTTTTTTCTTTTTTAATATATATATTTTTTATTGATTTCAGAGAGGAAGGGAGAGGGAGAGATATAAACATCAATAATGAGAGAGAATCACTGATTGGCTGCCTCCTGAATGCCCCCTACTGGGAGGGATCGAGCTCACAGCACGGGCATGTGCCCTTGGCCGGAATGGAACCTGGGATCCTTTAGTCCGCAGGCTGATGCTCTATCCACTGAGCCAAACTGGCTAGGGCAGCCGTGGGCAAACTACGGCCCACGGGCCGGATCCGGCCCGTTCGGCTGTTCTATCCAGCCTGCGGAGCCAAAAGAGCAGAGGGTTCTCTTGCTCTCCCCTCTGCTCCTTTATTTTGAATTTATATTAGTTCACACAAACACTCCATCCATGCTTTTGTTCCGGCCCTCCGGTCCAGTTTAAGAACCCATTGTGGCCCTCGAGTCAAAAAGTTTGCCCACCCCTGGGCTAGGGCAAGAGCCCATATCTTAATTCTGGAGTCTGCTTGGCTTATCTGAAATCGGGTCTCCTGAGTGAAACAGAGATTTTGTAGAGAATGACACTGCTTCCTTCACTACTGACAAATAGGAGAACCTGCAACCAAACTAACCACCAGGAAGGATGGACACAGACCAGGCTGCGTGGCAGAGCAGAGCGCCCTGGCCTCGCGCACAGGACCCGCGCAGCAGCACCGCGTGCTGAACGGGCGAGGCGAGCTTGGCGCCTTCTGGAAGCTCAGCCTCCTCATATTTAACTCGCAAACAACAGAGTTACTATTAAGATATTCAAGTTCTTTTCCTGATTAGCCCATAAGCCTATACATAGAGAATTCCCTATAGAATACTTGGGATGGTCAAAGGGAGGGCACACTGAATCTCAGGTTATGGTGTCGCCTTTGTTTTGGTTAAAACCTCCCATGACTCTGAAACAGCTCTGTACTGGTCGATAAAACCTGGCCCTAAAACATGCCATTAATGGTAAATATCAGTAATGTTGCCTGACCGGGCAAGACCACAATCGAGTCCTCAGACATGCTCCCTGCTCTGCCCGCCGCTGAGTGAATCCAGGGTCTGATGTCACCGCTGTAGGGGTGAGGAGTCAGTGAACACTGTCCCCGGAGGACAGGAGCAAGGGCCGGAGGGAGCAGGAGGTGGGGGCGGGAGGCGACGGACAGGGACGCTGTACTGGTGCAAATCCAAGCTGTGGGATGACGCTCTGAGTGCCACTGCATCCTGCTGATAACAGACCCGTCCCTATTCTTTTTTAATTAAAAAAACAGAAGGGCAGCGTTTCAACGACCTGATCATGAACATATCACTCACAGAGCTCCGCCAGCCAGTCCTTCACATCCTCCATCGTGGCGTTCACTCTGGTCTCATCGGTGGGCAGAGTGATCCGACACCTCGGGTGGAATATATACGTGGGGTCCACCGTCTCCAACTTGATCTTCGTACTTAGCTGCTGCAGCACCCAGAGAAAATTCAGCATAAATCCATCTGTAGAAACCAATCTGTCATCTGTCTGTGAAACATGAAAGGAAGTACTTAGAATAATGACTGAATAGAATGCTGACCAAACATGCATCTTTTCTTTTTACTAAGAAAAAATTTTTTTAAATCCTCACCAGAGGATATGTTTCGATTGATTTTTAGAGAGAGTGGAAGGTAAAGAGGAGGGGGAGAGAAAGAAACATCGATGTGACAGAGATACATTGATTGGTTGCCTCCCGCACATGCCCCAACCCGGGCTAGGGATCGAGCCTGCAACCCAGGTACATGCCCTTGACTGGGAATTGAACCTGAGACCCTTCCATACACAGGCAGATGCTCTAACCACTGGCCAAACCAGCTAGATCAGCAAACGGTCAATGACAGGACACACATATCATGTCATCACTGTCACTCTTTAGCAGCTACCACTTGCTGAGTGTTCATCATTGTGAAACATTTTATACATTCTCTCACCGCATCTTCACAATAGCCCGTGGAAGGCAGTTACACTATTATTCCCATTTTCCAGAGGAGAAAACTGAGATTCAGAGAATTTAAGTGACTTGCTAAGATCCTCACAATCAGCAAGCAAGTAAAAACACACTAAACGTTGCTTCCTTCCTCTTCATTCCCCTCAAGAGCATCAGAGCAACTAGTTTCACCGTTCCCACCTGACAGTCTCTCCAACCTACAGCGTTAGCATCGTCCTCATTAATAACAGAACAATCCTAACAGCGACAGTTACAACGCTGTGTTCACTATGTGGCAGGCACTATTCCACCAGCTTTACGGAGAGTAAATACACACGTTCAGTGTTTAGTATTCCCGTTCAGCAACGAGGAAGCGGAGAAAATGCCTAAGGTCCCACTGTTAGTAAACGCCAGACCACAATGCAAATCCAGGCAGTCCCATGCAAGGTCCGCGCTTTGATCTGTACGTTTTTCCATCTTGAGTAGAAGTGTCACGTCATTCATTACTAATACAGGGTGGACGCCCTTGTAACTCTTCTGCTCTGGCAAACAGTCCACGCCAGTAGCCTCCGTATAGGGCTGGTCTCAGGTCTGCTCCTGCTCCCGTCCCACTTTAGTCCATTCTCTGCACCGATTCGGAGGGTTTCTTGCTGGAAAACCCTCCGATGGTCCTCACTGCAGCTCTTACCACAATGATCCAACTGATGGAGCCTCTGACCGCCCCCTAATGCACCACCCACCCTTCTCTTTCTGTTCACGGTCCTCCAGCTACAAAGGCCGCATGTGGGCTTGCTCCAAAGCTAGTCCAGCCCTATCTTAGTGCCTTACTCCTGCCTAGAGAGCCCTTTCCCCAGCCTGGCAATGGCTGGTTCTTTCCTATCAGTCAGGTCTCTGATCAAATGCCACCTCCTCAGAGGGGCCTTTCCGCCACTCAGACAAAATTCACCCACAGCTTCTTTCTGGAACTTCCGCCGTCACTTTCAAGTGCGGTACCTTGCGGTACTGGCTTCCTAGGAGCTGTGTCTCCATCTCCCGGAACAGTGTCAGGTCAGTACGGAATGAACAGAAGAGTTAGAGGAATGAATTAACGAAGAAATGAAAGGAGCCGTTAGGGGGCCTACCTGCATCTGTGCTTTTTTCATATTGGCATTGACGACAGCCGCCATGTAACCAAGGGCAGCCTCCCGGGTTTCACCATTTAGCAGAATACTATGCAGAATCTTGAAAAGCTCTTGCTGAAATTTATTTTAAAAACAAAGAAAAAAATTAAAGCTTTACTTTAAAAACGACTCCTTTGGACTTAAGAACAGCTAGCTCCCTCCCCGCCTGTTCTCCTCCCCACTTCCTCTGACTCTGGGAGAAGCTGACGACAGGAAGAGCAGACAACAAGCCCACACTCCACTGTGTCGACAGCATTAGCGTGGAAGCGGGATGTGGAGTGGAGAAGGAAGTAGCCACTGTTTTAATAAAATAGCCTTTGCTATTTCCTTCCCAGGAGAGGATCACAATTACCTTAATGACACTCTAATTAGCCTATAATTTTGCTGCTTTTTTTGAGAACTGAAGCCATATAAACTATATTTGGGACCAGCGAGTTAAACTAACAGCGCTCACTCACCCCAGGTCTTACATGCCTAAGAGCAAGCTGGAGAGAGCCAGGCCACTAAACTCGGGACCCGTCCCAGCGACGCCTCCTACCGAGGGCGTGAAGCATTCTTGCTGCAGTGACCGTTCAAGGCACCGGTTACTCGTGTACCGCCTTTTACTCATCACCCGAGTCCATTTTCTGAACACCTACCCTTCCCAGCTCCAAGTAATGCTGCAATGACTGGCTAACCACGCGAGTGTTTTCCAGGGTAATAGCAGGCCCTGAGAAATATTTTTCAACCACTTTAGCCTGGAAAGAGAAGAAACAGATTCAATCGACATATAATACACACTTGGGAAGGGACCTGAACGTCAGAGCAAAGGTGCAAATGGCCACTGTACTTACGTCATCTTCTGCGAAGACCGAGAAGCTAAAAAAAGACCCCAAATAAGAGAGTCTCTGCAGTTCCCGCCCAGACCCGGGGCTTAGGGACTTAGGCAACCACAGCGGCAAGGAAGCGACCTGTGGGAAAAGGAAAGAGGCAGGTCAAGCGGCTGTATCGCCAAGGGAGGTAAAACGTCACGGACAGAGTTCCCAACAGCCAACCTCCTCAGCGGGTCCTGAGCCACCACACAGCGTGGACACTGAACATCCCAAAACACAGGCCCCCACACGCGCTCGCTTCCCTGCTGCTGTTTTCTCATCTCGGATGGAGGAAAGCCTCCGGCTCCTCCACACTTTTGTAAAATAGACTTCTAAGTTTCTCTGGACATACTTCTAAGGTTTATGTTTCAGAAACTCTGCGATGGAGTGCAAATAAACTCTTCTTATACTGCAAAAGGATTCAAGTCAGCCGAAACCGGTTTGGCTCAGTGGATAGAGCGTCAGCCTGCGGACTGAAGGGTCCCGGGTTCGATTCCGGTCAAGGGCATGTACCTTGGTTGCAGGCACATCCCCAGTGGGGAGTGTGCAGGAGGCAGCTGATCGATGTTTCTCTCTCATCGATGTTTCTAGCTCTCTATCCCTCTCCCTTCCACTCTGTAAAATATCAATAAAATATATTAAAAAAAAAAAAAAAAAGGATTCAAGTCAATTCCTCCCTAGGACTTGTTATTCTGGATGTACAATACTTACCCAAAATTTAAAAACCAATCACAGAAGAAAGTCAACAGCTTCATCCCAGGAAATGGTATATGACATCAATTTAAGAATTCAGAGCCACCCACACATGCTAGATCGAAAGGCCCTACACCGGCCAGCTCCCAGATGATGCACCGAGGAGCACCTTCCGAGTTCTATGCTCACTGCAAGTGTGCACGGCCAGCAGGGAGGCACTTACCAAATTGCACACGGGGTGTGTCTTCCCAAACTTGGTTTCACAGAGCTCACCCAAAGCCTGGAAATCAGATCAGAGAGTCGTTTAAACGTATCTCACCAGACCGCAGAGTGAACACAGAAGAATAGCTGCAACTGCCGCTGTAAATGCGCATGTATCCCTCCCACCCCTAACAGCTTCACTGCTTCCCTGACTCAGCAACATCACCCTGTAAAACACTTAACATAAAACAGAAATAGAAAACGAAGCTAAAAGTCACTCAAACTTTATACCAAGGGATAACCTCTATTGATATTTTAGTTAACAGCTTTCCAGACATTTTTTTGTGCATATACACATTGAGGTAAATGTGTATATATATATTTTTAAATTACTTTTTTCCCATGTCAAAAAGATATGCTTCATAAACTGTAGATGGGTAATCTTGCCAGTGCTAAACAGAACTATAAAGAATTATAATTTGGCCGAAACCGGTTTGGCTCAGTGGACAGAGCGTCGGCCTGCGGACTGGGGGGTCCCGGGTTCGATTCCGGTCAGGGGCATGTACCTTGGTTGCGGGCACATCCCCAGTGGGAGGTGTGCAGGAGGCAGCTGATCGATGTTTCTCTCTCATCGATGTTTCTGACTCTTTATCCCTCTCCCTTCCTCTCTGTGAAATATCAATAAAATATATTTTTTTTAAAAAAAGAATTATAATTTAATAAGCTATCAAATCCAGAACATATTTAAAAGTATTCCTTGGTTTCATGAGCTCTGGTATTTTTGAGAACTCCAACATTTTCCGTTTGAGTGTCAATCACTCTCATATTAGAGAATCGGGGAAGGTGCTGTTTTAGGGACAAGCAGCACGAACACAGCCACTGTAAGCCAATCAAACGCCATATGAACAGTGGGCTTCCTTCTCTCTGCAATGTGGACACGGCGCACGGACATCTCCTTGAGAAGCCCAGGCTCAGAGCGCCACTGAGAAGGGAGTATTCTTGCTGCTCAGTGCAGGGTTCCCCAGCTTTGCTGCACGGTGGGGTCTCCGGGGAAGTGTCAGAAATCCCAATGCCAGGCCACAGCCTCACCTCGCACGACATGAACTCAATTACAGTGCCCGGGAGCCGGGCACCAGGGTTTTGTAAAGGTCCCAGGTGAGTCCAAGGTGTGGCAAAGCTGGGATCCACTGACCTGGACAATACTCCGTTTCTGATTTTGGCTCCAGGAGACTTCCTCTGCCCACCTCTCACTATCGTCCTTTCTCTAAATGCACACGCGTTGCTGTACAAGCACCGATAATGGTACAAAATAAACTGACTGCCTATCATAACGAAGGCCTTTGTCTTCTGTTGATATCTGACACTAAAAGCTCCTTACTGAATCAAACCACCGTAGGAAAGCCAGCGATTCCAGGAAGGAATATTTACAGGAGATGGTGGTAAGTCACGTGCACCGAAATACTTCATCACTGAGTTCAAACCATCAGCTTAGTCCGCTTCCTTTTATCTGCCACACACAGAGCAGAGCATGAGGATTAATGACGCCCTGACCGGTGTGGCTCGGCGGATAGAGCGTCGGCCTGCGGACTCTAGGGTCCCTGGTTCGATTCCAGTCAAGGGCATGTACCTTGGTTGCGGGCACATCCCCAGTAGGGAGTGCGCAAGAGGCAGCTGAATGGATGTTTTTCTCTTATCAATGTTTCTAACTCTCTACCCCTTTCCCTTCCTCTCTGTAAAAAATCAATAAAATATATTTAAAAAAAAAAAAAAGGGTTAGTGACTTTGTCAGGCGCCTGAAGAGATGGGCAATGAAGAGCCCTGTACAAATCCACTCAGAACGGTCTCTGAAACACGAGCTGCGGTTTCCCAGCAGGGTCTCGAACGTTCGCCTGTTAGCTCGCTCTGGGGCTTTCAGGAGGTCAGTGTGCCCCTTTGCACGCCTCTGCGTTTATCACGTGCACTGTGCTGACCGTGCTGCTGTGGTCTGCTTTTTGCAGTGGACTGCGAGCCCCTGCGGAGAGCTGGCTCCCTTGTCTAGTGGGCTCCTGTGCCCGGGGCCTGGCTCAGGCCGAGTCCTCAGTAACTAACAGGCTAACGGTGAGATAGAAATGGTAAGTCTGTATAATGATTAAATGGAACAAATGCGGTAAAAAATATCTATTTAACCAAGGCCTCAATTTATGGAAGGCTGTATTTACATATAAAGTTAATAAATTATTTTGATATTTCCCTTCCTATTTCTAGAATAAAAAATACTCAGTAGTACTTCAAAGCACTTTTCTCCCAAAATTTCAAAGAAGTAAATTCAGAGAAGAAAAGAGCCCATTATTTTGTTTCTGGTTCCAATATTTTTATCGCAGTCAAGGTCCTCCATGAGAATCTAGCCGAAATGTTTGTCCACGATTTCCGCTGAGCTAAGAGCCTGCCAGAGCTAAGCAGATCCGTGTTTTCCATGTTCAAGTGAAGCTTGAAGTGTACAGCCCCAGGAAATGGAAGGTGAACAAGAGAATTACTCTCAGACCTTCTGTACAAAGTCGCCAAATAAATGATAAAGCTGTATACTTTTCTCAGTATAGCCTAACCTTTTATTTGCATTTGTAATTTTTTTTTAAACAAAATTTCATCCCAAATAATATGGTATGCTCACTGCTGGGAGAATCAGAAGGATACCACCAATAATGATTGTTCTCCTAAGCTATCCAATGAGCGGGAGGCATTGTAATGACTGCATCACTGACTGTCTAGGCCTCGACGGGTGGGATGGGTACCCGGCTGCTAACTGTCTTCGCTGACGCATCCCACTGCACGCCACACACTCTGCATGGCTACACAATGATTTCATGTTTTACATTGGAAAACACGGTTGACCGTGGACCTGAAAGAAAAGTGCAGGTTAACATAACCTGGAAGAAAACAGCTACTGGATGGGCTATAAGAAAGAAGCCTTACCATGAGGGGGTATTTAAAGTAGTCACTATCAAGGGAGCACTCTTTGGCAGCAAGCGCCAGGCCTTGTAAAATGGGGATGAAGATCTGTAAGAAAACAAAACAAAACAAAATCAGAAATGTAAATTGAAGAATAGTTAAGAACGGGAGGCATCGTAAATAAAGTGCGGATCTGCATGCACAGGCGTCTCCCGCCTCCCCAAGGAAAAGCTGTTTGCATATAAGGGCGTCCAGACCCAGCCAGGGTGCTGCTGTCCTTTACGCCCAGCCACAAAGTAATGCAGCCGAATTCTCCAGAAGCAACAGGACACAGAGAACCCTAACACCCTGGCAGGACTCCCAGGGCTTCCACAGAAACTCAGGAATCTGGAGCCTGATATAGACCCTCCAGAGGTCCCTGCTTCAATCAGCTCAATTCTACACAGCTCCAAACACGTTTCTGATCACCAAGCACCCATAATCTGTAAAGAAACTGGACTACATGTTCTACTACCTTCTCACCTCTATCAATGGTGTTAAGAAATTCTTTGTTTCCACCCTCCCACCGCCATCTAATTCCTTCCATCCTTCCCTGTATTTTGAAGAGAATAAGAAAAACAGACCAATAATGGATATTATTATTACACTAGAGGCCCGGTGCACGCAATTCATGCACGGGTAGGGTCCCTAGGCCTGACCGGCGATCAGGGCCCATCGGGGCCTTCCGGCTGCTGGCTGGGGCCTCCCTATGTTCCGTGCCATCCCCTGGTGGTCAGTGCACATCACAGTGATCGGTCGAACTCCGGTCGGTCAAACTCCCCAGGGGACAATTTGCATATTAACCTTTTATTATATAGGATTAACCTTAAATATGTAGAACAAAGAGATAGCTGGTAAATGTTAAAATTGAAAAAGAACACTTTATCAGCCCCTAACCGGTTTGGCTCAGTGCATAGAGCGTCGGCCTGCGGACTCAAGGGTCCCAGGTTCGATTCCGGTCAAGGGCATGTACCTTGGTTGCAGGCACATACCCGGTGGGGAGTGTGCAGGAGGCAATTGATTGATGTTTCTCTCTCATCGATGTTTCTAACTCTCTATCCCTCTCCCTTCCTCTCTGTAAAAAATCAATAAAATATATTTAAAAAAAAAAAAAAAAGAACACTTTATCAGAACGTCTTCCCTCCACATACGCAATAGCCTGAGGTCAGAGCTGCAGGGCACTCCCATGTACTTTCACACGTTTACCACTAATGCCAGGGCACACGAACACTGCCAGGTGAGCACAGCACAACTGACTTGGGATGTCACAACGCACTCACTGATCAACACATCTGGGGTTTGGTAGGGATTCAATACTTCCAATTCCATTGAAGTAGAAAAAGTTGTAATCAACGGCTAACAATCGGAATGCCCACACGTTGAAGAAGCGAGTGTTCTATGAAGCCACTGGGAAACCTGAGAACTCCCTTTCCTACTAACCTCCTTCACTGTATTGAGCACCTTCATCGTTTAAGAAGCACAGTGTTACAGCAAGGTGCCCTGGGTTACCCAGGCCTTAGAGCATCCTGAGGTATCAACACAGCTCTGGAAGAAATCGTTCTAGTTTTGCAAATAAGCAATCAGGGTAGAAGTAATGTGCTTGCATAAGAGCTAAAAATGGAGAGGAAGTGCTTAGATGGGGAACGTCAACACTGCAAGCAAGAAAACAAACAAACAGAAGTTTCAGAATCACCAAAAACAAATTTCTTAACTGGTCATCTAAAGCAATCTCTGAGCACCGTTCTCAGGAATGCTATAAAGTAAAACATCATTACTCTTTCTAACAGAGCTTTCCTCTTTTGTAAGTAGAGTGTACGTTATAACAAACAGACAATATTGCTAAGCATATTTTTCAAATAGTCAGATGTTATACTATCTGTGTGACTTACATATTTTAATAATTCTCTTCTATTCATATAAATAGCTCCCAGCAGTGATAAAAAATGCTATAGGTGTTCATCTCTAAGCTTAAATTCTAGCAACTATTTCTGATATCTTTTTTTTATCTGTGAATATCACAAATATTTACATTTCGGTCAAAAGATTTAATAATTTAAAGAAGACAGAAAGGTAACTTGTTTTTCAGTTTAGCAACTCCGTTTTACTCATCCTTCCTAGAAAAGACATGTGGTGATACCTAAGGACAAGCCTTGTTTAGGACTAAGTGGCAGAAAAGGCATCAGAATCCTGTGATTAAAAATAAGCAGGTCAGCAGTGGTTGCACACATTGTGAATATACTAGATGCCACTGGACTGTACACTCCAAAATGGGTACATTTGCTATGTGAATATCACCTCAATTGTATAAAAACAAAGAGGTCATTTCATAGCCTCTGCGCAATAAAACAGGCACAACATACTCCTTTCAGCTGATCAAATGATGTCTTTTTTAATACAAGTATTCTAGTTAATGCACGTTATACATACAACACAACGTATCACTTAAACCTCTCAAGACAGTTACTGATTTTCATCAGTGTTCACTCATCATTCTAGGGAAGAAAAGCTCACTCTGATGCCTTAACTATTCCCCTATGTCAACGAGACCATCAGATAAGAGAAGCAGCAGATGGATCCAGACAGAGTATACAACACTAACCGGGAGTTTCACTCCTGAATTTTAAAGACACAGTTTATGAGAATTCAAAGACATTAAACTGAATAGCTATAGCCTGGCTGTGTGCTCAGTGGTTGGGCGTCAACCTATGAACCAGGAGGCCATGGTTCGATTCCTGGTCAAGGCACATGCTCGGCTTGCGGGCTCTGTCCCCAGTGTGGGGCAGGCAGGAGGCAGCCGACCAATGATTCTCTCTTATAATTACAATTGATGTTTCTAACTCTCTCTCCCTCTCCCTTCCTCTATGAAATCAATAATATATATATATATATATATATGTATATATATATATATATATATATATATATATATTATTGTTGTTTTTTAAATGTACTTTATTGATTTTTTACAGAGAGGAAGGGAGAGGGAGAGTTAGAAACATCGATGAGAGAGAAACATCAATCAGCTGCCTCCTGCACACCCCCTACTGGGGATGTGCCGGCAACCAAGGTACATGCCCTTGACCGGAATCAAACCTGGGACCCTTGAGTCTGAAGGCCAAGGCTCTATCCACTGAGCCAAACCGGTTAGGGCAACAAAAATATATTTAAAAAATTAATAGCTATAAGTAATCCTCTTATATAATAAAAGGCTAATATGCAAATTGTCCCCTCGACCGGGAGTTCGACCAGGGGACGGGGACGGCCAGCCAACCACCCATGGCCCCTCCCCCCAGTCCCCGATCGGCACCCTCTCCACCCCCATCAGGGCGGGCCGGCTGGACCCACCCGTGCATGAATTTGTGCACCAGGCCTCTAGTATCTATATATATAAAACCCTACGCAAATAGAACAAATGGCAGAACAGCCAAACAAATGAACAACCAGTCTCTGTGATGTGCGCTGACCACCAGGGGGTGCACATGGAACATGGCAGGTGTTGGCTGCAACGGGATGGTGGAGCAGGTGAGTGGGGGCACCAGACCAAGGTGGGGTGCTGGTCGCTGTCATCAGGGCAAGCCTCTGATGGTTACTACAAATTCTTTGCTCCCGCGTGCCACGGTCCTGCCTGGTGCTCACACCTGCTGCCGGCGCTGGAGACACCGCTCCCAGTGCTGGCCCCGATCACCCCTTAGGGCTTCTCCACCTCCCCCTGCTCCTGACGGGCGATCAAGGCAGCAGCCGCCGCTCACACCCGCTGAAAGCACCAGCCCTGCTCGTACCTGCTGCTGGTGCCAGCCCCAATCACTCCGCGCTGTCAGCGGGTGCAAGCGGGGGCAGCGCCGTCAGCGCGTGGGAGCGGGGCTGCCAGCAGACAGGGGACCAGGGGCCGTGGCAGGAGGGCCAGGCAGGGGCACAGTGGATGGGCGGAGACCCGCCCCTGTGCCCACAGCAGCCTCATGGCCCACAGTTCCTTTCAAGGTGCACGAATTTGTGCATTGGGCCCCTAGTTAAGTATAAAAATAGATTAATAAGAATCATATCAAGTACAGCTTCCCTCTGTTATTCTTCCTAGTCATACACAAAAGAAATCATCATACAACAAACTGAGAGATGTCATAAAAATCCTTTCACGAAGGGTAGGAAGCAGCTTGTAAGTGGCTGTGGCAACGTGCGTCCTTTGTAAGACTAGCCATAAAGCAGCAACCAAAGGTAATGCTAAAAAACTCTGCAAGCCTGAGCTTATTAGTTAATATTATTATTAAGCTTTATTATTAAATATTGCATATCCGCATTTTCACTTGACTTTGCACAATGAGATATCAAAAATGAATGAACAGTTAATGAATGAAGTAATGAGTAAGATATGAGACATCACCCCCAGATTACTGGTAGGAAGACAAAGATTCTGTGTGGTGTGTAAACCGCCACTGCCCTAATTTGGTCATCAATTTATTAATCTCCTTTTTGTAAACACAGAGAACTAACTGTCAACACTGCTCATCAGGCATATGCATGTGAGCCTGATGCCATCGCTTGGTATTCCTGCGTTAAAAGCTCCTTAAAAATCAGGGACACACCCTTATATTTCTTCTTATTTCCCAAAGCTCTTAGCACGAATCCTGTTTAGAATATCCCTGCCTCACTGATTAGTTGAAATGGCACATGATTTGAACAACGCAGCTGTCAACCTGATTTCCCGAAGAAAGGAATGTCAGGTAAGTCTCCTTTCTGAGCAGATAACACAGGCATAATAAAATTCAGGAACAGAGTTTCAATACATGTGCATTTAAAAATCAGCTTCGTCATAGAAATGCCTAAGCTGAAAGTTTCGGTAGCAAATTCCCGAAACCTTACCTGCTTGAACACTTCTTCATCCTGGTGAGTGGTTCTCACCAGCTCTTGAATGAAGCCGTATGGGAGGTTCCTACACAGCATGTACGGCACCAGGAGGGACGGCTGCTGCATGGACCTGTGGACAGGAGAGTCAATAACTGCGATGGACCAACCAACTACCACAGAACTCAGAACACATGGAAGGCCCTGTCAGCAGCAACCGCCAGCCAAATGTCAAACGTGAAATCTCCCAAATGTTCTACACAGCCGTTTAGGTAAAAGATCACCCTTCTTATCTATCTATATAAAAGTGTAATATGCAAATTGACCGAATGACCAAACAGCAGAACGACCGTCCGGACAACCACGCTATGACACGCACTGACGCCAGGCCAGTCAAGGCGGGTACGATGCAATTGGTCGAGGGGCCCCGCCATCACCCCACGATCGCCCCGCAGAGGGAGACCCAGGCCACCCTCTGTGGGCAAATCGATGAGGGGGCTCCGCAATCGATCGCCCCAAAGAGGAAGGCCCAGGCTACCCGGCCGGTGGCACTGCAGTGGATGGGAGGCCCAGGCCAGCCAAGCGATTGCACCACACGCCTGTCGCCCGCAGAGGGAGGTGACCGGTGGCAGGGGAGGGGCAGGGCCGCACAGATGGCAAGCCATGGTAGCGGAAGGGGCAGGGCCAGCTGCCAGCAGCGGGGGGGGGGGGGGGGGGGGGTGGAGGAAAACCCTGATAGGCCCTGATGGCCGGCCAGGCCTAGGGACCCTACCCAAAGGGTCCCAGATTGCAAGAGAGCACAGGCTGGGCTGAGGGACACCCCCCGCCCCCATGCACAAATTTCGTGCACCAAGCCTCTAATCATAAATAAATTCCTTTCTGTCTAAAAACTGAGAGATTAGCCCTGGCTGGTGTGGCTCAGTGGTTGAGCATAGACCTGTGAATCAGGAGGTCACAGTTCAATTCCCAGTTAGGGCACATGCCCGGGTTGCAGGCTCAATCCCCCTAAGAGGGGCCTGCAGGAGGCAGCCAATCAATAATTCTCTCTCATCATTGATGTTTCTATCTCTCTCTCTCTCTGCCTCTCTGAAATCAATAAAAAATATTTTTAAAAATATTCACCTCTTTTACTTATTGGTTTATGCTTTATCCAATTAAAGATGAGCAGTGGCTAGACTGCCCCTGCTAACATCAAGCACATCTCGGTTTCTCCTACCTGGGCTGGGTGAGGGAGCCTTGCAGTACTAACGCAGTGTGGGATATGCACTGTGAGCGGATGTTGCTCAGAAGCTGGCTGACCGCTGGCTGGCTGCACATCTGAAAAGAAAAGACAAACAAAATAACCCCAGACTGCTGAAAACTGACAATATTCAGAAGAGACGGAACTCCAGAAAATGGCACGCTTTGTTCTTCCTTTATTCATACTGAACAAGCCAGAGTAACTGTATCACCCAAGTACACTGCTTCTGCTGAAATCTACAGTTAGAGAAGAAAGAAGTGGAGGCTTGAGGCGACCACTCAGGAATCTCAGACATGTGCCCACTCGCTCTGCTTTTGCTAAGGTTAAGAGCAACAAACGCCAGAGGCCCTGCAGAAATATGAAACTAACAGGTGGACAGCCAGATTAGTTTCTAATGGAAAACTAGAACTAGAAAATGAAGTAGGAATAAAATCTACACTAATAAAAGAGAAACATGCAAATTAACCATCACTCTGCTATGCCAAGTCACGCCCACCAGCCAATCAGGAGCAAGTATGCAAATTAACCCAACCAAGATGGCGGCCGGCCAAGGAGCTGGAACAAGCAGGAGGCTTCGGTTGCCCCCAGTGATGGAGGAAGCCAAGCTTCCTGGCTGGCCCTGGCCTCCGCTCAAGGCTACAAAGTTTCAATTATAGAAGATAAATAAATCCTAGATACTTGCTTCCAGCTGGCCCTGGCCTCCGCTAAAGGAGGCGCTGAAGAAAAAAAAAAAAAGAAAAAGAAAAAAAGGAAGGGCTGGGACCTTGGGTCGCCAGGGGCTGATCAGGCCAGGATGGGACAGCAAGGGCCATTGGGAATAAGCAGACCAGCAAGGGGGCCAGTTTGGGGTGAGCAGGCCATCAGTGGGGGTCAGTTGGAGGTGATCAGGACAGTGGGGGGGCAGTTTGGAGTGAGCAGGCCAACAGGGGGGCAGATAGGGGTGAGCAGGCCAGTGGGGAGGGAAGGTGAGGGTGAGCAGGCCAGCAGGGGGGCCGTTGGGGGTGAGCAGGCTGGCGGGGGGGCAGTTGGGGGCAAGCAGGTTGGCAGCGGGGGGGCAGTTGGGGGCGAGCAGGCCCTGTGGAGAGGGTGAAGGCCGGGCTGAGGAACACCCCCCCACCCCGTGCACGAATTTCGTGCACTGGGCCACTAGTGAAATAATAATGAAGTCAGCACAAAAGAGGAGAAAAAGTGTAGCTTCCTGAGTTTAAATGCAGTTTTGCGATTTTTTATGTAAGTGATTCTGGACAATTACTTAATCTCACCAAGGTTCATTTGCTTATTCATATAACATTAAAAGTAGTACCCATCTTATACTGGATTACACCGTGCTAACCGAACAACTAGGAATCTGAACTAATGCAGGCCCAAGCACAGCGCCAGTCAGTCTATGGGATACATAAATGTTGTTTATTATTTTAATGATTATGAGAGCCTATCAGAAATTACTAAGGCCATGAAAGTTGTTGATAGCAATGGCCCTTGGCCCTGTCACTTCTTCCCTCCACTAGGATGTGAGTTCTATGTGGGCAGGGACCTTCATCTCTTCTGCTCAAACCCCAAGATCCTGGGATAGCGCCTGGCACGTAGTACGTGCTCAATAACCACTTCATGAATAAATAAGTGAATGCTAATTAGGGGGTGGAAACCATTATTTATCAAGCAAATGACCAGGCTTTTGTGGGCTCTTTTAGGTGAATCTATTTCTTATTACCTTTGGTGCTTTTTTTTCCTCAATTCCAACTCGGTCAAAGCACTCGATGAGGTAGTTCAGCATGTCTGTCTCTTTGCAGGTCTCAATGGCGAAATGGTCACTGTAGGAATCCCAAGAACTTGCCCCACCACAGGCTCCAAAACTTTGAAGAAGAGAAGAGAAAGTGATGGTTCGTACCTCTTCTCGGTGCCCTGTGTTAGACAGTCTGCACTTCTGCAGTAGAAAGCCTGCTGGGACCCCTGCCCCGGGCCAGAGCGCAGGCCCCATGCAGCCAAGGCTGGAGCTGACTGACCGCTCATCCCCCTGCTCCAAGGCCAACCACAGTCATTTCTAGTAAACATCTTATTTTGACTAGGAAGTCTGACCAGAAACCCAACATCTAATCTTGTTGGGAATGGCAACTTACAAAACCAGGAGCCTAAGGACGGCGAGACATTGGAAGGGATGCCACACGTACCTAAGCCAAGCGGGCAGCATCGCTCGGGCAGACGTGGGGTTAGAGCACCCTAAGCTCTCACTGTCGGGATAACAAAACACCCCTCCTCCTCCTAACTCCTAGCATGGGCCTCAAAGCCTTCATCTAGCATCTGGCAACAGGGCCAGAGCTTAGGAAAACTGTCCAGTTAGGAGGCATGAAAACGTTTGTTATCAATACAAATTTTCCAAAGCTGTCAGTGAAAAAGGCAACGCAGCACAGTAAGAACAAAACCAAACCTTTGCTCGAGGAGTCCTAACTTGGGGGTCTCTTCCCAGCCCTACAGCTGACCTGTTACTTGAACCCAAACCTCATCTTATGCGCAGCGAGGGTTACATAAAATCACGTGAAGTGCTTTGTAGACTAAAGCAGGATACTGCGTGAGGCATTGTTATCATCAGTATAACTGTCCTCTGAGGCCAAAGCCAAACATCGCCACAGGGTTAGGTGTGAGAGAACTCCAATTAAGATCATTAGGTCAAATGCCGAATCTGATGTTAACTCACCGATTGATTTGATTTGCACAGAAGGAGACAGATTAGTCATGGCATAGGAAGAGGCCAGGAATTTTGAAATGAAATGAGAAAACGTAAGCTTACCGAAAAAGTTACATGTGAAAGATGATAAAGGATGGGAAGAATATCAGGAACCTGAGAGACCCATTCCTACTTCAACGTGGGGCCAACAAAGGCTAGAAACTAAAAAGCAAAAGGAACTGACACATTAACGATATGTTACGTACAAAGATGGGTAGATACACAAAGCCGATTTGGGAACATATACATAACCAATCTTAGATTTTAGAAAAATATACATAACTGACCTTCAAATGACATTAAAGTATTTCAATCAAAAATATGAAAACAGCCAAAACCGGTTTGGCTCAGTGGATAGAGCGTCGGCCTGCGGACTGAAAGGTCCCGGGTTCGATTCCGGTCAAGGGCATGTACCTTGGTTGCGGGCACATCCCCAGTGGGAGGTGTGCAGGAGGCAGCTGATCGATGTCTCTCTCTCATCGATGTTTCTAGCTCTCTATCCCTCTCCCTTCCTCTCTGTAAAATATTAATAAAATATATTTAAATGAAAACAATGCCATTTTACATCCAAAGCTTCCAGTAAATTTGAATTCCTACATTATAGGCCATACTACAGGTGTGATAGCGAAGGGAGGGAGGAGTCAAGGCTGGGAGGCAGGCAGCCAAGGCCTTCCCACTCAGCGCCCGGACAAAGCCAGGACAAAGATGGGCAGCCAGCATGGGAACCCTGAAAAAACACACACAATGAATTTCTGTGTCTTCTTATCTGTTAATTCTGGGGCACGCTTCATGAATTAAGGGCAGGATCTGATACCTGTTCACTGGCCTGACAATAGAAAGCTGAGTACTGTAACAAAGCACAGGAAAAAACCCGTAAGAACAAAACAGAAAAACCCACCCACAAATGTAAGAAGTGTGCTGAGTCCCCGAAAGTAGAAAGGGGAAAAGAGATGTTTGTGTTCACCTTAGCTTCCCACCACCTGCTACCCCTCCCCCCTCCCCCTCTGACGTCAGTCACTCAGGGCTACAGCAGGGCTACAGGTCCCCAGGATGAGCTGTGCGAATACAGGCTGTGCCTACGCACCATTAAGGTTACCGTTCCTTTGAGCAGCTCTTGACAATGACAATGGAAACAGAGACTCCTCATGTTTAAAAAGGAAATTTAAAACCATACGTTTCCTTGACCCTAAGCCCATATTTCTCCATTTTTACATTTCTGAAGCGGAAAGCACCTTATATTTATTGGATGTTTGGTGGGTCCTTGGCAGCAGCAAGGCGTCAGTCGAGGCATGGGACCGCCTGTGTGACACCGGCATGCTCAGGTGGTGGCAGCTCATGCACGGACACTAGGTCCCACTCTCAGCCCACACCCCCATCCCACTGTAACTAAACCTTAACACCTCAAAGTCCACTGAAATATGTCACAAATGTTTCACTAAGGCATGGAAAGTGACAATGCGTGGAGAGCCCGCTTGTCAGGGGCCAGGCAATGCAAGGGAAGGTATTAGAGTTTCAAAGCTAGGAGCTTGGTGTCTGTTGGTGACCATCTGTCAGGCACTAAGCAACACTTCCATTTGATTTCAAGAGAAGAGAAAGAAAAAGAAAAAAGAAGAAGAAGAAAAGAAGTAAACAAAAAAGGTTTAACCAAATAGGACTTGTAGAGTAAACACCAGTGTTGGTCAGTATGCCTCAAAAGTGAAAGTTTAGCCAAAACCGGTTTGGCTCAGTGGATAGAGCGTCGGCCTGCGGACTGGGGGGTCCCGGGTTCGATTCTGGTCAAGGGCACATAACTTGGTTGTGGGCACATCCCCAGTGGGAGGTGTGCAGGAGGCAGCTGATGATCGATGTTTCTCTCTCATCGATGTTTCTAACTCTCTATCCCTCTTCCTTCCTCTCTGTAAAAAATCAATAAAATATATTTTTTTAAAAAGTGAAAGTTTAACCCTAAAGGCGCCAAAGCAGACCATGATCACAAGTATGAAAACCAGCCAGTCCAGCCAACCCTCGCTATGCATACGCGTCAAAGGTCAAAAGTTACTTACAAGGAGCTGTGGATTCAAAGTCGAAGAGTTGGACTCAAATTCTGAATGACGGATACCAAAGGAGAACGTGATGGATAGCTTATATGCACCAATCCGTGCTATCAATAAACCCTTCAAATGTTTTAAATATTTTGTGTTTTTTTTTCCTAAAAATGCTGTTACAATCCATGATGGTTTTATAACTGCTGACATATGAAATGTGACATTGGGAATGTGTCATATGTAAGTCCTAAAAGTATCTCTGGGAAAACATATGAACCATTTTCTGAAACTGCATCAGTCCTAGTTAATGTAATTACTTCACATAATACCTGAATCCTTCTGAAAACACACTGGAAATATTCCTGGGGATATTACACATGCTTCATATCTGTGCAAACTAAACCCAATTTTAAAAACGTGTTTCTTAAAAAGATTCCATTGCAGTTTCTGTTCTACAAGGGGAACAATCACCCTCCTATTTTCTTTCCTTTCCTTTTTTTTTTTTTTTGCACGCAGGTCCTGCAATTTCATATCTTCTCAATGCAGCATAAAATCAGA
This sequence comes from Plecotus auritus, assembly GCF_963455305.1. NCBI lineage: Eukaryota > Metazoa > Chordata > Mammalia > Chiroptera > Vespertilionidae > Plecotus > Plecotus auritus. The sequence goes on along the minus strand of NC_137771.1, from coordinate 5,643,642 downwards.
ACGGTGTAGCTTTAAGCGATGCACACTCGGTAACAAGGGAAGCAGTGAGCCTGCTGCTTCCAGGCCCTGCCGCGGGTCCTGGGGTCACACGCTGAGTCAGACAGCTGCACGCCTGTTCCTAGGGCACCTACGTTCCAGAAGAGATGCTCAAAAAGGACTGCATACAGCAGAGCTCTGGGGGAAAGAAGCCGAGGATGGGGAGCAGAGCGGGGCGGGACGTGTGCGTGTTTTATACGTCTAATACAACAGGGTCAGGGACAGAGTCTGGTAAGATGGCATTTACACACAGACCTGAGGGAGTTGGGCAGCCGGCCAAGTGCGAAGGCCTACGGCAGGGGGAGATGTGCTGAGTGAGTTCAAGAGCAGGATGGAGTGTACAAGCTGGAGGAGGGAGGCGGGAGGCGTGGGGGGGGGGGTGTGTGTTGTATGTGCGCATTTGTGCACGTGTGTGCACGCGAGCTGCGCGGTCTTGCAGGCCAGGGTGAGAGGCTTTGGGTTTTAGTCTAAGTGAGGAGGGAAGTCACTGGAAGGTTTTGGGACTGACGGAGAAGAATGATCTCTTTTAGACTATTTCCGTGTTTTATCTCCAAGTAGTGATGGCCAGCACAAATCAGAATAAACGTCCATTTTCACTATCTTGTCATTTTTCTCTTCCTGTTCAGAGGCTCATGACTTTCAAGATTTGATCTGCTTCATTGCAATATCTAAGCAGTAAAAAAACAAAAACCGGAATATTTCTTTCTAGTCATCCACTTCCTAGGAAACAATGAGAAAAACTTTCCTCGGAATAACTCCTACGTTATCTTTATCACAAGACAATTCTCTCACCTCACGCATTTCCACTCCTGGGAGAAGTGGTTCCTTATAATTCACACAGCTCTCCCCACTACATGACACTGCAGAAGGAATGGTCCTACCTCCTTAAATTAACCCTGAGCACCGCCACTCTAAGCAATGAAGATAGGAACATAGGAACGTATGTCCAGACTACTTCCAAAAAGATTTGCATGACATCGACTCCACGGGACACCCGGAGGGGGCCGGATATAAGCCCTGCCGATTCCTTCCTCACCTTAATCTTACAGGTAAGAAGTGGGTGTTCAAATCTTCCTTCAAAGGAAGTAAAACTCTGAGATGATCAACCAGAGAGGGGAAAAGGAAAAAACCATTTGCTGAGTGCTTCATTAACAAGGTCTGGCTGCTTCTTCCTGATTCTGGCCCTACCAGCATTCTCAAGTTCCTCTCTATCTGTTTAATCAGCTATGTCTTTTTACCCATCCTTTTATATTCTTTTTGATGTCTATTCGGAACCTATAAATCTGGATAGATCCGACTTCATTTTGACAGCCAGCAAAGGGCGTGCCTGCTGACTGGGATGGGATTCTGTAATTACAGAGTCAAATGTTCTTGCGCAGAACAGAGTAGATGCTCTTGGCAGCAAAAGAACCAGTAAGGAACGAGAACAACACAGCCCTATTGGACGAAGATGGACACGCCAGAGGCAGCCCGGGGGCTCTGACCCAGACTCTGCACGGCCTCGTCACGTGACTCGCCTCCCTCCCGATGGCCCAGTTCTCACAGTGAGGAAGGAGGGCTGCTGGGCGGATTAGGGTGGTAATGAGTGCAGCACTGACAGTGGCTGGCACGTGATGCTCAGTGAGTATGCGCAGCTATTATTACACAACCCCCGAGTTTTACTTCTCCTGGTAGCTGTAGGATCTAGATCTGAGACAAGGCTGCGATGTTGTAAGTCCAGAAAGACAGGTGTTAGTGACAGCAGCACACCATCTGATATCTTTGTTAGAGAAAGCTGGAATTAAATAGGCCAGGGAGAGGGAATTCTCCCACAGATAATTCACAAACAGCTAACAAAACACTTAGCATGCATGGAAATTGATTCCTAACAAGGATACCTGCTGCATAATTATGATCATGCAACAGAATTTTCCTACAAGAAAAAGGCACCTTTCCGGCTGGGAAATTTACTCGAGAAAGAGCGGTATAATGTTCAAGCTAACACAAACATCCACCTTCCTGAGTCAGCAGTCAACCTTGGGCGACGTTCCTCTCTCTGTATATACTCAGTCCTCTGCACACTGTCAGAGGTAATGAAGTGTGCCTACTCCTACTGCCGGCTCTATTGATAGCCTGGGGTTATTTCTGAACAGTGTTGGGCACAGATACCAACTCAGCCCAGAGGAAACTTCAATTTAAGAGCAAAATGGTAAGACAATGAGTCAGAGTGTTAGAAAGACGGGGCTATTGAATTTTCTTTTTCAAAGTCACCTGGACAACCTAAGTAGCCTTCTTCAGGAGTGAACCCTCAGCGATATTACTGAACTGAGTTTGGCCGCTGCTGCCATTCCAAAGGCCGTCTAAACAAGCAGGAGCTAGCCCAGCGGGTTTGGCTCAGGGGTTGAGGGTCGGCTCAGGAACCAAGAGGTCATGGTCAGGGCACATGCCTAGATTATAGGCTTGATCCCCAGTACGGGCCTTGCAGGAGGCAGCTGTTCAATGATGTTCCTCTCATTGATGTTTCTATCTCTCTATCCCTCTCCCTTCCTCTCTCTCTAAATATCAATGAAAACGTATTTTTTTTAAAAAATAAACAAGCAGAGTCTAGCTTCACTGAGGTCAGGGAGGCGCTCGGTGAAAGCAAGGTTAGACATGAAAGCAGATTCACAATTACACTGGAAGTATGACCCCGTATGCTCACCAACCGATTGCCCAGACTGAGCCAGGGCGGCACACACGCAAGCGCGCACACGCACACACGCCAGCACCTCTGCCATTCCTAAAGAGCAGTCATCCATGCAGCTGAACGCAGGAAAACATGCCTCACAGAGCACATGTGCTACATCTGCTAGCTCACAAGAATATCCTCGCAACAGGTTAAGTGAAGGGTTCTTCATGTGTAGAGCTTAGGGTGGGTGAAGTTAACGGTGACTCATCTCTACTCTGTTATTCACGTTTTTGACAAATGATGGTATGTAACTTTTCTTCAAACTTACCAGGCAACAACTATGGACATTTCCTATGTGCCCTTTACCCCACGAGAGGGTCCGAGCATTTCAGTACATGCAACTGCTCACATCTTCACTCTCCAGTGGGCGCGCCTGACCCTATGCTGCTGGGATTCAAAGCACCCTGCCCAGGGCTTACGGAAGTTAGTTCCTAAGCACCTATGCACATGCAGGGGTAAAACTCCATTCCTGATACCTGGACCCAAACTGGACACAAGAAAACTCATCACCACCACCAACACCTTCATCATCACCATCATCTTCTTCTTCTTCATCATCATCACTACTGTCCCCAGAAAGCGCGAGGAAGAGGAAGGAGAAAGGACTGCCGTACATACTACCACAACAAAAGCAGAAAAGGTGATCAGGAGCAAAGGAAAAACAAGAGGGACAAAGCGTTTGCTGTCCGGTTAATGACATCTTATGCCGGAAGTTTTCTCTACTGACATGCAGGCAAGTAATTCACCTGAGCTCCAGAGGTGCACAGGGACCTGTGAGAGGGGCCCTGGGTAATGGAATTCTGGGACCACCTCTGTCTAGGAGCTGGAATCAGAGTCCAGGCACGAACGCTGGCCCAGGCCAGTGACCAGCGCTAAGGGACACCAGGCCCAGCTCTGCCCCACCACCGCTTGGTCTGACTTTATTTCAGCTGTAACTGTCAATAGTAGAAAAGTCACAAAGTGGTTCTGTGATCCCCAACTCTCCAATCCAAACTGCCTACAGTCTCTGAAATTCATCTCTAATGAGGAGTGACATGTGAATTGAACTTTAAAAACTAAGTTACTTTTTCTTCCTTACATTTTTTTTTTTTTTTTTTTTGCAGGACAGAGAACAGGGAAGGGGGAGGTAGGGAACAAAGGTGCCCACAACAGAGCCACCGTGCTTTCTGGTGTTACCAAAGCCGGGCAGAAGCATGCAGTCAGGGCACGAGCCTGCCGAACTAGTCAGACACACGGTTAGTAACCCAAACAGAAAACCCACGTAGCTGCGGTCAGTGTCACACAGCAGTCCTTCCAAACGTGTTAGCCTGTTTCCCTGCACTGCACACACGGCGCCGGCTCTCCTGCTGCATAAATACCTAGGAGAGGTCCTTAGGGAGGAGGGGCGTCTGCTCAGGGCACTGGGTGAGGCGGGCAGGAAAGCTGGCCCCGCGCTGGTGGCCCTCTGTCGGGAAGAGCTGGCCGGCACTGCTTGAGGGCTACTAGCGAGGGCGGGGAGGCTCGGTGAGCTAGACAGAACGGAGATGCCTGGGGACCTCGGGGTAGGAGAGATGGACGTCCCCCCGGGGTGGGTGACAGTGTAGGGGCGATACCGCGGCGATGGCGATGGCGGCTGGCTGCCCGCCGCAGTCCCGGGGGCCGAGCCATGAGCACTGAGGGAGATGGAAGGCACAGCCACGTGGCTGGCTGGCCCAGAGGGGGAGGCAAAAGGCAGGCTCATCGCCGGCACAGAGCTCCAGAAGCTCGCGCTGGGAGCGGGGCTAGAGTCATAGAGGCTGGATTAGGGGAGAAGAGGAGGGAAGAAGAGAAAATGAAAGAAACACTTGAGATAAATAATTAAAATGGAAAATATCAAGCTTTTAAAGAACAGTATAGTCACACTTCCCATCACTACGCATTCAAGTACACAAATCTTTCAGACACCTAAATAAGAATCACCTATTGGCTGTAAAGGTCTAGAAGTTACACTATTTTAAAGCCCTCTTGCCAGAGAATAATGTAAAATATTTATTTCTAAATTTTAATTTACCAAAAGGCAAACCATGGAAAGCCAGAGCGACCCATCTGCAAAGGACAGCACCTCCTGCAGTGACCAAACCAGGCCCCAAACAGGACCCTGCGGTGACCTACAGGCACAGGCCCCCAAAGAACGCTCACAGCTCCTACCCACTGGTGGCCGTCTCACGACCACTCCAACGTGCAGAAAGAGCCACACTGACCTAGACAAAGAGCTGGCGCCGAAGGAGCCCACGCTGCAGAACATGGGGCTCGTTCCGGGGCCCGAGCCAGTATTTAGTGTGAGATTTCTGTCGGGGGACCGAGCTGCCGCGGCAATTGGCTGTGATGTGGCTGTCAGGCTGGCGAATGGGTTTTCATCTCGAGTCTGAGTGGACATCATTAGCACTTCCATTAAAATCTGGCCAATCAAGTCCTTAAAATCAGAGAACACTGTTGGAAAGGCAGAATAAAAGGGAGGTTACACGTGGTTCTTCAAATACAGTCTTTGAAAAAGCCAAAGGGAACCAGAGGTGCAGTGTGGTGCCCCGGCCTGGACTGGACCTGGAACAGGAAAGAGACATTAGTGGAGAAATGGAGAAATCCAAATCAGGTCTGAAGTGCAGTTAACAGGAATGTCTTGGTTTTGACAAGTCTACTGTGGCTATGTAAGATGTTAACGTTGGGGGAACTGGGGGAAGTGTATGCAGAAACTCCCTATACCAGCCGTGGGCAAACTACGGCCCGCGGGCCGGATCCGGCCCGTTCGGCTGTTCTATCCGGCCCGCAGAGCCGAAAGAGCGGAGGGTTCTCTTGCTCTCCCCTCCGCTCCTTTACTTTGAATTTATATTAGTTCACACAAACACTCCATCCATGCTTTGGTTCCGGCCCTCCGGTCCAGTTTAAGAACCCATTGTGGCCCTCAAGTCAAAAAGTTTGCCCACCCCTGCCCTATACTCTCTAACACTGTTCTAGAAATCTAGAATTATTCCAAAATACAAACCTCATTAAAAAAAAATTATTAGAGTGCAGTCAATGAGTTACTGCTGACATGTATTAACTGTAAAAAAGTTACTCCCAACTAGAGGTTAGTTTATCACACTAGAAATGCACTGGGTTAATATCTGTTCTCCTGTATGTTTTACACACAGTAAAACTATCAAGCACGAAGTTCAAAGTATTTTATGAAGGGTCTGATTTCTAGTCACCGGCTGGCTTTTTGGAGCAGATTCCCACTGCTTAGCTTCCTTCTCACTCTCTGCAGCTCCCAACTGCTTTCCTGTATGTAGGTCTTTACATACATTTTAAACATCACTACATAAATAACAGTTCTGACGCAGGCAAGGCTTATCTGATTTAGTTATTAAAAATTATAGCCCAGCTGGTGTGGCTCAGCAGTTGAGCATCAACCCAGGAACCAAGAGGCCATGGGTTCGATTACCGGTCAGGGCATATGCCCAGGTTGTGGGCTCGATCCCCAGTGTGGGACTTGCAGGAAGCAGCCGATCAATGATTCTCTTTCATCACTGATGTTTCTATCCCTCTCCCTTCCCCTCTAAAATCAATAAAAATAAAATGCATCTAATGAGGGATTAAGTGCAAGGCACCCTTCTTGGCACTGGGAATGCATCAAACCTGCCAGCAGCATTGCTGTGATGTGCAAGAGAACACCCTTGCCCACCTCCCCTACCTCTTCTGTATTCCAAATGGCTGCCATGCTGAGTTTTATTACTTCGTTATAAGTGTGGTGTAGGGCAGCTTCTTAAAATAGAATACTGGGAACACAGCAAAATATCAATATGTCCAATCTTGCTAAGCAACTGAATTCAGCAGATTTACTCCACTGTCCACAAAGGCTGGGAGGACCTTAAGGCAGGTACAGGCCATACAGAGCGCCTCTCGCAGGGTCCCTGGAGACTACCCAGAATGCTCCTGCTTTGTGAGAGGTGCTAATGCTCTAAGCATCTTCTTTTTACAAAGGAAAAAACGTCAACCCTGAGACAATGGACACTATTAACTTATTTATGTAGTTTTCTTTCAGAGAATCGTAAAAGTAAAAAATAAATGTATTGAGAAGATCAGTGGAAATTGGCCAGACATCAGTGCCCTCACCAAGAAGTACCCCCGTATTCAAAACCCCCACCCAGAGCAGGACAGAGTGACGCGATAGCAGGGAAGGGCAAGACCTCACGTTCTCATTTTCCCTTAGGGACAGTACCCTGCAATAGGACAGCTGAGCTGGAGTCCTACCTTCTTTTGGGTTCTGCTTAAATTGCGCAGAGAGAGAAGAAAGAAAGATGACATCTCTGTCCCGGTCCTTCCAGGAGACACGAAAGATCTTACAGACCAGCTGTAAGGCCTGCTCTTCAGACACTTCAGAACCCGACGACGGCTCCTTGTGAGGAAAGATTTGGGGGTTAATTTCAAGTGGTGGGAGGTCCGAGTTAGACTTCAATAGAAATACACAATCCTGACCTAATTCCTTTCAGAAATGCACAGAACTACTCACCCACTGATTCAGAGAAAGATAAACCTATCACTATGATTTTAGAGCTACACCTTTTACAACACTAAAGAACTATACAAAATAAAGCATCACACTACTTACACTCCAACGTCTAACGATCATCAACACGTGTTGCTGAACACTAATAACTTACTGAACAGAAAGTGACACAATTACCTACACCAGTTCTACACCACACCAAAAAGAGCAAAAAACCCACAACACCTTTCTTCTAAATATAGAAACTGAACTCAGGTAATAACAGAATATGAAGACCTCATGTTTTCAAGAAGTTTGTTCTTGCTACTGGGTCCCACATACTAGTACTGTCTCAATTTCCAGGCATTTTCCTTGGAATAGTCCCAAAGACGTGATGATGTACTTGCTTAAGCCCAACACCAACAGAAAACATTCAAATTAGCTCTGAATGAATTCCTATTACAAACCAAATTTCCTGTTGGAAACATGGGCCTGAAACAAAGATAAGGGAAGCATTTTATCAGTTAAAAGGACTGAGGTAGGCCAGCTGGCGTGGCTCAGTGGCTGAGTGCCGACCTATGAACTAGGAGGTCAAGGTTGATTCTGGTCAGGGCACATGCCTGGGCTTCGGGCTTGATTCCCCAATGGGGGAGTGCAGGAGGCAACCCATCAATGATTCTCTCTCATCATTGATGTTTCTCTCTCTCCCTCTCCCTTCCTCTCTGAAATCAATAAAAATATTTATTTTTTTAAAAGTCTGAGCTATACTTCCATTAGTAAGGGCAGGCGGGGCTACCCACTTTTCCTCAAAATAAAAAACCAATCACCTGACCAGGACCTGCTGACTGGGTGGCCCACTCTAACAGACTCCGCAGATACAAGACGTGAGCGCTGTTTCCCTGTGCCGTGTCACCTGTACTACCAACAGAAGCAAGGCTTCCTCTTACCAACCTTGTCGCTGAGGCTCCTTTTTTCTCTTCGATCATTTTCATCCACTTCCATATTTTCAATTCCTGAATCCACATCCACCTGGGACATGCTTTAAGTACAAAAGACAAATAAGTCTTTTACCTTTCATAAATCCACCCAATGTCCCAGCCTCTGGCTGAGGAAATTTTTAAATATCAATCAAATCAGTCAGGAAAGCGAAATAATAAAGGTTCGTCCTTTTTTTTCCTATTAATTCTTTAAAGAGCTCTCTTCATATAGTAAGATATAAACATTCTATCATAATTTTAATATTTTTCCCAAGTTGTCATTTTCTTAGGCTCACTTTCAAAAAAATAGAACGTATTTTCTACACATATTATGGTAAGCTATATACAATCATTCAGAGCCTGATTATAAAATCTTGTTAAGAATATATAGTATTTTCCCCCACATTAAATAAGTAAGTGTCCCAGGATCACTTATTGACAAGACCATCATTTTTCCACTAATATGAAGTCACCTGTTCATATGTCCTATTATGTAGTATATGTGTGGGCCTGTTTCTGGACACTGGTTTCTATTCCATTAGACAATCTGTTTGTCCCTGAGCCAATACCACGCTATCTTGCTAACACTTCACACTGAGTCTTAACACCTGCTGGGTCAACGTCTCCACCTGGTTCTTCTACTTCAGCCGAGTCTTGACCATTCCTGGCCCTTTGCTTTTGCACACATAACTAAGAATGAGCTTGCCAGGTTCCTTAAATATTCTGTTAGGATTTTGACTAGAATTTCACTGACTCCAGAGATCAAAGTGAGGAGAAATGGCATCATTCTGTTACTGAGTCTACCTATGGTCTCTCTCTCCAAGTATTTAGGCTTTCATTAAGGTCTTTCGATAAACTTTTATAATTTTCTCCACAAGTCTTTCACTTCTTTTGCTCAATTTTTACCTATGTACCATATATTTTTTAATGAAATTATGAATGGTACCTTTTTAAAAATTAAGTTTTCTCCTTTTTTGTTGTTGCTAGTACACAGCAATGTAACTGATTTTGGAGATAGATCTATTTTAAGCCACTTTCCTTAGGCGTAGGGCTCACTAGGTAGATAACCATTTTATCTTTGAATAATAAGTGTTTTGTTTCTTCCACTCCAATCCCTACTTGCTCACTACCCGGGGTAGGATCCCCAGGGTGAAGAGCAGCAGAAATAACAGCCATTCTTGTTCTTGTTACTGCTTCTAAAAAGAATGTTTCTAACTCCTCACTACTGAAAACGAGAGCGCTGTGATTTTCTGGTAGATGTTCTTTATATTAGTCAGAATAAGATAGGCTATGCTGTGGTAACACATATACTCTGAAATCTTAGAGGCTTAACACTATTAAGGGTTTATTTCTTGCTTACGCCAAGTCTGGTGAGAGTGAAGCATCCTTACTTCATCTTTAATCTATGCCATCTGCAATACTCAGCCTCCCAGGTCACTGGAGCAAGAGAAGAGAGGGACGGAGGAGGAACATCGGCTCAACTGCCTTTCCTAAAAGTGACACATGTCACTTCCACTCACAGTCTATGGGACAGAACTAGTCACTTGACCCCAATCTAGCTGCAAAGGAGACTGGAAATGCAGGGGACGATATGATTATTTTGTTAACTCTATCTCTGCTACTGTCGGTTTAAGGACGCACCTTTCTGTACCCTGTTTGTTAAAATTTTTATCATCAATTGTGTTGAAGTTTAGCAAAATTTGCAATGGCTTCTCTCTTTTATAATATGGTGAATAATATTTATAGATTTTGTAACATTAAAGCACCCTTGGATTCCTGACATAAACTGAAGTTGATCATATTATATTGTATTAAATCTTATCACATTAAGCTATAAAATTATATGAGCAGGGTTCTTTTGTTGAAAATTTTAAAATACTGATTCAATTTATTTCATGTGTTTTTTTTATTATTATTCAGGTCTTCTCTTTTTTATTCAATTTTGGGAGAAATATGTTTTTCTAGGAATTTGATTTTTATCCAATTTTTCAAATTTATTTGCATTTGCATATTTACGTTTTTCATGGAATTCCCCCTTTCAATAACAAACATTACTGAGTGCCCATTCTATGTAGGGCTTGTGCTTGGTGTCTGAAATGTCAATGAACAAAAAAGACCAAAAAAAATTTTTTTTTAAATAAATAAATCACTGTGTCATGGAGCATACATTCCATCTAGAGATCAAAAGAGAATAAACAGCCTGGCCTCTTGGTGGCTCAGTGGTTGAACGTCTACCTATGAACCAGGAGTCATGGTTCATTTCCTGGTCAGGACACATGCCAGGGTTTACGTGCTCCATCCCCAGTAGGGGGTGTGCAGGAAGCAGCTGATCAATGATTCTCTCTCATCATTGATGATTCTATCTCTCTCCTTCGCCCTCTCCCTTCTTCTCTGAAATCAATAAAAAAACATTTTTTTAAAAAAGAGAATAAACAATAAACATAAATAAGCAAAGCACATAGTATAATAAGAGCTATGGAAAAATTAAAGAAAAAGGAACAGGGAAAAGGCAACTGAGAGTGCAGGGCTTTCTGCTTGAAATGGGGTGAGCCTCACCGAGAAATGCCAGATGAGCAAAAATATGAAAGAGCTTAACCCCACACATGCCCAGGGGAAGAGCATTCCAAACAACGGGTGCTTAGTCCCAATATTTACTTGTATTCTTTCTTTCCTTTTTAATATGTTATAGCTTTATACAGTATCTTCTTCTAGGGACCACTTTAGCTGCAACATGCAGATCATGACTTATAATATCTGTTACTGTTCAGTCCCACATACTTTCATTATGATTTCTTCTTTAACCTGTATAGAAAAGCATACCCCATTTCTAAAATTTACAAATGTCTTAAGGTTTTTTTAAAGAAGTTTTTTTGCCCTAGCTGGTTTGGCTCAGTGGATAGAAGGTTGGCCTGCGGATCTAAGGGTCCTGGGTGTGATTCCAGTCAAGGGCACATGCCCAGGTTGCGGGCTGGATCCCTGGTAGGGGGCGTGCAGGAGGCAGCTGATCAATGAGTCTCTTTCATCATTGATGTTTCTATCTCTCGCTCCCTTCCTCTCTGAAATCAATAAAAATATACTTATAAAATAAATAAATAAGTTTTCCCCCCCTATATTAATTATCAAACCTAATGCTAGTGAGAAAACATGACCTGTATGATTCTGACTCTTGAAACGTTTTGGTCAGTGAGTATTAGGAAAACAATGTGCGTTCTCCAACTGTACAGTGCAAAGTTCTGTATCTTTCCACTGGATCAAGCTTGCCAGCTGCGTTGTTTAATTTGTCCATATGCTTCCTCATATTCATTCTCTTTACTCTATTGATAAATGATTTATTGTTAAAACACTCCCACTATGACTGTGTCAGTTTCTCCTAGTTCTGTCAATATTTGCTTTATTGCATATTGCTGTTATATTACTAAATATATAGCCTTTCATAACTGTTCAATCCCACACGTAAACAAACCATTTGTCTTTATATAGTGCTTACTTCTAGTAATACTTTGTGCCTTAAAGTCTACTTCATTAATATGCTTACCCCAAGTTTCTTTTGTTTACTTTGTTTTGTTTGCCTGGTATACCTTTTTTTCTTTTAACCTTATTTCTCTAACCTAATATTTCAGATATTCCTTTTACAAACAGGGATAAAGCTGGGTTCTGTTTTGTTTTCAATACAACCTATTCCTTTTCACTGTGATTTGCTGTAATTGCTGACATATTTTCATTTCTTTTGACCATCTTATTTTGTGCTATTTGTCTCTTTTTAGAAACTTGTTTCTTCCTTCCCTTTCTTTGAATTGACTTAACTCCACCCTCCCACCTCCTCACCACGGTTCCATACTTTCCTTTTACTGGTTTGGAAGATATACTCTATTTCCATTCTATTAGTGGCTACCCTTGAAATTTAATCAAGTATTCTTAACTCAAAATCTAGAAGTTGGCCAGTATCTTAAAAAAAAAAAAAAGTTGGCCAGTACCTTTGCCCCTTTCTCAAGTATACAAGGACTTTAGATCTTGCCTGGGTCAATGACTTCCCCCCTCCCCCCCGCCTCAGCCCCCGCTTACGGCTGACCTACTGCTGGCCAGCTAAATGTAGACCTATCTGATTTTTCTACACTGTTATTATTGCTTTATACCATCAGTGTTTATTATTTTCTTCACTCATCCTTCCTTCTTGCATGTCAGACATTATTCCTGAGATCATTTTCTTTCTTAACTACATCTGTTAAAAATGTTAGGGGGCCCTAGCTGGTTTGGCTTAGTGGATAGAGCATCAGCCTGTGGACTGAAGAGTCCCGTGTTTGATTCCAGTCAAGGGCATATGCCCCGGTTGTGGGCTCAATTCCCAGTAGGGGACATGCAGGAGGCAGCCGATCAATAATTCTCTTTCATCATTGATGTTTCTATCTCTCCCTCTACCTTCCTCTCTGAAATCAATAAAATATATTTAAAAAAAATAAGTTGGGGGTCTTTTAATGGCAGGCCATCAGGTTGTTTTGTTGTTTTTAATCTATAAGTGTCTTTATTTCACCCTTGCTCTTGAAAGATCGTTCCACGAAGGTACACAATTTCCAGTAGACTTCCTGTCAGCATGCAATGCTGTTACTCCAACATCCTCTGGCTGCCGTCATTGAGACATCCAATAGTTGTTCTTTTTTTTTTTTTTTTAAATATATTTTTATTGATATTTTACAGAGAGGAAGGGAGAGGGATAGAGAGCTAGAAACATCGATGAGAGAGAAACATCGATCAGCTGCCTCCTGCACACCCCCCACTGGGGATATGCCCGCAACCAAGGTACGTGCCCTTGACCGGAATCGAACCCGGGACCCTTCAGTCCACAGGCCGACGCTCTATCCACTGAGCCAAACCGGTTTCGGCAACAGTTGTTCTTTTGTAGATAATCTCTCTCTGACTACTTATAGGTCTTGGTCTTTGGTATTCTGCAATTTTACTAAGAGATGTCTAGATAGAATTTGCTTTTTGTTTAACCTGTTTGTGAGTTGCTGGGCTTCCTGAATCTGGAGATTCTTATCATTTATCAACTCTAGAGAAATTCTCAGCCATTTATCTTTTTTTTTTTTCATTTGCAATTAACATTCAATATTATTTTACATTTCAGCCATTTATTTTTTGATAATGGCTTCCAAACCAGTGGAGGGCATGCAGGAGGCAGCCAATCAATAATTCTCTTTCATCATTGATGTGTCTCTCTCTCCCTCTCCCTTCCTCTCTGAAATCAATAAAAATATATTTAAAAAAAGGAAATTCATGTATTCAAAGCAAAGGTAATAAGAACAAAATTGTTTTTACTCTGTGGGGTCAACTTGACATTTTCCCTGAAAGTGCCGACCTTCCTGAATTCTTACCCAATGTGTGTGATCTCTGATCTGGTTCCTCACGCCCAACCCCACCCAACTACTGAAGCTCTATTCTAGTACGTCTCATCCTTTTTCATATCATAACACACAGAGAATACAGTATTTGTCTGGCCTACTGACATAAACAGAGGGGGCAGATGAGGGCACTGGAAATGGGTCTGGGAGTTGGGGTGGGTGTCTGGCTGGCCCAAGGAATAAAGAAATCAACGCCTCAGCCACTCTACCACCTGGTCATGGCGCACTTACAGCACAGGGAGCCCTGACCTTACAGAGCTCTCAGACAGCGTGGCTCAGTTGGATCAGTCCACTTACTGAGCTCCATCCACATTTTAACTTTTCACTGATCAGTAAAATTTCCAAGAAATATTTAGGGACTGACAGATGATGCCAACTTTGTGTTTATACAGACATTAAAAAACTAAAAACATTTCTCACCATCTACACCATTATTTCACAAAAGACATTTCAACACCAAAAACATAAAAAGGTGTAAAGAACACTTCGGAATAATACAAAGACCATTAAGTTTAATAAATTTAGCTCTAATTTGCTATGGGCTGGCATGGATCTCTGGGCTGGCATCTGAGACTAAAGACTAGAGACTGAATTGAATGGATCTTTCTCTTTCCATAAACACACTTCATTGGGAAATCGGCTCACTTTACCTTTTCTCACAAGAGACACCATCAATATCCATGCTCTGGGAACGTGAGAGAGACTGCGACTGCGTTTCAAGGCTATTGGAGGGCGAGCTGCTGAGAGAGCTGACTCCTTCACTGCTCTGGCTTCGATGGGCTACTCCTAGTCAGAAAAAGACATGAACGATTAAGTCTCACGGGAAATAACAGTAAAACCATTTGTAATGACAACAGTAAGTATACACAATTGGTATTCATACCATTTTGACAGTCAGCAATCGAAGAATCTATAATAATAAAAGCGTAATATGCAAATCAACAGAATGGCCCAACAGCAGAACGACCATGTGGATGACCTTCCGGATGGAGCCAGAGCAGGTGGCTGTCAGGGCCGAGGCAGCTGCCGGGGCTGCGAGGGCCAAGCCCCTTGCATGTATTTTGTGCATCGGGCCTCTAGTTTCCGACAGAAGATTACACTAAATGCAAAGGTAGTATTAAAATCATAGGAACATTAACAATTAGTCATAACTTATAAATATACATCGTATGAGGTCAGTAACAGAGCTATATCTAATATCTAAAACTGATTCCTCATCACCTTCTGTTTCACCAACTTAAACTATGATCCTGCAATACAAACTAGCCTCCATCACAGGCCAGGAAAATCCTTGAAATGTACCAAAAATAAGGTACATTAATGAAGGGATATAGAGACATGCAGATGGAGAGGTGTGATAAAGCAAATATACTAAAATGTTAATGGAAGAATACAGATGGTGGGTATATAGGTGTTCATTGCAAAATTCTTTCAAATCTGTAATAAATGTAGAAAATGTTGAAAGCACGCAAACAGACCCATCTAAGCTAATGCTAAATATGGTCAGTGCACTGACTGAGGGGCAGCGGGGTAAAAAGGATAAGTGACCCCGTCCTTGCCCTCACAGAGCTTCCAGGGGAGTGAACCGCAGCATGTGCACGGGGACAGATTCCTCATCGATGTCTTTAAAACCAGGTTTTCATAGAATTTTAAAAAGTACTTTAACTCTATGAATATCCAGACATCTACAAGTACTTTTAAAAATATAGGGTAGCCGTGTCCGGTTTGGCTCAGTGGATAGAGCGTCGGCCTGCGGACTCAAGGGTCCCCGGTTCGATTCTGGTCAAGGGCATGTACCTTGGTTGCGGGCACATCCCCAGTAGGGGGTGTGCAGGAGGCAGCTGGTCAATGTTTCTCTCTCATCGATGTTTTTGACTCTCTATCCCTCTCCCTTCCTCTCTGTGAAAAATCAATAAAATCTATTTTTAAAAAAATAAAAATATAGGGTATAAAAAATACAAAATACAGGGTGTTCTAAAAAATGTATACACAGTTTAACAGCTGACACCAACTGATGTTTCTTTCTTTTCAGATGTAACCCATTGGGATTAATAGTGGAATTCAACGTGTATATACATTTTTGGGACACCCTGCATATACCTATTGTGGTGAAAGGAAAATGAGACTTACATTTTTTCAAAAACAACAACAACAAAACAACTTGAGTTACCAGTTGTAGCTGAAACAACTACCAAGTGGATAACATTTTAACCATCCCAGCATTCCAAGAAAGTAAAGTTGCCACCCTTTAATGTCTCTTCACTGAAGAACATTACAAAACGTTTATCTACTCCTGATGGCAGGTATTAACATATACCTGTTTATTACAACTTCTGCAGGACTCATGAAGGAAAAGAGAAACGAAATTGTCAGTGTTCCTAAGTAGACTCAAGGGAAAATGGAAAACATCTAATGTAGTGAGAATTCTGAGAAGCTTGTGGAAGACAGCAAAACTGTAAATTCATTAATTCAAGAAGTGTAATGCAAAGTATTTATTGAAGGACTAGATAATAGAGCACCAATAATGTCCTTAGGAGAACATTAGTTTACCTATCACAATGAAAGGTCTGACAATTTTTTAATAAAAATGAATCAATAATATAGTTCAACAATTTTTATGGGATAGCAGTCCAGCAGATTTAAAAAGCCTACCTGATAAAACCAGGCCTTAGAATAAACTGATCATTACAGTACACGGTCTGAAAACCTGTATTTGTAATATCACATACTATAGCTACACTCTGTGCACAAAAGCCCATAGCAATACAGTGCCAGAGTATTCCACCCAGGCTAATGGACTGCATTCCAATCCTATATAATAAAAGGCTAATATGCAAATTGTCCCCTCAGGAGTTCGACTGACTGGGAGTTCGACTGCTCACTATGACATGTGCTGACCACCAGGGGGCGGTGCAGAAGGAAGGCCCGGGCTGGCAGCCAGGGGAAGGAAGGCTCTGATTGCCGGCCAGGCCTAGGGACCCTACCTGTGTACGAATCTCCTGCACCAGGCCTCTAGTGTTTCTATAAGACATCCAGGAGATCATCTGCATCCTCTTTTTCCTGAACTCTCCATGTGAGCCTCACATTCTGGGTCAAGTGGGGCAATTCTCCCAGAATTAATTATGTTTACTAGTTCGTCCATCTGTACAACCACATGACCCCACTCCTTTCTGAAACTTAAAAATCAGATGGTCTGACTTTATTTAGAATCAATATGAATTCAATATCATGAGTAAAAACCAATCAAAGCACTTGTACAAAATACTGCTTTGTTCTCAGACCACACACACACACGCGTCTGTCTTCACCCGCTCCCACCCCTAACTGGAGAAATCACTATCAGGAGGCCAAGCTTTAAGGCATAGATAGCCCTCCCTTCACGTCCATAAAACCAGACGTTAACTAATTAAAACACAGGCAAAACCTCTGATCCTCTTTTAGAACATGAGTACAATCTCTACATACCAACAATTTAAAGAATGAGGGCGTGTATAACCAAGAACAGAGAGAGCCATGTCTGCTTAATAAAATATGAATTACAACTTTCAAAATGGCAGCTTCCCAAACTGCTATGACTACTAGGGTCTTGTTAAAGGTAAATTATGCATTCTGTGTGGGAAGGCTAGATTTTATTTTTAATAGGCTTTTATTTTTGTAAGATTTTGCTCCTAGCATTGAAGTATTTCCTGAATGATATTCCCTTTCGGGTATAAACCAAACCAAATGCCCAGAGTTACACTGTAACACTAGCTCTGTTCCAGTATTTCTCACACACACACACACACACACACACACACACTATTTTATCCTCTTGACATTTTTTTTAAAATGTTTTTTCAATTGTTTTTAGAGGTAGAGGAAAGGAGAAGGAAAGAGAGATAGAAACATCAATGATGAGAGAGAATCACTGATCAGCTGCCTCCTGCACATGCCCCCTGGGGATCAAGCCCACAACCTGGGCGTGTGTCCTCAACCGCTGAGCCACACCGGCCAGGCTTGAGATTTCTTTAAGCTACACATGCTTACGTCATTTTGATCATTTTCTCTTGTGATTGATTAATTCAGCAGATCTTTTATTCGGTGCCCATCATGTGCTGGGCACTGTTAACGGCACTGGGGGCAGAGCCTGCGGCCCATGGAGCTTCCCTCTAGGAGGAAGGCAGAGAACACAGGACATGCAGGTAGTCCATGTGCCACATCCGCCCAAGAAAAACGATCGGTGTGGATAGAGGTTGTGGTTTAGACAGGGCGGCCAAAGAAGGTGTTATTGAGAAAGTGACCAATAAACATCTGGAGAGTTCACAAAAAAGCCTGTGCATTTCAGGGCATGAGCATTCTAGGCACAGAAACAGAAAATACAAAGGCCCAAGTAGGGATCATGCCTGGAATGTTCCAGAACAGCAGGGAATCCAGCATGGCCGGAGCAGAGGGAGTAAGAAGAGCGGTGAGAGAGGAGGTCGGGGCAGCAGCAGGGTCAGGCCACACGCAGCCCTGGTCGGGGAGGACTGACTTTCACTCGGGGAAGGCAGGGAGCCAGGGCAGGGTTTTGAACTGACACGACCTTTTTATGAGGGGCTTGTCTCCTGTTTTGTTCTGTTTGAACTTGTTTATTTAATAAATTCATGCAAATTTGTTTCTCCAATCTGCCAAGGACATGGCCAATAGTATCTACCTGCATGTGATTATAAATAATGGCGACTCTGTGAGAAACACAAACAGGACTTCACAGCACAGAGGCACTGCCAAGAACCAAGAGCTGTCCTAGTCTTCTGTACGTGAGTGTGGGCACCGGAACGAGCTTGCTGTGAAACTGATGCTGCTGTTGTATGACGTGGTTTTTATGCTTTATTACAGGGGTCCTCAAACTGTGGCCCGCCGAGGACATTTATCCGGCCCGCCGGGTGCCGCTGCCTGTCCTGCTTAGCAGCCGACTCGTCCGGGGCCCACAGTGTGCATAGGAATTTGTTCATAGTTTTTTTTTTTAAACTATAGTCCGGCCCTCCAATGGTTTGAGGGACAGTGAACTGGCCCCCTGTTTGAAAAGTTTGAGGACCCATGCTTTAGAAGGACTCACTGGCTCCACACTGAGGCCGGGGAGGGCCTGGCGAGACCAGTGAGGAGGCCCCCCAGCATTCAGGCAGGCCGTGCAGGTGCCTGGGACCTGGGTGGCAGCAGGACAGGTGAGGTGAGGTGTGAGAATCTGGTCAGGTTCTATTTTGCTGATGGACCTAGAATAGGGGCCAGGAAGCTAGTCCGCGGGCCACACCTGAGCCTCTGAATAAAGCTTTATTGGAACACAGCCACGCTCCTTCATTTACATACTGTCTGTGCTTGCATTTGTGCCACAGGGTGGAGAAGAACAGCTGTGGCAGAGACCGCACAGTCTTCAAAGCCAAAGTTATTTACTACCTGGCCCTTTACAGAGAGAGTTCTCACGACCCGCAACTAGAATATGAGGTAAACAGAGGAGATAATGCTTAGGCTTAAGCAAGTAGGAAAAAAAGTTGTCATTTATTGGGACAGGGTCCTGGGGGAGGATGACATGTGAGGAAGCACCAGGAGCTTGACTGTGGACGGGTTAACGGTGAGATGCGCACTGGATGATGTTTGAGTCTGAGGCTCAAGGAACAGGTCTGGGCCGGAGAGACAAGCTTAGGAGTCACCAGATTAGAGACAGTGAAGCCAAGAAGCCAGACCAATCAGGAAGTGAACAAACACAGGAGAGGATGAGAGCTTAACTGTTGAGTCCTGGGCACGCTGACGTTCAGAAGGCAGAGAAATGAAGAGCCATCCACAGAACCAAGAAGAACAGAGGCAGGAGGGAACCAGGGCTCTGGTGGCCTGGAACAGCCGTCGCCAACCCTTCGGACCTCCCGGAACACCAGTGGTCCACAGACCACCGGTTGGCGACCGCTGTTCTAGAAGAGAAGAGAGGAAAGCATTTCAAGGAAAAAAGGGCTAAAGCCAGGCGCAGTGAAGCTGACAGGTCAGCTCAGACGGTGACTCGGGACCACGAGGCCTCATCTGAGGGGATCGATTCAGCAGAGGGTGTGAGGGCAGAGGGGGGAGAGTGAGCACGGGCAACTCGTCCCCGAAGTTCTGATGTGAATGGGTGCAGAGATGTGGGTGGAAGCCCGCAGGGGAAATGAGATCAGGAGTTCCCCCCACCCCGGCTTTTTTTTAATCCTCCCAGAGGATATGTTCATTGACCTTTAAAGAGAAGAAGGGAGAGAGAAACACCACCCAACAGGGAACCAAACCTGCAACGTAGGTATGTGTCCTCACGTGGAATCGAACCTGCAACCTTTCGGTGTAAGGAATGACACGCCAACCAACCGAGCCAGCTGGCCGGGGTAAGAGTTCCTTTTCATTTATTCCCAGCATGGGAGAAGGAACAGAATGTAAATGGCCATTAAAAAATAAACATTTGCCCTAACCGGTTTGGCTCAGTGGATAGAGTGTGGGCCTGCGGACTGAAGGGTCCCAGGTTCGATTCCGGTCAAGGGCATGTACCTTGGTTGCGGGCACATCCCCAGTAGGAGGTGTGCAAGAGGCAGCTGATCGATGTTTCTCTCACTGATGTTTCTAACTCTCTATCCCTCTCCCTTCCTCTCTGTAAAAAATCAATAAAATATATTAAAAATAAATAAATAAACGTTTTTCACTTGAGCTGGAAGACCTGACAAAGCAGGAGAAATGGGACTGCTGGAGCAAGGGCTCTGAGCAGGTGGAGGAGCGGGGACCTAGCTTAGGCCGACAACGAGGGAGGGCAGTGCACGCCCTTCGGGAGGTCCTTCCTGCCTCATGTTTTCTTCACGAATAGGAAGGCGGGCCATCAGCTAAGAGTGCGCATGGAGAATGAGGCTGCAGACTGCAGAAGGTGAGGAATAATGAGCAGAGTGGGAAAGGAAACCAGGAAATCCTATATTATAATAATATGCTAATTAGATCGGACGGTGAACTACCTTCTGGAGGACCTTCCAGAAGGACCAGTGGGCGGGGCTGCAGGGCTGCGATGGGCCGCTATTGGGCCGAGGCAGCATGGCTGCGAGGACCGAGCCCCTTGCCCGAGCTTCATGCATCGGGCCTCTAGTATGGTGTAACTGCCTGCCTCTGTTAGGGTCCACCTGGGTTTGCGGTCATGAATTTGAAATGAGACAGGCAGCACGGTTCAGGGCTTTTCTCCGCTTTGTTCGCTGCACAGGGGCATGCTGGGGTGAGTGCCGCTGGTCCCAAACAGACAGCGTGCTGCGCCCAGGAGTGCCGAGGGGCTTGCCAGGAGCACGGAGTTCTGGGTCTCCTGCCTGACCTTCCCTGATGCAATGGGACTCCCCATCAAATCAGCTCTCCCTGGACAGTTTCTAGCATTCCAGGGGGGAAGGGCGTGGGGAGGGAACAGGACTGGGGGAGGAGGGATGGCAACCATGGTGAGACAAGGCGCGCTATCTCCAAGGAAAAGATGAAATACAACCGGAATCCCGAACCCTTCCTCTACCAGAGGCCCAGCACGGCTTCCGGAGCGTACAGAGGAGACATTTCACAAAGGCACTGTTACTACTAACGGATGATTTGGCCTGAACTGTTCTCACTTCTCTAATGACGGATAAGCATTTATTTTTACATAAGGAGGAGCCTACAATGACGTCTACAACAGAAACCCTGTAAAATACTTCTATTTTATTTATTTTAAAATATATTTTTATTGATTTCAGAGAGGAAGGGAGAGGGAGAGAGACAGAAACATCAATGATAAGGGAGAATTATTGATCAGCTGCCTCCTGATTGCCCCCTACTGGGGATAGAGCCTGCAACCCGGGCATGTGCCCTTGACTAGAATTGAACCCAGACTATTCCGTCCACAGGCTGACACTCTATCCACTGAGCCAAACCAGCTAGGGCTGTTAAACACTTTTAATTGTCTCGTCAACCTAGATAAGACAGGTTATTCAGAGGGGACTAAGGCCGAGTGCATTCAATGACTACAGAACTAAAAACTGAATGTTCAATTATTAGATGAGATGATAATCAATACTGATCTCTTAGCACCTGTTTTCTCATAATTAAGACCCTAAATAATTATAATAATTACTACACTGGTAATGATTATGTTTGATAGAAATGTTCATTTAGAGAAAGGACAGATATTTTCAAATATTCAGTATGAGTCACTATCATCGTTTCCCAACAAAGATACTCCTAGATATCAACCATGAACTTACTAATTATAAAGAAATAAACCTTGCCCTAGCCGGTTTGGCTCAGTGGACAGAGCGTCAGCCTGAGGACTGAAGGGTCCCGGATTTGATTCCAGTCAAGGGCATATGCCCGGGCTGCAGGCTCAAACGCAAGTAGGGGGTATGCAGGAGGCAGCTGATCAATGACTCTTATTATTGATGTTTCTATCTCCCTCTCCTCTCCCTTCCTCTCTGAAATCAATAAAAATATATTACAAAAAATAAAAATAAAAAGGAAATAAACCTTTTGTTAGCTAAGTAATTGTCAATAAGATAGCCCTAAAACATCATACCAAACAAACTTTTATGGCCTGAAAATTCAGAGAAAGCATTCTATGCCAATGTAAACAAGGAAATTCATAATTAGAGGCTTATTACTTTGACCATTATTTCAATCTCATACTTTCAGATGATTTTATCTTAAAAGCATTAACCAAACTCATCAAATCAGCAGAACCAAATATAGTCTTAATCACTTTGCCATTAAAGATAAGACCTGACCCTGTTTGGAAAAAAACGTTAAGTTATGGAAAGGAAAACAGTTAGTTTTAACAGATCACTATCAAAATGAGTAGACATTAACAAAGCATGCTGTAATAATCTCAAATTCTAAACTATGGCTTGCAGGATTTAAAAAAGTTGCTGTCCAATTTATTGTACCCTGTTGTGGAAATGTCAAAACTATAAGCTAATAAAAAGCTATGATTAGAATGCTAAACACACCCAGGTCTGAAGAGAGGCTTACCTGATGCACCTATTGGGGAGGTAGCTGGGGTCATGTTGTGGACATTGAGACCAAGACTCTGGGAGGGGCCAGGGGCTGATGCCGCTATAGGGGGCCCCGGAGGGTTCTCCCTCTGGGGAGAGGTGAGCGGGGTGGTCGGTTGGGAGGTCTGTCCACCAGCAAGTCGAGCCAGGCGCCTCCGCCGGATCTATGCGGGGGGAAAAGGGCATATGTGAGTAAACAGCAGGAACACTGGTCTGCTGGAGAGGAACAGCAGCGTTATCAGTAACCACACCAGAGCTGGACGACTAAATATGCCTTGAGAATAAAGTACCCAGCAGCTGTGGGCAAACTACGGCCCGCGGGCCGAATCCGGCCCGTTCGGCTGTTCTATCCGGCCCGCGGAGCCGAAAGAGCGGAGGGTTCTCTTGCTCTCCCCTCCGCTCCTTTACTTTGAATTTATATTAGTTCACACAAACACTCCATCCATGCTTTTGTTCCGGCCCTCCGGTCCAGTTTAAGAACCCATTGTGGCCCTCGAGTCAAAAAGTTTGCCCACCCCTGCATTAGAGGAAAGTATTAACTCAGTGTACCAGTATTTCTGCAAGCTACCACCTCACTTTTTAAAAACTGCAGCTTAAAAATTATTTTAATTCCACCCGGCCGGCATGGCTCAGTGGTTGAGCATTGACCTATGAACCAGAAGGCCACAGTTCGATTCCTGGTCAGGGCACATGCCTGGGTTGCAAGTTCCATCCCCAGAGTGGGGCGTACAGGAGGCAGCAGATGTATGCTTCTGCCTCATCACTGATGTTTCTATCTCCCCCTTTCTCTCTGAAATCAATAAAAAGATTTTTTAAAATTTTAATTCCTAAATTCTACCCCAAACCAAATGTTAAATTAGATGTGAAGGTAGAATAAACACATTTTCACACACACACACACACACACACACACACACACAAATAAATAAAACTGCGTCTTACTCGCCTTACTCATCTATTTACCACACTTTCTTGACTGATTTTGTGAATTTACAATTAGCACACCACACTTTTAAACACACTAAAGCTTGTTATTTTAATAAACCTATATAACATGGCCATTACAATCGCTCAAATCATGACTGAAAGTAACAAAAGTTACACTAAGACACAAATTTTACTTATCACGTTCAAGAGCAGAATGATTCGTTTTTCTTAATTTCAATAAAAATGTAATCTACAACTTCTTCCTTATACTAATACCCCAGAGTTATGAAGATATTACAATATGTCCATGAAATCCCAGTGGATCAAAGAACCGCTTCCCCCATGTTGAGAGTCATTAAATTCCTAACCAGTCAATACACCCTCACTGACCTGACCACCTGCTGTCCCAGGCCCCGAGGACGCAAGACAAGGACAAGGCTTCTGGCTCTAAGCAGGCCTCCGAGAAGCAATGCAAGCAGGCTGCTCACACACTCTTTCCATTAGGAATAAGAAGGAGACACATTACATGATGACAAACGTTATCAGGGAGGGACCTCATCTGAACGAAGAGGCTATCTGTCATTGTAACATTGTAGGAAATCTGCTCCTTGCACTGTTCAGACAGTCACGGCATCCTGACTCCTGACCCCATGCTCAGAAGCCCTCCGTGTGTCCCTGCTGCAAGACAGCTAACCATGAACTTCTATGAAAAATGAAAGTAGGGACTCGAATGGGTATTTGTTCATCTGTGTTCACAACAGCACTATTCCCAACAGCCATGAGGTGGAAGCAGCCCGAGTGTCCATCAACAGATAAATGGATAAATAAAATGTGGTGTCCATACAATGCAATATTATTTAGCCTCAAAAAGGAAGGAAATTCTACCCTAACCAGTTTGGCTCAGTGGATAGAGCGTTGGCCTGTGGACTGAAGGGTCCCAGGTTTGATTCCGGTCAAGGGCATGTACCTTGGTCGCGGGCACAACCCCAGTGAGGGGTGTGCAGGAGGCAGCTGATGGATGTTTCTCTCTCATCAATGTTTCTAGCTCTCTATCCCTCTCCCTTCCTCTCTGTAAAAAATCAATAAAACATATTTTTTAAAAAGGAAGGACATTCTGACGTACACTACGACATGGGGAACTTGGAGGATACGTATGTGACAGAAGCCAGGCACAGAAAGACAAATGCTGTGTGCTTCCACAGGAGGTGCCCAGACTAGCTGAGTTCACAGAGACAGAAAGCAAAATGGTGGTTGCCAAGGGCCAGGGAGATTTTAAAAATCTAAGTACAGAATAAAACCCTAAGTGACAAGAAAGCATGATGTCCTGGTCCCTCCTCCCATCCCCTGTCCACACAGCAATCACAGGAATTCTTCAGAGACACAGGTCACTCTCCCCGCGCCCACCTGCAGTGGCCCTGCGCTGCGCCTGGGCTAACAGTGGACAGTCCTCCAGAGCCCGCGCCGCCTCCCGGGCACACGGCCTCCACGCAGGCGGCAGCCACGCGGGCCCTCTGACATTTACTGGATCATCGCAAACTCTATCTGATCTCGGGCCGCTTGCTAGTCCTCTGGCCTAGGAGCACTTTCTCTCGTTCTCGGCATGGCCGGTTCTTCCTCCTCCTTCCAGTCTCAGCTTGAAAGTCACCTGCAGGACTTCCCCCGCCATGGCCTCTAGCACAGGCCTCCGTGCCACCCTCATTTGGTGTCACGGGCCTCTGTTCCCGTCCTTCGCACACTCCTCATGGACTGCAAATACTTATCTTTCTTACTCACTGTCTTACTGTTTCCCTAGTGCAGTGGTCGGCAAACTCATTAGTCAACAGAGCCAAATATCAACAGTACAACGATTGGAATTTCTTTTGAGAGCCAAATTTTTTAAACTTAAACTTCTTCTAACGCCACTTCTTCAAAATAGACTCGCCCAGGCCCTGGTATTTTGTGGAAGAGCCACACTCAAGGGGCCAAAGAGCCGCATGTGGCTCGCGAGCCGCAGTTTGCCGACCACTGCCCTAGTGGAATGGAAGCTCCGTGAGAAAACCATGCCTACCTTGCTCCTGCTGTATCCCCAGCTTTGGGCACAGTGCCAGGCACATAACAGCTCTGTACATACAGAACAGCGGGAGAAATTAACACACGGAGTTGAGGGGGGCAAAGGACCGAAACCACACACGAGAGCGTTAACTGAGTATTCAAAACCCAGGCAGTAGCCAAAACCGGTTTGGCTCAGTGGATAGAGCGTCGGCCTGCGGACTGAAGGGTCCCAGGTTCGATTCTGGTCAAGGGCATGTACCTTGGTTGCGGGCACATCCCCAGTAGGGGGTGTGCAGGAGGCAGCTGATCGATGTTTCTCTCTCATCGATGTTTCTAACTCTTTATCCCTCTCCCTTCCTCTCTGTAAAATATCAATAAAAAATATATTTTAAAAAAATTAAAAAAATAAAAAACAAAAAACAAAAAAAACCCGGGCAGTGCTTCGTCTTCCAGGACTGACTCCTCTTCAGTACACGTTCAGCAGACATCTCCGAGCACCACAGCAACCGAAGCAGTTCCGCTCCCACGGAGCTCAGGTTCTAGAGGCCGAAGGACAACAGCCGAATGAACGGAAATGGCGCCAGGTGGTCCTGAGCACCATCAGCGAAAAATAAAGTAGGGAGGAACAGCCACAATCTCTACATCAAGCACACGGAAGGCCTCTCTGGTACAGGGGCGTCTGGAAACCCCTGAAGGAGGAGATGGTATGTGGGGAGTGCGGTGGGACTGTGCATGGCATGTTCAAGGTCAGGAAGACCAGTGTGGTTAGAGCAAAATGGGCAGAAGACAAGCTCAGAGATGAGAGGGGCCTCGGAGGCCTGTGGGAGCGCCGGCTCCGGGAAGCCACCGAAGGGCTCTGAACGGAAAGTGATTTGCTTACGTTTTCACATGTTTGTTTTGGCTGCGATGGAGAATAAACGGGGGGAGCACAGGTGCAGGCAGAGATACTGGGGCGGCTACCGCAGCTGTCTAGGAGAGGATGGGTGATGGCTTGGATTAGGGCGGTGGCTGTGAAGATCGTGGTGCATGGTCAATTTGGGATACATTCTGAAATTAGGGCAGTATTTTAATATTTTAAAACGTGTCCGGGTATACACACCAACACAACAGAACGTCTGGTGGAGAGAGACTATAAATTTTCATGAAAACCAGCATTTGGAAATTTGCTAAGAATTAAGTTTCAGTACCTTAGAGGCGGTTAAATTTAGCTCATGCTTGACTTCAAAGTCAAATTCAACCTTCACTACCTACCACCGAGGTAGTTTCAAGATAAGCCGCTTAACCTTTGTGCTTCAGTTCCGCATCTGTCCCTGGGGATGAAAACGGAGCCTCCCTCCAGCCCTGAGAAAGCCACCACCCTGGCCCTGTTCTCTGCCTCACGGCTCCCACCTTCACGGCTCCCCTACATTTGTGACGCTCTTTGTGTACTACTTACTCACCACCCGCTACAGTAAGTCTCTTAAGACAAGGGCTTCTCTCAGTTTTTTGTTTTTTTAAAATATATTTTATTGATTTTTTACAGAGAGGAAGGGAGAGGGATAGAGAGTTAGAAACATCGATGAGAGAGAAACATCGATCAGCTGCCTCCTGCAAACCCCCCCTGGGGATGTGCCCGCAACCAAGGTACATGCCCTTGACCGGAATCGAACCCGGGACCCTTCAGTCCGCAGGCCGACGCTCTATCCACTGAGCCAAACCGGTTAGGGCGACTTTTCTCAGTTTTGTTCTGATGTCCCATCCGTGCCCAGAAGAGTGCAGTGCACATAGTAGGTGCTCTTTAAATATCTGCTGCATGAATGAAAGAAGACATGAAAACGTCTAGAAAATGCATCGCACATCAAGTTTACTGGATAACACTATCACCTTTTGGTAAAACATGAAGTCACTTTAACGCTGGGTGCCAAGTTCAGCCTGAGATGTTAGCTTCAGATGTTCTCAGTGACATCAACATAGAATGAACGTCCTGGCTCACTGCAATGCGGGCTTGAAGGAAGAAAAGGAAGTTTTCCGAGAAGCAAGATCTCCATGGTGCTGGTATTTCCCAACCCCTGCCCCCACCACTCTACAAGCACAGGCTTTAAAAAAGAATGAAGATCAGCCGAAACTGGTTTGGCTCAGTGGATAGAGCGTCGGCCTGCGAACTGAAGGGTCCCGGGTTCGATTCCGGTCAAGGGCATGTACCTTGGTTGCGGGCACATCCCCAGTGGGAGGTGTGCAGGAGGCAGCTGATCGATGTTTCTCTCTCATCGATGTTTCTAGCTCTCTATCCCTCTCCCTTCCTCTCTGCAAAATATCAATAAAATATATTTAAAAAAAAAAGAATGAAGATCAGACTTTGTGAAATAGCCTGTGGACTGTCAAGGGAGATGGAGAAATGCAGTAAGGGACAGAGGCAGGTCCATGCGACACATGAACTGGTAGGTCCTACTGTTACGAGAAGAACAGCCATGACGGGGCGGTGCTCGGGGCTGCCCACAGCAGCGACGCCCTTCAGGGGACTGACCACTTTCTACGAGGGTGGTGACTCTGAACTGGATCAGCAACCTGAGGACCCTGGGAACATCTGGACAGGAGGCTCCCGAGAGAATGGCTCTGAGCAGCTGCAGGTATAAAGGCCTGTCAAATTAACTGAACTATGAGGAGACTTTAATCGTCCAATTTTATCACAAACAGAACATATGGGACACAAACTAAGAATAGCCCCAACATACCAAATATTATTAAACATTTTCCTCTGTGCTTACTCTGCTTTTTTACAGTAAGCATAAGACTGATATAGTGTCTTTTAAGTTAAGCAAAAGTACTTTTTTAAAAAAGTTTGTTTCCCCCGATGTCACAGAGAGAAAACACCAAAAGCATAAAAAAAGGAACTTCCAATTCCTCAACTTGTGTCCTAAACCACAAGTCAACCCAAATATACTAATAATGAAATCTCATTTCTAAAGTTTTCTTGTCTTGGCTATTTCAGTTCTTACTTCGCAAATGACATTAAGACAGGGCTTTCCCCAGAACTGTTCAATCCTAATGTAGCATGTCCTACCCGCACATTCCTGATTAACTAAAAATAGATTCAAGACAGAAGGACTTGTATGCATGCATATAAGCACAACCAATAGACACAAGGCACTGGGGGGGGGGGGGGTGAGGGCAAGTGCCAGGGGGGAGGGGAGGGCGGGGGGAGGTTAATGGGGGGGGGAAGAGACATGGGCGGGGGGAGGTTGATGGCGGGGGGAAGAGACATGGGTGGGGGGAGGTTGATGGGGGGGGGGGAAGAGACATATGTACTACTATTTGTAATACCTTAAACAATAAATAAATTAATTAAAAAAAAAACACAGCAAGGGACACTGTGGTGATGCGAGGCAGAACCTAAGACAGGATGGGCCAAGCTGGTCCTCTTGTTTTTAGCACTTGGTGGGAGGGAAATAAATCCAAAAAGCATTGTTTTCAAGTTAGTAAACAGTCATTCTACCAAAGCATCTTACTTTTCTACTAAAAAATTAAATCCCAACAAAGAAAAACGCTTTCCAATATTTACTCGTTGGAATGGTCTTCTTCTAGAGAGAGCTCCTATTTCAATTATTATTGTGGTTTCATTTTTTTTAATAACTGGCCACATCTAAAACTTACAAAATGCTGTGACAATTTCACAATATGCCTGTATGTAAGCCCAAAATACATCCCAAAACAAATGCATTCAAATCTGACCACCACAGCTCTGCAATCTAAAATCCACCAGCAGTCACCTTTTAAAAAGTTGTCATTTTAAATTAATTTTCATTTAAAAGCTCCAAAAGTCCTGCTGCCTAAACTGCCTCCCATTTTGAAAATATATTAACCTCCGTCTACCACTGCCATCCTAGGTAAAAGAGGCCCCGGATGTGGAAGAATGCTTCTTCCTTCAATCCTGACATTACAGCAAGGATGACTTAAATTCTCCTTCAGAGGTCTGACCTGAACACAAGTAAACGTCTCCTTACTTCTCAGTGCAATCCCATCGCCAACTCGCCTGCCAAGAGGAAGCTAACGCAGCGTTTCGATACTACAGCTGCCCTGGGTGGTCACTGACAACTACTGCGGCTGCTGGGTAGCCCAAGGCAGAAGGATGTGGTGAGTAGCATGACCTAGCCTTGTCAGGTGCCAGCTGCTGTCCTAAGGGGCTCACACGTTTATAAACACAGTTAATAACCCAAAGACGTGTATACGTTTATTTTCCCGTTTTATACAGGAGGAAACTGAACTCAGCTACAGAATAGATGCGAACGTAGTCAGTCTCACCGGGGAGTGCTCGACCTTAACCATACCCCAGTGATCTTGCAGCAGAAAATCCCTTCTGAGGTGCAGTGACTGGCAAATAGAGGCAACCTTACTCCCCTGATGGCACAGCGCCTGTCCATTATTAGTTATGAATAAATGAATTTATGTATAGCATGTTAGTATTGCAGATATTATAGTCACCCTCTAACAACATTCGAGCAGTGGTGAACTCCCTCTTTGATGAGAGTGTATATTAAAATAAAGAACGTTCCCATTTTCTGGTTCAAGATATATAAAGGACCAGTAAATAAAAGGAAAAAAAAAAAAGACACTTCATGAACATAGTCTGGCCCCGCAAATGCAGTCCTTTCTTGGTTTATTAAGTGTCTACTTTGCACCAGGCACCGTGGCAGGCACTAAAGATAGGACAACACGTGAGTCATAATCCCCACCCTCAAGCAGTTCCAGATCCAATGGGAAAAGACACAGAAGAAAATCAACAATTAAAATGCAGCATGATGAGGTCTGCACGAGACACAGTGGAACAGAAAAGACACAAAGGAGGCACTCAGGGGCATGTGTTATTGCTTCACAGGGAGGTTACACACCCATCCACATCCATCCATCCATCCACCCACCCATCCACATCCATCCATCCACATCCATCCACCCATCCATCTATATCCATCCATATCCATCCATCCACATCCATCCACCCACCCACCCATCCATATCCATCCATCCACATCCATCCATCCACCCATCCACATCCATCCATCCATCCACCCACCCATCCACATCCATCCATCCATCCACCCACCCATCCACATCCATCCATCCATCCACCCACCCATCCACATCCATCCATCCATCCACCCACCCATCCACATCCATCCATCCATCCACCCACCCATCCATATCTATCCATCCATCCACCCACCCATCCACATCCATCCATCCATCCACCCACCCATCCACATCCATCCATCCATCCACCCACCCATCCATACCCATCCATCCATATCCATCCACCCATCCATACCCATCCATCCATCCACCCACCCATCCACATCCATCCATCCATCCACCCACCCATCCATACCCATCCATCCATCCACCCACCCATCCACATCCATCCATCCACCCATCCATATCTATCCATCCATCCATCCATCCACCCATCCATATCTATCCATCCATCCACCCACCCATCCACATCCATCCATCCACATCCATCCATCCACCCATCCATATCCATCCATCCATCCACCCACCCATCCATATCTATCCATCCATCCACCCACCCATCCATATCTATCCATCCACATCCATCCATCCACCCATCCATACCCATCCATCCATCCACCCACCCATCCATATCTATCCATCCATCCACCCACCCATCCACATCCATCCATCCATCCACCCACCCATCCACATCCATCCATCCATCCACCCACCCATCCACATCCATCCATCCATCCACCCACCCATCCACATCCATCCATCCATCCACCCACCCATCCACATCCATCCATCCATCCACCCACCCATCCACATCCATCCATCCATCCACCCACCCATCCATACCCATCCATCCATATCCATCCACCCATCCATACCCATCCATCCATCCATCCACCCACCCATCCACATCCATCCATCCATCCACCCACCCATCCATACCCATCCATCCATCCACCCACCCATCCACATCCATCCATCCACCCATCCATATCTATCCATCCATCCATCCATCCACCCATCCATATCTATCCATCCATCCACCCACCCATCCACATCCATCCATCCACATCCATCCATCCACCCATCCATATCCATCCATCCATCCACCCACCCATCCATATCTATCCATCCATCCACCCACCCATCCATATCTATCCATCCACATCCATCCATCCACCCATCCATACCCATCCATCCATCCACCCACCCATCCATATCTATCCATCCATCCACCCACCCATCCACATCCATCCATCCATCCACCCACCCACCCATCCATATCCATCCATCCATCCATCCATCCATCCACCCACCCACCCACCCATCCATATCCATCCATCCATCCACCCACCCATCCATATCTATTCATCCAATCCCCCATCTATATCCATCCATTCATTCACCCATCTATCCATCCACCTCTCATTCCTTCCTTCTACCCACCCAACCCCATCATTCATCCATCTATATAGAGCTCAGTAAGGTTTAAAAGAAAACAGTCTATTTCCTATTCACTTCAATATCTCCTGCTCTTTAAAGGAGGTATATATTTATATTATATGTATTTTACCACAATTTTTTTAAACGGAGTTTTAAAAACAGTTTGAAAAAGGGCACATGCAATAATTCCCTTTGGGCATTTTAAATTACAATTTAAATTACAATGGATATTATTATTAGTGCAAATCATGCATAAATGAAAATGGAGATGATACTTAAACTTCTGTTTTCCCCCATCTTTCGTGTCCCTTCACATAATTTCTAATGCACATGAAACAATTACATAATTGCCATTCTAATCACAACATCTCAAGGCAAAAGCCTACTTTATTCACAATTCCCTAGATCAGAAATCACCAAACTTTTGGAGTATGAGGCCATCTGTACAAAGTAAAAGTGAACGAGCACACAAAAGCCCTTATACATGACCACCCAAGGGCACCAAGTCGTCCTTAAGGGGGGGAAAAAGTGACACTTCTGTTGATGAAATCCAGGGAAATGATGCCTATTCTGTATCATAGGTGAAAGATTCGTTATGTAAAAGTAAAAGGTTGATTAATCAATTAATGGTCACCAAGCACAAACCTAAAACAAAAAGCCTTAAGGGACACCACAGCTCTGCTCTGCACAACGGACGTTCCAAGCTCAAAGGGGCTATGCATTGTTTCCCTGTGCAGCCTGGTTTTAACATCTTTAAAAATTACTGCTGATAAAGCATCAAACAGACTGTCAAATTACAGCGGGAAGGTTAGGGAGAGGTGGGGGAATTAAGAGATCAACTGAAGGACTTATATGCATGCATATAAGAGTAACCAATGGATGCAAAACATTGGGGGGTGAGGGCATGTATGAGAGTGGGGTGGGGGGGCAATGGTAAGATATGTACACATATAATACCTTAATAAAACAAAATTAAAAAAAAAAATTACTGCTGAAACCAAAGTATCAATTCCTCTGGTGAATCTGCATACAGTAAGAAAAGGGCTTTTTTAAAAAAAACTTTTTTAGCATTTTTAACTCTTTCCTTCATCTTGCTTCAAAAAATATTTATTGGCCCTGACTGGTTTGGCTCAGTGGATAGAGCGTCGGCCTTCGGACTGAGAGGTCCCGGGTTCGATTCCGGTCAAGGGCATGTACCTTGGTTGCGGGCACATCCCCAGTAGGGGGTGTGCAGGAGGCAGCTGGTCGATGTTTCTCTCTCATCGATGTTTCTAGCTATCTATCCCTCTCCCTTCCTCTCTGTAAAAAATCAATAAAATATGTTTAAAAATATATATATATATATTTATTGTCTGCTTTGTTCTGAATGTTGTTATCTCTCAATACCCTGAGCATGACAATTATCTATTTTTTAAAAGGCTAAGTGACCAACTGACCTTCCGTCCATCCGACCGTCCGACTGACCAGCCGGTACATATGACGCGCACTGGCAATTTAAAAACAAACATTGGCCCTGACTTGTTTGGCTCGGTGGATAGAGCGTCGCCTGTGGACTGAAAGGTCCCAGGTTCGATTCCGGTCAAGGGCATGTACCTTGGTTGCGGGCACATCCCCAGTGGGAGGTGTGCAGGAGGCAGCTGATCGATGTTTCTCTCTCATCGATGTTTCTAGCTCTCTATCCCTCTCCCTTCCTCTCTGCAAAATATCAATAAAATATATTAAAAAAAAAAAGAATGAAGATCAGACTTTGTGAAATAGCCTGTTGACTGTCAAGGGAGATGGAGAAATGCAGTAAGGGACAGAGGCAGGTCCATGCGACACATGAACTGGTAGGTCCTACTGTTACGAGAAGAACAGCCATGACGGGGCGGTGCTCGGGGCTGCCCACAGCAGCGACGCCCTTCAGGGGACTGACCACTTTCTACGAGGGTGGTGACTCTGAACTGGATCAGCAACCTGAGGACCCTGGGAACATCTGGACAGGAGGCTCCCGAGAGAATGGCTCTGAGCAGCTGCAGGTATAAAGGCCTGTCAAATTAACTGAACTATGAGGAGACTTTAATCGTCCAATTTTATCACAAACAGAACATATGGGACACAAACTAAGAATAGCCCCAACATACCAAATATTATTAAACATTTTCCTCTGTGCTTACTCTGCTTTTTTACAGTAAGCATAAGACTGATATAGTGTCTTTTAAGTTAAGCAAAAGTACTTTTTTAAAAA
This sequence comes from Plecotus auritus, assembly GCF_963455305.1. Classification (NCBI taxonomy): domain Eukaryota; kingdom Metazoa; phylum Chordata; class Mammalia; order Chiroptera; family Vespertilionidae; genus Plecotus; species Plecotus auritus. The sequence continues at coordinate 5,609,418 of NC_137771.1, read as the reverse complement.
AGTTTGTTTCCCCCGATGTCACAGAGAGAAAACACCAAAAGCATAAAAAAAGGAACTTCCAATTCCTCAACTTGTGTCCTAAACCACAAGTCAACCCAAATATACTAATAATGAAATCTCATTTCTAAAGTTTTCTTGTCTTGGCTATTTCAGTTCTTACTTCGCAAATGACATTAAGACAGGGCTTTCCCCAGAACTGTTCAATCCTAATGTAGCATGTCCTACCCGCACATTCCTGATTAACTAAAAATAGATTCAAGACAGAAGGACTTGTATGCATGCATATAAGCACAACCAATAGACACAAGGCACTGGGGGGGGGGGGATGAGGTAAGTGCGGGAGGGGGGTAGGATAAGGCGGGGGGAGGTCGATAGGGCGGGGGAAGACATATGTACTACTATTTGTAATACCTTAAACAATAAATAAATTAATTTAAAAAAAAAACACAGCAAGGGACACTGTGGTGACGCGAGACAGAACCTAAGACAGGATGGGCCAAGCTGGTCCTCTTGTTTTTAGCACTTGGTGGGGGGGAAATAAATCCAAAAAGCATTGTTTTCAAGTTAGTAAACAGTCATTCTACCAAAGCATCTTACTTTTCTACTAAAAAATTAAATCCCAACAAAGAAAAACGCTTTCCAATATTTACTCGTTGGAATGGTCTTCTTCTAGAGAGAGCTCCTATTTCAATTATTATTGTGGTTTCATTTTTTTTAATAACTGGCCATATCTAAAACTTACAAAATGCTGTGACAATTTCACAATATGCCTGTATGTAAGCCCAAAATACATCCCAAAACAAATGCATTCAAATCTGAACACCACAGCTCTGCAATCTAAAATCCACCAGCAGTCACCTTTTAAAAAGTTGTCATTTTAAATTAATTTTCATTTAAAAGCTCCCAAAGTCCTGCTGCCTAAACTGCCTCCCATTTTGAAAATATATTAACCTCCGTCTACCACTGCCATCCTAGATAAAAGAGGCCCCGGATGTGGAAGAATGCTTCTTCCTTCAATCCTGACATTACAGCAAGGATGACTTAAATTCTCCTTCAGAGGTCTGACCTGAACACAAGTAAACGTCTCCTTACTTCTCAGTGCAATCCCATCGCCAACTCGCCTGCCAAGAGGAAGCAAACGCAGCGTTTCGATACTACAGCTGCCCTGGGTGGTCACTGACAACTACTCCGGCTGCTGGGTAGCCCAAGGCAGAAGGATGTGGTGAGTAGCATGACCTAGCCTTGTCAGGTGCCAGCTGCTGTCCTAAGGGGCTCACACATATCTAAACACAGCTAATAACCCAAAGAGACGTATACGTTTATTTTCCCGTTTTATACAGGAGGAAACTGAACTCGGCTACGGAATAGATGCAAACGTAGTCAGTCTCACCGGGGAGTGCACGACCTTAACCATACCCCAGTGATCTTGCAGCAGAAAATCCCTTCTGAGGTGCAGTGACTGGCAAATAGAGGCAACCTTACTCCCCTGATGGCACAGCGCCTGTCCATTATTAGTTACGAATAAATGAATTTATGTACAGCATGTTAGCATTGCAGATATTATAGTCACACTCTAACAACATTCGAGCAGTAGTGAACTCCCTCTTTGATGAGTGTGGATATTAAAATAAAGAACGTTTCCATTTTCTGGTTCAAGATATATAAAGGACCAGTAAATAAAAGGAGAAAAAAAAAAAAGACACTTCATGAACATAGTCTGGCCCCGCAAATGCAGTCCTTTCTTGGGTTATTAAGTGTCTACTTTGCACCAGGCACCGTAGCAGGCACTAAAGATAGGACAACATGTGAGTCATAATCCCCACCCTCAAGCAGTTCCAGATCCAATGGGAAAAGACACAGAAGAAAATCAACAATTAAAATGCAGCATGATGAGGTCTGCACGAGACACAGTGGAACAGAAGAGACACAAAGGAGGCACTCGGGGGCACTCCCTTCACAGGGAGGTTACACACCCATCCACATCCATCCATCCATCCACCCACCCATCCATACCCATCCATCCATCCACCCACCCATCCATATCTATCCATCCATCCACCCATCCATATCTATCCATCCATCCATCCATCCATCCATCCATATCTATCCATCCACATCCATCCATCCATCCACCCACCCATCCATATCCATCCATCCACCCATCTATATCCATCCATCCATCCATCCATCCACCCACCCATCCATATCCATCCATCCATCCACCCACCCATATCTATCCACCCACCCATCCATCCATCCACCCACCCATCCACATCCATCCATCCATCCACCCACCCATATCTATCCACCCACCCATCCATCCATCCACCCACCCATATCTATCCATCCATCCACCCACCCATCCATCCATCCATCCATATCCATCCATCCATCCACCCACCCATCCACATCCATCCATCCATCCATCCACCCACCCATCCACATCCATCCATCCATCCACCCACCCATCCATACCCATCCATCCACCCATCCACCCACCCATCCATACCCATCCATCCATCCACCCACCCATCCACATCCATCCATCCATCCACCCACCCATCCATACCCATCCATCCACCCACCCACCCATCCATACCATCCATCCACCCACCCATCCATCCATATCCATCCATCCATCCACCCACCCATCCATATCCATCCATCCACCCATCCACATCCATCCATCCATCCACCCACCCATCCATACCCATCCATCCATCCACCCACCCATCCATACCCATCCATCCATCCACCCACCCATCCATACCCATCCATCCATCCATCCATCCATCCAGATCCATCCATCCACCCACCCACCCATCCATACCCATCCATCCATCCATCCACCCACCCATCCACATCCATCCATCCATCCATCCATCCACCCATCCACCCACCCACCCACCCATCCATATCCATCCATCCATCCATCCACCCACCCACCCATCCATATCCATCCATCCATCCACCCACCCACCCACCCATCCATATCCATCCACCCACCCACCCATCCATATCCATCCATCCATCCACCCACCCACCCATCCATATCCATCCACCCACCCACCCATCCATATCCATCCATCCATCCACCCACCCACCCATCCATATCCATCCATCCATCCATCCACCCACCCATCCACATCCATCCATCCATCCATCCACCCATCCATCCATCCACCCACCCATCCATATCCATCCATCCATCCATCCATCCACCCACCCATATCCATCCACCCACCCACCCATCCATATCCATCCATCCATCCACCCACCCACCCATCCATATCCATCCATCCATCCACCCACCCACCCACCCACCCATCCATATCCATCCATCCATCCACCCACCCACCCACCCATCCATATCCATCCACCCACCCACCCATCCATATCCATCCATCCATCCACCCACCCACCCACCCATCCATATCCATCCATCCATCCACCCACCCACCCATCCATATCCATCCACCCACCCACCCATCCATATCCATCCATCCATCCATCCACCCACCCATCCATATCTATCCATCCATCCCCCCATCTATATCCATCCATTCATTCACCCATCCATCCATCCATCCACCTCTCATTCCTTCCTTCTACCCACCCAACCCCATCATTCATCCATCTATATAGAGCTCAGTAATGTTTAAAAGAAAACAATCTATTTCCTATTCACTTCAATATCTCCTGCTCTTTAAAGGAGGTATATATTTATATTATATGTATTTTACCACAATTTTTTTAAACGGAGTTTTAAAAACAGTTTGAAAAAGGGCACATGCAATAATTCCCTTTGGGCATTTTAAATTACAATTTAAATTACAATGGATATTATTATTAGTGCAAATCATGCATAAATGAAAATGGAGATGATACTTAAACTTCTGTTTTCCCCCATCTTTCGTGTCCCTTCACATAATTTCTAATGCACATGAAACAATTACGTAATTGCCATTCTAATCACAACATCTCAAGGCAAAAGCCTACTTTATTCACAATTCCCTAGATCAGAAATCACCAAACTTTTGGAGTATGAGGCCATCTGTACAAAGTAAAAGTGAACGAGCAAACAAAAGCCCTTACAGATGACCACCCAACGGCCCCAAGTCGTCCTTAAGGGGGGAAAAAAGTGACACTTCTGTTGATGAAATCCAGGGAAATGATGCCTGTTCTGTATCATAGGTAAAAGATTCGTTATGTAAAAGTAAAAGGTTGCCGAAACCGGTTTGGCTCAGTGGATAGAGCGTCAGCCTGCGGACTGAAAGGTCCTGGGTTCAATTCCGGTCAAGGGCATGTACCTTGGTTGCGGGCACATCCCCAGTGGGAGGTGTGCAGGAGGCAGCTGATCGATGTTTCTCTCTCATCGATGTTTCTAGCTCTCTATCCCTCTCCCTTCCTCTCTGTAAAAAATCAATAAAATATATTTAAAAAAAAAAAAAAGTAAAAGGTTAATGAATCAATTAATGGTCACCAAGCACAAACCTAAAACAAAAAGCCTAAGTGACACCACAGCTCTGCTCTGCACAACTGACGTTCCAAGCTCAAAGGGGCTATGCATTGTTTCCCTGTGCAGCCTGGGCTAACATCTTTAAAAATTACTGCTGAAGCCGAAGTGTCAGTCCTCTGGTGGATCTGCATACAGCAAGAAAAGGGCTTTTTAAAAAAAATTTTTTTTAGCATTTTTAACTCTTTCCTTCATCTTCCTTCAAAAAATATTTATTGTCTGCTTTGTTCTGAATGTTCTTATCTCTCAATACCCTGAGCATGACAATTAACTATTTTTTAAAAGGCTAAGTGACCAACTGACCTTCCGTCCATCCGACCGTCCGACTGACCAGCCGGTACATATGACACGCACTGGCAATTTAAAAACAAACATTGGCCCTGACTTGTTTGGCTCGGTGGATAGAGCGTCACCTGTGGACTGAAAGGTCCCAGGTTTGATTCCGGTCAAGGGCATGTACCTGGGTTGCAGGCACATCCCCAGTAGGAGGTGTGCAGGAGGCAGCTGATCGATGTTTCTCTCTCATCGATGTTTCTAACTCTCTGTCCCTCTCCCTTCCTCTCTGTAAATAATCAATAAAATATATTAAAAATAAATAAATAAATAAAATAAAAATAAACGGTGACTCGCACACGTGCGATACATGTAATGCTCTCGCCAGCGCCAATTGCATGTGTGTGTTTCGATCTGTCATTGTCGATCATGAATTGGGTTGTTTTTGACATTCTGAAGCTGAAAAAAGTGGGGTCGTCAATAGAATATGTCTGAAGACCAACTACTGGCACAAAAGATTGCAACCTAACATAATCGAAGCTGAAGTATTAACAGGATCTGCGGAAGGAGAGATTGTTCTGATTCCAAGAATTGATTTGTCCCCGTCTGACACTGGCCTCCCATTTAAATTAATTCGAAGACAGTTTCCCATGATGCGAGCATTTGTGATGACTATTAATAAACCACAAGGACAAACTCTAGACAGAGTAGGAATAGTCCTACCTGAACCCGTTTTCGGACATGGTCAGTTATATGTTGCTTTCTCTCAAGTTCAAAGAGTGTGTGATATTAAAGTTGTAAATACTTCATCACAAGGGAAATTAGTCAAGCACTCTGAAAGTGTTTTTACTCTTAATGTGGTATACAGGGAGATACTAGAATAAGTTTAATCAATTTATCAGTCATTGTTTTTATCAATGTTTTTATGTCCTGTCTTCGTTGTTATACCATGTTGTTATTGATTACTTACTAACCAATTTGCATATTATTTTCATATACATTTTACTAATTTTCTTTCATCTCTGACACTTCTATTATAGAGAAATGGCAAACAGCGATATTAAGATATTTCTTCTAATTAATTTCCTTTCAATGTGCATGAATCCATGCACTGGGCCACTAGTATGACTATAATATAAATCAAATCACACCAAACTTTGTATGTTCTGCTAGATCAGAAAGGTTGCTAGATATTTTTAAATTTTGCATTACTTTCCATTTCCCTCTCAGAAATTTCCTCACTAGGACATCCATATATACAGAATGTTTCCATTTCTAAGATTAAATGTACGTTACTGTTTTTTAAAATTAGTAATCGGCACAGGATTATTTTTGGTCAATCATAATACCTGACTGGCCATCACAGATAAGTATTTATAGATAAATACTAATATATAGAAAACCAGTCATTGAATAACATTTTAAAAAAATATGTATATTTTTATTGATTTCAGAGAGGAAGGGGAAAAGGTGAGAGGAATAGAAACATCAATGATGAGAGAGAATCATTGATCAGCTGGCTCCTGCATGCCCCACACTGGGGCTCAAGCCCGCAACCTGGGCATGTCCCCTGACCGGGAATCAAACCATGACCTCCTGGTTCACAGGTCGACGCTCAACCACGGATCCACACTGGCAGGGCTGGATAACACTTTTAAATTCTAAAACCAACACGAACTATAGTTTTAAACACAATTCATACTTCATGAAAGTAAGTGTTTACACTGTAAGAATATTACCAAAATATATTACCCTTGATAAAATACAAAAGAAATTTTACTGAGATTGGAGAAATAAGATGTACAAAATGAAAAAGATAATATGGAAGTAAATGTCTATATGTCAAAACTCTTGATTTTAAGAAAAAATTAAAAAAAAGGAAAAATAAAAAAAACTCCCGATTTTTTAAAAAGTGAATCTATTTGATAAAGTTAATTAACCAAAGATTTGATATCACATATGCAAAGAAACCTGTTAAAATTTTCAAGAAATTCTATTAATGACATGGCATTACAGTCAGACACACACTAATATTTTCCCCATAAAAACAGGAAGAAGCTCTCTCTGGTGAGCTTCCGTGTGGTTTTCTACAATCTTGGGATCTAGTCGAACTCTACCCAGTCACGTCCACTTGCACAGAGAAAGTCAGTGACAAGCAGGACCAGCTACAGAATTTCCGGGGCCTGGAGCCAAATGAGAGCGCAGAGCCTCTTGCTCAAAATGTGTTCCGACTTGCAAGACAGCAACCGCAGAGCATGAAAGCAAGTGTGGGCACTTGTGAGCCCAGGCCACTTGCCCGCGAAGCTGGTCCCAAAGACAAGTGCAGACACAGGGTCTGATTAAAAAAAAAAAAGCCCCTGATCTGACGTGGTTCCAGGTGAGTGTCCGGCAGATGCCAAGTGCTCAGTATGACTTGCTTGGAAATCCTAGGAATTCAGTTCCCAAAAAGGTCCATGAGCAAAAAGCTACTGCATCTACTCAGAAAATTCAACTCATTAAATCACCAGGACACTGTTCCACATCTGGAATCTATACCAAACACTGACAGGAAGCAAGAAACAACGTGCACTGAATTACCTCGTAACGTTTAATTAGAAAGCGAATTAAGTCAAGGCTGACACTCCTCAATACTAGGACCCCAAAGACCCCTCTCTCCCCAGCCTGACTACTGTCTTCAAAGAAATGGACAAGAAGCAATTAACACAACCAATCCGGCACGTGTCCACCCCGCACCCGGCACCGCGTCCCCAGCCCTGCAGGAGAACGATCCCTTCAGAAGGCAAAATAAGTGATCGGATTTGAGCAGATGAGTCACCTCGAGTTTCGTTCTGCTCTGCAGCATGTTTTTCCTGGGGCTCCTCAGGTCCCACTGTCCAATTCCCTTCCTTTCAAACCTCCTCGCTCCCCCTTCACCCGCTGAGTAGAGATTCTGGCCCCTGATCACTCCAGGTTTTAGAAAATGGGAGACCTGACAAGTGGTGACAGTGTGGCCTCCTGCGGAAGGTGGCCCCTGGGTGGGAAGAGACTTCAGGAAGTAAAGGGGAGAGAGAGAGGATTCCAACACCTTTCACACAAGCCAGGGCATCTCTGCTGCCTTAACAGGCAGACACTGCCTTTATGCTCTCGGCATGATTACCTGCAAAGGGTTTCTTAAATGTTATATGGGCACCAACTGAAATTCTCGTTATGTACAGTTCACTCTTCCTCTGGAAAGATAGCTGATGTGTCCCAGGAATCCACTCTGCCAGGCAGTGCTTCAGGCATCTTAGGGTTCACTGCCATTCGGTAATTAATCTGCAGATCAAAGCCCTGAGACAAGTATTGGAAACCCCGTTTTACAAGTAAGGAAATCGAGGCTCAGAAAGGTTAAATATTTTGCCCAGGGTCATTCAACTGGTTGGTCGAAATAAAACTCAGCTACACCTGACTATGAATTACAACTGGGACTTAGTGTTTCTTTCAAGTGCCTGCTTTACCTTAACTAATGCAACTTAAGTGTAGCGGTAACAACAACAGAAGAACTATCGCAACATAAAAATGAAGAGTCACGTGAAGACACACTGTATTCAACTGAGGCCATTTAACAAGTATCTTTGGTGGGTCATTCTGTGCCAAGCCCTGTGCTAAGAGATGGAGAAAAAGAAACAGCGAAGGCTAGTCAGGAGCTTACACTGCAAGAGGAAATATGCAAGCAGACAGACAGCCCCGGTGCAGTGTGATCAGTGCCAGGAGAAGTAATTTTACACCTTTTCTGCTCTTCCTGCTTCTCCCACCTTCTCCTCCTTCAGCTTCTGCTGACTCTCAAAACGTTCAGGAGAGGCTGGGGTCACACAACTGGCTGACCCTGCTCATTGCAAAACCTTTCAGGCCAGCAAGTACACACCAATCAGAGGTTTTTCACCATCTTCCGTTTTCTCTCAAGGGTTCTAATATTTTTACAATCAATTTCAAAAGAACACCTGTGCCCTGGCTGGGTGGCTCCGCTGGTTGGAGTGTCCTCCTATATGCCACAAGATTGTAGATTCAATCCCTGTCAGGGCACATTCGGGAGGCAACTGATCGATGTTTCTCTCCCACATCAATGTGTGTGTGTCTCTCTCTCTCTCTCTCTCTCTCTCTCCCCCTCCCTCCCTCCCTCCTTCCCTTTCTCTGAACATATTCTTGGGCAAGGATTTTTTTAAATAATTCTTTATTGTTGAAATTATTACATATGTCTCCCTTTTTTCCCCATTGACCCCCTCCAGCCCACCCCCGCCCCGAGGATATTTTTAAAAAGTACAAAATGGTTGTTATAGAATAGTCATGGGGATATAAAGTACAGTATAAGGAATATAGTCAATAATCTATAATAATAAAAGGGTAATATGCTAATTAGACCAGATGTCATTTTGGATGTCCTTCCGGACAAAGCTGGGGCCAGAGGGAAGCCCAGGTCCCGGGTGCCTGCGGGTGGCCAGAGGGGAGCCACCCCGGGTCCCGGTGCCTGCGGGTGGCCGGAGGGGAGCCACCCCGGGTCCTGGTGCCTGCAGGTGGCTGGAGGGGAGCCAGCCCAGGTCCCGGGTGCCTGCGGGTGGCCGGAGGGGAGCCAGTCTGGGTCCCCAGTGCCTGAGGGTGGATGAAGGGAAGCAAGCCCGGGTCCCGGGTGCCAGAGGGAAGCCGGTGCCAGCAGCCGGGGGAAGGAAGGCCCACTTATGCACGGTTTTTGTGCATCGGGCCTCTAGTATTCTAAGAACTATGTATGGTGTCAGGTGGATGCGAGATTTACCGGGATGATCACTTAGTAAGTTATAGAATGTCTAATCACTGAAACGAGTATTGTATGTCAACTGTAACTGAAAAATTAAAAAATGATTTAAATAAAGAGTTAAAAAGTAAGCCTCCATCTTGTTTAAGCCATTATTACGTTGGAGCTCCCGATCTGAATAGAATGTATGTGGCCATGGCTTAGGGATCAGCACAGGGATAGACACTGCAGGAGGAATGTCTGTCCCTTGTTAGGCCACAATAAAACATTTGGTAAAACCTGTGACACCTTAGAAAACAGCCTGCATGCCAACATGCCTGTAATTCTAGGGAAACTGGTTGAGCAGTTCAGAATTTGGGTGCTTACTGGCTTCTTGCCACTTTAAGAAAGAAGTCCCACCTTGCACGCAGGGGTCAGAGGGACCACAGATGTGCCTGGGGCGTGTGCATGGTCTCCATTCTAGGTTTACTCAGAGCCTAGTAATCCGGGGCTCAGTAGAGTTGAAAGGCCGCCTCCGTCAGTATCCAGCAGGAAGCAAGCTGCAGAACCTGTTCAGCCCCGCAGGGGATTTTCTCCAGGGACCGGCTCCAGAGGAAAAGAGACGCTGAAGACCTTCCAGAGCGCAAGGGACAAGGGAATGCCTGCCGGAGAGCAGCCCAGGGCTGCCGACCAGGCTGCCAGGAACTCCCACTCCCGCCAGGCAGGGAGCCCACACGCAGCCTGGCAGGAGCTGACAACGGCTATGGACCAGTGAGGGGTCTGCATACCCACGCTTTCCTTTTCCAATTGGGAGTTTTTATTTCCATCATCCTAACCTACTCCACCACACTACATGCTGGAGAGGGGGACAGCAGATAACCTGTATTTCATTTTTTAATATATTTTTATTGATTTCAGAGAGAAAGGGAGAGGGAGGGGAGGGAGGGAAACATCAATGATGAGAGAGCATCAGAAGGAGAGGGAAAGAGAGAGAGAAACATCAATGATGAAAGAGAATCATTGATCTGCTGTCTCCTGCATGCCCCACACTGGGGATCAAGCCTGCAACCCGGGCATGTGCCCCAACCAGGAATTGAACTGTGACCTCCTGGTTCATAGGTCGACACTCAACCACTGAGCCACACGGCCAGGCCGATGACTTGTATTTTAATCTAAAGGTTCCTGGATGGTAAGGAGTAGGACAAGAGTAGGTTTACAGTTGCGAGTACACTTACAGTTGCGAGTACACAAAACACAGTTTATTCCTGTATTATTATTTATTTGTATTATAACTGTAAACCTACTTTTGCCCACCCTGTATATCACCCGGAGATTCTGGGCTCTGAAGGTGACCAAGGGTTGTCTCCTTTGGGAAGGTGCAGAGTGTGTTCCCCATTTGGGAAGAAGGGTTTAGAAGAAAGGGCTAGACCAGCCGTGGGCAAACTACGGCCCGCGGGCCGGATCCGGCCCATTCGGCTGTTCTATCCGGCCCGCGGAGCCGAAAGAGCGGAGGGTTCTCTTGCTCTCCCCTCCGCTCCTTTACTTTGAATGTATATTAGTTCACACAAACACTCCATCCATGCTTTTGTTCCGGCCCTCCGGTCCAGTTTAAGAACCCATGGTGGCCCTCGAGTCAAAAAGTTTGCCCACCCCTGGGCTAGACTGTTGTCCCCTTCTAACATAAGGGAACTTTGAGCTGAACATATGGTTACCCAAAGTGTACTTCGCCTCCTGGCAGTCGCCGTGGCCATGTGACTTAGGTTCTGGCCGGTGGGAGGTGAGCAGAAGTGATCAGAGCCACTTGCAAGCTGTGCCACTAAAGAGAAGGAGCATGGCTTCTCCTTCCCCTCCCCGCTCTCCCCGCCGGGCAGAATGCAGACGGACATGGCCCAAGAGATGGAAGCCATATGTTAGGAGAGTTGGTACAAGACAGAAGGCGCCTGGGCCCCTGCTGAGCATGGAGCTGCCGCAGCAGCCCCCGCCTCCTGCCCAGGCTTCTCTTTAGAGGGAAATCAACGTCTATTTCGTTTAGGCAGCTCCACTTCATGACTCTCTGCTGCAACGGTCCACCCAACGATAGCTCAACTCTCGTGGCCATTCTCGACTCCTCCTCCACAGCCCATACCCACCCCATCACCCAATCCTACTGGCTCTGCCCACAGAATAGCTGGCCATCCGCTATCTGACCCTTTCTCCCTTTCTCCCCCACTGCCCCTGGTCCTATAATGGCTCCTAAGCGCGTTCTCTCTGCTTTCACTCTTTCCCCTTTATTTATTCTCTTCACAGCCGCCAGAGGGATTCTTTTAAAACATAAATCAGAATGTAAGCCCCATGAAAGCAGGGAGTTCTGACTGTATTGTTCATAGACTGGCAGAAACCCACAAGTCTGTGAAGCTGTGTCACATTTTGCAACTGAACATACAATTAGAAGGATTGCCTGTGTCACAACTGCCACCTGGCCCATGGTGATTCCACCATTATAAGAAGCATCCCCATTTCAAAGATGCTGAAATGTGAAAACGTGGTCTAGAACAATGCTGTGCGTATATTGTGTTTCATCAAATACAAGATGTCACTGATTGTGAGCTGCTCCATTATTTTTTGCATCACCAAGAAAAAAAAATACTGTCCATTAAACTACAACAAAATGCCTTAACAACAGACCCACACAGAGAAGTAATCATTTCACCAGCCTCTCACTGCTCGCTATTTATTTATTTATTTATTTATTTATTTATTTTTGTTGTTTTTTGTTGTTGTTAATCCTCACGGGAGAATATTGTTTCCATTGATTTTTACAGAGAGTGCAAGGGAGGGAAGAAACAGAAAGAGAGAAACATCAATGGGAAGAGACATTGATTGGTTGCCTCCAGCACTCGCCCTGACTGGGGATTGAGCCTGCAACCAAGGTACGGGCATCCTTGATTGGAATCGAACCCGAGACCCTTCAGTCCGCAAGCCAATGCTCGATCCACTGAACCAAACCGGCTAGGGCTGAAATTCCTTTCTGAGGAATGTGGAGTGTCTTTGACCTTCAGCTGATTGTCTGGGTGTGAAAGGTAAATCCTTCGAATTGTATGTTCAATTGCAAAATGTGGCACAGCTTCACAGGCTTGTGGGTGTCTGCCTGGCTAAAGCTCCCTAATGCACTTGGTTGTTGCTCTGCAATAAAATATGAAATTGCAGGCATTCCTCCAATAACAAACAGCAGTAGTTCTTTACTAACATCAGGTTGACTCCCTGTTAGTTTCCATTCCTTTCCTCATACAAAGTAACATTTGCTTTCATTGCTAATCCCAGTGTAATTTGTTTGAATGCATTTAAAATGGCAACTAAATGAAACACAGGCAGCACGCAGCTGAAGGGGCGATAACATGAACAGGTATAACAGGGTTCGCACATAAACAGGAAATGACACCTGTGTCACAACTGCCACCTGGCCGATGGTGATTACACCATTATAAGACGCGTTCCCATTTCAAAGATGCTGAAAAAAAGGAGGGAAGGGTTCAGAAATGACTGAAACCCAGTTACAAGAACTCAGTAAATTTTGCTACAAAATAATGAATAACTTCGTCCCCTGCCGCTGTGCCCTTGCTGAGCAGGCTCCAACCACACTCGGCCTCCAACCACACTTGCTGTTCTTTTTTTTTTTTTTTTTAAATATATTTTATTGATTTTTTACAGAGAGGAAAGGAGGGGGACAGAGAGTTAGAAACATCGATGAGAGAGAAACATCGATCAGCTGCCTCTTGCACACCCCCCACTGGGGATGTGCCCGCAACCAAGGTACATGCCCTTGACCGGAATCGAACCTGGGACCCTTCAGTCCACAGGCCGACGCTCTATCCACTGAGCCAAACCGGTCAGGGCATACACACTTGCTGTTCTTGGAGCAGATCAAGGATGCACCCCTGGTCGCTGCTGTTCCCGGCACCTGGAAACACTCCTCCCCCCAGATGGCTCTCAGTCGTCTTAAATTTCCATTCAAAAGCCACCTCCCAAAACTGCATACGCTCCACACGCCCCACTGCTCTCCATCTCTTTAGCCTACTTTATCCTCCTTCAGAGCACTGATCGCCAAATGACAGCGCAGGTGTACAGTATGTTTTTCATGTCTCCTCTGCCTGGAATGAAGCTCCAGGCAAGCAGGGCGGGCTCGGGTGATGTCTGACACGCAGCAAGTAAGCACTAAATGCCCTCGAATGAGCAGGAAGATGTCTCTGCTGGACTCACTGTAAGAACCTTGAGAGGAAATGCACTCTACAGAGCGGAGACCTGAGGACCACAGGCCCTGCTCAGAAGTCTGTCTCTCTTCGTCCCCCACGAGAGTAGAGGGTATTTGATGGGCTCCACCCTTAGCAATAACCAGTCCTTCCACTGCCCATCTCAAAAGGAACAATAAATGCTGCCCTAGCCGGTCTGGCTCAGGGGATAGAGCATCAGCCCTCAGACTCAGGGGTCCCGGGTTCGATTCCAGTCAACTTAGGCACATACCTAAGTTGTAGCTCAATCCCTGGCCCTGGTCGGGGTGTATGCGGGAGGCAACCAATCGATATGTCTTTCTCACATCGATGTTTCTCTCTCTGTCTCTCCTCCTCCCTTCCGCCCTCTCTAAAAATCAATGGAAAAATATCCTTGTGTGAGGATTAACAACAACAACAAAAATTGCTATAAACAGTGAAACTTGCTCCGGTTATTTCTGTTTTGCAGGTAGTTTAGTAAAGGGATTAAGAACTGTTGGATTAGCATCCAGGTTCTACTGCTTATTAGTCGTGTGCCTTTCAATTAATTATTAATTTCTATTAGCCTCAGTCTTCTTATCTTTAAAATGGGGATAATAATACCAGCCTCGCTGAGCAAGTTAAGTGCTTAGCACATATTAAGAGCTCAATAAATGTCGGCTGATATCACCATCATTCTCCGTCTCTTGGCTAAAATGAACAAAGGAGAGGAGAAGGGGCCTGGGAAGGTGCATCTCACACTCCTACCAGGACTGAAGAGGAATCCTGGTTATAAAGTGGTGGCAGCAGCCATCCACCTGGGAAAAGTGAGCTTCAGTTCTGAGTCTGTCACAAAGAAAGAAAAGGTCTTAAAGATGGAGATGTTTGCCCTGGCCAGGTGGCTCAGTTAGCTGGAGTGTCGTCCCACACACCGAAATGTTGCTGGTTCGATTTCCGATCAGGGCACACACCTAGGTTTCGGATTCTATCCCCAGTCAGGTTGAGTACTGGAGGCAACCAACTGATGTTTCTCTCTTACACCTCTCTCTCTCTCTCAACATATCCTCAGGTGAGATTTAAAAAAAAAAAAAGATTGAGATGTTTGCTAGGCCAGTGTAGCTCAGTGGTTGAGTGTTGACTCATGAACCAAGAGATCACCGGGCTCAATTACCAGTCACGGCACATGCCCCAGGTGTGGGCTAGATCCCCAGTAGGGCGTGTGCAGGAGGCAGCTGACAGATGTTTCTATCTCTCTAACCTCTATCCCTCTCCCTTCCTCTCTCTAAAATCAGTAAAAACATATTAAATTAAAAAAAAAAAAATGGAGATGTTAGAGTAGAAAGGCCAGGGGAGGGGACTCTCCATGTTGGCTCATCTCTGAAAGGTCTAAACGAACTCACCTGCATCTCCAAAATCTGTTCCTTGTCTGGATTTCCTGGTTCCTCCGCTCCCCCCACAACCCCCGCCCACCCATCCTTCTCCAAGCTAGAAACGAAGGACTCAGTTCTTCTCTACTCCTTCCCCACCCCCACCCCTTCATATCAAACTGATCATTCGAGGTGGGTTAACTTAGACCCTGGATATTGCTGATGAGTGCCTCCTCCACACCCACGGCCAGGGCCTTACTTGGGCCCCACCGCCTCACTCCTGAGAGCAACAGGGCCTCCGAGCCTGCAGCCACCTTCCACCAACCCACCTTCTACACCAGGGGGGGGGCAGACTTTCTGACTCGAGGGCCACAGTGGGTTCTTACACTGGACCGGAGGGCCGGAACAAAAGCATGGATGGAGTGTTTGTGTGAACTAATATAAATTCAAAGTAAAGGAGCAGAGGGGAGAGCAAGAGAACCGGATAGAACAGCCGGATCTGGCCCGCGGGCCGTAGTTTGCCCACGGCTGTTCTACACCCTTGCCAAGCCTTAAGATCCCCCAAAGGCTGCCTACAGTCTTACTGACGAAGTTGACACTCCTAAGCATTTCTGAAAACCCTCCATGATCTGGCTCCCCCGGCAAAATCCTGTCTCAGGCCCACCACTGCTCGCTCTTTCCCGATCCTGTGTCACAGCCAGTTCTCCAAGGGCCCCTCCCCAACAACTACTCTCAGCATAAACATCATGTTTTCCTTGTAAGTCTCCACCAGCACACTGCCCCACCAGGGTCCCTTAATGTCTTGTCCACACCACCACCCGGTACTGCTACTGTGGGATTCCTATCTATCTGTCTATCCACCTACCTACCTATCTCCACCGCTTCCCCATCCACTTGTTAAATTATAATTTAAGAAAAAGGACTGTCTTTCTCCTAACCTACCTAACCCATTACTGGGAATACACAGCATCTTTTTTTTAAAAAAAAATGTATTTATATTGATTTCAGAGAGGAAGGGAGAGGAGATAGAAACACCAATGATAAAAGAGAATCTCTGATCAGCTGCCTCCTGCATACCTATACTGGGGATCAAGCCCACAACCTGGGCATGTGCCCTGACCGGGAATCAAACCGTGACCTCCTAGCTCATAGGGTGACGCTCAACCACTGAGCTACGATGGCCAGGCCACAGCATCTTTTAAAAAAATGTTTGTTGAATGAACAATTCTGGAGGGGCATGATGAAAGTCAGTACCAAGAAAGACTATAAATTGGATTGTATCATGCATTCTATAGAAAAACTATGCAGATCATGCATGTTAGGATATCCTATAAAATAAAAGCCTAATATGCAAATCAACCAAACAGCGGAAAGACTGGTCACTATGACACGCACTGACCACCAGGGGGCAGATGCTCAACTCAGGAGCTGCCCCCAGCCTGCAGGCCCCAGACCAGCCAAGGCAGGTACCAGCGGGGGCCCCCCAATTGTCCCACCAGTCACCCCACAGAGGGAGGCGACTGGCAGGCAGGCAGCGCCAGGCCGGCCAAGGGTGGTGCCAGCGGGGGCCCCCCAATTGTCTCGCCAGTCACCCCACAGAGGGAGGCGACCGGCAGGCAGGCAGCGCCAGGCCGGCCAAGGCAGGTGCCAGTTGGGGCCCCGCCAGTCGCCCCACAGATTGGCCCTGATCGCTGGCCAGGCCTAGGGACCCTACCCGTGCACGAATTTCGTGTACCAGGCCTCTAGTTTATATAGAAGTTGTTAAGTATTTATTGCCAGTTGTTAAGCAGTAAAATGTAATAAAAAGAGCTTTTAGATTAGGAACGCTGGGTTTGAACTCCAGCTCCATCACTTCTAAGCCAGGTCACTACGGACAAATTATTTAATCTAAACCTCCGCTGCCACACTTAGAAAATAAGGGAAAGTGAAGGACCTCCTTGATTGTAGTCTTTATCAAATGAGACAATAGTGGCAAAGAGCGTGGCACAGAGCAGGCCTCTAAGCTGTTAATAAATGTCGGTCCCTGACTGTCGAATCTCCGAGGAAGGCATGGGAAGGGATCAACCAAAGAACCTGTATGTGTATACGCACAACCCATGGACTCAAACAATAGGGTGGTGAAGGCCTGGGGCGGGCTAGAAGGGGGTCCATGTAATACTTTCAATAGAGATTTTTTTTTTTAAATATCAGTCCCTTAACCTAGCTGGTTTGGCTCAGTGGACAGAGCGTCAACCTGTGGACTGAAGGGTCCTGGGTTCGATTTCAGTCAAGGGGACATGCCTGGGTTGTGTACTCCACCCCTAGCAGGAGAAGTGCAAGAGGCAGCCGATCAATGATTCTCTCACATCATTGTTTCTCTCTCTCTCTCCCCTCTCCCTTCCTCTCTGAAATCAATAAAAATATATATGTATTTTTTTAAATGTCAGTCCTGTTCCACTTAGCGCGACTAAAAGTTCAAGGTCCTGTGGACGAAAGGGGCCACATGCTACCCTGACAAGCTCAGGGAAGGCCTGCATGGTGGTCTTGCAAACTCCAGGACCTAGGGTGACCACAAAGGATGGTCTGAAATTAAACTTTAACTAAGGGCAGTTATGGTGGATAGTCAACTCCTAGGCCGGTATCTTCCCTGACAAGATCAATTTTTACCTTGACTGAGCTTACTGTCTTTCTGCATCTACAATAACCTATCCCTGAAATGTCAAGGTAACTTGTAATTTCCCTTTTTTTCTGGACCCCTCAGGGTACAACCAAATGATCCTGGGTGCTAGGACAGAAACCATAAATTCCTTCCTTGTTATTGTTATCATGTTAATTGTTGACTGTTAACTGTCCTGTACCCACCTAAGTAATGTGTCTATCATTTTACTTTTTATCCAATCCTAGAGGTTTACCTACTTTGCTTTCTCCCACCTCCCTAATCTATCACCAATATATTTCCTGTAACCCACCTATGTCTCCTCCTTTGATTGCAAAGTATAAAATTAGGTAAAAAAAACACACACACACACACACACACAACACGCCATTCTCCGGAGCATTATCCCAATCTGTTGAGATTCTGCTTCCCAGCAATTGTTGATAGTTTGGCTCAAATAAACTCACAAAAATTCTTTACAGGTTTGAATGTTTTTACATTAACAGTCCCATATTCTACATTTGAGAGGGAAGACTTAACACTCTTCTAGAACCTTGACCACACCCTAAACCCCAGCCAGCCATCTTGAAGATGAACCAGGTCATAAAGATTGAACAAAAGAAAAAAAAAAGTGAATCATTTCAATGCAATCTCATCCCCACAGTTAGAAACAGTTTAAAATACCTGCCCTACTCACAGCACCAGTTCGGTATATGAAAACAACACCTGAGCAGGCGCAGAATGAGGATAATGTAAATAATGACCCTTTGGAATGTAGGCTCATGAACAGGATGAACTGAGTCATGGATCTGCTCTGCAGAGCAATGAATTCCCTGCCGTGCGCTCTACATAGAAAGAGCATCAATGCAGTTAAGGAAGTACTCTAGTTAGAAAGCACAAGAGAAGAAAAGTACAAGAACTCAAGGTGATCTATGAGAGACCAAAAAGTACCAGGATGTAAGATCTTCAAGCTACCAGTCTGGTTACAGCAGCCTCTATTTTCCATGGACGATACCCTCATCCATTTTCATTTTGTTAAAAAGATGAACTCTGCCTTGCCTGACTCCCTATTTTACATTGAAAGATCACTGTCTTGCCTGATTTCACCCTGAGATGTATGTTTGAATTTTTAGTAACGTAAGTGTATTGTTTTCTAACTAAATGAATGTCACCTACCCTGTCTGCGACAGAAGTTCCCACCAACAGAGTCACAATGCAGAGGCAAAAGCTTTGGAAGTATCTCTGTTGACAACTGCTCACCTAATCCCAGAATTAAAGGAAATGGATTTAAGAACGGCGGGGGGGGGGGGGGGGGGGGGGAACACCTTAAGAAGGTTTTTTCAACAAAAAAAATTGTTCTAGGCTCTGCTGAAAGTAAAATTACCAGGTATTTAACTACCCCTTTGTGTTCAGGCCAACTAATTTGTTGAACATAATTTTATATCAATCTTATATTCGTGAATTAAGATGTTCGCATGATTTTAATATTCTGTTGATCTTGATAGATGTTTTTCTATCTCCTCCACTACCATTACATTTGTCCTTATATGGTCACAAAAAAGTTAGACCTTCCTCAAGGACTGGATAAAGTGAAGAGCCACAGTCCAAATATACAGAATCTTTAACTGGTCTGTATGCTTTATTGGTTTGAAAACAATTGCTTGGTGAAAACTCAAGCATGTAAAAACTTCTAAGCCAGGGACAATTTAGAGAATGTCAAGGGGGAAAAAAGTAAAGGACTATCAAAAAACACAGATTCTTTGTCTTCCGAGAAACTACCATTAGAATTAATAGTAAAGAAAAAAAGGAGGAGGACACTTAAAAACTACATAAAACAAAGTGCCTCTAAGGGTAACGCATAGTTCCTGCCTGAATAAAAGAAACTGTTCAACAGTTTTCTGATTAAGATTACGTTCCTGATGTATTTGAGACAAGAGTCAGTCACACAGAATGGGCAATCCTGACTTTGCAAAAACGTTATCGAGATCAACAAAATTACTTGCTTCCTTTCCTACCTGACCCTTAACCCACCACTTGCATGCCCCATCCCTGGAGAATTTTAGTTACAAAGTAAATACAGGGTGGAGCAAGAGTAGGCTTACAGTTGTTCATATGGAAAATAAGACAATATTTAACAAATAACAATACAGAAATAAACTGTGTGTTTCCTGTACTCAAAACTGTAAGCCTCCTTTTGCTCCACCCTGTACACTGACACTCTGTAGCTAAAACCGAAGCATGGAAGTTTTATAGTACAACCAACATGATGGATGGCTACGTTCACCATACTGGAGGGAAGTTCTGTGTGAACCAGTGGAGGAAATGAGGGAGATTGAAGAGGGTGAGGCCAGCAGGGGTCCTGGGAGGGAAGCTCCAATTTGTGAAAAGGGAGAAGTCAGTAGAATCACATGAAAATTCCTTGTACCCTAACTGCCACTGTTTTTATGACACTCGTGTTAAATAACCTCTAAAACATCAAGAAAGGAATATACAAGACTCCCTTCAGTATCATAACAGGGGCAGTTTACAAAGCCATTTGCTTCCAGTTGCTCGTTGTTCCGCGTCTGCTACAGCAAAACCAAGTTTGAAAGCGACAAAAAGTAGAAAAAGGCTGAATTAAAGAGATGTGTGCCAGGAGTCATAAGTGGCCTGTTACATTACTAGAATATAACTGGAATTCACTAACTATAAAGAATATACATATTTTTTTAAATATCAAATAATCTGTCTGCAGGCCACCCCCAAACACAAACGTGCGCTTCATCAACTTACACAATGAAATAGCCATACATACTTGGGTTTTCAAATACTTCCCTTAAATATGCATACACACACTCTGATTTCACCCAAAATTATTCTTTAAATCTCTGCAGTAAGGCGCGAGCGCACGCGCGGGCGCACACACATTTAACTTGATGTACATCTAGCCCTTGTTGCTTCAATACCCTGAAGAAAAGAAGAAAAACGCCTCGATATGCAGGCTCGAAAAGAAGATTCGAAAAGAAGCAAATGGAGTCCAGAATGAAGGAAGAAGGCAAGGAATACAGGAGAATACAACCGGAGACCCTCTCCGGGGCTCGTTTCATTCTTGGAAAATGTCATCTCCGTTCCCTCACCTCTGGCGCATTATCATCCCTTTCCAAAGCGCCAAAGAGTTGCCAACTGATCTCCCAAGGTGTCCCCCAACCTCCTCACCTCATCAGCGCTCAGCTCCTCCATCGCTTTCCTCTTAATGGTGAAAGGCGTTAGGGAGAGATCCTTCTGTGTTTTGAGATCGGGGCGGGAGGAGAGTGGAAGGTGTCTGTCGGGCTGTCTGGTCCCCCGAATGGGGGAGGTTTCAGAATTGCATAGTCAGAGGTTAAAAAATAAGAACACACGAGGCACTGAACTGCCTTGGCGTCGGTCACTCCGATCGCCCCGGAGACTCCTCCAGCTGCTTGTACCCCGAGCAGCCTCCTTGGGCCGCCACTGCTGCTGCTACAGGGTTACCTTAAGGCGCCACTGACTACCCTCTGCTTCCCAGGCTGGGGAGCTCGGTCTCCACCTCGCCGCGTGCCCCAAGCCTGGTGTGTCTTCGTGGTGCTGGCAGCGTGGCAGCTGTGCTTCCTCCAGATCCTGCTTTCCTTCCTACCCTTTATCCTCGGTGGGAACTGTTCGACTGCAGAGTGGCTACCCCGAGGGTGGGCGACCCCAGAGCCGCCCAGGCAGAGCCAGCAGTGAAGGGGGAAGCCCCTCCCCTCCCAAAGCAGGCCGGCCACGCCCCGCCTCCACGCCAGAGCCGGGCAGGGGGAGGAGGAGGACGGGACTCGCCAAGCTCCTGCTGAAAGAGTAAATCCCCCTACCCCTCCACCCCTACTCTTACCCCTCGCCCCACCAAGTATTATTCATCAAAACAACAGGGCGGCCATCTTTGAAAGGGATCACGTGACCCCGCCAGAGAGGCGGGGCTTCTGGCCCCACGACGAGGCAGCCAATGAGGCGCGGGCGTCGCGCCGCCGATTTCCTCTCGCCTGCGCCTGCTCCCGCCTCCGCACACCCCCTCCCCCGCAGGACCGTGGGCGGGGGAGGGGGAGCGAGCAGCCGGAGGGCGGGCGGGGCGCGGGGCGGCGCGGTGCCATGGCGACGCGCGGGGGTGACGGCGCGGCGCGCTGGGTGCAGATAGGCTCCCGCGAGGGCCGCGCTGGCGGGCGGAGGCGGAGGCCGCGAGGCGTGGCGTCCGCACCGACGTGGGGAAGGTGGGTCAGAAGGGGACTCCTGGCCGCGGCCCGGCCTCCCAGCGCCTCCGTTGTTCCCAGGCGCTTGCCTTTCAGCGGCGCACAGATGCCTCCAGCCTCCACGACGCCTCCGAAAAGAAGGTAAAGGAAACGGACAGCATCTCCTTTTGTGGGGCGAGCGTTCTCTACCACACTGCGCTCGTTCCGAAAACGCGTTTCCACCCTTCCAGGTCTGCAAAGAAAGCCCATTTGGAGGGGAACTCGGACACAAAACCTTCCATTTGTATTGCTGTGGAGAGAGAGTTTCTGATTTGGGTTCTTTCAAAGCGCGTTCCAAAGTGACGGTAGTATAAATGCGTGATGCAAGCGGAATCGGGAAACTAAGTTAAACAGCAGTTTGCAGCCACCTGGTAAATCCTGCCTTCCCTAAATCAAGACACTGCGCTTGTCCTCCCCAACCAGAGGGTAAATAGCTTAAATCACCCTACTCAGGGGCACAGATAACAGAATCCAATTAAGTGGCATTTGCCAACCACCCCCAAGGACAGACAAATTAAGAGAGAATCCCATTTTGGTACATCAGCGTAAAGCTGACCCTCCCCTAAGATCTCCCCCCAAACACCCAGCCTTGTAAACCCCTGAAAATGACGGTTCCAGGGCGCTCTCCCTCCAGGCAGCACGCCAGTGCCATTCCCTCCCGCTCACCCACCCATCCCTTCACCTCTAAGGGACCCACCCCATGAGACTCGCAACCAGGGAGCAATGGGCAGCGGCAGCTCCTCCCAGAATAAGCCCCTGAACTTGTCTGAAGCCCCCTTTTCTGACTTCCCAGTGAGCCAAGGCAGCCCAGCTCTCCTGTTGCTGCTTCTGTACCCGTCCCTGTTCATTGTCCTCGGTCAGTGGTCAGCAAACTCATTCGTCCACAGAGCCAAATATCCACAGTACAACCATTGAAATGTCTTTGGAGAGCCACATTTTTTAAACTTAAACGTCTTTTTTAAAAAATATATATTCTATTGATTTTTTACAGAGAGGTAGGGAGAGGGATAGAGAGTTAGAAACATCGATGAGAAACACCCATCAGCTGCCTCCTGCACACCCCCCACTGGGGACGCACCCCGCAACCAAGGTACATGCCCTTGACCGGAATCGAACCCGGGAAGAATCAAACCCGGGACCCCTCACTCTGCAGGCTGACGCTCTATCCGCTGAGCCAAACCAGCTCCGGCTAAACTTAAACGTCTTCTAACGCCACTTCTTCAGAATAGTCTCTCCCAGGCCGTGGTATTTTGTGGAAGAGCCACACTCAAGGGGCCAAAGAGCTGCCGTTTGCCGACCACGGTCCTAGGTCTATTGTTGCTGTTCTACACGTTGCTTTTCTACACGTTGTCTCTTAACTGAAACCTTTCCCTCCAGAGGACCAGAACCAAGGTGTCCTAGTCTCCTGTCTCCCTGGTAACAGGTGATTCCCGGGAAACTTGGAAGTGGGTATGCATGTACAAGGAAGACCTCCGGAGTCAATGCAGAGAAACCATCCTCCGCTAGACAAGAACACCTGTTTTTTAATTGGGACATCATTGACATATAACGTCATATTAGTTTTAATATGATTTGGTATATGTATATGTCGTGAAATGATTACCACGATATAGTTAACATCCATCACCACCCGTACTTATAATATTTTCTTGTGATAAGAGCGTTTAAGAATTATTCTCTTAGCAACTTTCCAATATAAAGTTTTGTTAACTATGGTCCCCGCTGCACATCACATCGCAGGACGTATCTTACAACTGGAAGTTTGTCCATTTAACTTACACAGTTCTGAATTGAGCGCCAGTAGTATCATGTAATTCCTGATTTTGCAGAATATACTGTATTGGATGGTTACTAAACCGCAATCTTAAAGATTGGTTTCCAGAATAAAAAGAGATTCTTTTTAGGTATTTGCTTAAAACAGTACATCACCACCAAACCAGTATTATATGAAATGCTGAAAGGTATTCTTAAAGAAGAGGAAGAAGAAAAAAGTAAAGAGAAAAATTATGAACAACAAATACATATCTATCAACAAGTGAACCTAAAAATCAAGTGAAGTAAAAACCTGAGGAACAGAATGATCTGGTGAATATAATAGAATCAGGGGCATAGAAAGGGGGTGGACTGATAATTCTCAGGGGGAAAGGGGCATGGGGGGTTCAGGAAGAGACAACAAAAATCATACACCTATGGATGAGGACAGTGGGGGGAGGTAAGGGCAGAAGGTGGGGTGGGAACCGGGTGGAGGGGAGCTATGGGGGGAAAAAGGAGAAACAATTGTAATAATCTGAATAAGGATTTATTAAAAAAAAAAAAAACAGTAACCTGACAGCTAGATATGTAAGGAATTAGTGAATAAAATTAGAGGAATTCTCTGTAAGCCAGAATCTGGACTCCTGCTGACACTGATGTTCATGTGGGTGTATGTGGCTACAACTCTTCAGACTAATGTCTCTTTCCTCCCACCAGACCATTTGTCATAATTCTTGTTCTAGCTTTGCCCCAATAATACTAAAATTTGTAAGCTTGTCTCCACCAGATTACAAGCCCTGCTTGTACTCAGGAAACACCACCCCTAGACACCATCACAACCTCCTTCTGTGCTCTCTGACAGAGAGCAAGGATTTGGGCTTTGAAGAAGAATGTCACCCCTTTCAGCAGGAAGCAGCTACAGGAGAGAACCGAGCGCCTTTTTCCCTGAAAGAATTCAGTGCCAAAAATCCTCGAGGAGGAAAAGGTTAGACCCCCACCTTTCAGGGGGAAGAAAAAAGGCTGGAATGTTAGGCACATTCTCTACCTTGCCCCTGTGCTCCATTATTCCCTGCCTGAGGCTCTCACCCCGCAGCGGTTTTCCTCTTATTCTCATTACAGGTTTCCCCAAGACATGATTAAAGGCTTTCAGTGTACAGTAAACCGCCTCCCCCAGTTCATTTTCAGTGGGCTGCCTACACCCAGCCTCCTACCCACCAGTTACTCTGACCTTCACAGGAGACATATACTAGTATATCCCGCAACCCCACTCTGGGCTATTCATTTTAGGGCTCAGACCTACTGGTTTCCAGATGATCTAATAAATGTATAATTCTTTTTTTAAAAAAAAGTGTACAGCCGAAACCGGTTTGGCTCAGTGGATAGAGCGTCGGCCTGCGGACTGAAGGGTCCCGGGTTCGATTCCGGTCAGGGGCATGTACCTTGGTTGCCGGCACATCCCCAGTGGGAGGTGTGCAGGAGGCAGCTGATCGATGTTTCTCTCTCATCGATGTTTCTAGCTCTCTATCCCTCTCCCTTCCTCTCTGTAAAATATCAATAAAATATATTAAAAAAAAAAAAAAAGTGGCCCTAGCTGGTTTGGCTCAGTGGGTAGAGCGTCAGTCTGTGAACTGAAAGGTCCCAGGTTCGATTCCAGCCAAGGGCACATGCCTGGGTTGCGGGCTCGATCCCCAGTAGGGGGCGTGCAGGAGGCAGCCAATCAGTGATTCTCTCTTATCATTGATGTTTCTATCTCTCTATCCCTCTCCCTTCCTCTCTGAAATCAATAAAAATAAATATTTTTTTAAAAAAAGTGTACAATGGTAGTCCTGGCCAGTGTGGCTCCGTTGGTTGAGCATCATCCCACTCGGTTAGATTCCAGGTCAGGGCACGTACCGGGGATGGGGGCTTGATCCCCAGTAGGGGGTGTGCAGTAGGCAGCCAATCGATGTTTCTCTCTCTTTCCCTCTCCCTTCCTCTCTCTAAAAATCAAACATATTTTTAAACAGTAAAAAAGTAAAGTGTAGCCCTAGCCACTTTGGCTCAGTGGATAGAGCATCAGCCTGCGAACTGAAAGGGTTCCGGGTTCGATTCTGGTCAAGGGCATATGCCCAGTTTATGGGCTTGATCCCCAATAGGGGGTGTGCAGGAGGCAGCTGATCAATGATTCTCATCATTGATGTTTCTATCTCTCCATCTCTCTTCCTCTCTGAAATCAATAAAAATATATCAAAAAATCATTTCTCCTACTTGGAGTGGGATTTGATTTCCATAGGGTTACACGGGTATGCCTCATGTCTGCGGGTGTTTGCTGTGCTCAGCAGACGTTGCCAGCGTCAGGAAAGAAACCAATACTGCTGACTCAGTCTCTCACGTATTCTTGCATTCAGCAACCACTCATTGAAAGTCTAAAATGGGAAAGCATTGTGCTAGCTACAAAGACGGACTGGTGAATCGGGACACAAGGTTATGGCCCTACCCACAAGGTACTTACAGTCAAGGAGACAGACAAATACACACAGAACTATAGTAAGTGCTGTAAACGAACTCAAGGGAAGTATTGGAGGAATCCAAAGGAAAAAGGTGATTAACCCTGGTTTGGAGGACATAGCTCTGACTCACGGAAGCAGGAAGGTATTCTGAAGGAAATGTATCAACAGCCTTACGATGATCTCAACATACACCCTTATTCCCCCACATTTCTATAGTATTTAATACGTTTTTATTGATTTCAGAGAGGAAGGGAGAGGGAGTTAGAAACATCAATGGATGAGAGAGGCTGCCTCCTGCACACCCCCACTGGGGATCGAGCCTGCAACCAGGGCATGTGCCCTGACTGGGAATCGAACTGTGATCTCCTGGTTCATGGGTTGAAGCTTAACCACTGAGCCACACCAGCCTGGCTCCCACACATTTTAAAACATGATAATTCATTTTTATGACTCCTGAAAAGCAGGAACATTTGACCCCCCCCCCACCTTTCATTTTACAGCCAAATAGACTGACTCCATATCTTTTTGATAAAAAAAAAAGTTTCCATCAATATTATACTTAAAATGTAACATTGCCCTGGCCTGTCTGGCTCGGTTGATTGAGCATTAACCACGCACCGAAAGGCTGCGGGTTCCTTTCCCAGTTGGTTTCAGTCCCTGGTTGGGGTGAATGCAGGAGACCACTGATGGATGTGTCTCCCTCATCCTCTCCCTCTTCTTTTCCCTCTCTCTAAAATCAATTAAAAATTTTCTTAAAAAAAGTTAACATTAGAAGAGTTTTGTTTAATTTTTAAAAGCTAATGAATATTTGCATTTTAATAAAGAGATTTAATATGTTTTTAGTCAGGTGAATCGCTCACCAACTCAAGATGTATATTTTCTCATTAAGTAAAAAGAAAATTATCTGGAGGAGACTCTACCTCCTGGCTCTATTTTCATCCTAAATCACTATCTCCCCCTCTCTTTACTCTTAGAAAAGAATTGATAAATGTGTCGGCTAGGAAGGGGATCTGGTGGAAAGTAACAACCGCTCAGGGCAGTAAATCGGTCACATCAGATTCAATGGGTTTGGGGAGAAAGGCGAGGTACACAGAATCACACAAAAGTATACCAATTGTGCCCCATCCCCTCCTGTTTCTCTCTTAATATTTCCAGTATCTTCAAATGAGACTTGGCCGACATCACAGCAGACCCAAGAGAGGGAGGAAGAATTGTATACTAAATTTAGAAAAGCATTTTATTTTTAAATATATATATATTTTATTGATTTTTTACAGAAAGGAAGGGGGAGAGAGAGAGAGTTAGAAACATCGATCAGCTGCCTCCTGCACACCTCCCACTGGGGATGTGCCCACAACCAAGGTACATGCCCTTGACTGGAATCGAACCTGGGACCCTTCAGTCCTCAGGCCAATGCTCTATCCACTGAGCCAAACAGGTCACAGCTAGAAAAGCATTTTAAAGTACACAATTGGTTTTGTTTCCTAAGGTTATGAGGTTGATGTGAGGGAAGGATAAAAAGAGCATATTCCCACCTCCCCAGCTTGCCAGCGGTGTGTGTGTAAGAACCAACGGAGAGGCAGTAGAACTGTTGAAAGGGAGGTAAGTCAACCGTGTGGACTGTAGAACACAAGCCACGTTCCTGTTTTTATGCAGCCACCTAAGAATCACAAGCTCCCATCGATGTTGTCTCTGTGTTGAGACATAAAAATACCTACAAATAACCCTATTTTACTTCCATGGGTGTATGGAGTTCCTGCTCTCTTGTATCTCTAGCTGACATCCATGTACAATGAGGTTCCAGAAAGCAGTTGTGGTCTGCACAGTTCTGAGAAACAAGTTTCTGAATGATGTCTTAGTGCACTTCTCTGCACAGAGGTTGTGCCTTTGTTTTCCGAAAAACTGCACCAACAGGAAAATAGCAGAGCAAACAGTCAAAGGAGTATTTTTAACTCTTATCCATTTCTCCAGGAATAGCTTTTTCTCTCTTTCAAAATACTGTTTCATTGTGAAATGTAACCCACCTACAGAAATGTGCAGGAAAGTGATTATAAATAACTGAAACCTGTGTGTTTACCACCTTGGTCAAGGAATCAGGCAATCCCAGACCTTGGTCACCTCGGCTCTGCCCCCAGACCTTCCTGATCACACACAACCCTGTCCCTTAACCCTAGCGGAGTCGCTATCCTGACTTCCATCCTTGATCATTTCCTTGCTTTTCTTCATAATTTTACCATTGATGTGGGCATCCCAAAACAATGTAGTTTATATTTTGCCTACTTTTGAATTGTATGCAAGTGCAATGATACTATGGTATTTTTTGTATCTGCCTTTTTGGTTCAACATTACGATTCACCCATGTTATATTTAGCTTAAGTAGTTTTTCATGTTCATCGCTATAAAAATATTCCGTGGTTATGAACACACCACAATTTATTCATCTATTTCACTCCCCCCCCCCCAGTTTTTTAATCCTCTCAAGGAAAAAACTGCATAGTCACCTTAATCAGACCATGTCTTGTATTTAAGATCAGGTTCCTTTTCATTTGAATAATCCAAGAACTCGTACATCATGACAAAGCCACCCTCCAAAATGGGCTCTGACTATACATATAAGTAGGACCCCTGGTGTGGTCTTGGACATTTTGGCTCGCTTTTCCAGTATTTCTGCCTTAAGTACTGTTGCTTCCCAGGGTGAAGGACATGATGACCCACTTGCTGAAGTAGTCCTTCGGTCATGAACTTCCTGGTCCGGATAGGGACCGTGCTATTCATGATGGTGGTCTATTCTGAGGCAGCCAGGGAGGAAAGAGCCATCCCATGCTTGATGAATGAATCTATCTTTCCAGATTTGGGCAGTTGTAAACAATGCTGGCATGAATAGTTGTGTTTCTGTATCTTGGCATCCCTAAGCATATGCATCTCTTTTTTCTTTTGACTTGAAAATAACATAGTCTGTTTCTTATAATGGAATTATTGCTTTTTTCCTGGAAATTTTCAATATTTTTCTTGGTTTATTCATGTGTTTGAATAGAAAGCTCGAGTTGTCTATTTAGTATTTGGACTATATGTTTTGTTTTGTTTGTTTATTATTTCTTTTCCTGGAATATATGTTCTGTTTTTCAATCTAGTGATGCCATCCAGCATCCTTCAACGCACAGGGACATAGGAACACTTAACAGGATGGGAGAACCATACAGCACAACGGTAAATAACATGGGCTCTAGAATCATGTCGATGTTTACATTTTTATTTATTGATTTTAGAAAGAGAGAAAGGAAGGGAGAGAGAAAGAGAAAGAAACATATTTGTTGTTCCATTTATTTATGCACTCATTGGTGGTTTCTCGTATGTGAAACCTTGGCGTATCGGGATGATGCTCTAAATAACTTAGCTACTCGGCCAGGGCTAGAATCATGTAGATTTTAAGCAAATTGTTTAGTTTCTCCAGCCCTCAGTTTTTTATTATATAAAGTTTGGATAATACCACTTACCTTACAGTGTTATTCTAAAGCATCTCCAGCGCTGACCGGTTTGGCTCAGTGGATAGAGCGTTGGCCTGTGGACTCAAGGGTCCCAGGTTCGATCCCGGTCAAGGGCATGTACCTTGGTTGCGGGCACATCCCCAGTGGGGGGTGTGCAGGAGGCAGCTGATCAATGTTTCTCTCTCATCGATGTTTCTAACTCTCTATCCCTCTACCTTTCTCTCTGTAAAAAAATCAATAAAATATACTTTAAAAATAAATAAATAAAAATAAAGCATGTCCATAAGGACTCCTTACAATGCAAATAACAAAATCCAACTCGAACTATTTTAGAAGCTAAAGTCCTTTATTGACTCACCTGACTTGAAAAAGTGGGAGATGGAGGGCAGAGAGGGAGAACAAAATGTCTTACTACCATCAATGAATTAAAATCCTCCACTCTGCCCTAACCGGTTTGGCTCAGTAGATAGAGCGTCGGCCTGCGGACTGAAGGGTCCTGGGTTCGATTCCGGTCAAGGGCATGTACCTGGGTTGCAGGCACATCCCCAGTAGGGGCTGTGCAGGAGGCAGCTGATAGATGTCTCTCTCTCATCGATGTTTCTAACTCTCTATCCCTCTCCCTTCCTCTCTGTAAAAAATCAATAAAATATATTTTTTAAAAAATAAATAAATTAATAAAATAAAATAAAATCCTCCACTCTGATTGGGCCAACAGTGCTCTCAAACCACATTTAGACCAATCTGGGCCCACTCACAGAAGTCGGGTATGTCCATCCTAAGCATATGGCTGGAACAAAATGGGAAAAGGGTTAACTGGACGTCAGGGAGGGAACCAGGGTCCATCCACCAGAATTATGAATAACAAGAGTACTGGGCTCAGCCTGTTGACTGACCCTCTGTCAGTTCTAATTGTTTCAGGGGCTGCCAGCACCATAATCTGCCCTGTCTGCCATTCTTAATACTAAAATAAGCATTTTTCAAAGTGATAAGATAAATCTACATCTCCTCATGAAAAAAAAAGTTACTATGTAATCTTATGACTGGTGATTTTTACTAGTATATTTGCAGAAAATATTTTCACTGAGAGAACAGGACTGGGAATGTACTGTTATTTTCAACCTAAACTCGTGGTCAGCAAACTGCGGCTCACGAGCCACATGCGGCTCTTTGGCCCCTTGAGTGTGGCTCTTCCACAAAATACCACGGCCTGGGCGAGCCTATTTTGAAGAAGTGGCATTAGAAGAAGTTTAAGTTTAAAAAATGTGGCTCTCAAAAGAAATTTCAATCGCTGTACTGTTGATATTTGGCTCTGTGGACTAATGAGTTTGCCGACCACTGCCCTAAACCAAAAGCTTGTTATTGTCACTGATTAAAAGACTGTTTTTCAAAGGGCCTAAAATATTGTACTCAAAAGATATAATTAGATGCTAATGAGAACATGGAGTAAATATCAAGAGCAAATCTGTCATCTGTGCAGGACTGAAGACCTTTCAAATGAAGGGAGAGCAAGAAAATGGGGGGAAATAGTTCCTACAGAAGATCTTGAGAGCCCTCGCTGGTTTGGTTCAGTGGATAGACTCGCAGGGGTCCTCAAACTACGGCCCGCGGGCCACATGTGGCCCGCCGAGGACATTTATCCGGCCCGCCGGGTGCCGCTGCCTGTCCTACTTAGCAGCCGACTCGTCCCGGGCCTGCAGTGCGCACAGGAATTTGTTCATAGTTTTTTTTTTTAAACTATAGTCCAGCCCTCCAGCAGTCTGAGGGACAGTGAACTGGCCCCCTGTTTAAAAAGTTTGAGGACCCCTGGAGAGCGTTGGCCCGCGGTCTGAAGGGTCCTGGGTTGGATTCTGGTTTAGGGCATATACCTCGGTTGCAGGCTCCATTCCTAGCCCTGATCCGGGCACCTGTGGGAGGCAACCAATGGATGTGTCTCTTTCACATCAATGTTTCTCTCTCTCTCTCTCTCTGTCTCTCCCCTCCCTTACACTCTCTCTAAAAATCAATGGAAAAATATCCTTGAGTGAGGATTAACAACAACAACAAAAATAAAGTAGATCTTGGGAAATAAAGTAGAGATTCTTGCCCTGGGCCAGAATGAAAGCAAATGTAACAATTATTTGTTGTAAGTACATCCACTGGGTTCACTGTCTGAAATTCCAAAGAGGTTATGAAATAATAGTCGGCAAATGGGCTCAAGGGACTTTCTGGAGCAGTGGATGTTCTGAAATTGATTTGTGGAGATGGTTGCACAACTGTATACATTTACTGAAAAATATGGAACTGTACACTTATAATGGGTGGATTTTATGGCACACAAAGTATAATTCAACAAACCTGTTAAAATTAAGAAAAATACACTAACAAGAGTCATATTCCAAGAAATTACATTTTTATTATAAGCAACATTAAAATGCTGTTTCTCTTCCTCTTCCCCATCCTCCTCTTCTTCCGTTTTTTTTTTTTTTTTTTTTTTTCTTTAAGTGCATCCAGAGCATGTAGCTAACAGAGATGCCTTCTAGAAGGTCTTCCTTTGCCAAGGACGAGCCTTTCCACCTGGTTGTGTGAAGAGGCAACATCTGGTAGTGATTTCATGGGAAGACCTTTGATCAGTGCTCTTTGGAACCAAAACATTAGAGACCCAGACAGAATCAAAGTCTGCGAAGCTTCTCTGTGAACAACAGGATCGCTGGGCTTGTACATTTCTGAACCGGAGATGTTTTTTAAAATTTCAACTTGGTTGCTTTAATAACTTTGATAATTTCAGCTTTAATAACACATATTAAAGCCCCTGCTTTAATCATGTTATTGATTCCACCTACCTGGTTGTCAGGTCAAAACCAGAATCTAGCACATCTTTACTTTGAAGTCATGACCCAGTCCAGGAGACGATGGGGCGGAGCTGCCACGTGAGGCCAAGAGAAAGAACGTAACGCACAGTATCCAAAGATGGAGAGGTGGGTTTCCAGCTTGCTTGTTGGCGGGTTCTTCTCTCACTTTGCTTCTACAGCCAGAAGCAAACATACCTGAACTGGGGACTGGTGACCCAGAATAGAGGGTGGAAATGCCAGGTGCGTGGAGCCTTGCAATGTGAAAAGTTAACAGAAACTTGTGTCCCTAAGTTCCAAGCACATCCGAGCACAGAGGAAGCATGCGGTCGTGTTAAAGGAATGAAGACGTGAATTGAAAGTTTTTTTTCATGGAAACAGCCTCCTGGTGTTCCAGTGGCCAAAACAGCAGACATTAAGGGAGAAACATACATGAGGAACAAGGGTTCTCTCCGGTTACTTACCCCATGACCTTGGGCAAGTTACTCAATGTCAGACAACTTATGTCTGTTCTCCAAAGAGATGACCAGTAGATACACTGGAGTGAGCAAACGTAGGTTTACAGTTGTGTTGGGAGTACACAAAACACAGGGTTTATTCTTGTATCGTTGTTTATTTATTTATTTATGTTTAAATGTATCCTTGTTGTGAAAGTATTACAGATGTCCCTTTTTGTATCATTACTTATTTATGGGTAATGAAGGGCAGCAATGTGAGCACTTACGAGAATGTGCCTAAGTGCACTGTGCCACTGCGGTATTCTTTGGAGCTAATAAAGCTCCTGTAATCATCAGACCCTGTGTGTCTTTTTTCATACGGACAACTGTAAAGCTACTTTTGCCCACTCCTGTATGAAAAGATGTTCAAGGCCACTAATCGTCAGAAAAAATGCAGCTTAAAATCACAATGAGCTACCACCTCACAGGTGTCAGAATGGCTTTTATCAATAAATCAACAAACAACTGTCAGCGAGGATGTGGAGGAAGGGGAACCCTTGTGCGCTGTTGGTGAGAGTGCAAATAGGTGGGGCCCCTGTGGAAAACAGCACGGAGGTTCCTCTAACAATTCAAAATAGAACTACCTTATGACCCAGCAATTCCACGTCTGGGTATGTACCTGAAGAAATCCAAAACACGCATTCCAAAGTACACATGCACCCCTATGTTCACTGCAGCTCTATTTACAATAGCCAGATGTGGAAGCGAGCTGAGTGTCCATCCATAGACACGTGGATAAAGAACATCGGTGCATATACACAATGGAATATTACTCGGCCATAAAAAGAATGGAATGTTGCCATTTGTGACAACATGGATGCTCGACCCACAGGTTGAGAACCGCTGCTGTAGAGCCTAAGACCATCGGAAAACACAGATATTTACATTACGATTCATTAACAGTAGCAAAATTCCAGTTATGAAGTAGCTACGAAAATAATTTTATGGTTGGGGGTCCCCACAACATGAGGAACTGTATTAAAGGGTCGCGGCATTAGAAGGGTTGAGAACCACTGCTCTAGAGGGTATTATGCTAAGTGAAAGAAGCCAGAAAGAGAAAGACAAATGCCATATGATCTCACTTATATGTAGAATCTAAAAACAAAACAAACAAAACAAAAACAGACTTGTATATAGATACAAAGTACAAACTGATGGTTCCCAGATGGGAGGGGGTTTGGGGAACTGGGTGAAAAAGGTGAAGGGATTAAGAAGTAAAAATTAGTGCCCTAGCTGGTGTGGCTCAGTGGATAGAGTGTCAGCCTGCGGACCAAAGGGTCCAGGAATTGATTCCAGTCAAGGGCACGTACCTCGGTTGCAGGCTCCCCCTCCCAACCCACCCCTGGCCCAGGCCCTGGTCAGGGCTTGTGCTGGAGGCAACCAATCGATGTGTTTCTCCCACATTGATGTTTCTCTCTGTCTTTCCCTCTCTCTTCCCCTCCCTAAAAATCAATGGAAAAATATCCTCGGGCAAGGATTAACAACAACAAAAAAGGAAGAACAAATTAGCAGTTAAAAATCATCATGGAGCGGGATGTAAAGAACAGCATAGGGAATATAGTCAATAATATTTTAATAACTATATATGGTGCCAGATAGGTACTATATTTATCAGGGGGGTCATTTTGCAAGTTACATAAATGCCTAACCACTGTGCTGTACACCTGAAACAAATATTGAATGTCAACTGTAACTGAAAATTAAAAACAAAACTTAAAAACAATTTGTGTCTAGCCGAAACCGGTTTGGCTCAGTGGATGGAGCGTCGGCTTGCGGACTGAAGGGTCCCGGGTTCGATTCCGGTCAAGAGCATGTTCCTGGGTTGTGGGCACATCCCCAGTGGGAGGTGTGCAGGAGGCAGCTGATCGATGTTTCTCTCTCTCATCGATGTTTCTAGCTCTTTATCCCCTCTCTCTTCCTCTCTGTAAAATATCAATAAAATATATTTTAAAAAAACAACAATTTGTGTCTAAATTGTCCCACCTATATAATGGGAATAAGAATATTATTTCATATATTGTAAAAATTAAACAAGTTAGCCCTAACCACTTTGGCTCAGTGGATAGAGCGTCGGCCTGCGGACTGAAAGGTCCCAGGTTCGATTCTGGTCAAAGGCATGTACCGTGGTTGCGGGCACATCCCAGTAGGAGGTGTGCAGGAGGCAGCTGATCGATGTTTCTAACTATCCCTCTCCCTTCCTCTGTGTAAAAAAATCAATAAAATATATTTTTTAAAAAAATTAAACAAGTTAATCTATGTAGAGTACTTAGAGTTTGACTCATAATAAACTTTATGTAAGTGGTTTATTATTTTTGGTGGTTTACTGTTATTGTCGCCTATTTTTCAACTTCCCTTTTAGTGAATACACTTTCCGTCTTCCTATACACACCGTCTCTACTTCTGGGTCTGAGCCCAAAAGAATGGAAAGCAGGAACTCAAACAGATACCTGTACACTCACCTTCATGACAGTATGAAGTCATAATCACTAAAAGGTGGAAACAACCCAAATGCCCATCAAGGGATGAACGAACCAGAAGCAGCGTTCTCTCCGCGCAACACGATGGGATGTCACTGTCTCTACAGGAAGCAGCTGCTGACGCGTGGATGAACCTTGCGGATTGAAGCCAGGTAGTGAAAGAAACCAGGCACCGCCCTAACTGGTTTGGCTCAGTGGATAGAGCGTCGGCCTGCGGACTGAAGGGTCCCAGGTTCGATTCCGGTCAAGGGCATGTACCTTGGCTGCGGGCACATCCCCAGTAGGAGGTGTGCAGGAGGCGGCTGATCAATGTTTCTCTCTCATCAGTGTTTCTGACTCTCTGTCCCTCTCCCTTCCTCTCTGTAAAAAATCAATAAAATATATTTTAAAAAAAAAGAAAGAAAGAAAGAAACCAGGCACCAAGAACAGCTATCGGGTGACTCCCTCACACAGGTACTCAAACTCCCAGGGCAGGAAGAAGAATGCTGGTTGCCAGGCCCGGGGGAAGGCGGGAGGAGGGAGTTGCAGGTTAATGGGGACAGGGTTTCAGTCTGGGAAGATGAAAAGCTTTGCAGATGGACAGCAGTGATGGTTGTACAGCAACGGGAATGCATTGAATGCAAGCGAACTGGACTCTAAAAATAGTAAAATGATAAGTTTTTGTTGTGCATATTTTATAACAATTTTTTTTTAAAAAAAAAACACCTCGGAGGAACACTTTGTAAAGTATACAATTGCCTAACCACTATGCTGTACACCCGACACTAGTACAAAATAATATTGAAGGTAGCCAAAACCGGTTTTGCTCAGTGGATAGAGCGTTGGCCTGCGGACTCAGGGGTCCCAGGTTCGATTCCGGTCAAGGGCATGTAACTTGGTTGTGGGCACATCTCCAGTAGGAGGTGTGCAAGAGGCAGCTTATCGATGTTTCTCTCTCATTGATGTTTCTGACTATCTGTCCCTCTCCCTTCCTCTCTGTAAAAAATCAATAAAATATATTTAAAAAAATAAAAAAAATAATATTGAAGGTAAACTGTAAATGAAAAAACTTTTTTAATTAACGAAAAAACGAACCTTAAAATCTAAAAACTAAAATAGAGCAAGTGCCCTCCCTCCTTCCCCAGGAGCCAAGGACGCGCGGCTGGTCCAGAAGGGGGCGCCTGGGTCCTCCCAGCTCAGCTGCAGCAGCAGCAGCAGCAAGTCCCCCAACCTGAACTCCCTTAACTGCAGGCCCCTGGGTGGCCCCTCTCTTCGCCCCTTCCCGTGGTCAGGGTGGCGTGACAGTGCCATCTCTGCATCCCACGCCACGGCCTGGAAAACTGTGCTTCCAGAAGCTTCCTCTAATTCCCAGGCGGGCAGAGCCCACAGCGTCCCGGTGTTATTCTATTCAGTGTATTTCATGGCTGCACAGCGGGGCCCAGGATGGCCCAGAAATAACGGGGGAATAAGCAGCCCAAGCGCAGTCACCTCCTACCCTCAGTCTCCTGCCCCGCAGGCCGGGCAGCCCCCAGCCCCTCAGCCCCCCACATCCCGATTGCCAGGAAAAGCTCCCTGGGAGGGGGGGGGGGCGGGCAGTGTCCTGGATGCTTCCTCGCTGCACAGGAAGCCCCACAGGAAGCTGAGCGCCGCCTCCTTGGAGGAGAAGAGTAAGTCTCCGCAGGAGGCCGCGTTCTGTCTAATTCCTACTTTAATGTTAATTTCTATACGGAACATTTTTCTTCCTTTAAAAATTTTCTATTTATTGAGCTTAGAGAGAAAAGGGAGAGAAAAACAATGATCTGCTGTTCCACTTATTTATGCATCCTTCGGTTGATTCTTTTTTTTTTTAAATATACATTTTATTGATTTTTTACAGAGAGGAAGGGAGAGGGATAGAGAGTTAGAAACATCGATGACAGAGAAACATCCATCAGCTGCCTCCTGCACACCCCCCACTGGGGATGTGCCCGCAACCAAGGTACATGCCCTTGACCGGAATCAAACCCGGGACCCTTGAGTCCGCAGGCCGACGCTCTACCCACTGAGCCACACCGGCCAGGGCCTTTGGTTGATTCTTATATGTGCCAGGGGATGGAACCCTCAACCTGGGCGTACTGGGACAGCACTCTAACCTGCTGGGCTGCCTGGCCAGGGACAAGCCAGTCTTAAAGTGCCCGACGCAACGCACCTGTGGGGGTAAAAGGGCGAAGATAAAACTAAAACCATGTCCCACTTCGATCTTGTGGGCTGCTGATGGGGGGAAATTTTAAAAAGAACATTTTCTAATTATAAGAGGAAAAGGGAGGAAGAAAGGGGAGGAGGGAGAATATCAGGAGGGAGGGAGGGAGGGGGGGAGGGAGGGAGGGAAGCCAGCCACACTTCTTGGTGGAGCTATTAAACCATTTTTGTCTCAACTCAATTTCCTCCTTGGCTCCTACACTAGTTGCCTATATCTCCACAGACAAATGGTAGGGCTTAGTCCTAAGGCCCTTGGGCCCTCTTGAGCTGTTCTTCCCATTTGCCCCCAAGGCCCCTGTCCTGTGGCTGACAAATGCCTCCACATTCTCAGGCTTGCCCTCCAGTGCCTCACGGCTGCCTGTTCAGAGGGGAGGCACCCTGTTCAGAGGGCTCGGTTCACCCACTTTCCTCGCCAGACCTCGAGGCAGGAATTACATCTAATTCACTGGTGTGTCATCACAGACCAGATCACTTCTTAAAATAGTGGGACATGCTAAAATTTAGAAGGAAGAAGCCAGAGTCGTCCGACAGGTTTATTGAGGTGGAGCTGTCTGCCCACAATCCAAATGGTTTCTGGTACAGGCTGCGTGACACCTCTCTGACCACGAGGCCCATCACCAAACGGGAGCAGGTTAACATCCGTTCATTCGGGAATGGAGTCAGGCGTTACGCTGCGGCCCCGTGTGGTGTGCGTGTGGTGTGGCTCACGGCTCCGTTGGTGGATCCCGATCAGGCCCTCTGGAACGTCTGCTTGCACACTTGGCCCTCGCAGAACATTTCCTGGGATCAGGGGGAAGGGAGAGGAAGGAGATGACTTGGCACGTGGCCTGTTATTACTCACAGGATCTGACCCCAAGCATGTGCTGTCTTTGCTAACCCCCTTCTCCAACCCTCACACCAACTCAGTTCTGACCACCAACACCCCGGAGTTAGTGCAGAGCCCCAGGTGCAGGGCTCACCGCGCCCACGTCAGGCATCAATTGCAAGCCCCAGGCCACCTGTACTTCCGACCAACCCGTTACAAATTGGGGGTTCCCGTGACTCCCTCCTCAAGTTCAATCATTTGCTAGAACGGCCCGGCTGGCGTGGCTCCGTGGCTGAGCATCGAACTATGAACCAGGAGGTCACGGTCGATTCCTGGTCAGGGCACATGCCCGGGTCGCGGGCTGCCTAGTGTGGGGTTGGGGGACTTCTCAATCTCAATCTCTTCATTTGTAAACTGGGGGGAGGCGGGGGAAAGGGGGTTGATAAAATTGCTGCTCACGGTTTCCCTGTTTAACATTCTCTTCAACGTTAGATCATCTCACTGAAAATAAGAGTGATACGGCAAGTACCAGGTGGAGCTGGTCGCCTTCGATCCAATGGGTCCAGCCTCTGTTCTTCTTTTCCCCCTTCTGGACACAGGTGAGCCTGTCATTGTCCCAAGTGACCAAGCTCTGCGTGACGGAGGGAGAAAACATTGGTTTGTTCTGGCAGGATCTCGACTAGGACTCAGTAGAAGGCCAGCTAACCTGGCAGAATGAAGGGCCTGTGTCATGACTGTGACTTTACCTTGCATTTCCTGTTATCCAGGCCTTTGTTATCTTCATCAAATTCTTCTCCAACTTTAAACTGGACAAGGTAGTTCCTTAGGCTGCTGTACGTGTGGATGGTAAAAGAATCCCCATTCTGCTCAATCACTTTCTGCGGCTTCAGCAGCTTGGCTATCTTCCGAGTGGCAAAGTCGATACCTTAAAAATAATTTTAGAAAGAAATCTCAGCTTTCACCAGAGATGCAAAGGCGAAGAACTTGGGCAGCTGTCCTCAAAACCGTGGCATTTGATGGCGAGTGTTTCTTTGACAATGTCAATGTCAGTTGCTGCTGAGACCGGATCTGTAGGGAATGCTATCCTGGCAAACCTCCACCCAGAGGCTGATTGAAAAGCTTCAGCAGCTTTCGGGGAAGGCGCATTAGGCTGGCGGTGCGCCTCAGGGGCGGGTTGGAAGCTGGGCACAGCAGAAGCAGGTCTGCTCTGAGGAGGGCACCTCTCACCTGCGGGTTTTATCGCCTGTGTCAGGGTGACAAAGGGACGAGGAAGCCATCCAGCCTCAATTACAGCAACTCTGCCGTTTTCTGCTTTATGTATTTACGCTTCAAGCTAAGACAGGATTTGAACAGTTTCTGAACAACTACCAAAAAAAAAAAAAAAAAGCCCTAGCCGGTTTGGCTCAGTGGATAGAGCGTCGGCCTGCGGACTGAAGGGTCCCAGGTTCGATTCCGGTCAAGGGCATGTACCTTGGTTGCGGGCACATCCCCAGTAGGAGGTGTGCAGGAGGCAGCTGATCAATGTTTCTCTCTCATCAATGTTTCTAACTCTCTATCCCTCTCCCTTCCTCTCTGTAAAAAAATCAATAAAATATATTAAAACAATGACAACACACACACACACACCCCAAACCTCAAAAACCACTGCAATCATGCACACGATTCTATTCACTTAGGAGTCTTGAATAAGCTTTAAAAATGGTCACACACGGCCCTGTCTGGTTTGGCTTAGTGGATAGAGCGTCGGCCTACAGATTCAAGGGTCCCAGGTTCAATTCTGGTCAAGGGCACGTACCTTGGTTGCGGGCACATCCCCAGTAGGAAGTGTGCAGGAGGCAGCTGATCGATGTTTCTAACTCTCTATCCTTCTCCCTTCCTCTCTGTAAAAATCAATAAAATATATTATAAAAAATAAAAATAAAAATGGTCAGCCGAAACCGGTTTGGCTCAGTGGATAGAGCGTCGGCCTGCGGACTGAAGGTTCCCGGGTTCGATTCCGGTCAAGGGCATGTACCTTGGTTGCGGGCACATCCCCAGTGGGAGGTGTGCAGGAGGCAGCTGATTGATGTTTCTCTCTCATCGATGTTTCTAGCTCTCTATCCCTCTCCCTTCCTCTCTGTGAAATATCAATAAAATATATTAAAAAAAAAATCTCCCACACTAAAAAAAAAATAAAATAAAATAAAAAATAAAAATAAAAATAAAAATGGTCACACACGAACACATGGAATACTGTGAAGGTCAGGGTTTTGGTATAGAAAGTGGATTTGAATGCCGTTTCTCATTTATTAGCTTTGAGCACGTTGTGTGGCTAGCGGGTGTAAATGCTTGCTCCCTAGTCTTCAGGAATTTATAACAAGAATGGAGGGGAAACAGAGTAATCGAAATCTCCCTTTAAGAGGACCTGCTCCAACGAAAGGAAAACTGAAACAATCCTCTTGAACCTAAAAGCACTTGGATTATTTGAGTTCTGTGCCGTAAATCCCTCTGCATGCCCTGTGCTGATTTTACCAAGATTCTGAATACAAGACATCGACTAAATCACCGAGCACTTTGTTAATTTAAATGTTTAACTGGGACAAAGACCTCAAGCTCTGCCTTTGGCCGAAAGGGACAGATCACCTGGCTGTATTTTCTTCCATCCAACGAACAAGATAAGGACTTTCTGGTTTTTATTACAGGAGCCATCTTTATTCACTTGAAATAGAAACCTCTGTGTTTAAAAAAACGTGTTTTAGTTCACTGTGTAAAGTCATGAGACATGGCTCAGACTGGAGAGAATGCTAACTCACAAAACGAACTTAATTCAAACAACTGAACTTCAAAGGAGCTTTCACGTGCCCTGGCTGGTGTGGCTTGGCTGGTTGGAGCGCCATTCCATGCATCAAAAGGTGGCGGGTTCGCCCTGACCGGTGTGGCTCAGTGGATAGAGCGTCGGCCTACGGACTGAAAGGTCCCAGGTTCGATTCCGGTCAAGGGCATGTACCTTGGTTGCGGGCACATCCCCAGTGGGGAGTGGGCAGGAGGCAGCTCATCGATGTTTCTCTCTCGTCGATGTTTCTAACTCTCTATCCCTCTCCCTTCTTCTCTGTAAAAAATCAATAAAAAAAAAAAAAAAAAAAAAAAGGTGGCGGGTTCGATCCCCGTTCAGGGCACATGCAGGAGGCAGCCAATTGATGTTTCTCTCTCCCCCCCTTCTTCTCTCTAGGATCAATCAATATTTTTTTAAAAAAGGAACTTGCATTTTTTTAAAATGAAATATAGGATTTATTGTAGGTTTTCTTGTCCCAGTATCCTTGTAATTCTTTATTTTTGGTAATTTTTTTTATTGTGGTCAAATACACAAATTTTACCCATTTAAAAGCATACAAGTCAGTGGCATTGAATAATCATAATGTTATGCAACCAACAACATTATTTCTTTTCTTTTTTTAAAATATATTTTATTGATTTTTTACAGAGAGGAAGGGAGAAGGATAGAGAGTTAGAAACATCGATGAGAGAGAAACATCGATCAGCTGCCTCCTGCACACCCCCTACTGGGGATGTGCCCGCAACCAAGGTACATGCCCTTGACCGGAATCGAACCTGGGACATTTCAGTCCGCAGGCTGATGCTCTATCCGTTGAGCCAAACCAGTTAGGGCAACATTATTTCTTTCCAGAAATTTTTCATCACCCCAAACAGAAACTCTGATTAAGATGGGGTTCA
Organism: Plecotus auritus; assembly: GCF_963455305.1. Lineage (NCBI taxonomy): Eukaryota > Metazoa > Chordata > Mammalia > Chiroptera > Vespertilionidae > Plecotus > Plecotus auritus. The sequence goes on along the minus strand of NC_137771.1, from coordinate 5,567,170 downwards.
GGACACTCTACCTCAAAACCTGGCACCTTGGCAGAGTGAATATTTTCAGCCGGTACCTGAGGAAGGCAGGTGCAGGGAGGACCCTCCTACCTCCCCCGGATGCGGGTGATAAAACCCTCAGATGAGAGGTGCCCTCCTTATAACAGAGAAAGGAGCAGCCTCCGCTTCATCAACGAGGGACGCAGAGAGGAATCCGAAGAACACTTGCTAAGTTTCTAAGCTTGTTGGTTACTTTTTAGTTCTACAATTTCTATTTGTTTCCTTTCAGATGTTACTTTTTATAGAGACTGATTTCCTGCCAAAATTAAGCTCAGCATAAGTGCCTTATAGTCTATTTCTGATCATTCCAGTATCTAGAGACCCTGTTTGTACACGCAGACCCAGGGTAAGGTCCTGAGATTGAAAATCTACTTTTGTAAGCAGGGGGGAGGAGAGACCGAAAAAAATAGGCTGGTCCTTCCAGGCTGGTAACTCACAGAGTTCATTAGGGGAACATCCAAGACATGTCTTGGATGACTACAAGATGAAATGAACCCCCTCACTGCATGGCAGGTGCCAAAGAATTCTACAGGGTAAAGTGGGGGACAGTCACAGGTAATAGCACGTAAATGCTACCGGGTCCGGGAAATGACGTTACATGCCTGACTGGGTCCCGACAACAACCTGTGCCAGGGACGAGCACTGGCTGGATGCAAGGGAAGGGGGTGAGTTTCTGTCCGAATGAACATCAGTGACAATCAGACAGTCTCTAAGGGGGTTTGCAGAAAGTCACCTCCTTTCTGGCCCGGTCCAGCTCACAGGACACTTGCTGGTCATGTCATGGAGCAGTCTCTCTTCCACACTCCCCCCTCCCATCTGCACCACGACGGACAGAAGTTAGGGACACGACTCTAGACTCTTATCAGCCTGGCACCAGAAGAACCTGAATAATAAACGTGACTGACTAGCCCTTATTTTCCCATATATTTACTTTCCTCTCGTTCGCCCTGGAAACTCAAAGTCTTTTTGTCTTGTCTCTTCTCTGCGGAAGCATTACTGGTTGCTAAGAAGCGATATAAGCTCAGGCTCTAACCACTCCTTTGAGATACTCACCGCTGCAGGCTGAGTGTGTCAACTTCTGTGTGTCTGTCCTTTGTGGGTCTAATTTACAGGGCCCCTGCCAACGAACCAGGTGGGCAGAGAAAAATACATCTTTTTCTTCTGCACGAGGATTTGTGTCAATATAAATCAGATTTCGCTTGAGAAGTCCCAAACTTCCCTACTTAGTGTGAGAAAGGACAGGGAGGAGAATCTTAAAAACACCCTGGGGCACAGAACTGTACATTTCAAAGTGGTTACAATGGCCAATTTTCTGTGATAGGTGTTTTACCACAATAAAAAAAATTGGACTCCCAGCTCAATTTACTGGTGGAGAAACTGAGGCCTGGTCTCAGATAAAAGGAGGCGAGCCAGCCCTAGCCGGCTTGGCTCAGTGGATAGAGCATCGGCCTGCGGACTGAAGGGTCCCAGGTTCGATTCTGGCCAAGGGCACATGCCTGGGTTGCAGGCTCGGTCCCCAGTGGGGGGTGTGCAGGAGGCAGCTGATCGATGTTTCTCTCTCATCGATGTTTCTAACTCTCTGTCCCTCTCCCTTCCTCTCTGTAAAAATCAATAAAATATACTAAAAAAAAAAAAAAAGGAGGCGAGCCAGAGCAGCCCCCGAACCCCGTATTCTCAGCAGCTTTGGTCCATCTGTCAAAAGTGCCACTGACAGGCGGCATTTCGCAAAAGCACAAGCACTTGGCACACAGTAGGTGCTCAGATGCATGAACCTGAGGAAGGAGACTGATGGCAGGACAGACCGGGGATGGGTGAGGAAGGCAGGCCTTCCGCCATCAGGGCAGGGAGCACCCTCCAGCCCCTCTGGGGAGCAAGGACATGGGTCAGACCCCGCGGGTGCGGCACACCCCTGCCGCGTGGTCCCTTCTCCAAGCCTCCGAGACCAGGCTCCCCCAGCGCTCGGGCAGCAGGGACGCACCCTCCTCAGGGCTGGAATTTCATCCCGGAGCGGGGATCAGGGAGGGGGAAGCGCCCTCTACCGGGCCTGGGTTTCTTGACACCCCTGCCGTCCTCGGGAAGAGCGGGGCCAGAAACTAAAGGTTTCAAACACGGTCCCAAATCTAGCGGCACCGGAGTCTCCTGGGGCGGGGGGGGGGGGGCCGGGAGCTCGGGACTCTGAGTCTGGATAAGCTCAGGTGACCCCGATGCTGCGGGACGGGGGGGGGGGGGCCTCCCTGGGCGCCCCTGGAGACGCTGCGGGACGGGGACCCCGCTGGAGACGCTGCGGGATGGGGGCGCCCCTGGAGACGCTGCGGGACGGGGACCCCCCTGGAGACGCTGCGGGGCGGGGTCCTCCCTGGGCGCCCCTGGGTTCAAGGGATGCCGGGCCCGCCTGCCCAGAGGCCCGCGTTAAAGGCAGCTGCGGGGCGAGGGTCACCCGGGGAGGGGCTTCCATCCGGGGCGCCCCTCACGTGCCCAAACCTCATCGTGTCCCTGAGTCCGCCTGCGAGGTGTCCCACGCCCCCCGCACCTCCTCCTGGTTAAAAACCCGCGCTGGGACAGGAGCCGTGGCCGACGGGCAGGTAGAGACGGTCGAGGGGACGAGAGGAAGGAAAGGTGGGGGGCTTGGGAGCAAGGACTGGGGGACGGTCGGACGGGCGAGGGGACAGGGAGCTGGGGAAGGTGGAAGGATGCGGCAGGCGAGGAGGCCGGGGTGGTAGACCGACGGACGGTAGACGGAGGACGGGGGACGGGGGACGGGGGAGACGGGGACAGGAAGCCGGGGTAACCGGGGAACGAGAGGACGGGCAGGTGGACCGGGATGCAGGATAGACCGGGGGACGGGCAGACGGACACGCGGGGACACGAGCGGACGTGGGAAGGAGAGCCAGGGAGCCAGCGCACGGGGAACGGACGGACAGCCCCGCGCCTTCACCCCGACCCCCCACGGCCCCGTCTGCGCCCCCACGGCCCGCCTACCTAGGGCCAGCATGTAGCCCTCGAAGTTGTCGCTGCTGCTCAGGTTCCAGGTGCCGCTGAGGTCGGCGGGCATGGCGGGGCCGGGGGCGACTCCAGGGCAGCCGAGCGGCGTGCGCTCGGCCCTAAGTGCGGGGCCGCGGAGGCGGGGCCGGGCTGGACCGCGGGGGGCGGGGGGCTGGGCGGGGCGGCGGGGGCGGGGTGCCCGGACACCCTCCCTCCCTCGGAGCAGCCCAGGCCCTCCAGGCTCCCGTGGCCGCGCTCTGTTTTCTGCTGCGGCCCCTGGAGACGCCTGTTTTCCTCGGGGCTTCCTCCTCCTCTCGCCCCAAACGTGCGCGGCCCCCAGGCTGTGGTCCAGGCCAAGCGTTCAGTGTCCATTTCTGACCCCTCCATGAGCTCTAGGCTCAAATATATCAACGGCCAACATTCATTGCGCGATTACTATGTGTGTTACTGCCTGTCACAAAGTCCCACGTCTCCAGTGGTTACGTATGATCTCCATTTGACGGAGACAACTCAAATCGTGGGTGGAAGAGGCTGGATTCGAACCCAGGCGGCCTGACTCCCGCACTCCCCGCGGCTCTCGCTGCCCCCGTGATGTCTCCACGGGCTGTCCCCGAGGCCTGACTTAACACATGCCAGACAGGAAGCACACAACAGACGTGTTCTCCAGCGCCCCTCTCTGTCAAGTGCACCACTGGGCACCCGGTGCTCACGGTGGACGCTCCGTCTCTGCGCCCCCGTTTCCAGCCCATCAACAAGACCTGTTGGTTCCACGCCCTAACCTGAGCCGCTCTCACGCCTTCCCTCCTCCCTGGACTGGCTGTTTCCACTCTGATCCCACCAAACCGCTCTCCAGAGGGCAGCCAGGCACGCTTTTGAGAAATGCAACTCAGACCTTATCATGCCCCTGCTTAGAACCCTTCAGGGTCATTTTCTTGAATGGAAACTGGTACCCTCTGCTGAGGTTCAGAAAACCCTTCCTGCCAAAGCCGGTTTGGCTCAGTGGATGGAGCGTCGGCCTGCGGACTGAAGGGTCCCGGGTTCGATTCCGGTCGGGGGCGTGTGCCTTGGTTGCGGGCACATCCCCAGTGGGAGGTGTGCAGGAGGCAGCTGATCGATGTTTCTCTCTCATCGATGTTTCTGACTCTCTGTCCCTCTCCCTTCCTCTCTGTGGAGTATCAATAAAATATATTAAAAAAAAAAAAAAAAGCCCTTCCTGAGGGGGCTTCTGGGTACGCCTCCACCAGTTCCCTTCTGCCTGGGACCGCCAGTCCCCCAGGTTTGCTGTGGCCGCGGTGCTGGCAGAGGTCAAACCCTGGCCTTCCTCGGGGTCTGCACCCGGTGCTCCCCCTTCCTGGGCTGTTTTCCTCCTGGGCTTTGCATGGCTGGCTCCGTTGGCTTCCGGTTCCAAAGTTACTATTAGGGTCCAGTCTTTCCTAATCATGCTCTCTGCAGAGAGGAATGCTCCCTGAATACCCGGGGCTCTTTCCAAACCCTCACTCTCCTCATGGAGGCGCGAGGAGTCACCTGATCGAGGGCAACTAGGGCGACCACCAGGCTGGGTTCCCTGAGACTGGAGGAGTGAGGGCCCAGGACGTGGCTCTTTCGTGGCTGAAACTGGAAAAAATTCAGGAAAACCTGAATGAGTTCCTTGCCGTTGATCCATTTTTATCAACTCGGCAGTGAATCTATCACAAATTCTAAACACAGGGTATTTCATTTTTTCCCTTCTCCCCCGGTAACACAGACTTGAGGACCCAAACGTTCCCTCCGGCAGACTGCTCCAAAGTCTAGACCGGGGAATGAGTGTATGAGTTATTATCTGCCTTCCAAGATAACGACTGAAAAATAACAAAAGCCATGCGTTTGCTCACAAACCTGCAGGTTGGCAGAGCTCACAGGTGGCTCATCTCGGCTTCATGAGACACCAGCTGGGGTCACGTGACTCCAGTTTAGAAAAGTCACTTCCCAAATGGCTCGGTCTCCCGGCTGGTAAATCGGTGTTGCCTATCTCTTGGCTGGGAGTTCGGCCAGGCCTGTGGGCGGGGGCCAGGCTCCTTCTCCCTGGGCCTCACCATGGGCCCCGGGCAGCCTGGGCGCCTTCACAGCGGGTCTGGCTGGCTGGGTTCTCAGAGGGCGTGTCCCAGGAGGACCAGGAAGATGCGCATCTTTTCTGACCTGGTCTCAGAAGTCATGCAACATCACTCCCACCAGCCTCAGGCCCACCTGGACCCAAAGGGAGGGAACACGGGCCGCATCTCCCAGTGTCACACTGTCAGAGCATGTGCAACGGGAGATCTCAGAATGGCCGCCTTTAAAAGAATCTGCCACGGGAACCCATCCCTCTTCTGACCCTCACACTAAGTTATGACTTCTAGACTTGGTCAGTAATTAAAGTGCTCTTTAGATTCTCCACGTCTTGCTTTTTGTTCATCTTATTTTCCATTGGTTTAGAACTTGGACAGAGAAAGCCTTGGGTCTCTTCAAAAATCTCTAAGCGTCACCTCTTCAGAACAGACTTTGATATCACTTCTAATATACATTTAGTCTGCATCACATCCCTGCTTACTACCTTCATAATCAGCATAATCCACAATTCTCTCTTTTGGTTTGTTGACTGCCTTTTTTTAAAAAAATGTATTGATTAATTTTAGAGAGAAATGAGGGGAGAGAGGGAGAGAGAAACATTGATTTGCTGTTGTACGTATTTAGGCATTCACTGGTTGATTCTTGTATGAGCCCTGACAGGGGAGGGAACCTGCAGCCTTGGTGCATCGGGATGATGCTTTAACCAACCGTGTTACCCAGTCAGGCCCGTTGACTACCTTTTTCATTATAATTTCAAGGGCAGAGACCATGCTCAGCTCACTCACCAGCACAGAGCTTGGCAAGCAGTCAGTCAGTGTTTGTTGAATGAATGGCTACAACCTTTTCTAAAGGAGAAGTGCCATTTTTGTTGAGGAAACAGAGTGGCATTGCCTTGCCTCTCCCAGAAAGAGGCTGTTGATTCTCGTAACTATAATTCCTTTGGCGGAATATGACAGGCTGTTTTCACACCCTGGAATTACCTATACCTTGCCATTTAATGGGCACAGAACTATGAACTCTGAGTAGATTTCTGGAGCATGAAGCCTGTTTAAATTCCAGATGGACAGGATATGGAGAAATCATACTTACTTCCTAGCCTTAAAATCTTATTGTTCTAAACCTTGGCCTGAAAAGGAAGGTCACAGAAATAAGTAATAATGATTTTAGCATCTGTGCTGGTAGGTATGGCTTTTGGCCAGCCTGGGCAAGGGCCATCTAGTAGGGCTAGGGTTGAATTTTGGTTGAAGTGGCATAAATTGGATTTGCCCATGGGATAAGAAGTGATTTTCTCCTTTTTATTTTTTAAATTGATTTTAGAGAAGGAGGGAGAGGGATAGAGAGGTAGAAACATCAATGGTGAGAGAGAATCATTGATCGGCTGCCTCCTATATGCCCCACACTGGGGCTCGAGCCCGCAACCCAGGCATGTACCTGGACTGGGGATTGAACCGTGACCTCCTGGTTCATAGGTCGACACTCAACCACTGAACCACACGGGCCAGACAATCTTTCTCATTTATAACTCTAAAACCTTTCTTCTAGACAAGGATAAAATTATCTCTGGAAAGGAAAGAGGAGAGAAATGTGGCTAAATTTGAGCCTTTTCTTTCCTTCCATTTGATACTGGCAAAGTAAACCATAAAATTATAGCCAAGACCAGGTCCTAAACTCGGGTACAAACTCTGCTCCTCCTAGTCGGTAATGGATGGGAACTGATGAGGGGCACTTGTAGGAGAACCAGCCTCTGTCACTTCATGGAGCCTGATCCGGGTCCAGCAAAGAACGGTGTGGACACTGAGGTGAGCCTCATACCGTCCACGCCTCCCCTCCCCAGTGCAGGGAAGCGGTGCCCTCAGGGGGCTTGGCCCGGTTCCAGGGGGTAATTCCTGGGCTGGTTTAAGGCTTAACCAGTCACAGAAATCTTACCTCCTTTGCCAGTGGTTGATTTTAGGGACAAGCAGGTTTACTAGTAAATGACTCTGAGTCAGCCAACGAGATATGAGAAGTTTGATGGGGCTGCTGAGAGAGGCTTGTTTTTAAACCTTTTAAAATATATATATATATGTATATGTGTGTGTGTGTGTGTGTGTGTGTATATATATATATATATATATATATATATATATATATATATATATATAATTATTGATTTCAGAGAGGAAAGGAGGAGAGAGAAACATCAATGATGAGAATCACCGATCGGCTGCCTCCTTCACGCCCCCTACTGGGGATCGAGCCTGAAACCCCGGCATGTGCCCTGACCAGGAATGGAACCGTGACCTCCTGGCTCATAGGTTGATGCTCAGCCACTGAGCCACACCAGCCGGGCGAGGCTTGATTTTAACAGCTGTGGAGAGCCAGCCTTTCTCCACTTCTGAACACGAACAAGGAAGACTTGCTACTGGTGACCCTCCTCTGACTAAGGGGCAGAGCAGAGGGACGAGAAGAGCCGGGGTCCTTGCTGACAGTCGATTCACTGCACCCGAGAACCCTGAGTCTTGCCTGCCCTCCGTCTGCACTGCTGGTAACTGTCCCTATTGTTTAAGTCACTGGGAGTGAGCTTCGTCTACTCCCGGTGGAAAACATCCTGACAGAGACAGTAAAATCAGGGCACTCCCATCCCCTTATTTGCCTCTTCCTGTCGGAGGGCACAAGACAGGCTAATTCTGGTTCGGTTCTGAGCATGCTTTACTTGCTGAGGGTACTTACCAAGTGTTTAATAAAATACTTCATGAAAAAAAATACTTCATGAGTACTACTCTTGTGACAAGAACAGTGGGGCTGGAAACTCAGGTCTGTTTGGTGACGCTGGAACTATAGCTGCACTATGATACAGCCCGTTCATGCTTGGACCCCAAGAGTCTGCCTTGAAGAAGGTAAGTTAGGGCTGTGCTTCCGTGAATTTGGACAAAGACCACCGGGCCCCTCAGCCCTGCGCTTCTGTACTGCGAGGCAGAGGGAAGAGCTGAGGTCTTCCTCAGGCTGCACTGACTTCCCACGGAGCCGTTTTTCTTTTTTTTTTTTTTTTAAATATATTTTATTGATTTTTTACAGAGAGGAAGAGAGAGGGATAGAAAGTCAGAAACATCGATGAGAGAGAAACATCGATCAGCTGCCTCCTGCACATCTCCTACTGGGGATGTGCCCGCAACCCAGGTACATGCCCTTGACCGGAATCGAACCCGGGACCCTGCAGTCCGCAGGCCGACGCTCTATCCACTGAGCCAAACCGGCTTCGGCTGGAGCCGTTTTTCTTGCGATCCTGAGGCAGACTGAATAGGGCCGAGTGATTCTTTAAAATCACCCCTTTTCCTCCTGGCAGTTGCGCACGCGCACACCCAGAAATTTTCTAGCTATGATACTGACACGTTAACTAGACTTACTGCGGTGACCATTATGCCACATACAAATAACAACCATTAGGTGGTACACCTGAAACTACTATGTTATAGGCCGATTACACCTTAAAAAACTGAAATAAACTCTGACAACAAAACACCCTCCTCCCTTCCTTGACTGCCCTGGGCTTCCCAGTCCCCCGCTGGTCGTTAGTGCGATCGTCCGCACGTGTAGATCAGACTCAGCACGCCTCACACTGCTGTAGTCATAGGCGAAATGATGCACCTGAGATCTGCTTTCAAAGATCCCAGAAAAACAAGGAGGGTGCAGATGAAGCGAGATTGACAGAGCGCTATGATGAAAGCTGGTGAGGGCCTCAGAGGGGCTCCTTCTACGATCACCACTAGTTTCGCTCATGCTCTAGTTCAGCCGTGGGCAAACTACGGCCCGCGGGCCGGATCCGGCCCGTTCGGCTGTTCTATCCGGCCCGCGGAGCCGAAAGAGCGGAGGGTTCTCTTGCTCTCCCCTCCGCTCCTTTACTTTGAATTTATATTAGTTCACACAAACACTCCATCCATGCTTTTGTTCCGGCCCTCCAGTCCAGTTTAAGAACCCATCGTGGCCCTCGAGTCAAAAAGTTTGCCCACCCCTGCGTCTAGTTTTTGCTTAATTTTTGAAAATGTCACGTTTGGCCACGTTCCCCATTGGGCTGGACACCTTGAGTTGCTCCCCCGGGAACGGCCTTGGGCCTGGTTTCCTGTCCTGCGGGGCCTGGGGGTGCTCGTTTCTAGGAAGCCGTCGGGACTGGTCCTGGGGAGTCCCTTGCCGATGCCCCAAACTGGGCGTTTTCTCCTCCCGCCCTGGCTGTGGGCAGCCGCCCAGACGCTGTCGCCTACTTGTGCTCCCGGGCACTTCGCGCCATCACAGTCCCAAGACGGACTTCCAGGTCCCGCAGAAGGGAAGGGGCAGGTGGCAGCTCAGAGCGGTGAGGACCGTGGGAACGCCAACACCCCATCAGGTCAGCGTCATTTCAGAGCTGGCAGGGCCGCAGAGGTCATTGCGTTATTCTAGGGGCAGCGTCAAGCGACGCCCTCTGCAAGCAGCTGGCCGACATGCCTGGCGCTGACACCCACCCCCGGGCGGAGAAGTGTCTTCGGCTCACAGGCACCATTCCTGCACGCTGGCATCAGGGGGCTAGCATGGGCACCTGGGCGCCTTTTCCTTTTTTTTAAATTTATTTTTATTTTTTGCTTTGTGTGTGAACTACGGTTTATACCACCTCCTCCCTCTGGGCTTTGGCTGCCCAGTTCCAAGGCCTTGCTAACACTGGGCAAGTTCAACTGGGTCCGTCTGGGTGGACTGAACCCATCAGCCATCGCCATCAGACTATCATACGTTCCAAGTTTTATCTCCTTGTGCTCATCCACTTAGGGTGGATGAAAATGTCAAGATTTGGCGACAACATTCCTTGGGAAAGAATACGTTATGTCAGGCGTGGAGTGATCAAGAGCACAGGCTCGGAGACGAACTACTCATTCGGGCCTGTTTCCCATTGACCCCAGCCGCCTAATGGTGCTGTTCCTGAAACGAGGCCCTCATGAGCACATGCCCAGCTCACAGCCAGTGCTCGGCGAGTTCCAGCAGCACCCGGTCAGGGGCACAGGCTTCAGAGACGGCCCTGGTCACGCATCCTCACGTCGGGGTGGGTGCCGCAAGGCACGTTTAGAACAAGAGGCCTCCAGGAGGCTGGCAAAGGAATGGATGTCCCGTGGCATCCCGAATAAGTGTTAAAGGGGCCCATCTCACAAGACAGTGACCTCTAGCTCCCAGAGAAGGGACTCAGAGGTTGGGATGGAAGAGAGCAGCCCTGGCCTTGGGGGTGCTTTCTCCTAGGCAGCGGAGAGGTCCTCAAATGGGAAAAGCAAGCCGCCTCTGACCCAAGGAGACGCGCCTACATATCCCTTTGGTTCAGTCTCTGTACCCTGATCACCAAGGAGGACCCACTCCTCCCCCCCCCCTTTTTTTTTTTGAGTTTCCATAATGTGGCTTTATTATTTTGTTAGAAGCATCATATACCCCCAAACAGTCAACAGTGCAAATGCACAAGATGCAGCTCCGGCCGAACACGCTCCTGTTACCTACAACACCTTCTCTTCGTCTCCTTGGCGAAGGAGACTGGTCTAGGCTTTTGACATTGAACCTTGATTGCCGGGGGATGCTAAGTTCTGGAGGTTGTAAATCGGAGGTGAAGGCGCCAGCATGTCAGGTGAGGGCTCTCAATGGCGGTTGCAGACTGCTGGTTATATCCTCCCCTGGTGGAAGGGCCCGCACCTCTTCTCTGGAAGGTTTGCTGCTCCCGGTTGTCCACTCAACTAGTAAACAGAAAAAAAATATCTCCACGTGCGGTACATTCAACTGAGGGAAGCTGATGAAGCGCCTGGAAAGGACTTACTGCAGGTTTGTTTGCAGCGTGTACGTGACGCCCCGAGAGGGGTAAAGGAGCACCACGCAACATCACCAGCATCGAACAAACACAACAGCGTTCCACACTGCCCAAACTCTCACTTTACAAAAGCAAATTATGAGAAAGGCCTGGTGCAGGACAAACAATGACATATTTTCTTCTTCCTCCGCGGAGGTCACGACAGTTAACATTTATTCCCCCGTGAAGTTCATTGTTCTAATGTCCATTATCCAAAGAGGAAGTTCTGTCCTTGAGGACACCCAGAACTGTGCTATTAGCTGTGGCATTAGCAGCATCCGTGGTCCTGTGGGGAAGGAAGTCAAGCAGCTCGTTCAATGTACTAAGTTGTTGATCCATAAATAGCACAACAAAGGGCCATTTCACCATGGCCAGCTCTCCTGGGAGGGTCCCCCAGGCCTTCCCAGTGGGGCCTGAGGTCAATATACTCATAGCAGCCCAGCCAGCATGGCTCAGTGGTTGAGTGTCAACCTATGAACCAGGAGGTCATGGATGGATTCCCGGTCAGGGCACATGCCCAGGTTTCGGGCTCAATTCCCAGTGTGGGGCGTGCAGGAGGCAGCCAATCAATGATTCTCTCTTATCATTGATGTTTCTCTCTCACCCTCTCCCTTCCTCTCTGAAATCAATTTAAAAATAAACACATACACACACACACACACACACACACACACACACACACACACACTAATAGCTGAGTAGGGTATGCACATTTCTAGGTAGGGAGGCAACAGATGATGAAATTTCTAGCATTGGAACTTTTCTGCAGCTCCCACAATATTTCAGGTGAACTAACTGTAGTTTTCCAGGAGAAGACATCAAAGTTAAATTTTGACAGCTTCAGCTGCTCCTAGATCATTATTTTTCAGTTCTGCTCCAAGTCTTAGATTCCACAAAGCTAAGGAGGGAGAAGAATGACCCCGTTTCTATGACCTGAGATTCTAACTTTTCATTCATTCAGCAGATAGAGAAAAACTACTGGGTGCCAGGCTTTGCAACCCTTCCCGCCTTCAAGAAGTTGACCTGTTGGCGTTGGTAATAATGTCCGGAGCTGTAGGATGTACATTTATTTGCCGGCTTTACTTAACCTTTTCCTTTGTGAACTGTGGATACAGATTTGACGATGCAATGGCACGGTTATAAGTGTCTTTTTCTTCTGCAGTTATAAATCCTTCATCTAGGGTGGTGTAGGTATGAAATATAAATTGCAAAAGGTAATTACTGGTATTCTATTTTCAATGGAAATGTAACTTTAGTCCTGTTTCTATCACTGAATGATTTTCACAAACCATAGCACTATTCTATAAAAAATGATTTCTGGCCTTTTCACTTTACCAATTGGTAAAATGTCCACTACATTTTTATCAGTATCAGATCATAGAGCAAGCTTGTATTTTTAACTATGACCTTATTACTTGGAAGTTCTATTTTTTTTAAATATATTTTATTGATTTTTTACAGAGAGGAAGGGAGAGGGATAGAGAGCTAGAAACATCGATGAGAGAGAAACATCGATCAGCTGCCTCCTGCACACCCCCCACTGGGGATGTGCCCGCAACTAAGGTACATGCCCTTGACCAGAATCGAACCCGGGACCCTTCAGTCCGCAGGCTGACGCTCTATCCACTGAGCCAAACCGGTTTCGGCGGGAGTTCTATTTTGATTAAAGTCCACACCAAGGGACAAGAAGAGAGAAGGGTACAAATTCACAAAAGGTGGATTCACAGTGGCTGGCACGAAACAGCAGGCTCTTCAGACCCTCAGTGTCAGGCGGGGCTTGACAACTTCCACACCCCTCACCAGCGCCCCAACCCTGAGCTGAAACTCTGGCCACCCAGTGGGGCATTTCTTGTGTTTTTAAGGTCTCCGTTTGTCTTTTGATTATTAAACTATCAATAAATGAGGCTTAGAGCACCGACACTTAACCACATTCTTGAATAAGACACCGCATTAGCATGCGGTCATCTCCGAAGTGGCTCCTGAAGATAAATGAGGGCAGGTGGCCAGGGTTAGGGCTGTGCTAGGAGAACGGGTAAGGCACGTGACGCAGAGGCTCGCTCCCTCCGGTGGGCATCGGAGAAACCTGTAGGCCTTTGCAAACACGCCAGGGCTTGGGCCCCACTCCCTGCCTCCAAAGGCGGAGCTCCAGGCAGGGGTAGCTTGGCAAAGCCTACCCAGCCATTCTGTGGGCACAAGGTTTCTGCCAGGCACATGCCCAGCCTGCCTTTGCACAGCTGGAGATGGCTGCTCCGTGCTGCCTTTTGCAAGATGGCTGTTTCAGGAGTGACTTCTTTGGCCCAGAAATAGGCATCCACAAATGTTTGTTCCCTTCATAACTAAAGTGAGGCCTTTAAATGCACCGTGGCTGCTGAAACCGGTTTGGCTCAGTGGATAGAGCGTCGGCCTGTGGACTGAAGGGTCCCAGGTTCGATTCCGGTCAAGGGGTTGTGCAGGAGGCAGCTGATCAATGTTTCTCTCTCATCGATGTTTCTAACTCTCTATCCCTCTCCCTTCCTCTCTGTGAAAAATCAATAAAATATATTTAAAAAAAATTAAAAAAAATAAATGCACCGTGGATTTTCAGACTTCGCTTCTCTGATAGGAGAAAGCCAGGTGTCCTTTTTGACTTCTGATTTATAGTTAGTTTGATTAAACGGTCTTCTGGTTTGAGTGCTGCTAATCTCTTGTTTTAAAGATAAAAGGATTTGCACATTCAAAACAAAAAAGATGGTAATACTGATGGTAAGCATTCACCTTCGCAACTTCTGATAAAAAGGAAAAAAATAAACCTGATTTTAATTTACTACTGATTTTTACCAAACTTTTAAGTTTCAGTTTATGAAACAGGATCACAATTCCTTCCCCCAGCTGCTGACACCCAGACGGCTTCAGATCCCCCCGGGGAAGCGCACAGCTTCACGCTGTGGTAGTTCTTGAGTTAGTGGCGGCCGTGTTTCTCTGCAGAGGCGCCAGGATGACCCCGACGTTCCTCTCCTCGCTCTCGGCGCTGTACAAATTATGCTTCTCGATGTATTCTTGGACGAGATCTGGCACCAAGTAGCGAATGCTCTGGCTCCTTCGGAGGGCTCGCCGGATCTTCGTGGACGAGATGTCGTTGGTGATCCATTCGTTCACCAGGTGAATGTTGGCCTGGTGTCTCCACAGCACATCCGATTCGTAGATGAATCTCTGAGCATCGTTTCCAGCCCGGGTGATGCACACGAGCCCGTAGTCCCCCACGATGTTGGCGATGTCCTCGTGCTTCCACAGGTCGGGGACACCGAAGGACTCCAGCAGATCTGCCCCGCACAGCAGCTTGACCTTGGGCATGTCTGGGACGAAGAAGAAAACACGGCATCAGGGTTTGCTTGGTAATAACTCCCTGCGTCAAAATGAATGGTGGGCATGTTTTTCTGGAAAGAAGGTTCTGCTTTTTCCAATTCAGATTCTCTTTTTTTAAAAAATATATTTTATTGATTTTTTTACAGAGAGGAAGGGAGAGGGATAGAGAGTTAGAAACATGGATGAGAGAGAAACATTGATCAGCTGCCTCCTGCCCACCCCCTCCTGGGGATGCACCTGTAACCAAGGTACATGCCCTTGACCGGAATCGAACCCGGGGCCCTTCAGTCCGCAGGCCGATGCTCTATCCACTGAGCCAAACCAGTCAGGGCCCAATTCAGATTCTCAAAAGAGACGGAGGACAACTGAGAAGCTAAGGACTCTGCAGGGGAAGGAGCTCAGGATGCCTCGCCCCCCGCCCCCCCATTCCCTCTGTCAGCAAACGTATGAGGGCATTTCCCAGGCACCCCATGTCCTGAGTAGAAAATGGAACTAGGTATGGCAGGCGTGGCTCAGTGGTTGAGCATCGACCTATGAACCAGGAGGTTACGGTTCGATTCTGGTCAAGGGCACATGCCCCAGTTGTGGGCTTGATCCCCAGTGAGGGGCGTGCAGGAGGCAGCTGACCAATGATTCTCTCTCATCATGGATGTTTCTATCTCCCACTCCCTTCCTCTCTGAAATAAACAAACATATGTTTAAAAAAAGAAAATGGAAATAGAAAGGCGGCTTGCTCAGCTCTAGAGCCGTATCCCCTCCAGTCGCTAAGTCCTGGGAAAACATGCAGACCTTTTCTTTGTGGCTCCAGGGGCTTCTTCTGACTAAATTCTGATCTTTGTTCAGCCCACTTCCTCTTCCGGCCAGGCCTCTCCAGCACAGGGGAGTCCTGCTGCTCACAGCCGCTAGCCTCCAGCTTCTCCTGGTGGTGTCTATAAGACAACAAAGCAACAGACAGTCCTCTTCCTCACAGAGCTCAACCACACATCGTCCCTCTGCAGATGCCCACGAGCCTCGGGTCCAGTGTTGAAGGAGGGGTGACGGTACATTCTACCGCCGATACAGCCGGTGCCCAGTCAGTCAGAATGGAGGCTGGTCAGGCCACTGGAACCTGGGTCCCGGCCATCGGGAACAGAAAGCAAGGAAAATGCTGGGAGCACAACACGGTAGCTGTTCCGTCCTCAGCTTTACGTGTCTGGGTCATAACAACAAGAGTTCATGTCATTGATTATGTGCAAAGCACAACACTAAACCCTTTGCTTGGATTATCTGATTAAATGTTCTCAACACCCCATGCCATAACAATAAAAAATCATAATTATTATCCCAGCCCCGGCTGGTATGGCTCAGTTGGTTGGAGGGTTATCCCATACACCAAAAGGTGGCAGGTTCGATTCCCTGTTAGGGCACATACCCCAGTTGTGGGTTTGATCCCCGGTCGGGGAGCCTGATGTTTCTAACATCAACGTTTCTCTCTCTCGCTCAAATCAGTAAAAAATTTTTAAAAATAATTATTATTCTATCAATTCTATTTGACAAAAATTCTATTCTATTATTATTATTTTTTAAATGTTTTTATTGATTTCAGAGAGGAAGGGAGAGGGATAGATAGAAACATCAATGATGAGAGAGAATCATTGATGGGCTGCCTCCTGCACACCCCCTACTGGTGGGGATTGAGCCCACAACCTGGGCGTGTGCCCTTGGCTGGAATGGAACCTGGGACCCTTCAGTCCACAGGCCGCCACTCTAGCTACTGAGCCAAACCGGCTAGGACTCTATTCTATTATTATTATCATCCCCACAATGGAGGGGGAAGGCTCAAGTCCCAACTCCAGCTCCTAGCAGAGTCCCTGGGACATAGGAGGCTTTTAATAACAACTTGACTGAGTGAATGTTTTGGCTATTATAAAGCGACTGTGATTGCCACCGTTACATGAGAGTTGCCTGTTATCCCCACTGAGAGAGGACACTGACTAATTGGCCCAAGCTCATTTAGCTTGTTAAGTAGCGGAGCCAGGATTTGAACCCTTGGCAGTCTGGTTCCAGAGCCCACACTCTTGACCACTGAAGAGTGTGGCTTGACCTAGTAATGGAGAACCTCAATGCCACGGCTAAGGTCCTGGAGGGGACAAGTGCCTGAGGCCGAAAGGAAGGCCTACAGGCAGCACCTGTGCATGGCTTGCTTCTCGGCGGGCAGCCAGAAGCCCGGGGACTTACAACTGTACAGTTACTCAAGTAACATGAGCCACACTCATGGAGCAAACCCTGGGCTCTTTGTGTCCCCAGTCCCCTCCCTCTTGAATTCCCAAGTTAAAGTGTAATGGACAGCAGGCTACTAGGAAGCCAGAGGGGTTGGGAGAGGCGGGGATGCAGGAGCCTGGTGTTTGCCAAGTTGCTGTGCCAGGTGTCGTCTGCAGCTCAGTGTCCAACTCTACCCAGAATACAGTTCCCGGGGTCCTGGCAGCAGGTTCTGGGCGTGAGGGAGATCCTGCCGATGAGGTTCACTCGTGATTGGAAGGAAGAAGGGAGACAGAGGCCATCTTTCTGCAGCTGTGAAGCCGGATGAGTCATGTTACAGCATGAGCGAGGCAGCCAGACTGTATTCCATGGTCCGGTCACCAACCTCAGGGGACGAGGATGGTTGAACAGTAGGTGGTGGTGGCAAAGGCAGGAAGTTAGTTTCCTGAACTCTGGGTGCAGCTAAGGAGGTGTGACCTTGAACAAGCCCGACTCCCACTCCTCCAGCCCTTTTAACACTTTTGCCCAATCACCGAGGCCCCTTTCTGCTTGAAATACTCGGTGTGATTTCTAGTTCCTGTTTGAATCCTAATTGCCTCAGAAGGTTCAGAACTCTAAGGATGGACGCTGGGCAGGAAGGTTTTACAGAAAGCCCTTCTATTTTATACTCAAGATAACATTAAGTAATAACTAGATGTCACTCACTCTGGTTTCTGAACCCTTACCTGGAACTGTCTGAAAGGCGTAAGACAGGTGTGTGACAAGCCCGTATGCTGTCATGGAAGCAGCACACAGACAGGTCTGTCCATGACCCAGCATCACGGCTTCCCATCCTGAATACCTGCCTCTCGGAAGACAGATGGCAATGACATCATCTTACAACTCCGCCTTTCTCGCTCGGGCACGCCAGGCCAGCAGGCTTCCCTGCACATTCGCTAACAGAGCTTGCATAGTAACCAGAATGCAAACATCTCAACACACAATGCAAGACACAGGCTCAGGAACACGCTGCCTGCTTCTGTGCTCCACGGCTGTGCAACGACCTCGCACGGGAACCGCACAGCCTCAGCCCTTCCAGCCCCAGGGACCGTGCTGTAAACCTGTAGCTCAGAAACGGGCACCACGAAAATGTGGCCCAATGCCAAGAAAGGCGCTGACCCACTCCCGGGAGCCCACAGAGCCGACCTCCCCACAGATACCTCAGCACCTTCGCAGTCTCTACCCACTCCTTCTGCAGACTCTCCCAGGTATCCACTTCCACCCAGCTGGAATTCTTGGTGGCAAGTTGTGCCATGATCACTCGGTGATGGGCAGAGATGAGACCTTTCTTCTTATAGGCGTCGCCAACAGGAGAAATGATGCCTTTGATAACTCTATATTTTCCTGGATAGAGAGTTAGGTTTGACATGAGGCATAACAAATTCGACTTTATGCAAAGGAAATAGTATCACCAATACGATTTTAATCAAATATTCCCTTTCTTTTTTTTTTACACAGGGATTCAGGTTCATTCATTCATTCATAACTGTGGTAAAACAGACAACACATAGAACTGCTTTGTAAAATGCCTCAGTCAAGTTGTACTGTCCACCTATAGTATAAAAAGAGCCTTTATCCCCTCTACCTCTGATAGCAGAAACTATGAAGTTTAAAAATTTTTGTCCATGTCATGGGAAAACATGAGCAGTTGTGTAACAACATAAATCTTGTCTACGGAGGGAAGGAAGAAGTTTTCCTCAACCCTCTTAGGGTCGGTCCCTGGCTGGGTCTGAAAATTAAACTGAGAAAGATAAATGAATAGGAGAGCACACACATTTGTTTAATGTCAGGTTTATAGGACACGGGAACCTTCATAAGGAAATGAAGACCCCAGGAAGCAGGTGAACCTGTGTGTTTAATGCTAGGTTTGAAGAGTAGACAGCAGTGGAGAAACAGGAAGGGGCAAAGAGCACAAGGTAAGTGCAGCAAGTTCAGGGAAAGTAACGAAGGCTCCTTTATTTGGATTCTTCCCGGCATCCCTTTGTTTTCAGAGGTAAGGATGCGCCTTACCTCTGGGGAGAGGGAGGGTGCCTCTCACATAGGGTTTTGTGACCTACTTCAGAGGAGAAGGGTGGGGAGGAGTCTGAGTGACCGCCCCGATTCTGCAGGTTTCTCCAACTCCTTTGGCTCAAAATATCCAATATGCCACAGGGCCGTATTTGGGGATAGTGTTCTGAACCCCACCGCTGCTTGTTACTGTTCCTACCTGTGGCGTTCATGTGGTCCTTGGCCAGCTCAAACAACCTGAGGTGCATGTTGGTGATGGGGTTAAAGGAGCCACAGGCAAGGAGAACCACTTCTGTCTTCTGGGAATTTTCCATGCTAGGACCCTGAAGGTGTTGATCTAAGTGGCACACTCTGGCACCTCCGGGGTTATCTATCTACAAAGGAAAAGGAACACCAGTTACAGGCCTTTGACACCCTTCTGTGTTCTCATTCCAAATAGATGGATTAAAACCCTTGGCTTCAATGATTGTGCTCCATGCATTGTAAACAGTGGCCCCATTTCTCCACCCTTCCTTTTCAGCGTGAATTTACTGCTCCTACCACAAAGGATGGGGCTCTCCTTCCCACTGTTTGTCACTTGCTTTGGCCAAAAGGGTGTGGCAGATGTGACAGGATGCCAGGTGGGGCTTTGCGCACTCTTACTTTCTTTCGGATTCCTGCCTCTGCCACGAGATGGGCCCAGGCCAGCCTGGGGGAGGGTGACGGAGCACGTAGAGAGCGCTGGTGATCCTGCTGACAGACGGCCCACCGGTCATGTGGGAGTTATGTGGCCGAGGCCATCAGGGATGGGCCAAACCACAACCAGCACAGACAAGAGCGCCAGCCCAGGTGGGATCGGCTGAGCCTGGCCCGGATCAGCAAACCCACAGCTGACCCAGGCTCATGAGCAAAAACGAATTGTTCACTGCTGCATGCTACTGCAATTTTGTGATTGCGCGGCTGTGGCCACAGTTAACGGACACAGTGACATCATCATCTTCAGTGTAACTCCCCAGCAACCTGCCCTTCAAACCAGTGTTCTGCCTCTAAGTCAACATGATCTATCACTTTCTGCTGAATAACAGTTTACACTCTACAAACCTCTTTTTCATTCAAATTATTCCATTTGATCTTTCCATGAACCTACTGAAGTAATGGGAGACATGTGATCTGAAGCTTTTATTAAAAACTTTTATTAAATGAACTAGAGGCCCGTTGCACGAAGATTCGTGCAATAGGCCTTCCTTTCCCTGGCTGCCGGCTCCGGTTTTCCTCTGGCATCCGGGACCCAGGATTTCGCTCAGGCCGCAGCAGAGAAGCCAAGCCTCTTCAGTCTTCAGTGGTCTTCAGTCTTTGCTCTGTGCCTGCGTATGCAAATTAACCCATATATGTTGGGTTAATTTGCATACTCACTCCTGATTGGCTATGGGCATCACAGAGGTACAGTCAATTTGCATATTTCTCTTTTATTAGTGTAGATATAGAAGTGAGAAATCTCAGGGTGACAGCCAGCAGCCATATCCCACTCACCAACCCCTCCATCCAGCTCCCTAAAGCAATCATAGCCAACTTTTTCAGTGATTTCTTTTGGTAGATTCTAGTCTTTGTTGAAAATCACCTTCTCCCAGAATATTAAAGGCACTACTTCAAGAGTGCAGTGCTAAAGGTGAAAAATCCAAAGTCACTTTTTTGTGTGTGTGTCTTAATTCTCCCCCGGAGGATATTTTTTCCATTGATTTTCAGAGACTGGAAGGAGGGGGCGGAAGGGAGGGGAGGAGGGAGAGAGAGAAACATCGATGTGCGAGAGACACATCGATTGGTTGCCTCCTACACGCCCCGACAGGGGACAGGGATCGAACCTGCAACCCAGGTACGTGCCCTTCCCCAGTGCACTGGCTGACACTCTAACCACTGAGCCCTGCTGGCTGGGCCGAAGTCATTTTCCATTCTGGATCCTCTAAGTGTGACTTTTATTTTCTCCCGTGAAGCCTGTAGGATCTGCCCTTTGCCCAGTGCTCTGACATTTCAGTGATGCCCTGTGGTGCGGCTCTACTATCCTCCCCTGTGCTGGACACCGAGCAGGCCCTTTCCAGCTCAAAAGGCATCACCTTCAGTTCTGAAGACGCCCAGTGAATTGTTTCGCGCGTGGTCCTCTGCCTCCCGTTGGGAATGCCTGTTATTTAGAGCTGAGGGGTTGGGTTCAGCTGGAGCCAGGTATCAGTTCCAGCCCCACCCACCTCAGGTTTCAGGTGCCCTTCCCCCAGGGAGCTGGAAGAACAGAAAGGCTGAGGTCAGGAGTGACCGGTGCCCAGGGGAGCTGCCTGCTGCACGGGGACAGATGGAACAAAGGGCGCGAAGCACCCCCTGGCCTCGGGGATGCGCTCAGGCCCAGGGACTCCCAGGGGAAGGGCTCAGGAAGCTGACCTCTCCGCTTAGAGAAAGCTTTCTCCCTTGTCAGTCAGGACCTGCCTCAGATGTCCCGCTCAGTCCTATTAATCCACTGTGAACAACCGACCTGAGCTCAGACTAAACTAGACCCTCAAAGCCAAGGAGACTTAAGTTACAGTGAGCTCCGACCATAGCCCACAGGGGCTTAAAAACACGCGGACCTGCCCCTCTCGGGAGATGACCTCCCTGCGTCCTGTAGGTACCTGT
This sequence comes from Plecotus auritus, assembly GCF_963455305.1. Taxonomy (NCBI): domain Eukaryota; kingdom Metazoa; phylum Chordata; class Mammalia; order Chiroptera; family Vespertilionidae; genus Plecotus; species Plecotus auritus. The sequence goes on along the minus strand of NC_137771.1, from coordinate 5,545,983 downwards.
GTAGGGAAGGGGCGGGCGGGGCCGCGGGGAGAGGTGGTCTGGGAGCTCTAACAGGCCTGCCTGGGATCCGCCTTGCCTTGCTCCAGGTGCTCGAGGACAGGTGTCGCCATGATCCCCTTCTGTCTGGCCCGCTCAGCCTGCCAGGTGCCCTGCTGGCGGCCCAGGTCTCACCAGCTCCGGCTGTAAGTGGCACTCCTAGCCCAGTGAGATGAACGTCATTTCTTCTGAGGTGGTCCTGACATGTAACTAAAATGTACTTTCAATTTTCAAGTTCGATTTCACGGACCTTCTTAGGTTTTAAAAACACTGGTGTGGAAACAGTAATGAAACATTTTCTAAACATGAAGCCAGTGTGTAAAACATGAATTTTCCCAGAAAGAACAGGAATTGTGTGGCTCTTGTTGCGTTTCAGGGTGCTGCATTTGCTGACTAGACCACCTCTGGAATTATACCTTAAGAAGACGCTGTTCCTGTTAAAACAGTACCTTTAAGCATGTAACTATATTCTAGTTCTAACAACATGCCATTGCTTTCAATACCCTGGGGGTATGAGAGTACCTTCACTGGGGATAAATCTCTGGAGGGTAAATTTGATTTCTACAAATACCCTAAAGGCATTCGGTGCTAAACCCAGTTAATAAAGTAAATACTAAAAATGACTAAAAGAGTTTATGGTGAAGAGCTAAAACTATTAGTTAATGACGAAGATTTTCTTATGCACAGAAACTATATACACGTAACCTCAAAAGAGTTTCCCAAGAGTCTGAGCAGGTACAGCACACTGCACTTGGTGGCTACGTTGTGGTCGGTAGGGTGGCCCTGTTTGTAAGTGATGCTCAGCGTGAACCATCCGGCTGGAGGCAGAGGTAGCACTACATAGGGGCCCAGTTAGGACTCAGACCCGGTTCACATCCTAGCTCTAACTCTTATTACGAGGTGTTTGTCCTAAGACACTTAATCTGAGTCTCGGTTTCCTCATCTATAAAATGGGGAGCCACAGTCCCTATCTCATTGGCTTTGTGCATATTAAGTGAGAAAATGCATGTAAAATGACACATTTGTCTGCTGAGTATTAATAACTCATGCTATTACTTGTGGATTGCCTTAGCGCATTAATTTAGTCATGAAAAAGGAACCAAGGTTTTAAAGACTCCTTAGAAATCCGTATCAACAGTGCCTGTGACACAGTAGGAGCTGAATAACGGTAGCTACTTTTAATATCCTTCCTTCCTCCCTCCCTCCTTCCCTCCCTCCCTCGCTTCTTTCCTTCCTTCCTTTGTTAATCCTCCCCCAGAGACATTTTTCCCATTGATTTTTAGAGAGAGTGGAAGGGAGAGAGACACACACACACACATCAATGTGAGAGACACATTGATTGGTTGCCTCCTGCATGTGGGGTCGAATCTGCAACCCAGGAACATGCCCTTGACAAAGAATCGAACCCGAGACTCTTCTGTCTGAATGCCGATGTTCTAATCACTGAGCAACACAGGGCAAGGCATTTTAATATTCTCGTTGGAATATTCTTAGACATAATTTTGCTCTAATGGGATGGATCTCAGTTCATCTTTGCTATGTGTAAAACTCTTATCGCTGTGGTTTAATGTTACATTATCCTGAAAGAGAACCTGGCTCTGGTTTCTGAAAGACAGTTCATCACTAAGCGGTTATGTAAAATGTAACTCACTGTGACCATGTTCTTGTTTTCGATTGCCACTCCGGCTCTCCAGTTTTACGTTCTGCTAAGCTAAGTTCTTTCCTCAGCCAAGCCCTCACCTGACAGCCGGGCGGTCTGGGTCTCAGCTGTGGGGGCAGTTCGGGTGCTCACTGCGATTCCTGTCACGTGTTTAATTGCAGTCTGCCCATTGTGTTTGCCCTTGTCATCGATGGGAGTCACCCGCTTCACCTCTTAGAAAAGTCAACAATCTCAATACAGTGAGAATCACTGGATTTGGGCAGACTGAGTTTCATTTCATAAGGAGTGACAATGAGGGCACCAACGTCTCTATTCCCCACAGAGCAGTCCCAATAGCCTAGTTTTACCTGCTGTCTGTAGGGCTGAGGGCAACACAGGCACACTCGACCAGATTATGCCTTGATATGTTAGTTTCGATTCTACATTGGAAATTAGTCTTGGCAGAAAAAAAATCAGTTAACTTTCTTATTGGACAAATGAAGCAAATGCAAGTTGGCACATTCAAAATAAGAGAATTGCAGTTCTAAGAACATTGATATTCAACAAGTACCTGAAAACTGAGAACCCACTTAAGTGACGGAGAAGGGACGGGAACTGTGACACTGTAACTGGCCAACTTCAAACCTGCCGGCTTCTATTATAGGATGTTTGTGTGCAGTAAAGCATATTCCCTTACTCTGAAAAGCTGGAATTTCCACAAAATATTTTTCTTGTTTTTCCTTTCTTTAAAAAAATATATATTTTTATTGATTTCAGAATGGAAGGGAGAGGGAGAGACAGAAACATCAATGATGAGAGATACATCATTGATCAGCTGCCTACTGCATGCCCCACACTGGGGATCCAGACCACAACTAGGGCATCGAACTGTGACCTCCTGGTTCATAGGTCGATGCCCAACCTCTGAACCACACTGGTTGGGCTCCATAAAAATATTTCACCAAAATAGCAAATTAACATGAATTAAGAGAAATGGCAAACTTTATTTCTCCACCAACTATGAATATTAATAACTCAATGCTACTGGTGGGCTGTCTTACAGCATTAATTTGAGCCATGCCAAAGGAACTAAGGTCCTTAAGGTCCTCACTAGCTGCCCGGAGCCAAATGCACCTGGTGCCAGGTTTGGGTTAGAATCCCAGGGTCGCAGCACCTTCCGGTGTTATGCGTACAGCCCATCTCTTCTGACAAGTAATAAGTTATATGCAATCCAGTGGACTGAGTTTTAGGCCCAGCTCTTTGCGGTACTGCAGTCAACCTCTCCTCAACAACCTGGCTGGTAATATCATCTTTACTTTCTTCACAACTGGTGAGTGTACAGTCACTCTGACCAGCACTTAAGTGTCTGCTAAGTGGTAAGATAGGACTTCCTGTTTTCAGGAGCTCAAGGATTGAAATGTAAGAAAAAATTCACATTTAAAATTCAGATGAAGGACATTTTTAAAACTTCTTTAGTCATTCTGTGATTTCTTATGATGGTATAAAATTCTCTAGTTATATAAAAACTAGAGGCCCAGTGCATGAAATTCGTGCATGGGGGTGTGTGTCCCTCAGCCCAGCCTGCACCCTCTCCAATATGGGACCCCTGGAGGGATGTCAGACTGCCCGTTTAGGTGGGATCGAGCCTAAACGGGCAGTCGGACATCCCTCTCACAATCCAGGACTGCTGGCTCCCAACCGCTCACCTGCCTGCCTGCCTAATTGTCCCTAACCGCTTCTGCCTGCCAGCCTGATCACCCCCTAACCACTCCCCTGCCAGCCTAACTGCTCCCCTGCCAGCCTGATTGCCCTCCCCTGCTGGCCTGGTCACCCCTAACTGCCCTCCCCTGCCAGCCTGGTCACCCCTAACTGTCCTCCCCTGAAGGCCTGGTTGCCCCCAACTGCCCTCCCCTACAGGCTTGGTTGCCCCCAACTGCCCACCCCTGCAGGCCTGGTTGCCCCCAACTGCCCTCCCCTGCATGCCTGGTCCCCCCCAACTGCCCTCCCCTACAAGCCTGGTCCCCCCCAAATGCCCTCCTCTGCAGGCCTGGGTCCCCTCCAACTGTCTTCCCCTGCAGGCCTGGTCGCCCCCCACTGCCCTCCTCTGTCGACCCGGTCACCCCTAACTGCCCTCCCCTGCAGGCCTGGTTCCCCCGCAACTGTCCTCCCCTGCAGGCCTGGGTCCCTCCCAACTGCCCTCCCTCTCAGGCCTGGTCCCTCCCAACTGCCTTCCCTTGCTGGCCATCTTGTGGCGGCCATCTTGTGTGTTAAGAGTGATGGTCAATATGGATATTACCTCTTTATTATATAGGATAGCAGATTTATTCACTCATTCAATAAAGTTACTGAGTAGGACATGATATGGGTAGAAAAAGAGGGGCCTTGACAACTTGAAATCAAAAAGTGACACAGAAGAGATTTTTAAAAATTGATTTTAGAGAGGGAGTCAAGAAGAGAGAGAAACATCGACGTGAGGGAGATACATTGATAAGTTGCCTCTCGTACATGCCCTGACCAGGGACTGAACAGGCAACCTAGGTACTGCATGCCCCACGCTGGGGATCCAGCCTGCAACCAAGCTCTCAACCTTCCGGTGCACGGGCTGTGCTCCAACCAATTGAGACACACTGGCCAGGGCCGGAAGAGATTTTTTTAAAAATGAAAAAGTAGCTATTGAGTGCCATAGGCACAGTTTTGCTGGAAGGTTTAACTGAGATAATGAGGAAGTTATTCCCAAAATAGTCCCTGTTACATTATCACCAGCGTCGCCAATGAGAGCAGGACCTGTCAAAGGAAAACCTGAGCTGGCTAGCCTTCGAGCATTTCTGCTCCACGGGAGGGAAGCGAGGAAACACATTCGGTTTAGGTTTGCACTCAGGAGTAGATTTCTGGGATGCTGAAGCCTAGGAAAGTGATGCTGCCCTTTTATTGCCACTGTGCTGCTCACTCACCTGGAACGGGTCCCACGGGCCCGAAAGAGGACGTTTTCTGCATTTGGTGTGGGCTCCTTCGGGGAAGGCGTCTGCACCATGGTGTTAACAGTTTTGGCAACTAACTGTGCACATTTTAAATACTGAATTTCTAAAGGCTCATCTTAATCTGAAAGCTTGGCTGTACACAATACACTGTTAGTCTTTGATATTTATTCTCTACGTACACTAAAAATAGAGGTAGGTGGAGACAGAATTCCTAATTAGACACATTTCACAGTTAAACAGGGAAAGTTAAAAAAATTCCACAAGAGGTTTTTGAATGTGTGTGTTTTGTGAGTTCCATTTGGCTAGAATTTTTTTTAAGTTAACATATTAACCAGCAGAGGAACCACTGGATTAGGTTTGGCACCTTAAGCAGCAAGCCTTCCATCTCTTGCTAAGTGAGTGTCTGTTTAAATCCTTGTGGCAAAAGCACATTAAATATACATTCCAATGAACAGGCAAGTATTCCTCACAGTGCTTTTTCCCTCCCAAATACAGGAAAAACTGCTGAACTTTACTACTTGTCTGTGCTGCTAGCAGTGAGCAGCTTGGTTTCTACAGGTGAGCAACAAATGTCCCTAAAACCCACCTTTGTCAAAGGCTTATCAGTCCCTCAGGGGAAGTAACTGCTCAGCTACGACTGTCACACTGCAAAGGGAAGTCCAAGAAGCTAAGGCGTCTGAAAAGGAAGAGAAAAAGCAGAGAGGGTTAGAATGGGATAAAAAAAGCCACCCTTCTCCCGTTACTGCCACTCCAATTCATTAGATCCCATTCTTTTTTTAAAAAATAAATCTTTATTGTTCAGATTATTACAGTTGTTCCTCTTTTTCCCCTCCACCTGGTTCCCACCCCACCCTCTGCCCTTACCCCCCCACGACTGTCCTCATCCATAGGTGTACAATTTTTGTCCAGTCTCTTGCCGCACCCCCCACACCCCTTTCCCCCCCCAAGAATTGTCAGTCCACTCCCTTTCTATGCCCCTGATTCTATTATATTCACCAGTTTATTCTGTTCATCAGATTTTGTATTCACTTGATTTTTAGATTCACTTGTTGATAGATATGTATTTGTTGTCACTTTGCTGTTCATCATTTTTATCTTTACCTTTTTCTTCTTCTTCCTCTTAAATAATACCCTTCAGCATTTCATATAATACTGGTTTGGCGGTGATGAACTCTTTTAGTTTTTTCTTATCTGTGAAGCTCTTTATCTGACCTTCAATTCCAAATAGCTTTGCTGGGTAGAGTAATCTTGGTTGTAGGTTCTTGCTATTCATCACTTTGTATATTTCTTGCCACTCCCTTCTGGCCAGCAAAGTTTCTGTTGAGAAATCAGCTGACAGTCGTATGGGTACTCCTTTGTAGGTAGCTAACTTTTTTTCTTGTGCTTTTAATATTCTGTCTTTTGTCCTTGGCATTTTAATTATGATGTGTCTTGGTGTGGTCCTCTTTGGATTCCTTTCGGTTGGGGTTTTCTGCGCTTCCTGGACTTGTAAGTCTATTTCTTTCACCAGGTGGGGGAAGTTTTCTGTCATTATTTCTTCAAATAGGTTTTCAATATCTTGCTCTCTCTCTTCTTCTGGCACCCCCATAATTTGGATGTTGGTACACTTGAAGTTGTTCAGAGGCTCCTTACACTATCTTCATAGTTTTGGATTCTTTTTTCTTTTCTGGTTGGGTGTTTTTTGCTTCTTTGTATTTCAAATCTTTGACTTGATTCTTGGGATCCTCTAGTCTGCTGTTGGATCTCTGTATATTATTCTTTATTTCAGTCAGTGTATGCTTAATTTCTAGTTGGTCCTTTTTCCTATCCCTGAGGGTCTCACTAAATTTCCCGGAGGTTTCTAGAAGATTATTGAGTAACCTTATAACTGTGGTTATGAACTCTATATCCAGTCGTTTGCTTTCCTCCATTTCTTTCATTTGTGACCTGTTTCTTTGTCTCTGCATTTTGGCTGCTTCCCTGTATTTGATAGAGTGGCTTTGTGTGCTAGGTGTCCTATAGGGCCCAGTGGGCTCAGCCTTCCTAGATCCCATTCTTCATCCCGGGTGCTTTTCTCAGGCCTGGGGCTGCTCTGCCTGGCCAGTGTGGCGGTGCAAGACCAGATGCTAAACTAACAGTCTGAAGCATGGCAGGTCTCCTGCCTCAGATACATGTCACCAGCAGGGTGAGCCTGTCCCCGCAGCACTGCACCTACCACTGCCAGCAAGCACATCACCATCTCCTACCCTGCTCCTCCCGAGATGAAATGATCAGCCGAACATCAGAACTACGACAGGAAGCACATCAAAGTCACTCTTGGAAGAACGCTGTCTTTAAGCATTAACGAGCACTGACAATGGATAAAAAGGAAGAGATCAACCCAAATCAAAAGGCTGACAGCACAACCAAATTCACCCCAAATAAGGATCTCCTATTAAATACTTTCAAGACCGTTACTTTGACTTTCTGAACCGCCTTTTTTGTTTCAGGGAAGTGACAGCAACAGTTGCATGGTTGCTATAGAAACAAGTACTGAAAAGGAAGAGGGAAACTATAAATCTTAGTAATGAACAAAGGTTTAGTTTCTAAAGAACTGTGATTCAGATTGCATGTTTGAACAAGGTCAATTCATTGCTTCTTTAAAAATGCAGCAGGAAATTTGAGTAAACAGAATGAAAAATAATCACAATCTCCTCCATATGGATTACAACAATCTTGTGCATCATGATAGCCAATTACTATCTAAAAAACAGCCAAGTTACCCACATGGTATTTCGTCTTCTTACTTTTTCTGTGTAGTCACAGATTCTAAGGCATTTTAAGTAGGACCTAGCTACTCACAGGTGTTCTGAATGTCTTTAGGAAGTAGAGACACCTCGATTTCCTGAGGAAAACACCAGTGTCCATTGGCAGGAAGTACAAATTCAATGTAAATATCTCCCAAACACATCTATGACAGGCACAGACCTTCATAGTAGAAATAACTGTTTCCATCTGCTTCTCTGTTCAGGTGGGACTTGCTGGAGGGGATTTCACTGAAACACATTCACTGTCCACAACACTGGCATTTTCTAGCACCTTCCGTATCCCAGTCATATTGCGAAAACTTAGTGATTAGAAACCTGAGTAATTCATACATTAACAAGGAAATCGCCATGGCCAGTTTTGCTCAGTGGGTAGAGCATCGGCCCACGGACTGAAGGGTCCTGGGTTTGATTACGGTCAAGGGTGGCTCATGGTACTTCTTGTTAGTCACTCAAGTTTCATCTGCCCCGCATTTTCCCTACCTAGTTGGCGCAACTTGCACACTGTAGGCTCCCATCTCAAGTCCAAGTTGAAGTGTTCTAAACTTGTGCAGCCGTCAAGTAGTATTTACAGGCGTACCTCACTGTATTGTGCTTCATTTCATCTCGCTTCACAGGTATCGCTTTTGCTTTATTTTACGAATTGAAGGCAAACCCCTCCACAAGGAAAAAGATTACGACTCGCTTTATTGCAGGGCTCACTTTATTGCGGTGCTCACTTTATTGCGGTGGTCTGGGACTGAACTGCAGTCTCTCTGCAATGTGTCTGTATTAGTTCCCAGTTCTGACGCTCAGTTCTGAAGTTGTTTTCGCCAACGCTCTCTCCCATGCCTACCTATCTGATACATATTTCTACAATTTCTTCTCTCCCACTCCCAGGGCTTGGGTTCTATTTTTGTTTGAAGACTGGAACCCAAACCAACTTCTCTTACTTATGCACAAGGAATACTTTTTCATCCTCCATTAACTATAAACAAGAACCCAAAGGTACAGAACCACTAGATCAGATTAAGTCACTAAGAAAGAAGAGCAGACAAACACACTAGGAATGCTTGTATGGTGAGCACTTTCCGCCACAGCGTCAAGATTGCGCGCACCAAAACCGACACAAATGCCTGAATAGAATGTTGTATCACCAACATGAAAATCAGGAGAAGTACACAAGAGCAAATGTTTATTCAGCAAGTTCTTCAAATGGTGAAATAAAATGTATTTTCCAGCTTTGTTTTGTTTCCCACCGACCTTATTTGTATTTAAAGTTCCATATTACTTAAAATGTTGACACTTCCATACATATCCACATACCAGAAATTAAAGATAATTACATTAACATAACCATCACGTACTTTTACGAAGGACATTCTGTGAATTTGAAGTGTTTTGCAAGGTAAGCTACTGAACCATTCCAACCAGTGTGTCAGTCTTTATTTTAATCCACATTTCCCCATTACAGTTGACATAGTGGTTAGAGATTTAAGTAACTCATGAAGTGAACACCCCCCCCCCATAAGTCTAGTAACCACCTGGCACCACACACAGTTATTACGTCCTGAAGGTTGAGGTCCAAACAGTGGTTTCACATCCAAATTGTAACTCTGAAATACAACTTATGGTAAGAAGTAAGGAATTCTACCATCAGGCAGAACCGACAGAAACAATTCATTCTGGTAGAGTTCTCTGGTAATACCAGTTGGAAGTTTACTCTGGGCGCCTGAAAAAGAAGTAGCTTTAAAGGTAACATCTCTGATGTATTTGCCAGAAACGCTTCAAGGAGATGGGCTGGGCAACAGCAGAAAATGGTTTCCACCTAATTTCTCAGTAATTTTTAAAGTGCTGCCCAACAGCTCACTAGTCTCCTCCTCGAGGGGCGTGAGTGTCAAACCGCATCCAGAAAGGTGGACCTAGCATTTTCCTGATTTGGAAAAGATTTCGGAGGAAAGAGAAGTCGTTCAGAATGGACTTCCTGCTCTGCCTCCCACCAAGCTCTAGAAGCCGCTTCTAAAGGAACTTTTTTTTTTTTCAGGGTGAACTCACCAGTTTCGAAGGTCAGCGGCAAATTTACCGAGGTTTTTGGTTCCACAGAGGGAAAAAAGAATGAAGAGGCAAGACTCCTCGCCCCAAACTTGAATACGACCTTGCCTCGGCAACCGTTGTATTTGACCCTCAAAGATGTCACCACCTTGGACTCCCCTATGCTCGCGACAAAAAGGGGTGCTGGGCTGACTCCCCTAGATACGAGTTTCTCAGGGGTCAGGGGCTCGGGGTGGGGGCTTACCACGTCCTCAGAGCAAAGCGGCCCGAGCCCTTCGGCGGGCGACCCGCAGCCCGGACGCCAGCGAGGGGAACACCCGCGGCCGCACCCTCATTGGCTCCAGGAGGCCGGAAGTGCGTACGTCAGGCGGAAGTGCTCCCCCAGCGCGCGTCCGCCAGCCCAGGACTACCAGGTAGGCGGGGCTCCTTGCTCTTAACTCTGAGGACCAGGGGCCTGAGACGGAGAGGGAACCCCGAAATCCTGAAGAGGTTGTTCGGGTTCTGGTCGAGGAGGGCCGAAAAGTTTCGGGGTGTTAGGTTCACGGCGACCTCTGGTGGCAACCGGGGCCTAGTCGAGCCCGGCCGCCGCAGGACCCGAGTGCGGGAGCTTCAAGTTCCCCCGCGGAGATAGAATTTGGGCCGTGGCCGGGGCTGCTCCCTGACAGCGTCCTGAAGGTTGAGGTCCAAACGCAGCTCACTTCCAGCCGGGAAACGGGAAAAGGTGTGCTCTCCGCCCTTCCTTTTCTGTGCCTTTCTGGATTTGACAACTTCCCTCAAGGCGAGTCCGCGTGCGGGGTTTTCCTCAGTAACACCCTCACTAGGAAACATCTCAGAAAGGCTGCCCTCCTCCCCCACCCCCCAACCAGGCCCCCTTGATGTCTTCCTAGAAAGAGAGGGGTGTGTTTCAATTGCAGGCTGCTCCAGTGGAAGTTACCTGGACTGCTTTAGGCCAAGATTATATATAGTGAATAAAAACTACTTGTTAATGGTCTTTCTTTCCCCAGCCAGCACCACCCCACGGTGGTTTGTTTGCACGTTGAGCTTTTAGTTCTGATGAACAGTTTCACTTTCCTCAAGCTTATGACACTGAAACTTAAAGAGTTGGAGGTTTATGCCATTTGAGACCTGTCAGCACTGTGTAGAGTTCAGAGTAATAAGAGACAGGTGAGCCGGGTGGGTGTGGCTCAGTGGTTGAGCGAGAACCTATGAACCAGGAGGTCACAGTTCCATTCCAGCTCAGGGCACATGCCTGGGTTCTGTGCAGGAGGCAGCCAACCAACGATTCTCTCTCATCATTGATGTTTCTATCTCTCTCTCCCTTCCTCTCTGAAACAATAAACAAGCTTTTGTTTTTGTTTTTTTTTAAAAAAGAGACGAGTATAAATGAGTAGTTTCCTCTCCAGATTAGTTTTTGAGAACCATTTCTGCCGTTTTGGTAAAAGATGCACCACCTTTATTGAATACTAGATGGTGCCAGTGAGTTAATCTTTCTGGGATAAATCTCAATGGAGCGCGCCAGGTTAAGGTTTTTAAAGTTTCTCCATCTCCCCTGAAATTTATGTAGAATATCTTTGCCTCCCTAAAATATGTTGTGCCTTTATACACTCCATCCAGTTCCTGAATATCGAGGCTAAGCGGAATCAGACTAATTTTCTGCTTTCAGAACTTCTACAGTTGGAGAGGAAGACACAGAAACATGCTATAATGAACTCATATAACTCAAGGAAGAAATAAGTGGTGAATAGAGAATAAGATGTGGAATGCAGCCCTGGCCAGTGTGGCTATGTGGTTATAGCATAGGCTGCGTATGGAAGGGTCACAAGTTCGATTCCGGGTCAAGAGCACATACCTGGGTAGCCGGTTCGCTCCATGCCCTCCAGTGGGGGTGCCTGCGGGAGGCAACCAGTTGATGTGTCGCTCTCTCACATTGATGTTTCTCTCTCTTTCCCCCTCCCTCCCTTCCACTCTCTGCAAAGCAATGGGAAAAATATCCTCCGCTGAGGATTAACAACAACAAAAACCAACAACCAAAAAAAAAAGAAAAGAAAAGAAAAGTGGAATGCTGTAGAAGAAGCAATCTCTTTTCATTATTCATTTGCCAATTATTTATCCAGCGTTGTGCTAGATGCTGGTTTATAAAGAGAAAGCAAAATCGATACTCAAATAACTCACAACCTAGTGGGTGGGGGTAACCAAGGAAGGCATCATGGAATAGGTGGAACTTGAGCTAGGCCCTTAAGACTGAATGCCCTGGGCTTGTCAGGTAGAAAAATTGCAGGCTCCCAAAGAAGGGTGAAAGTTCACAGCATGTTCTGAAATAGCAATAGTCCAGCGTGGTTAGATTATAGGAAATTAATCCTGAAAAGACACTTTCGGTTTTATCTCAGGTTTGCCTTGAATTTTACTGGAAAATACAACAGATTTAAAATAAAATTTAAATATGTATTTCCAGGAGAAATTTTACATGAGGCATAGCTATCATAAATTACACTTCTGGCTATACTCTTTTACATGTTATTAATGATTGTAGATTATTTAAACTAGTTTTAAGAGATATGGCAGGTAGTAAGAGTAGATTTTCACTGATTAAATTCTACTTTGAATATGATGTAAGGAATTCTCTTCATTGACGTTCACATATCAAATCATCTGATAATGATTATGTGTAGGAATTTTAAATGTTTTAATATGTTACCCTAGGATTTAGGTTTCTTTTTTTTTGTGTGTGTTCAGTTCTTTTTTTTTATTTGATAAATCTTTATTGTTCAGATTATTACAGTTGTTCCTCTTTTCCCCCCATAGCTCCACTCCACCCAGTTCCCACCCCACCCCATACTCTTACCACCCCCCCCCCCGACTGTCCTCATCCATAGGTGTATGATTTTTGTCCAGTCTCTTCCCGCACCCCCCACACCCCTTTCCCCCCAAGGATTGTCAGTCTACTCCCTTTCTGTGCCCCTGATTCTATTATATTCGCCAGTTTATTCTGTTCATCAGATTTTTTATTCACTTGATTTTTAGATTCACTTGTTGATAGATAAGTATTTGTTGTTCATAATTTTTATCTTTACCTTATTCTTATTCTTCCTCTTCTTAAAGAATACCTTTCAGCATTTCATATAATACTGGTTTGGCGGTGATGAACTCCTTTAGCTTTTTCTTATCTGTGAAGCTCTTTATCTGACCTTCAATTCTGAATGATAGCTTTGCTGGGTAGAGTAATCTTGGTTGTAGGTTCTTGCTATTCATCACTTTGAATATTTCTTGCCACTTCCTTCTGGCCTGCATAGTTTCTGTTGAGAAATCAGCTTACAATCATATGGGTACTCCCTTGTAGGTAACTGTTTTTCTCTTGCTGCTTTTAATATTCTCTCTTTGTCTTTTGCTCTTGGCATTTTAATTATGAAGTGTCTTGGTGTGGTCCTCTTTGGATTCCTTTTGTTTGGGGTTCTCTGTGCCTCCTGGACTTGTAAGTCTATTTCTTTCACCAGGTGGGGGAAGTTTTCTGTCATTATTTCTTCAAATAGGTTTTCCTTCTGGCACCCCCATAATTCTGATGTTGGTACGCTTGAAGTTGTCCCAGAGGCTCCTTACACTATCTTCATAGTTTTGGATTCTTTTTTCTTTTTGCTTTTCCGGTTGAGTGTTTTTTGCTTCTTTGTATTTCAAATCTTTGACTTGATTCTTGTGATCCTGTAGTCTGCTGTTGGATCTCTGTATATTATTCTTTATTTCAGTCAGTGTATGCTTAATTTCTAGTTGGTCCTTTTTCATATCCTTGAAGGTCTCACCAAATTTATCGGCGGTTTCTAGAAAATTCTTAAAAAACCTTATAACCATGGTTTTGAACTCTATATATCCTCCATTTCTTTTATTTGTGATCTGTTTCTTTGTCTCCGCATTTGGCTGCTTCCCTGAGTTGGTAGAGTGGCTTTGTGTGCTAGGTGTCCTATAGGGCCCAGTGGCTCAGCCTCCCCAGTTACCTGAGGTGGACACTCTTGGTGCACCCCTTTGTGGGCTGTGTGCACAGTCTTGTTGTAGTTAAGCCTTGATTGTTGTTGGTATCACTGGGAGGAATTGACCTCCAGGCCAATCAGCTGTGAGGATCAGCTGTGTCTACGCTGGGAGAACTTCTGTGCTGGAGACACCCTTATGAGACAAGACTTGCTTCAGTGGGGCTTTGGTGCTCACTGAGTCTGCCCCCTGAGTGTGTCCCTTATGGATCTGAGGAGTTGTAATCTGGATGGTCCCACTCTGACCACTGGTTACACTGGCTCTTGGATCTCCATGGAGGTGCTAATTTAGCCTCTGCCCGAGGCCACCCAGCAGGAGCTACGGAGAGATCTGCTTTGTTTGGGTTTTGGAGGTGCCCAGATGAGGCCCAGCTGTGAAGCAATGCAAGCTGCTGTGGGGCCTTGGGCCTTCTTTTGGATGTTCTGGGTCTCTCTGACTCAGCTGCAGTTTGTTAGGTAGGTTTAGATTGCAAAGGACCAGGCCATTCATATGCAAAAGCCTCTGTGCACAGCTTGGATGGGGCGGGGTCTCAGGGTGGAACAAACAGCAATGGCTTCCCGTCAGCCCTGCCCCAAGAGGTACCCGGGTCTCAGTGTCCCTTGGTAATCGCTTCAAGCACCTCTGAGAGAAAGCCACCCTGTAGTTCCGCATGATGCCAGACAGTCCAGTTTCTCCCCATATGAGTCTGGGTCCCCAGAGTCTTGCCCAGAACTGGAGTTCAGAGCAGTCAGGAGCTTGTGTCTCCCTCCCAATTGAAAAAGACAGCCACATCCTCAGTTGCCAGCCCTTTCCGCGCGCACCGCTGTACCTCTGCACTTTACTTCCGCACCTCCTCTGAGACTCAGTGTGCTTTTCTCTTTCCTTCTAGTTGTAGAATTTCCACTCAGCCCGCCTTCCTGTGGTTCTGGATGATATCCGTTTCGTCTTTTAGTTGTAGTTTTGAAGTGGTTGTGCGAGGCAGCAAGTTCAGGTGTTTACCTATGCTACCATCTTGGTTTCTCAGGATTTAGGTTTCGATGAGTGGTTTATATCTAATACTAGGCAATATGTGTTTCCCGAAAGGAATGTAAGTTTAATTTTTTTTTAAATATATTTTATTGATTTTTTACACAGAGGAAGGGAGAGGGATAGAGAGTCAGGAACATCGATGAGAGAGAAACATCGATCAGCTGCCTCCTGCACACTCCCCACTGGGGATGTGCCCGCAACCAAGTCACATGCCCTTGCCCGGAATCGAACCCGGGACCCCTCAGTCCGCAGGCCGACGCTCCATCCACTGAGCCAAACCGGTTTTGGCGTAAGTTTAATTTTTATAAACAGAAAAACTTAAATGCTATAACTGTTAGATACATACAATATCAACTCCAAAATCAGTAGCTCTTTTCTACACCGGCAGTAATCAGAAATTATAATAATGAAGACCCCATTTCCAGTATTAACAAAAAATACAAAATATCTAAGAATAGCCAATGTTCAAGGCCTTTGCGAAAAAAGTATTTTCTTTTTAAAAATTATAAAAGAAAGCCTAAATAAAATAGAGAGATATTGCTTGACAGGAAGATTCAAGTTTCCAGGATACGAGTTTTCTCCACATTAGTGTCTAATTTAAATGTAAGCCCTGTCAAAATGCCAATTGAATTTATTTATTCATTGTTTATCCTCACCCGAGGATATTTTTCCATTGATTTTTACAGAGATTGGAGGGGGAGAGACAGAAAGAGAGAAACATCAATGTGAGAGAGACACATTGATTGGTTGCCTCCCGCATGGGGATTGAGCCTGCAACCGAGGTGTGTGCCCTTGGCTGAAATCGAACCTGGGACCTTTCAGTCTGCAAGATGACACTCTATCCACTGAGCCAAGCCAGTTAGGGCTCAATTTAATTTTTAAGCAAACTTGAAAGACTGATTTTAAATTCATCTAAATTTCTTCTGGAAATACATATCAAAAGAGGAAATGCACACAAATAACCAAGAGTTATTGGGGGGAAGAAACACACAATAATAAAAGCAACTTCTTATCAGTTATCATTATACTTCAGCTCTAAAGCTATAAAAATTAAAATAGCAAGGCAATGCCTTAGGACCAGAATATTACCAATGAAACAAACTATAGAGCTACTATTGAGTACATTAAAGGTGGCATAAATGAATACTGACTAGTAAACAATATTTGGGCAATTGACTATCCATTTGAAAGAAAATAAAAGACCCTTAACTTCACAGCATTAACAAAAAATATAGGTGGCTTAAAGAGCTAAATGTTAAAAATACATATATAAAAGTTTTAGAATAGAAAATATATATTTTTAAATCTTGAGATAGTTAGGGCCTGCTTTCATGGGGCACAGGCTAAGAAGACTTAAGGAGAAGATAGATTTGACCATTAAAAGTAATTATTGTGATAAAAACATCATAAGTAGAATTTAAAGTCAGAAGACAAGAGGAGATAATTGCAACATAAATACTAAGTCTTTGTATCCATCTTATATAAATCAGTAAGGGAAATACAATCCAGTAGAAAAATGAGCACATTTTCAAAGAAGAAATTCATATCAAAAGTTGTTCATGCCCACATGATATTAGGTAAATACACATATGACCAGCAAGATAATACTAGGAGTATTCTTTTTTTAAAATATATTTTTACTGATTTCAGAAAGGAAGAGAGAGAGAGAAACATCAATGATGAGAGAATCATTGACCGGCTGCCTCCAGCACACCCCTACTAGGAATCGAGCCTGCAACCTGGGCATGTGCCCTTGACCAGAATTGAACCTGGGACCCCTCAGTTTGCAGTCCGATGCTCCATCCACTGAGCCAAACCAGCTAGGGCAGGGGTGGGCAAACTTTTTGACTCGAGGGCCACAATGGGTTCTTAAACTGGACCGGAGGGCCGGAACAAAAGCATGGATGGAGTGTTTGTGTGAACTAATATAAATTCAAAGTAAAGGAGGGGAGGGGAGAGCAAGAGAACCGGATAGAACAGCCGGATCCGGCCTGCAGGCCGTAGTTTGCCCACGGCTGAGCTAGGGCCTAGGAGTGTTCTAAGTCCTGGAACATACTAAGAATGAAAAAGAATATTATAATGAATCTGTGTTCACACCTGATTTATTTCTTTATAAATCTGTATTTTCGTCTATCAAATCTGTTTAAGGTAAGATAGACCCACTAGTGAAGACTTCTAATTAATTCATCAAGTCAGTTAGGAAGATTGCCAGGCCCTGGCCAGTGTGGCTCAGTCGGTTGGGCACAATCCCTTGCACCAAAGGGTTGCCAGTTCAATTCCCTGTCAGGGATCAGGGCACATGCTCTGCTTGCTGGCTCCATCCCTGGTAGGGAGCATGCAGGAGGCCACTGATCGATGGTTCACTTTTGCATCAATGTTTCTGTCTCTCCCCCTCTTTTCCGCTCTCTCTAAAAAAATTAATTTAAAAAAATATTTAAAATACTTAGAAAAAAAAGAAAGAAAACTGCCAGGCATTTTTGTGGGGTGAGTTTAAACTTTTATATATAAATTGATATTTTCTTTGCACAACTATCTTTTCCACACCTATAGCTCAGAAAAAGAGTATAGCCTATTTAAAATTTTCCTGGTATGTTGCATCATTTTAGATAACCAACTATATACTGTATGTGGGTTTATTGTTCTATTTAGAGATTAAAATGGCTTCCAGAGGAAAGACAGAGACAAGCAAATTAAAGCAGAATTTAGAAGAACAGTTGGATAGACTAATGCAGCAATTACAAGATCTGGAGGAATGCAGGTAAGAGTATAATTTGTTTGCTGTTATGCTGTAAAAATGGCTTTTTTCTGCAGCACGATTACAAACTCCATGAGTTCAGGCCCATGTGTGATTTTTACTTCTGTAGTGTTCTTCACAGTGCTTTGTCCGGTGGAGAAATTCAGTCAATATTTCTGAACCTGGGACCCCTTTGGGTCATAAAGGCTGGGATGTGAAAGTCTTTCATTTAATTACAAAGCAAGTGTGGACTTGGGCAAGATACTTGTTTCCATTTCCATATATGTGAAATGGAAATAGTAACACCTACCTTGTCTTCAGTATTTAAAATAACCCTGAGAGGGTGCTAAAATAATAAAATAGCCCTGCTTGGTAGGTTCTGCTTGAACTTCTGGTGTATTTTTAGCCTTGACTACTTAAAAGACCAAGACTCTTCAGCCATGGTAAATATTACAAATGAAGGAGCCAACAAAATGCTTGGATGGCGTAGGTGCTCCATAAATAGTAACTGTTGTTCTTTGTAGTAAATGTTTAATAAATGCTTTGTTTGACGGATGCATAAAAACAGCCTCTTACTCAAATGGCAAGTACTGCATTCCTGTTGTATTTCAAGGTGCACAAAACTTTACCTACCATTAATGATAATAACAGCTAGTGCCTATTACATGCCAAGCACTTTCCATATTTCATTTAATGCTCCTAGCAACCCTATAAGGAGGGCACTATTATTATCTTCAGCTTAGAGATACAGAAAGTGAGGCTTCGCTGTTAACTATCTTGCCCAAGTTTATACCATTGATTTATAGACAGCTTAAAAGGAAGTTATGTGGTTTAAGTGTGCCTCATTTTGATAAAAGAAAAATGTTTAGTTAAAGTAACCACATTGCAGCAAAATGCCCACATTTTTAATATCTGAATACACCCAACATTAGTATTTTGATATTTCCTTTTAGCCTTTTTCCCCAAGATTTTTTTTTTATAATATATGTATCTGAAGTACAAATACTAACATTGCTGTTTTCACTTGGAACCCTGTGTTTTATATATTATATTCACTGTACTTCAGAGAGGAACTTGATGCAGATGAATATGAAGAAACCAAAAAGGAAACACTGGAGCAACTAAGTGAATTTAATGATTCACTGAAAAAAATTATGTCTGGAAATATGACTTTGGTAGATGAACTAAGTGGAATGCAACTGGTAAGCATAATTACTTACCTAGATGACACAGGTCATTTTTTTCTTTTTCTTTTTTTTTTGGTATATTTAAGATAGAAAATTTATCCTTTTTTTAGGTTTATTTATTTATTTATTTTTAAATAAATCTTTATTCAGATTATTACAATTATTTCTCCTTTTTCCCCCCATAGCTCCCCTCCACCCAGTTTCCACCCCACCTTCTGCCCTTACCTCCCCCCCACTGTCCTCATCCATGGGTGTATGATTTTTGTCCAGTCACTTCATGAACCCCCCATACCCCATTCCCCCTGAGAATTATCAGTCCACTCCCTTTCTATGCCCCTGATTCTATTATATTCACCAGATTATTCTGTTCCTCAGGTTTTTAATTCACTTGATTTTTAGGTTCACTTGTTGATAGATATGTATTTGTTGTTCATAATTTTTATCTTTACTTTTTTCTTCTTCCTCTTCTTTAAGAATACCTTTCAGCATTTCATATAATACTGGTTTGGTGGTGATGAACTCCTTTAGCTTTTTCTTATCTGTGAAGCTCTTTATCTTCCCTTCAATTCTGAATGATAGCTTTGCTGGGTAGAGTAATCTTGGTTGTAGGTTCTTGCTATTCATCACATTGAAAATTTCTTGCCACTCCCGTCTGGCCTGCATAGTTTCTGTTGAGAAATCAGCTGACAGTAGTATGGGTGCTCCCTTGTAGGTAACTAACTGTTTTTCTCTTGCTGCTTTTAAAATTCTCTCTTTGTCTTTTGCTCTTGGCATTTTAATTATGATGTGTCTTGGTGTGGTCCTCTTTGGATTCCTTTTGTTTGGGGTTCTGTGCGCTTCCTGGACTTGTAAGTCTATTTCTTTCACCAGGTGGGGGAAGTTTTCTGTCATTATTTCTTCAAATAGGTTTTCAGTATCTTGCTCTCTCTCTTCTTCTGGCACCTCCATAATTCTGATGTTGGTACGCTTGAAGTTGTCCCAGAGTCTTCTTACACTATCTTCAACTTTTTGGATTTTTTTTTTTTTTTTGCTTTTTGCTTTTTCGGTTGAGTGTTTTTTGCTTCTTTGTATTTCAATTCTTTGACTTGATTTTTGTGTTCCTCTTGTCTGTTTTTGGGTCTCTGTATAATATTTTTTATTTCAGTCAGTGTATGTTTAATTTCTAGTTGGTCCTTTTTCATATCTTCGAGGGTCTCGTTATATTTATCGGCCTTTTCTAGGATATTCTTAAAAAGCCTTATAACCGTGCTTTTGAATTCTATATTCATTTGTTTTCCTCCATTTCTTTCGTTTGTGATCTGATTCTTTGATGCCACATTTTCACTGCTTCCCTGAGTTGGTAAGGTAGATTTGTGTGCTAGGTTTCCAATATGGCCCAGTGGGTCTGCCTCCCCAGTTAACCTGAGGTGGACACTCTTGGTGCACCCCTTTGTGGACTGTGTGTACAGCCTTGTTGTAATTAAGTCTTGATTGTTGTTGGTATCACTGGGAAGAATTGACCTCCAGGCCAGTTGGCTGTAAGGATCAGCTGTGTCTATGCTGGGAGAAGTTCGGTGCTGGAGACAGCCTTATAGGATTAGACTTGCCAAATTGCAATAGCCTCTGTGCTCAGCTTGGATGGGTGGAGTCTCAGTCTTGGCTTCCCATCAGCCTTACCCTTGCGCGCACATGCGCGCCTTCAGACCTCTGCCTTCCCGGCTCCCGAGTCTCCGCCCGAGAGTCCAGACTCCCCCCACAAGAGCGTGGGTCCCCAGGGGCTCGCCTGGAACCGGGGTTCAGTGCAGTCAGAACTGAGGCCCAGTGCAGTCAGGAGCCTCCGACTCCCTTCCACTAGGGAAAGGCTGTGGCAACCTCCGCAGCCTTTGTGCGCACTGGCACGCGCGCGCTTTCAGTCCTCCGCCTTCCCCGGCTCCCGAGTCTCCGCCTGAGAGTCCAGACTCCCCCCGTAAGAGCGTGGGTCCCCAGGGGCTCGCCCGGAACTGGGGTTCAGTGCAGTCAGAACTGGGGTTCAGTGCGGTCGGGGGCTTCCTTCCCCCTTCCGCCAGAGAAAGTCAGCCAGACTCTCAGCCGCCCTTCCTCTCTGCGTGCACAAAGACCCGTTGCCGTACCTCCAATTCTCTGTGAGCTTTTCTCTTTCCTTCTAGTTGTAGAATTTTCACTCAGCCAGCTGTCCTGTGGTTCTGGATGGTGTCCGTTCTGTCTTTTAGTTGTAGTTTTGAAATTGTTGTGTGAGGCAGCAGTTTAGGTGTTTACCTATGCCGCCATCTTGGTTTCTCCCTTTTTTTTTTTTTTTTTTTTTTTTTAGTTTTAACTTCTAGGTGAGTATCCACTTGTGGATAAAACAGCATATGCTTCCAGATCTTTATTTAGTTACTAGAGGCCCAGTGCATAGATTCGTGCACCAGTGGGGTCCCTCGGCCCGGCCTGTGGGGATAGGGCCAAAACCAGCAGTCTGACATCCCCCAAGGGGTCTCAGATTGCAAGAGGGCACAGGCCAGGCCAAGGGACCCCACCAGTGCATAATTGGGGCCGGGGAGAGACGCGGGAGGTTGGCCAGCCTGGGAGGGACTGCGGGAGGGCCCCAGGGTGTATCTGGCCCATCTTCCTCAGTTGTCTCCCCCAGTCCTAATCGGCCAGACTTCAGCAGCAAGCTAACCTACCAGTCGGAGCGTTTGCCGACTGGAGCAGTTGAGCGACCTTAGCATATCATTAGTGTATTATGCTTTGATTGGTTGAATGGATGACCGGACACTTAGCATACTAGTATTAGGGTTTTATTATATAGGATATACTTGACTCCAGTGACATGCACAGAAATAGCAAATAGAAACTAAAATTGTAACAGTATTTGATCAATAAAGGCCTATTAATAATTGGAGACCCATCAATCAATTGCAACATCTGATTCATTGGAATATTTTGGTTAGTTTTCACCTTGTATTTCTAGGCTATCCAAGCAGCTATCAGCCAGGCCTTTAAAACCCCAGAGGTCATCAGATTGTTTGCAAAGAAACAACCAGGTCAGCTTCGGACAAGGTTAGCGGAGGTAAAGTTTCTTTAAATTGATCCAATTGCTATGTGTATTTTTTTTTTCTTAGCCCAACAATTTGCTCATGTTATTCTGAAGTTTAAAAATGGGTCAGTTGAGAATGTACAACACCAAGAGTGAACCCTGATGTAAACTGTTTCAGTGTAGGTTCATCAATTGAAACAGGTGACCCATTCTGGTGGGAGATGTTTGTAATGGAGAGGCTGTTCATGAGTGGGGGCAAGAGGTATACGGGAAATCTCAGTTCCTTTCACTCAATTTACTGTGAACCTAAAGCTGCTCTAAAAAAGTCCACTTTTTTAAAAAAAATTGGTCAAAATTAGTCCTTTGAGCAGTTATTGTTGATTTTGAATATAGAAGGTTAAACAGCAAGTGGCAGTTTAAATTGCTACTGGCCACTTCTACTTGAACTCTACCGGTGAGGTTTTACTTCTGAAGCTCTGAGTTGAAATCCCATCTAGAATTCATTAGCATTGTTTTCTGTGTGTGTGGCCTTTCTCACCTAAGAATTTCAAATGTCTTTATAAACCTGATGCTTGAAGAAGTCTGTTTATAAACTTGAATGTAATTAAGGCATTAATGGTTATTCGCAAGCACTGGTAATTCACTAGGATAGTGGTTAAGAGTATGGACTTAGGTCAGACTGGCGTGGATTTGTATTCCTGCTCCATATAGAGATATGTGATCTTGGAGAAGTTATTTTGTTCAAACTCTTGTGCCTCAATTTCCCCACCTGTAAAAAAAGGTGATAATAATAGTTTCTCCCTCTTATGATTGTTATGAGGATTAAATGAAATAATATAGGTAGAGCACATATTATGTGTAATATGTAATATATACAAAGCACATAGAATAGTACCAATGTATAGTATATACTATCACTGTTTCTGGTGGTAAAGGCAATATTTAACCCAAGTTCCAGGAGACCTGATACCAATGACCTCATTCAAGCCTATAAACCACACTTCAGTTTAATGAGTTCTTAGAGGATGGATCCTCTCTAAAGGAAGCTATTGCTTTACTAATTCCTAATCCCTAAACTCTACTACTAAACTGTAACTAAGACTGGTTATGATTAGCATTAAGATTTATTAGAACTGTGTAATAGCATTTTTATCATGTTTGTCTTGAATTGTTTCTATAACTCCTTATAATATTAATTAGCTAGCGGATATTTTTTAAAGAAGTAGACCTGAAAAGCTGTATTTTATGCATAGAATGTTTTTAACTTAAACACCATATGCTTTGTGTTCATCCATTGTAGATGGATAGAGATCTCATGGTTGGAAAGCTGGAAAGAGACTTGTACACTCAACAGAAAGTAGAGATACTAACAGCTCTCAGGAAACTTGGAGAGAAGGTACCTGTGTTTAATTTTTTTTTTTAATATATTTTATTGATATTTCACAGAGAGGAAGGGAGAGGGATAGAGAGCTAGAAACATCGATGAGAGAGAAACATCGATCAGCTGCCTCCTGCACACCTCCCACTGAGGATGTGCCCGCAACCAAGGTACATGCCCTTGACCGGAATCGAACCCGGGTCCTTTCAGTCCGCAGGCCGACGCTCTATCCACTGAGCCAAACCGGTTTCGGCCTGTGTTTAATTTAATACAAGATAGCATTAGCCATAAAGAAAAAGTGTAGAGTATTTGGTACAGAACTTCTGTTTTTAAAAAAATATATTTCACTGATTTTTCACAGAGAGGAAGGGAGAGGGTAGAGAGTCAGAAACATCGATGAGAGAGAAACATCGATCAGCTGCCTCCTGCACACCTCCCACTGGAGATGTGCCCGCAACCAAGGCACATGCCCTTGACCGGAATCGAACCCGGGACCCCTCAATCCGCAGGCCGACGCTCTATCCACTGAGCCAAACCGGTCAGGGCTGGTACAGAACTTCTTGATCTGTGATCTAGTTGATGGTCCTGAGGCATTCTTAGCAGTGGTTCCTAGAACTGCTTGTTAAGATTTGAACCCACTCCACTGGACTTGTTCTGTTTTGTCTAGCTGACTGCAGATGATGAGGCCTTCTTGTCAGCAAATGCAGGTGCTATTCTCAGCCAGTTCGAGAAAGTCTCTACAGACCTTGGTGAGTATCTCGTATTTCTGAAAGTTGGACATGAATTACTGTCCGATGGACAGATAGCGTAGGTGAGATAATATGATGGCTTTCTCAGATTGAGTTTAGAGGTAAAACCAGAATTGTGTTCTTTATAAATCCCTTTTATTGAGTATATTTCCCAATACTTTATAATTAAATAATTAATATAGCCTAATGCTTTAAGAATATTTGTCATCTAAATGTAAATATAAAAGTAAACTAAATTTTTACCATTTGTAACCAATAATAGACCCTTGGAGCTGATTGTGTGGAGGGGAAGGAAATTGGGATGGCAAGGGGAAAGTTTAGGGCAGTGGTCGGCAAACTCATTAGTCAACAGAGCCAAATATCAACAGTACAACGATTGAAATTTCTTTTGAGAGCCAAATTGTTTAAACTTAAACTTCTTCTAACGCCACTTCTTCAAAATAGACTCGCCCAGGCCGTGGTATTTTGTGGAAGAGCCACACACAAGGGCCAAAGAGCCGCATGTGGCTCGTGAGCCGCAGTTTGCCGACCACGAGCTTAGGGGAATGCACTGATAATGGAAGCTAATTTTATTTCTGTTTCAATATGTATGTGATAAGTTTTTGCCTCTTTACCTGGAACTGTAAATGCATTTGAAATGACCTTTTCATTTTCATTTATGTGTCTCTCTCTTAGGCTCTGGAGACAAAGTTCTTGCTTTGGCAAGTTTTGAGGTTGAAAAAACAAAAAAATGACGTGGTGTGGAAGCTTGGGACAGTGATCACATTCTTGTTGTAAATGGCATTTTTCTTCTGGGGATTTTGAGTCATTGCAAAGAAATCAAGAGATTCTTCAAGTGCATTCATAAGCTAAGAAAAGGCGACAGAAACATACCTGTGGCTTCTGTTTATGCCCTTCACCATTGTGCTTTCTGTAGGGCAGTCTGCTTGAGTGAACCTGGACTTGGTGGGATGGAGGGATCGCTAGACCTATTCATTATGATTTGTCTGTTTAAAGAGAATATAAAAAATAGTTTCTGTTTTTTTAAGGCTCTTTGTTTTTAGGTGCTGATAGTACATGAAAAGATATGAACTCGTGATTCTTTCCTGCTCAGAATTTATCCCCCCTTGTGTTGGAATGAATAGTGTAGCAACAACATTACTAGACCTCATAAGTGTTCATAGGATTTTAGAGTCCTAAGTGATCTTAGGAGTCATTTTCATTTAATAAACAAGGAAACGGAGGCTCAGAAAGAAAGTGACTTGCTTAAAGTCACATCAGAGAGTTGGGGATAAAACTTGGGGGTCCAAACTCCCCATTTTGTGTCCATTGAATTTTATTTTTTTCCAACCTGTGCTGTTCTTTGAAAGTAATTAACATGTATTTGTACAAGTCCATGTTTATAAAAATTCGATGTCCTAACAAAAAGTTGTCGCTAAGGGACCATTCCCCAGCCTGTAAGCTCTCCTGATGAATAGGGTCTATTGTTTCTCTGCGTTTTGAGCTTGGAACAATGGCAGCCCTGTGGAGAGGCTTCTGGAGTAACTTAACCTCCTGTGTTGTTTCACCAGGGGAGTAATTGGAAGTGGCAGCTAGAGGCCCTCCCTGTGTGTGACCTCTTTGCTGAAACCCGTTGGGTGGTGACTGCAAATGACTGTTTACTAGTCAGTTTTTGGAGAAACACAAAATAAGTTCTGAGGAAAAGCAGGTTTCTCTCCTGAGTGTTTACATCGCTGTATTTAGATTTCCCCACTTGCATGTATGTTGTTTCCCGGGCTCTGGCTATTTTATAGCCTTTCATATGTTTCTCAATGCTCTTTTTCTTTGCACTTTATACAAATTAAAAAAGCTGTAAAGCTTCATATAAACTGTAAACTCAACTAGGTGCTCTGTCAACTAGACAAACTAGGGGAACTCAGATACATGAATGCCTTATTTGGAGCTTTTAATGGGTAATTTTTCATATATTGGCTTATGATGGCCAAAAAGTCATTGAAATTGTGACAAACCAAGAAAAAGCAAATTACCTGCTCTTCATCTAGGGCTTTATGGCCAATCATCATTATTTCATTCTGTATTTTTGTTTTAACCAAGGTGAAATTCACATAACATAAAATTCATTCACCATTTTAAAGTGTACAGTTCAGTGGCATTTAGTCCATTCATGGTATTATACAATCACCACCACTATTTAGTTCCAAAACATTTTCATTAGACACTCCCCGTCCCCTCCTAGCCCTGCAGCCACCACTAATTTACTTTTTATCTCTATGGATTTACCTAAGCTGGATATTTCATATAGATACATTCGTACAGCATGTGACCTTTTGTGTCTGGCTTCTTTCAGTTAGTGTAGTATTTTTTAAAAAATATATTTTATTGATTTTTTATAGAGAGGAAGGGAGAGGTTTAGAGAGTTAGAAACATCGATGAGATGAGAGAGAAACATCGATCAGCTGCCTCCTGCACACTCCCCACTAGGGATGTGCCCGCAACCAAGGTACATGCCCCTGACCGGAATCGAACCTGGGACCCTTCAGTCCGCAGGCCGACGCTCTATCCACTGAGCCAAACCGGCAGGGCTAGTGTAATATTTTTGAGGTTAATCCACATCAGTATGTCATTCCTTTTAACAGGGAAAGCATTCCTTTGCATGGGTGCCATATTGTGTTTTTCCATTTATCTCTTTTTTTTTTTTAAATATATATTTTATTGATTTTTTAGAGAGGAATGAAGAGGGATAGAGAGTTAGAAACATTTATGAGAGAGAAACATTGATCAGCTGCCTCCTGCACACTGCCCACTGGGGATGTGCGCGCAACCAAGGCACATGCCCTTGACTGGAATCGAACCTGGGACCTTTCAGTCTGCAGGCCGACGCTCCATCCACTGAGCCAAACCAGTCAGGGCTTTCCATTTATCTCTTGATGAACATTTTCCCCCACTTATTGGCTATTGTGCTATTAACATTTGTGTGTCAGTACTTGTTTCAGTACCTGTTTTCAGTTCTTTTGGATATAGTACCTAGGAATGGCATTGCTGTGTTATTGTTTTAAGCCTTAGCAAGCTTTCCCCTTCCCCTCCAGGAGTAGGAGGAGGAAAATTAGCAATATTTTGTATTTAAAAGGGGCCTAGATGAATCAGGGGTCCTTAATTTTGGTTTCCCATAAACTTTCTATAAGACCAACATCCGTGAAATATTTTGTCATTAACCACATTAATATATTCATTTTGTAAGTAATAACTAGTACTCAATTTAAAATTTATCTTCCTTTAAAAGAGGTCAAGTTTGCAGTGCCTAGCAAGACACTGCCAATCCTGGCCATGTGATCTTTGATAGGTTACTACAGCTTTTTGAGCCTCTTTTTCCTCTTCTGTTCAGTGGGGATAATAGGACCTACCACACAGGATTCCTGTGCGTTCCCCTCTCTTCCTTAGCACAGAAAGAAATTTTGCATTGGCGTTAATCCACCACTTAACAGTTCTTTCAAGGGCATATGATACATTTTGTTTCACAAATTTGATATTTAATTCAGAATAATAATTTGAAAAATAAATAATTTGAGAATTCTATACAGCTGGAGTTATTAAATGACTTGCAAACTATGTTTCCTGTTCATATTTTGCTATATTTAATCTTCTAGTGTTTTAGACCTCCTGGGAGGTCTCAGACTGCAATAACTAAAGCTGAGGCAGCTAACTTTGTTACATCCTTGGGTCAAGCTAATATTTTCATGAACAGAATTCTTGTTTTTTTCAAAGAACTGGAGGAAGCAAAGTAAATTCCAATGAGCAAGTGTCCAACTGGGCTGTTTAATGAAATCTAGTAATTTAAAACAATTCCTATGTTTCAGTGTTTTGTTTTATCCTGTGAGTGGTAGGATAAGTATTCTAGGTGGGTGGTAGAGGCAGAAACGAAGAAATAGAATGAGTTGTTCTCAGGAAGGAGTTGGAGTTGGGACAGATGGATTATTAACTTTGATTGTTAAGTCTTTTATTGAAGACACTCTGCCAAAAAATGGTCATCTTAGGCAAAAGAAAAGATTGCAAATATACCATTGCTGTGATATTTTATTACAGTGGATGATGGAGTGTTTGAAATTATTACAGAAAAAAATAAACCCAGCCCATTTTGCCTAGAGCTTTTCAACCACTTTTCTGTCTTTTTTTTTCTTTCTTATTCTATTCATTATTAGGACCAAAGAATTATCTTCTTAGCCTCTGAAAATGTTTTCCAGCATTAATATGTAAATTAAAACTGCCAGCATTCCCACAGACCCCTGAACAAGTTGTAATTGCTCCCAGTCTGTCTGGCCTGGAGTTAAAAGGTTTAGAAACTGGGTTAACTAGCATTTAATATCTTCATTAAGTCACAAAAACACAGGTTAAAAATATGGCTGTCTAGATATTCCCCTAGAATATGGCCTTTTGACCTCCTGACTTCCTTTTTGAAACCCTCTCTCCCTGCTCACACTGATAGCAAAGTGGAAATACTATAATGCTGAAAGGCCTCAGACACAAGGGGTCAGCAGTGTTCCCAAGAGTCCACAATTGGGAGTCCAGGCTGTTGCAAGCAAAGGATTAGGCAAGTTGAGAGGTTTGAAGCTGCCAGTTAGAAGCTTTCTAACGCTTGTTTTCCTCTGAGATGACCACATTTCTTACAGCCTCAGACAGTGGACTACAGTTAAAAATAACTAAACTAGTAAAAAATTATTTTCTGTAAAGGTGGTCAAGGAGAACCACCAATTTTCTTTCGAGTTAGAAAAGAGGAAGATAATGCTAGTAGGGTTCTTTGTAAGGTTATGCATCAGCCACAGATCTCTGCACCTGACTTCTGGCAACTGCAGCTATGACCATGAATTTTTACTCCTTCTCATAAGAACTACTGATTTTTAAAAAATATTTTTATTGATTTCAGAGAGGAAGGGAGAGGGAGAGAGACAGAGAGAAACATCAATGATGAGAGAGAATCATTGATTGGCTGCCTTCTGCACGCCCCCTGCTGGGGACTGAGCCCGCAACCCAGGCATGTGCCCTTGACCGGAATTGAACCTGGGACCCTTTAGTCCGAAGGCCAACGCTCTATCCATGGAGCCAAACCAGCTAGGGCTGATTTTTTTTTTTTATAATCATAATTTCAATACATGGTGTAAGAGCCTAAGTTATCTTAATTGTGTCTCTTTATACTAAAATGTCTTAGCAGGAGGGGTACTTTGCTTTTTGTTACTGTTCAGTCATCATATTACGCGGAGGTGTTCTTTCCTGTAAGAGGAGATTAGTGTTTTTTTGGCTTGTGTTCCTTTAGGCCTGGTGTTACTCCTCCAGTACTCCTAAACCAAGCCAAGTTGAAAACTGAAACAATTATCCCCAATGATAATCAAAGAGATCGGTAATTTAGGCAAAAGCAGATATTGGGCCTGGATTAGATGATAACGATTGCCTTAACCCTGATTTGATTATGACCTTAGAAAATGTGGTGCTTTTACTACTTCTTTAGAAGAAAAGATACCTGCCCTGGCTGAGTAGTTCAGTAGGTTGGAGCATTGTCCTGATGTGCCATGTTTGTGATCCCCAGTAAGGGCACGTATTTTCAAAAAGAAAAAACAGATAACTTTGTTAGCATCTCAAATTTGACATACATCAAGTTTATTCCAGGTCTTGGAAAATTGTACCTTAGATTTGGTTTATAAAGCTCTGAGCATATACTCATTTATTTAAATATTTTGTTTCATGTTTACTCATGAAAGGAACATTTGTACATTTGGAGCAAACAGGTGAACTCTCAGCCCCTTAGCCTCAGCCTTGTGGCCTTTCTTTTCATCCTGCCAAAAGTATGGTGATTCATTCCTCTGCAGGAAAATGGCATGAGCAAATCCCACAGAAAGGAGTATAGATAGATACGTCTAAATCCAGTTTGCATTCTTAGAAAGGAAAGTGAGGGCTCTGTCTTTAACTTGTGAACCGGGAGGAGAAATGAGAGAGGTGAGCATGTGCTCACTCATGTGCATGCCTCTTCTGGAGTCTGACTTTTGCAGTCGCTCCCACAAGGCACTTATGACCTCCCACAGTGCAGCTCTCGCCAGAGTGGGAGGTTGATGGTGCCAGGTTAATTCTGTTCCAATCAAAGCACCGGACAAGGGTGTGCTCTAGGCCCTTTTGGTTTGAAAAACTCAAAATGTGCTTTCCCCTAGTGGGGATTATATCTTGCAATTTATGAGAAGAAATCATGTTTTGGAAAAATCTTAATGACAGTGTGGGAGCAGGGAAAGTTTCTATCTGCTACCTCTTCTGGTTATGTCATTTACTCTTTCCTCAGACATTTACCGAGGGCTGATATATGCAGACACAATACTTCGCTCTTTTTGTCCAATTTTCTAAAATGGATATTGGGTGGAATCCTTTTTTAAAAAATGAGACTCTTCAGTGTTTATATAGATAACAGCTATCCAGCTGCATTGCCGAGAGGTTTATTTTACAATGATAAAATTGTGTTTCACATAGACCTCACAATAAACAAAGTTGTTACTCTTTCATGGTTAGCTGGGTTCTTAGAAACATTATTTCAGCTGTGTATCTATATAGAATAGTATGCTTGGAAATAATCCTGATCTATACAATTGGATCTAAGTGATCTCTTTCAACTATGATTTTATCTCATCTTTTAATCAACCTTGTAAACTATGTCTCATTAAAATATTTGTGTAATTAAGTTGTTTTGGAGAATATTAAATGGAGAAGAAGTTGGAATACTACTGTAGGGGAGGGAAAATATCTTTCCTCTACCCTTTTATGTTCTTGGCTGAGATTCCTGTAACAAAAGACAGATTAACAAGAGAAAATCACACAAAAATCATACTTAAGTTTTATGTGACATGGGAGTCTTCATAAAGAAATGAAGACCCAAGAAACAAAGCTGAGTGTTTTTATGCTAGCTTTTTAAAATAAAATTTTAATCCTCACCCAAAGATATGTTTATTGATTTTTTTAAAGAGAAAGGGGGGGGGGGGAGAGGGAGAAGCATCCATGTGAGAAACATTGATTGGTTACTTCCCATACACACCCTAATCTGGGATCAAACCTGCACCTACACATATGCCTTTACCAGGAATTGAATCTACAACCTTGAATCTACACTCCAACCAACTGAGCCACCCAGCCAGGGCTATGTTAGCTTTGATGAAGAATGGAAAGTCATGGAAAGACCCTAGACTCCCGATTCCAATAATTACAGGCTGTTGTTGTTCCTTGTGATTAAGCCCCTATCCAGGGGTCGGCAAACTCGTTAGTCAACAGAGCGGCAAACAGCGGCTCGCGAGCCGCATGTGGCTCGCGAGCCGCAGATTGCCAAGCACTGTGATAGGGCAAAGGCCAGCTAAATGTAGTAAACAGAGGAAAACTTAGCAACATCTGTTTGTTCAGATCCCCCTCTGTGTCCCTTATCTTCGGGAGGTAAGGTTCTCCTCTCCTCCAGGTATTGGGAAGGCACCGCTCATGAAGGCTTTAGGACCTGTTTCAGGGGAAGGTTGAAAGTCCTTCCTGTCCCTGTCACTTCTCAAATTCCTTCATCTTAAAATGCCAAGATGCCAGCCAAAACCGGTTTGGCTCAGTGGATAGAGCGTCGGCCTGCGGACTGAAGGGTCCCGGATTCGATTCCGGTCAAGGGCATGTACCTTGGTTGCGGGCACATCCCCAGTGGGAGGTGTGCAGGAGGCAGCTGATCGATGTTTCTCTCTCATCGATGTTTCTAGCTCTCTATCCCTCTCCCTTCCTCTCTGTAAAATATCAATAAAATGTATTTTTTTTAAAAAATGCCAAGATGCCAGATTTTGGGGTAGCATGTCCTGAACCTCATCATTCCATTTCTAGTACTAATTCTGCCATTCTTATACTTAATTTTTACCCCACTTTCTCACGTCATCTTCCCACTATTCACATAGACATTTTTGTGAGGAGTGGTGATTAACTATATAAATTACTTTGAAACTACAATATAAGGAACTGTATAAAAACTAAATAGTACCACTTGTATTTGAAATCTTAAACATTTTAAGATTAATAAATAAAATGGAGGCATTGTGTTTGGTTTGACTAAAGGAAGCCTCTGTTCATATTCTAGATATTTGAAGTAATGGGAAATAAAGATCATAATATGAAATTAATGTGGTGGAAAGGCCAACAATTCCGTTACTCCTGTTTTTTCCTTTCTTGGAGGTGAAATAAATTACTTTTTCTGTTATATTTTCTCTGAATGTAAATTGTGCTAAGGAGATCTTATAATAACCCAAGACATCCTAATGAAAGAATGTTTGCGGGCATTGGTGTGTTGTCGTGAACAGCAGAAGTGGAAGGCAAATTAAAACTGGTCTCTCCAGCTTTTGCAGACACTGTAGCCCCTTTGGCGCGCTGCTTCAGTCTCCTACTCTGAAAAGAAATTAAGTGGAAATGGCCTGCTCAGAGTTTTAAAAAATCACAAGTGTCACCTGGGTGCTTTCTTAAGGACTCACTCCTCTTCTCTGTGAGTTGTCTTCTGTTCTTTCCTAAGAGAGCTTTCCTACTTATTGGTGAAATGAGTGTCCCTTTCTTTTCTGTCTGTATTTAGCCACCAATTAGTAAGATGAGCAGAAATGCTGCATGCTGAGCGCTGTGCTAGGGGCGCGGAAGAGGCTGACACTACATGCTGCAAGCTATAAAAGTGCCTTTTTATCTTCCAGGAGAGGTCCTCCACAGATTGCTCTACCCCCTGGAGCCTGGAGCTATTTCAGTCTAACTACTCATTAAAGTCCATCTGAGATATTGCTGAAGCCTTTGGATTCTTTAAGTGAATTGCCTCCACTTGAATTCAGCTAAAAATAGTTCACTTTTACTCCCCACAAGGCTTCTCCTGAGTTACATGAACTCTCCCCTCAGCCTCCCACCCCACCCAAAGTATTGATGTCCACAGCAAGGCTAGCTTCTTATTAAAGACCCAGGACTATTGCTGTGAATGCATGCCTAACTGCAAGAAGGGAAGGAAAGGAAGGACCCAGTGATGTAAATATATTCCTCTCTTTTCCGCGTCCAGCGCGGCTAGAGAGCGGGTCCAGTTCCTGAGTAGAGGAGCTGGGGATTGAGAAATAAAAGAAAGAAAGAGACAAGACACAAAGTGGAAGGGAAAAGCTGGGAACCAGGTGGGACCGCTGTCCTCTTCTGCTGGAGAGACAGTGACCCAGAGCCCATGCAGCGAGTTTATTTTATATCCCCAAATACCAGGAAGTTTCACCAAAAGTCAAGACAAAGGAGATTATCTGCATTCTTGAGTAGGCCCGAGCATTCCTGGTGCTTGACTGGATTTACATATCAAAACCCACTACCCGACACCTGGGCTGAAATGAAGGTCAAGCTGATAACACCCTTGCCTTTCTGGCAAAGCGTGTTCCCAGGGCGTGGCTTTGCCTGTGGCCTTGGGTTCAGCTGACAATTTAAAGAAATGCCCATGTGCCTTCCCTGGCACTCTCTACACCCAGTGAAAGCTGAGCCCAAGAATGTGAGATAAATCAGGACTGCCCCGCTGGTGTGGCCCTGGTTGAGTGTCAGCCCATGAACCAAGAGGTCACTGGTTCAATTCTCGGTCAGGGAAC
This sequence comes from Plecotus auritus, assembly GCF_963455305.1. NCBI lineage: Eukaryota > Metazoa > Chordata > Mammalia > Chiroptera > Vespertilionidae > Plecotus > Plecotus auritus. Next base: position 5,512,837 of record NC_137771.1, on the reverse strand, counting down.
ATGTCTGGGTTGCAGGCTTGATCCCCAGTAGAGGGGTGTGTAGGAAGCAGCTGATTAATGATTCTCTCTCATCGATGTTTCTATCTCTCTATCCCTCTCCCTTCTCTCTCTAAAATCAATAAAAATATATTTTAAAAAGAAATCAGGACTTTGGTAAATACACACACAAAACCACAGATTTTCTTTCCCCTCAAGTAATAAATTATTTTTAAAAAGAAAACCCAAATTATATCTAAAAATTGATGAGAGTATATAGTATTGTGCCATACCCATCCAAATAAATTGCCTACTATGCCTTTCCATTTGGAAAACATTGTAGACTTAGTAGGTAGCCTTGGAGCCATGGGCAGAAGAGTGAGCATTTCTGTGCAAGCTGGAGCCAGCCCTGACAGGAGGAAACTCATCTCATATTTACTTAGAAATAAGTGCAAAAAGGGATCGATTTATTTCTTAAAACTTGTAAAACCATTCATCATTACTGCATGTGCTTCTGATCACCTACAAGTCATATATGTCCTGCATCCACAGACCCAATGAAAAAAATTGGGGTCAAAGACCCTAAACTGTTCTGTAAATGATCAAAGTAATTCTAGACTGGTAATATCACACCAGTTTTCCATCGCATCTGTCAAGGGTTTTGGGGAAAGTAAAGCTCTTGTTTGGGAGCTAAAGCAAGGTGGCTTAGGATGAGGAAAGCAAGACTACCATTTATGTAGTTTCCATCAGAATGGAACATGCCTTGCTCATAACTGCTTTGATATATTAGAGTGTTACTCAACAAATATTCACACCTCCGTCCCTTGGGGTGGAATGTACTTCCTCATCCCACTCTTTAGGGCCTGGCCATGAAACAATTTGGTCAAGGAAATGTTTGTGGATGTGACTCCTGAAGAGGTCTTCAATGTGTGTCCACAGTTTGGCTTGGGACTTTCTCTTCTGCCATTCATCAAAAGAGGAATATGACCCAGGTAGCATCTAGTCCAAAGAGAATGAGGGGACATGTGGAGCAGACAATCCCAATCTTCAGCTAAACCCTGCTGACCCCAACCTGGCCCAACAGAGTCATAGTCAACCCATAGCCTGAAGTGGCCCACACTAGGCAATTCACAGATACCTGAGCAAAAAAACAAACGCTTGTTTAAGCCACTGAGTTTTGAGGTGGTTTGTTATGCAGCAATAACTGACTGATACACCATTCTTGTTCCTGTTTAGTCCATTCTCCATGATAAAGCCATAGTCATCCTAGTCTATCTAATAAAGAGGGAATATGCTAATTGATCCTCATGCCGTCGCAAAAATGGCAGCACCCACAGCCAATAAGGAGGGACTATGCTAATTGTTGCCACTCCTCTCAAAGATGGCGGTGCCCACAGCCAATAAGGAGGGAATATGCTAATTGACTGTCACGCCCTCAAAGATGGTGGCGCCCACAGCCACAAGATGGCGGCGCCCAGTCCCCTCAGCCCCCCAGCCACCCAGGGCCAGCCCGAGGCACAGGCAAGCCTTGGCTATCGGCTGCCCCGCCGCCCAGGGCTGCCCGAGGCTCAGTAACCAGGGCTGGCTGAGGCTTGCGCTGCCGGCAGTGGCAGCAGTAGAGGTGTGATGGGGGCGTCACCTTCCCCTGATCACCGGGTTGCCTCCCGCCCCTGAGGGCTCCCAGACTGAGAGGGGGCAGGCTGGGCTGAGGGACCCCTCCTCCAGTGCATGGATTTTCATGCACTGGGCCTCTAGTCTATTTAAATACAAATCCAACCATGTCATGCCCTTATTTAAACCTTTCAATAGTTCTCATTACTTTTGGAATAAAGACCTATGAAGTTCTCTAGATTTTTATGTATAACTAGAGGCCCAGTGCACAAAATCCGTGCACTCGGGGGAAGGGTGTCCCTCAGCCCAGCCTGTGCCCTCTCTCAGTCGGACATATCCTTAGCACTGCTGCGGAGGCGGGAGAGACTCCTGCCACTGCCGCTGCGCTTGCCAGCCATGAGCCTGGCTTCTGGCTGAGCGGCACTCCCCCTGTGGGAGCACACTGACCACCAGGGGCAGCTCCTGTGTTGAGCGTCTGCCCCCTGGTGGTCAGTGCGCATCATAGTGACGGGTTGTTTGGCCATTCAGTCGATTTGCATATATATAATAAAAGGGTAATATGCAAATTGTCCCCTCGACCAGGAGTTCAACCAGGGAGTGGGGCCGGCCCACCAACCACCCAGGGCCCCTCACCTGGCCAGCCAGGCCCGGCCAGTGCACGAATCCCAACCTGTGCACAAATTTGTGCACCAGGCCTCTAGTATAGGATGAAGTTCCATGTACTAGGAGCTGGAGATATGAATAAGGTATGTAATTCCAACTGGTGCCATAGCTAATGTGAGTGGTAGGGGTACGCCTGCCTTTTGTAGTGACCTCAGAGCCTCTTGGTGGAACCGCAGCCTTGACTACACATTGCAAAGGGACATCAGTCAGTATTGTGCAGGGGTCATGTGAAGTCATCTGAACTAGCTCTCAATCCGAATTGCCACTTGCAGCTGCTGGTGACAGCTAAACCACTTTTTAACAATTGTATTTTTTCCCTGACTATATTTTTCAATGTACTTGGGTGTTTAAGCCTATGAGTTTTTATGTACTTTTGGTGATGTTTTGGTCTTATGTCCTCTTCTAACATCAGGAAAGTACCACTGTTTGTTTGCAGTCTTATTGTGTAACCAGCCTACCATGGCTTCCATGTACAATACAGTAATTAATATTGTGCAAGTGTAAAACACTTCCGTTATGAAAGCAGTGTTTGGAAAGTAAGAAATTATTAAAATAGTTACAAAATACTAAAAAAAAAAAGAAAAGAAAAGAAAAAAAAAGGCCCTGACCGGTTTGGCTCAGTGGATAGAGCGTCAGCCTGCGGACTCAAGGGTCCCAGGTTCGATTCCGGTCAAGGGTGTGTACCTTGGTTGCAGGCACATCCCCAGTAGGGGGTGTGCAGGAGGCAGCTGATTAATGTTTCTCTCTCATCGATGTTTCTAGCTCTCTCTCCCTTTCCCTTCCTCTATGTAAAAAAATCAATAAAATTTTTTTTTTTTTTTTTAAAAGTCCTATGAAGTTCTCTAGGATCTGGGCGTGGCATCTGCCAGCCTCATGGGGGCCCCTTTCCCCATCACTCTGACTCCGGCCATCTGGCGTTCTCACTCAGTCGCTGGGTGTCACCATGCTCTCTTCTCCTCACGGCCTTTTTGTAGTTCCACTGTGTGCTCTCCCCACTCTTGTCTAGTTAACTCCTACTTACACCTCAAGTGTAAGCTTCAGCGTTACTTTCCCATAGAAGCTCTTCTTGGTGCAAGGTTTGATTCCCAATCATATGGTTTCCCAGCCCACTGTATTTCCGCTTTTAGCATTCAACTATAGTTGCAATGATTTATTCAGTTCTGTAACTCATATGTATCTGTCTTACCCTTCATCAGGACAAGGACAATATGTGTCTGATTTGCACTTTATCCCTTGCCTAGCACAGTGGCATGTTGCCATGTACCTGGGAAGTACTCAATATTTTTTGAATAAGTGACTGACTACAGAGACTAGACTGAACAAAAGCCAGAGGATAGGTCGTATGTGATGTGGAAGATCTGAACTAGTTCAGTGGAAAGGTCCTGTGAGAACTTGGTGTGAGACAGTGAGAATATTGGAACACAATCAGAAAAAGACACTGCAAAGGAAGCGAGGTTTGATTCCCAATTATATGGTTTCCCAGCCCACTGTATTTCCGCTTTTAGCATTCAACTCTAGGTGCAATGATTTAGTCACGGAGCCACCAGGGTAGTTATAACGAGAGCTCGGTTTCTAACTGTTACTAATTAGAAATGAAAACGGCTTGTAAGAGGAAATGCCACTATCTGGAGGGGGACCGACTGTGGAAAGGTTGGACTGTAGTAGAACTACCAATGCATTTCAAACAAGTGAAGATAGTCCAAGGATGTGAAAATAAGGTCAAAACTATGTCTTTTGGCGTTCTTAACTTTTTAAAGAGTGTTACAGCTTATCTAGGAGGGAGAACCCCTAGCTATCATGATATATATTTATGTAAACCCTACCAGGAATGACACCAAGTTTGAAATTTGGAGTGAAAATCTCATGAAGGTTTCAGTTCCGAGTATAAAGAAGAAAACCAGGAGTTACAACTTGGAGAGTTTCGATGACCTTACTGTGTACGAACAGGAAAGACGCATCTCAAGGGGAGACTTGGGACTCACAGCCTCAGGGTTCACTGGACCCTATGAAGCCCTGGCTGGGCCTCCTCGTGACAACCCCCCAAACACACCTGCCATCACTTCATTTTCATATTCCAGTTTGTCAGCAGTGCATACAAATACAACCTAAGTTTGTCTTTTTTTTTTTTTCAGGGAAAATGAGTGGTAGAGAATTCTGAAAAACTCTTCAGCTATTACGTATCGTGGTCTGTTTCCCTTGGCTCCGTAGCTTGTGCTAATTAAAGTGCTTTCAACAGAGGATCCTAGAGTGCCGCCTGTGTTGGCTCTCATGCTCTTTGCTTAAATAATTAATAATCATACTATCTGTTATGCAGTGTGTGGGAGAAGAGTGAGTAATCTTGGATCCCAGGATATTTGCACCACGTCTGTCCCCTTTGCATAAGCTTTCATGTGAGGCTCTTCATTAGCTGGCACCATGGTGTAGATTTTCCGCCCTCGGCCTTTAGTGTTTATTACCTATAAAAAAAAGAGCTCCATCTGATTCACCAGCTGGGGCAAATACTGCTGATGGGAAGGAATTTTCCGGAAGAACAGTAATGAAGAAAGTGAGGGGAGCGGGTGGGGAGAAGACCAAACCACAAGGTTCATTTAGATTGAGCAATGTTGTAAATGTTACAGACCTCAGTGTTACAAATAGCAAAGGATTTAAGAAAACTCCTAGCTATACATTGGAATGTCGAAACAGGAAGGCTTATAGTCTCAGGAAGGTTTGAAAACAGTCCACTCTTTTTTTTTTTTTTAATATATTTTATTGATATTTTACAGAGAGAAAGGGAGAGGGATAGAGAGCTAGAAACATCGATGAGAGAGAAACATCTATCAGCTGCCTCCTGCACACCTCCCACTGGGGATGTGCTCGCAACTAAGGTACATGCCCTTGACCGGAATCAAACCCGGGACCCTTGAGTCCGCAGGCCGACGCTCTACCCACTGAGCAACACCGGCCAGGGCCTTTGGTTGATTCTTATATGTGCCAGGGGATGGAACCCTTAACCTGGGCGTACTGGGACAGCACTCTAACCTGCTGAGCTGCCTGACAGTTTCAGCAACAGTCCACTCTTAAGACAGTGAAGGGTAGGAGCAAAGCTACAACCAGTTCATAGTAACAGGCCCGTTACGTGTTTACAGTAAACTCCTGGGCAGTCTGTACCTCTGCTGGGGTGGAGGGAATTGTTTGTCAGGAATGGTCTTTTCAGTCTCACCTGGATACACTGATAACATTCAGCCGATTTAAAATGCACTGGTAAGTGCTGGGGGGGGAAGGACGGCTGTTTATCATTTATTCCTAGAGAGAAGGGGCTATTTGCTTTTAAAGATGGTGATATTTTACACTTACCTGGATGATAACCAGAAGGGGAAAAAAGTGGTAAACAGACTACTATGTTAAAGGCTAATAGACTTGAATATTTGGATTCAAATTGAGGTCTTATGTTAGTTTGCCTTTACTAAGTGACTAGAATGTTGGAGACTGCTCAAGCCAAATACACTTACAAGACATGTTGGTCTATCAAAACAGCCAAAGAACTGAATAATTCGATTTATACTGTTCCCAAGCACAATACAAGCAGGATTCTGGGATGTAGGGATGATCTACCCATCAGAGGCTGCAGAAGCTGACACTCTGGGGACAGGTTGGCAGAGAGCCAGATGTTCACAGCTGCACATACCCCACACAGGACACAAAATATGTATATTCACCAACCTACAAAATGCTTTCATGCTTGTTGAATAATTCCTTGTGATCTCCAAAGTAAGATTAGATGGCACGTTATCTGCCAGAGCAAAACACAGGAGGGTGGCGTGGGACTGGGCACCCCTTATCTCCCGTGCCCTTGGCCTCCTCATCACTGTCCTCAGAGCAGCTGGAGCTGCACCAAATGTGAACAGGATACAGGCATAGGGACCAGAGCAGAGAACAGCTTTTTAAGACTTTCTGCATTACTGGGTGTTATTCACGTTTAAAACTTGGTTCTCAAAAAAGAATTGGTTCTCATTTTTTCGTAACTAAAAATTCTCTTTTTATTCAAGACAAAGCCTCTTTCTTTCTTTCCCATTCTCACCTAGCACCCGTTCAACTCGTAGGATAGAAGGCCCTCTTATGGGGTAAAATTTGAGGACCACGGTCACCATAACTGCTCCAAAATAGCCCTCCTTCCCTGCAGCCTGCTGTGGCTCCACCGTTGTTTTATACTTGGCTTAAAATTTTACTGTGTTGCTAGCACTGGAGTTGGGGAAAGAAGAGTGGCTGGCCAATGGGTGAAACGTCCTGGGTGGGTTATTTATACATTTAGGTATTTGTTTTTTAAAAATTGATTGATTGATTGGGTTTAGAGAACAGAGGAAGGGGAGATAGATAGATAGATAGATAGATAGATAGATAGAGAATGAATCTTCTATTTGTTGCTGCATTTCTTCATGCATTCATTGGTTGATTCTTGTATGTGCCCTGACCAGGGATCGGAACCTGCAACCTTGGCATATCAGGATAATGCTCTAACCAACTGAGCTACCTGTCCAGGGCCCATTTAGTTATTCATGCAATAATATTTGTTTGGCATCTGCATGTGCCAGGTACTGTGCTGGGTAGGAGTGGTTCACCGTGACCTCCTTGCCCTCCTGGAATTTATGGCCATGCAGGGGCTGGATCTCACATAGGTTAAGAAAAGTCTCCTTGAAGAAGACCAAAAAAGATCCAATATTCAGCCAGGTGGAGCGGGGAGGAGTGGAAGAAATAGAGTCATAGAGGCAGAGGGAACCGCACACTCACCAGCCCCAAAGTACAAAAAAGTACCTTGTGATCAAGGAATAGGGAGAAGGCCTGTGTGCAGCGGGAGCCTGGTCAGCAAGGGTGGTTCAAGGTCAGGCTGCAGCCAGATTATGCAGGGTCTTGTAGCCAGGAGGATTTTGAACTTCATCATGAAAAGAAAGAGAACTCGTTGAACTGCAAAAGTCTAACAACATCAGTACATTTTAAGAAGATTCCTCTAGTTGCTGTGTGGGTAACGGATCGGGAGTGATAGGGAAAGCCTAAATGATAGAATAATTGAAATTTATTGCTTGAATCAAGGTGAGAGCCGATGATAGTTTAAACTGGGACAGAGCAGTGGAGATGGTGGGAAGTGGAGAGATTCCAGATATGGGTTGGGGGTGGAAACAGCATGGACTAGATATGAGGGGTAAAGCAGAGAGGGGGTCAAGGAAACTCTTTTAAGTTGTAAGCAACTGTGTGGAGCAGTGCCAGTTACTGAAGCGGGGAGCATCGGAGGAGAGGGAGGTTTGTGGGCCTATTAAGTGTGAGATGGTGTGAGCAAAACTGATGCAAGGTCTACTGAAGCCATGGAACAGCCCTAACCGGTTTGGCTCAGTGGCTAGAGCGTTGGCCTGCGGACTGAAGGGTCCCAGGTTCGGTTCCGGTCAAGGGCATATACCTTGGTTGCGGGCATATCCCCAGTGGGGGGTGTGCAGGAGGCAGCTGATCGATGTTTCTCTCTCATCGATGTTTCTAACTCTATCCCTCTCTCTTCCTCTCTGTAAAAAATCGATAAAATATATTTTTTAAAAAAAGGAAACCATGGAACAAGCTCCTTTTCTCTCCCTTTCCCCTTCCCTCCCTCCGAAATTTTCTTTCTTTTTTTTTTTTTTAAATATATTTTATTGATATTTTACAGAGAGGAAGGGAGAGGGATAGAGAGCTAGAAACATCGATGAGAGAGAAACATCGATCAGCTGCCTCCTGCACACCTCCCACTGGGGATGTGCCCGCAACCAAGGTACATGCCCTTGACCAGAATCGAACCCGGGACCCTTCAGTCCGCAGGCCGACGCTCTAGCCACTGAGCCAAACCGGTTTCGGCCAAAGTTTTGTTTCTGTCCAGTAACACTGCCTCATTCTTTCAGAATTTTCCATGGGGTGGGTGGAGGATGATGCAAAGATTTTTGAGGTCACTTCCTTATAAGTTCTTGATCCAATAGGAAATACAGAACTCCCCTTCATCTCTAATTCAGAAAATTTCAGGGAACAACTCTGATAGGCTCAGCTGGGGTCACATCCTCCTTAGCCAGTAGTTAAGAGAATGCAGCCCGGATTGGCCCAGCTCGAGTGCCTTGTCTTCCCTATTTGTTCTAGTGGAGGGCAGGGTGTAGATCAGTGGTTCCCAACCTTTTTTTGGCCACGCCCCACCTAAGCATCTCTAAAATACTGATGCCCCCCCAATGACATATAATTCTTATTATTCAAAAAGTGAACACCTAGCCCTAGCCGGTTTGTCTCAGTGGATAGAGGGTCAGCCTGCAGACAGAAGGGTTCCAGGTTCCATTCTGGTCAAGGGCACATGCCTGGGTTGTGGGCTTGGTCCCCAGTAGGGGGCGTGCAAGAGGCAGCCGATCAAGGATTCTCTCTCATTGTTGTTTCTATCTATCCTTCTCCCTTCCTCTCTGAAATCAATAAAAAAATATATATATTTTTAAAAAGTGAACTCCTATTCATGTGGAGGAAGCCTAAAAGGCCATTAACTTGGTCTACACAAGCTTCCAAAGAACATGGCATCTATGAAAGAGAAAAATGAAAGAACAAAAGGACAGTTGAAGTCCTCAGGAAGAAATCAATAAGAAATTGTTAAAAATAATAGTAATATGAAGTGATATGAAAGAATAGAAAATAAAGTTTCAAAACATATAATAGAGAACTGAAATGCATAAATGTCACAATATATATTTATATACTGTATATGAGGCCCCTAGAACCATAAGAAATGCAAAAAAAATCACTATTAATACTCATTCTCGAATTGCCCCCCCTTAAAAATCAAATTACCCCCCGGTGGGGCATGTGGTGTGCCCCCCGTTGGGAACCACTGGGATAGATACTGTAATTGTAACCTCGTGGGCACCTCTGGGTGGTAGAAGGTAGGGAGCAGCAGTTCCCCAAGGAGAAGAGGTGGTACTGGGCTGTTGGAACTAACAGATGTTCCCTATCTCCTAAGCCAGTGGTCGGCAAACTGCGGCTCTCGACTAATGAGTTTGCCGACCACTGTTAAGCCTTCAATGTTTCATTTTAAGACCCGACGGTTGGATGGAGCCTTAGTTATCCTGAAGTAATACTGCTGTCTAGAAATGCAGAATTTTCCAGTTCTAAGTCATGGGGTAGTTGAGGCACTGGCTGTGTTGATGAACTTACTATAATTTTGAACTGTAAAAACTATATTTCTGAACTTTTGGAAAAAAGGAAAAGCATCCGTTTTACGCTGACACATTTTCATTTTGTGCATTCCTTTCCCACCTTCCTCCTTAAGCATATATTGTTTTTAGAAATATAATGTATACATTGTGTCTTGAATAGCAAACAACTTTTTCAATGTTAATTAATTTGTTTAAATGTCGATATTTACATAAAAATAGTTTGAATGTGCAAGGTTTTTTTTTTTTTTGCATCGGCATGCTCTGGAAAACGTGAAGGGCCAGCTGGTACACTTGTATTGGCCAATATTATTGAGCTCTTGCTATGGGCATGGTAGTCTGGACATCGATGGGGATATAAACAGGACTAAGATCTATTTCTGGCCTTTTGGAATTTGTAATTTAATGATTTTTTTATAAGATTAAAATATTCCTCAATTGTAACTACAGTACAGTGTTAAATCAAAAAGTAATATGGACAATGCAGAAAATGAACACAGGAAAGTAAAAAAGGCACCTAATTCATGTCTTTCTTGCATAGGGAAGGGGAAGGGGGAAGTGGAAGAGGATGAGACAAAAGGGGGAAACGGGGCGGGAGGGCTTTTAAATTGCAGTTAGTGTCACACTGTGTAACTATTAAGTTAAATCCTTTCATAGGAAAGGTGGGAGTGCAAAGCAACTTACATTTTGCCTATAAAGGCTTGTTTCTCCCTGTGCTCTCTCCAGAGAGAGCCAGAAAGCAGGGTCAGACTTTCTACAGAAACATTTTAAACACGGGTCCCTTTCCCCCAGAAAAATGCACTCATTGGTATTGGTCAATACACACGATATTCGAAGTTTAACAGACCCACGGAGGCCCATCCCTGGGCATTCTGGGCTTCGCGGATCCCAGGTTAGGCGCCCAGTTCTGAGCGGGCCTCACTGCTTCAAACGCAGCAACTGACCCAGCTCAGACTCAGGAAGACCACGCCTCTGAATGTCCTGCAGCCTCGTCCATTCAGGTTTTTCAGGGATCCTGGGTAAACCGGTCTCACCAAGGATTCCGCCTGGTCTGGCAGCTCCCGTTTTTAAACACAGACCGTGTGTGGCAGAGGCCATTATTTTTACGGGATCACTGTGCTCCTGGAACAGCGAGGGGCACACAAAGTTGCTTTACCTCAGCGACAGCGCTATTAACCCGGCTCCGCCCTCGGGCCGCCTCCTCCGAGTCCCCGCCCCTCCTCCCCTGCCCACCTCCGGTCCCGCCCTCCCCTGTGCTCTGAGCGCAGCTCCGCCACTACTCGCGACCGTGTTACACCGCCCATCTCGTGGCCCCACCCCTTGCTCGAGGCGCCCAATGAGCGTCCCCAAACACCCTGAAGCTCCCGCCCCTCCAAAGGAACCCCCGCCCACTAGCCGATGTAACCAATGAGCGTCCCCGCGTGCTCATGGCCCCACCCCTTCCAGCAGGCCCCGCCCCAGGCGCGGGGCGTTGCTGTGGCCGTGCCTCCGCCGCCCGCGCGGAGCCAGATGCCGCCCCCTTCGCCGGTCCCTCCTCCGGCGGCCTGGCGCCTCCCTCCCTCCCCGCTGCGGTGACTCACGGAGCGGGAGGCGGAGGCTGAGGTGGCCGCTCCCGCTGCTTCTGCTGCTGCTGCTGCTGCCGCCGCCGCGGCTGCTTGGGGTGAGCGTGCCCCGGAATAGGCCGCCGCTCGTCGCGCACGGACCCGCAGCCCACGCCGGCCCGGCCGGGTCGGGCGGCCCAGGTAAGCGCCGAGGCCAGCCCGCGCCCGTAGCGCCCGGGCCGCGCCGCCCCTGGGATCGGGGGAGCCGCCGGCCCTTTGTCTCCCGGGGAGGGGCCGCGGAGGGCACCCCCGACCCCGCTCGGACCCGCCGCTTGGGCCCCCGGCGCGGCGCCCAGGTCTGGGCCAGGCCTCCTCGCCCCGCCGGGCCGCCGCTGCCCCCCCCCCCCCCCCCGCGCCGCTCGCCGGCCCCGCCGAAGACCACCCTGCGGGGTCCTCACCTTCTCACGGAAGGCGCCTCCACAGGTGTCCGAGCCACCCACTCTGTAGCTCACCTCGCCGCGTCGGCTGGTTGTCATCCTCTGTCAGCACTCCAGGTCCTGCGTCCTGTCTCTTCCCTCACCTGAGCCCCACTCAGCATCCTGACCCTGTGCATGGAGCTCCTCCATATTTCCCCAAACTAAATGCTGCCAAGGTCTGGCCACTGGGCTGCCCTTCCTCCCTCTAGTTTGCTGAACTACCGTCTCCCCTTTCCGCCTCTCCCCGTGAGTGTTCCTGAAAGGTACACATTGTAGGCACATGTCTCACCTGTATGGCCAGCTGTTTGGTGAGCCTGCAAAATTAACCACTTGGAGCCCCAAACTGCGCTTCTCACCGCCTTTCCATCACCCCCAGCCCAGCCACCTTCCTTTTTCTGGAACCTGGTATTCAAGACTCATAGCTCCGGACACCCACCCTGTTAGGCCCCCACGCGCCCCTCCCTCTGTGTGCTGAACTTGTCGGAGCAGTGCCTGCTGTCAGGTTAGCCCCTGGGAAGGCCGAGGAGGCCTGTGTTGGCAGCAAATCAAGAGTTTTATGAGTAATGAGATGTGTGGCTTGCAGCACCTCCTATCTGAGGATCTAAATATGCTGTAGCTGTTATTTTGTGTCCTGCCACTCAGAAGTGAGAGGAGTGTGCCTGACTGACGGCTGGGTAAACTGAGGCACAGGGTGTGTTGGTAAGGGACTCCGGGGCAAGTGGGAATTTGTTCTGAGGTGCTGTTCCCTGTTACCTCGACTCTTAGCTTCCTGCTGCAACTGCTGCGCTCTAGTTCCTGGCTTTAGCCAGGGGTGGGCAAACTTTTTGACTCGAGGGCCACAATGGGTTCTTAAACTGGACCGGAGGGCCGGAACAAAAGCATGGATGGAGTGTTTGTGTGAACTAATATAAATTCAAAGTAAAGGAGCGGAGGGGAGAGCAAGAGAACCCTCCGCTCTTTCGGCTCCGCGGGCCGGAAAGAACAGCCAAACGGGCCGGATCTGGCCCGCGGGCCGTAGTTTGCCCACGGCTGCTTTAGACGGTAAATGATACTGATCTTTTGGACCATTAAAGTATCCATAGATACCAACTTCCTGTCACTTAAAGCAGGACTGAATCCTAAAGGTGCCAGCTGTTAAATGCCAGTGTGTCATTCATGGTTTCTGGGTGGAGTTTGTGGTCCTTGTAAATACAAGTTGCCTCTATGGGCTAGAGATTCATCCATTCACTGGTGAGTGCTTACTAGTCAGGCACTAGTCCAAGTGTGGGGCCCCCTGCCCTCCTGTAGCCCACATTGGAAAGAGGACGGAGTAAACAAAGAAGCAGACAAATTAATTTCAGTAGCGGTAAGTGCTATGAAGGTGGGAAGGACCAGTTTGGGTTTTATTCCACGTGCAGTTAGAAGCCATTGGAGGATTTTCCGTAGAGGTGATAAGATCTAAATCTAAGTTCTCAAAGATCGTGCTGGCTGCTATATCGTGACTGGATTACAAGAGGCAAACATAGAAGCAGGGATACCACCAGCTGCCTGGCACGAAGTGATGGAGTCTTGGGGGACCAGCGTGGTAACAGTGAAAGCGGAGAGGTGGAACCCGTCTGCTCTCCTGGGAGAAGCTGAGCTGTAAAGCAAACCTTCCTGGAACATCGACTGAGATTTCTATGTCAAACAGAGAACTTCCAGACCTGACCATGCCCAGGTGTAGCTCAGCAAAGCATACTCAACACCTGTTGTGAGCCAGACTGTGCTAGACTCTAGGGCACGGGTGGGGAGCCTTTTTTCTGCCAAGGGCCTTTTGGATATTTATAACATCATACAAAATTATCAACTGAAAAATTACCCTGCTGCTTAGCGGTGTGGGTCAGCAGTTGAACGTTGACATAGGAACCAAGAGGTCACCGGTTCTATTCCTAGTAGGGCTCCTGCCCAGGTTGCGGGCTCGATCCCCAGTAGGGGATGTGCTGGAGACAGCCAATCAATGATGTTTTTTCTCATCAATATTTCTATCCCTCTATCCCATTCTGTTCCTCTCTCTCTAAAAAAATCAATAAAAATAAATTTTTTTAGCCTCGCCGGTTTGGCTCAGTGGATGGAGCCTCGGCCTGCGGATTGAAGGGTTTGATTCTGGTCAAGGGCACATACCTCGGTTGCAGGCTTCTCCCCTCTCCACCAGGCCCTGGTCTAGGTGTGTGCAGGAGGCAACCAATTGATGTGTTTCTCTCACATCGATATTTCTCTCTGTCCTTCCCTCTCTCTTCCACTCTGTCTGAAAATCAGTGGAAAAATATATTTGGGTGAGGATTAAAAAATAAATGAATGAATAAATAAAATAAAATAAAAAATAAAAATTAGCCTGCTATATTTGGTCAAACAGTTAATTAACTCACCCCTAATGCGTTGGCAGGGCCAGACCAAATGATTTCTCAGGCCTTATGTGGCCCATGGTCGGAACGTTCCCCACCCCTGCTCTAGGGGTACAAACATGAACAAGGGGAATAGGGAGTAGTCCCCATGATGTAACCATTCTCACAGAAGGGTTACCCCCTCCTGGATGGAAAGAGGGCTTGTGGGTTTAAAAACCACTTGAAGTGGAGGAGGGCAGAGCATGCTAGGCTTTGTTCCCACATCTAGCTGCATTAGTTAAATGAGAGCATTATAGCCCTTTCGCTGCTGTAAGATGTTGCCCAAAGAAATTGGAACTGTTCTTAGGTAGCAGAACATGGACAAGATCAATGGCCCTGAACTTGTACCATGAAACCGAATAAAACTTGATCTCCATGCCGCTCCAAATCTGTGCTGTCAGAACACATCAGAACTAGAGGACCTCAGGGGTTACGTAGGTCAGCCACTTTTATGGTTGGGGATCTGTGGCCCAAGAGGCTGAAGAGCTCTTGAAATCCCATAGCAGTTTGTACATTTTTCTTATGGCACCCGCCACTTTCTGCCTCTGTTTCAGCTCCGTGTGTCTGTGCATGACTCAAAGCTTACTGAGACCAGGATTGCTATTGGGGTCATCTTTGCATTTCTCACAGTGCCTCAATCAGTGTCCTATACAAAAAGTAAACTCATCAAGTATTGGTTGATGTGCCTGGGTGTTTCACAGCATCTAAAACTAGAAGCCAGCACTCCTGACCCTTGTCCCTCCTTGTCTTTTCATCAGACCACACTTCCTTTCAGATTTCCAGATTTCTCCTCATCCAGCATGCAACACTGGTAAGCCAGCAGTCTCCATCTCACTGAGCTCCCAGGACGGGGCAGCCCTTCCTTGACGGGTCTGCTCTCTCCAGCCCTGCCTACAAGGAACAGCTGCTGCGTTTGGATCTTGGTTCTGCCATCATGAGCTGCGTGACCTTGACCCCTACGATATAAACTTCATTACACCATGTAACTTGACCCCTCTGTGCCTCAGTTTCTCCATCTATAAAATAATAATACTTCTTCCATTATTGAAAGAAGGGAGGATTAAATTAACTAACACTTATCAGAACCTTAGAACAGCACTGAGTGCCTGCTTGGTGTAAGTAGCAGCTATTATTTCACCATTATTTATTTATCTGATCTCCCAACAGAATTTAAGCTCTTTGGGTGCAGAGATTTTGTCTTTTTTATTTTGTGCGTGTGTCTACTGTTATAGTTCAGTGCCTAAACTTGGTAGGTCCTCAGTAAATATTTGTTAAATTGAATGATTCATTGAACCACCTACTAAGTGCCAGGCACCGTTGCGGGTGCTGGGGATGTAACCAACAGATCATGAAGATACATGGTCTAATGAAGTTTATATTGTAGTGAGACAGCCAGTAAACAAATAGACAAGTGAACAAAATAACCAAGAATGGTGAAAAGAGATACAGGGAGAATAAAACTGGGCAATGAGATGGAGAATGACTGGGGTGAGGGTTAGGTCATAACTTTAGCTAGCTCTTGGAGGTGACTTTGAATGGACACCCCGTCGATGGGCAGAGAGGACAGCAGGAGCAGGAGCAATAAGGCCAGCGGGACTGGAACGAGGTGGGCGAGGACTTGGTTGGGGCTGAATCTGTGACCACAGTGAGGAGTTTGGATTTGACTCTAATTCTGAACAGTGGGAAGTCACTGCGCAGGAATTCTTCCTGGTGGTCCACCTGGCCAAGAGCAGGACACTAGGACGAGCAGTGAGTGGGCTCTCCTTGTCCTCGGAAGACTTTGGGAGGCCAGGAGGCCAGCAATGACGAGTTTATTCCCATCAAGTTCCTCATTTTTCTGGCCGAGATACCTAGGAGATATGGGGCCATTGGCTAGGTTGGTGAAGGTGCAGGCGTGTGTCTGTGTGTCCTGCAGACTCCACTGAGCCTTCTTTCCCCCTGAGTCCATAAGTGATCAGTAGCATTTCTTGAGTTGAATGAACGAGCATTGCCACATCTTAGCATCTTGTCCTATACAAGGGCATGTCCTATGTTCTCTGCTTGCTCCGCATGAGTTAAAGCTTCTTACCTTGATACTGACTCTAAAGTAACCTTGGAGTTTTGCTATTCTTCAGATGTGCACCAAAGACACCCACACACAAACATGTCACAGTGTCTCTGTTGGGGGAATACCAAGATTGACAGGGAAGCTTTCTGCCACCCCAACCCATCCCCCCACACCCTTCTCTTCCAGTCTCCTAGTGATATCACCAGGCCCTCTATAGAGGGTCGGCCACACTGTCACTGTTTGGTCACTTGATCAGGAGCACAGTGGTACCTAGAAAGCATTGGCTATCTTTGGTGGAGTTGGGAAGCTCAACAGAGCACTCAGAGAATGGCATTTCAAACCGAGGGCTCCAGCTCGCCAGGAATCCAGAGTTGGCCTCCTCAGACTGGGTGCAGTTGGCCAGCTTTTCAACTCCTCATTCAGGCATCTCCTTGTCAGTTAGTGTCCATGATGCCACTTGCTCTTAACCTTGAGAGGCCAACAGGAGTTAGTGGGAATCAAATAGGACTTTTGTGTTGTAAGTCACCGTCAGGGTCCTGGGGCATTTCATTGGCAGGATGGGAAATGCGGGTTAGTCATCTGTCATCTGTAGCCTTGTAAAAGCTGAACAGTGTGGGTGTGACTATTTTCTCGAGTAACTGTGTTTTGTGTTTCTTTCTTTAATTACAAGAGTGATATGTGCTCATTTAGAAAATGAGGAAAAGAATGATAGTGGCCTTTCACATACATTATCTCATTTAATCCTTACTGTCGTTTCTGAGATACACACCATTATTACCATTTTACAGATTCAGAAGCTGAGGCCTAGAAAGGTTAAGTAACTTGTCTGAGGTCAAGCTAGTCGGGAACAGAGTCAGATTCAAACCGAGGAAGTATGTAGGGCTCCTGAGCCTCAGTTTGCTCTGAGCACCCTGTTAGACGCTGCTTCTTAGCATAAAGGACAGAGAAGAACAGAATCTCGCCGAAGCCCCGCTGGGTGGCATTGTTAGGGTCCAGAGTTAGCTCACTGGCTGATGCAAAGAGCTTGAATCCTACGCCCTTTCCCTGTCTCTTCTGACCTTGGGCAAGCTAATTAACCTCCATTTGCCTTCCTTTCCCCAACGGTAAAGGTGGATAATGATACCTGTGCCTTCATAGCTCGCAGGGCCATTGTGATGTGTGAGCCAAGGTGCTTTTGAACCTCTTTATGAAAGGGTGCTGAGCACCAACTGCTGTTACGCTCAGTTATTAAAGACCTATTAGGCCCTGATCCTCCACGAAGCCTTGTTAAAAGGGGAAGACAACAGTCCCAGCGGGGAAGGTGGCGTGATTGGCCCAAACCTTGTTTTCCTCCTTCTGAAGTTTCTCAGTGAGTGAGGGTCATGAGTCTTTCTCCATTCTTCATGGTCAGATGGTACTGTGTGAGCTTCTGTACGCAGGTGTGTGTGCCACGCATCACAACACGGTCGAGGACCATTCATAGCAGGGCAGAGAAGGGGTTAAAGGGCTTGGGTTCTAATCCTGCCTATGATGACTTCATAAAAAAGCCCCAAACACAGAGATCCAAGGAGCAATGGCTGTCTTCCATTTGTCCTTCCTTCCCTCCCTCCCAGTGATTCATTAATTCAATTAATAAATATTCACTGAGCTTTGATTACAGTGCAGGTCCCACTGGGAATTCTCTGGTGAGCAGGGTAAAAAGAATTATTCCCTTGTAGTCTAGGCCGGGCCAAGAGGCTTATGATCTAGTTGGAGTTGTGTGAATAAAGAAAAAGCCTGCTGGTGAGTGTTGTGCATCTCAGGGACAGTCAGGGTATAATTTCCAGGGGTACACATCGGCCCCCAGGCGGACCTGCCCTGGGAGGGCGTTGAAGGTGGAGGGCTGGGTTTGGCTTCCCAGAAGAGCAAGGGAAGAGTTCACGGAATAGAGCCCTTCTGTGCCCCACTTACCAAAAGCTGCCCTCGGTGTGGGCCTATGTATTAACAATTAGCACCTGGCGGTGGTGGTTAGTAAGAACTCCATTTCCGCTTAAGGCCTTAAGCCTGTGTTACTGGAGTTCGAGTCAGGGAGAGTTCAAGATCATGGGGGTGGGCTCTTTCCAGAGTTTTTTGAAGTTATGCCACCAATCTAGTGCCTTTCTTATGAATAACCGCCAGACCTGCCTCTCCAGAATTCTCTCCCTGCCGGATAGGCGTCCCTCTGCTAACTTGGGAAAACAGGCATATGGCAGCAGGTGGGCTGTGGGGTGGCTGTTCGATGCTCTCCCGCATGCTCACGGTGTTCCCGAAAGAACTGATGCCTGTGGACCCCTGTGTCCTCGATCCCCCGTTTGGGGTCAATATTCACAGAGTGGGATGGAGGAAGGTTCTTTCTTCCCTGAGTCTGCCCAGCACCAGGCCTCGGGGTTCCTTCAAAGAGCAAGGCTGGGGAGGCCCAGCAGTTCGTGAGAAAGCACACAGTGTTCCTGCTCCCTCCAGCCAGGCCTGGGGTGGAGAGGGCAAAGGGCTGGCAGAGGCATCTGCCCACGGTCGGAGAGAGAGGAAGGCGCCAGGACAGCGTGGTGTACTGCTGGGCGATGTTACTTTCACCCAGACCCCGACATGTCGCCATCTTCCTGGTGCTAGTCAGCTGCCCCCTCAGTCTGGGGGGCCCCAGAATCATTCGTCATCTGATCAGGAGGAAATGGCCGGCTGGGCAAGGAGACCGGGTCACTCCGTCCCTAGACTTGCCCACAGGGACGCCGGTTCAGCGGGGAGAATGTGACCCACTTTCATATCCCCTCCCACGTGGAGAGCTGGGTGGGAGTCTTTTGGAGACCAGCTCCAATTAAGGTTTTCTCAGGCCTGAGTATCTCCTGAGTATCCAACCCACATGTTTCCTGCTGTGGAATTCTGTGGTCCGTGTCCCTGAACTGAAAACAACCCGAGGCCGATGAAGTTACGCCTTGTTGTCCTGCAGTCCTGGATGCTGCCCGCGGAGCTCCCTGTGGGGATCAGGGTCCCTTTGGGTTCAAACACCTCTCACAATGTGAGCCCCGCCCTGCTCTTCCTGCTAAGTCACCAGGCAAACCAGGGGCCCAGGTTCCAAAGGTCAGCCTTGGCCTCCCTGCCCAGACCAAGGCCTCACAGCCCCAGGCAGCCCAGCTTCCGACAGACCCATCTTGACCCTCATCCTTGCAGATCATCCTTCTGCTGCAGGAATGTGAACGGAAACGTGTTCCGGGCCCTCTAGGTTTTGTCCATTCTCAGCAGGTGGAGGACATTTGAATGATTTTTCTGATTGTAATTTTATGTTTCTCCTGTGTGTGGTTGGGGGTGGAGGGAGCCTGCTTTAAATGCATGGAGCTGTGAGTACTGCCAACATGATTTGGGGATTTTAAGCTGGTGAAGTGGTGGTTAAGAGCCCCTAAACGATCCATTTACAAAGGAAGCAGCAAAAGGTGAGGCAGGGAAACTGCTAAGGTGAGCTCCCCTAAGCTGTGACCTCTGCTAGGCTGTGACCTCAGCCCTGTGAGCTTCCAGACTGAGGCAGAGGCTGTTCAGCCACGCCCCCTCCCCCCCACTGTGTCTGTCCCCATTGTTGGCACTGCCCAGTGGCCTTTTGAGGCACATGGTGTTCCTCTGGCCGACACTGGAGTTGCAGGAAGACAGGGGTGCCAGTGATTTTTAGTAGGACCTGGTGGGGCTTACAGGCCATCAGGCCGGCTGTGGGAGCGTCTGTCCAGGCCCCGGCTCTGTTTTCCTGCACGGAGCAGCCTTCTGGAGCTTATGGTGGGACAGGGTGGAGTGGAGTTACCAGCACAAATGTCCTTCCTCCCATCTGGTGTGAAGCTGCCACTGCCACCTGCCAGGCAGCATGTGCCCATCGCCTCACGGTTGCCCCAGGTGGTGGCTGCCCACCCTCACTTCCCATCTCTTGGAAGAGAAGAGTGTTCCCAGGCCTGTGAGCAGTGATGGGGGAGCTCAAATGCTCAGCACCGGGCACTGCACTGGACTGGCGACCTCCCAGAAAAGATCTTTCTTTTGTTCTCATATTCTGACCCGACGCCACTTCCTTTAAAGGAAAAATCATTCATTGGAGTAGGTAATGCATACACATAGTCCAGAATTCAAAAGGCTATATGGAGAACACTGTCTTCCTCCTTCCCTGGATTCCCATCCCCGAAAGAGACCATGCTAGCCAGAGACATCCTGCATGTGTGCAAGTGCACCATGCACACGTGTGACCGCACATAGGCCTGGCATGCACTGCTTTGTTTCATACTGTAACACAGTGCTCTGCACCTTAACTTCTTCCACTTCGCAGTAAATACTAGAACTCTCCACACCACCACCACCACCACCGTCGCTAATACCTCTGGAGCATTTCCTGTGGCTATCGCTGAAAGTGCTTTACTTATACCAACTCATTCACTCCTCACAGCAGCCCTATGAACTAAGTACTGTTATTGCCAACAGTTTGCAGATGAGTAAACTGAGGCACGGAGAGAGTAAGTTACTTGTCTAAGGTCATTTAGAACTATCTCACTCTAATGGTTTCATGACATTCTTTTGATTGGTTACATTTTAATTTTTTAAAACTAGTCCACTGTTGGTGAGCACTTAAGTTCTCTGTCTTTTGTTAGTATGAACCAGGAATATTCTTCTACACATATCTTTGTGCGTTTGTGTATCTATAGGATAAATTCCTTCAGGCTGAATTGTTAGAGCAAAGGGTACATCTGTTTCAATTTTTAGTTTTGCCAAATTGCCCTTTGTGGAGAGTCTCACGTTTTACATACCCACTAAAATTGTACAAGAATACCTATTTCCCTGATACCTTGGTAGAAATTATAATTTTAAAAAATGTTTTTTTTATTGATTTCAGAGAGGAAGGAGAGTGAGAGAGAGAGAGGAGAAACATCAATGATGAGAGAGAATCATTGATGGGCTGCCTCCTGCACAGCCCCTGCTGGGGATCGAGCCCACAACCCGGGCATGTGCCCCTTGACCAAAATTGAGCCCAGGACCCTTTGGTCCGCAGGCCCGCGCTCCACTGAGCCAAACACCCTAGGGCTGTTGTTAAACTTTTTTATTGTTGCTAATCTGATTGGTGAAAAGTGGCATATTATAATTTTAATTTGCATTTTCTTTATGAGGAAACAAAACATAATTTCACATCTTTAAGAGCCATTTATGAATAATCTATTATATTGTTTGGCCATTTCTTGGTTTGGCCATCTTTTTCTTATTGATCTATAGGTACTATTTATATATTAAGGAAATTTATCCCATAGCTGTGATATATGCTACACATATTTCCACAATTTGTCATTGTTCTTTTGATTATGTTTTTTTTCTCATTCAGAGAGTTTGCTTTTTATATAATCAGATTTTTAAATCTTTTCTTTAATCACTTTTAGGTTTTATTTCATATTTTTTTCTTATCCCACTGTTGTTGTTTTTTTCTGTTTTCTTCTGATATACATATTCTCGCTTCTCTAAATTTAAAAATTTGCTCCATAGCCAAGGCATCAAACCCGGCATCACCAGGAATGGGGCAAACCGGCATTGTGTGCCTCCAGTGGGGGGTGGACAGCATCAGCTGCGGCAGCTTCTTGCCATAATGCTTACTCTAATCTGGACAAATCCAATTGTCCTGGCCTCGAACAAATGTTAATGTCTGATAAACAAGGAGAAGCTGGTGAGCCATTCTAGGCCAAAGGAAGTGAAAGAGCGCGAGAACCAAATGTAATTGAGATCCTTCATTGGGTCCTGGGTTAAAAACCAGTAACGGCCGAAGAGAGGGGAGTGGGGCTGGGGAGATTTGGATATGGGTCAATATTAAATTCCTTGGGGTGAAAATAGTTGGGGAAATTTGGATATGGGTCAATATTAAATTCCTTGGGGTGAAAATAGTTGGGGAAATTTGGATATGGGTCAATATTAAATTCCTTGGGGTGAAAATAGTTGGGGAAATTTGGATATGGGTCAATATTAAATTCTTTGGGGTGAAAATAGTTGGGGAGATTTGGATATGGGTCAATATTAAATTCCTTGGGGTGAAAATAGTTGGGGAGATTTGGATATGGGTCAATATTAAATTCCTTGGGGTGAAAATGGCCCTGCAGGAGAATGGCCTTAGGAGAAACATAATGAGGCACTTAGCACAGACAGCATCGTGACATCTGCAGCTTACTTTCAAACGGCTCAGGATGAAAAGCAAACATACCCTCATTTCCCCACAACATGGAGAGGCGGGAGACAAAGGCGGCACCGGGTTAGCAACGGGGGCTCGAGGGGCAGGTATGGGGATGTTCCTGGTGCTGTTCTTTCAGCTTCTCTGTGGCTTTGAAATTTTTCAAAATAAAAAGGCGAGGAGAAAAGAACAACAGCTTTGTTCCACCTGGGATTTATTTTGGTTTCAGTCCCCTTGTCCTGGATTTCTGGTCTCTTGCCCCCTTTTTATAGCACACCCAGCCCTCTCTCAGGAACTCCTATTTTGGGTGAGCTCTTCTTTTTTGGACTTGGACTTGTTTATGATTGAGTATCTTTCTGGCAGACACATGACTTTTCTAGAAGCAGGTAAGATCTGGCGTGCACTGATGCCTGCTTTTTTGTTTTGTTTTCTTTTAACCTTATGTGTCCTAAGTAAATTTGCAAGGGAATCTAGTTCTCTGAGACACCGTCTTCCTCAGGAATGTCATCACACCGACGTGTCTGTAACTCACTGGGCTCAGCAAACCTAGATGGGAGCTTTTCCCCTCAGGTGAGAGTTTTTGCAAGAGGTCAAGGTCTGCTTGGGGTCTGTGGACATGGGCTTGTCAAAGACTGCTGGGTTTCATGTCATGAAATGTGACAGCCTTCGGTGAGTAACTGGCTGTAAAACCAGGAGTCTTTTTGCCAGGGGAGCGCTCACAGGCCAGTCTTGCCAGGAGCTTCTGCCGCCTTTCCGTGGCTTGGTGACTAATGGTTTAGTGGCTTTGGGAACGGGGATGTCATTACAAATGGATGATGGGGATTTGGCTCCTGAACCCGGTTATCTGGGTGCGCCTATCTGGGTGTTTATGCCTCCACCCCTTGGGAATGGGGACATTTTATTGGAGCCCTCCCAACCCCTGTGGCCTCCATTCCATTCCTGTCCACATGTCTGAGCTTTTCCACAGTGGCCCCGAGCAAACTCTCCAGGTGACAGTGGTAGAATCCCGCTGCATTAGGTGCTGCATTAGATGTGTTCCCCTCTCAGAGCAGTGTGTGCATTTTCTCTGCTCAGTCCTCACCTCGCCTCCTGCCTCCCTCCCCCCTCCGTTCTTCCCTTCCCACGGGACAGGTTTAGTGACCCCCCCAGGACTCCTCGTCCTCACGCTGCTTCCCCAGTGAGTTACAGAAACAAGCACATGTAGGTTCTGGAGTTGTCTTTGTTTAAAATATTTTTGATTCTGATTATCAGCTTGTTCAACATTTCGGAAGGAAGGAAACCAAGTCTTCAGCAGCCTCTTAGGGGAGGTTTCCTCCTTCCTTGGATTATTTTTTGTTCGGAGCGAGCTGGAGGGAAAGGCGAGGGAAGTCACTGCCTGTGGAGTAGGCAGAGCAGTTATCCAAACAAACAGTGTGTGGCTCATGGGACAGTGCAGGTGTGATGAATCCTTGCAAACTGTAGCAATGGTGTGGGTATTTTTAGAGCCCATGTCCACAGAACCCAAACATATCTATATTCTTATGCAAATTAGCACATACCTATATACTGAAAGCCTATAGGAAGAGAGGGCAGTATCCCTAAATCCTATTTTCTTTTTTCTAAAATATATTTTGATTGATTTCAGAGAGGAAAGGAAAGAGAGATACTAGTAGAAACATCAGTGATGAGAACCATTAATCTGCCTCCTGCACGCCCCCTACTGGGGATGGAGCTGGGCATGTGCCCTGACCAGGAATCGAACCTCGACCTCCTCGTTCATAGGTTGATGCTCCACCATTGACCCACACCAGCCAGGCTAAAACCTATTTTCTTAAGAGTTTAGAGAAGTTTCACCCAGGAGACCACACCTAGAGCCCGTCAGCTGGGGCCTGAGGACAGCCACCCCCAGAGCTGGGCAGTGAGCAGGGGGCCGGCTCTGGAGGCCAAGCGGCTGCAGCCTGCCCACCTAGGGCCATGCACTACTGGGGGCCGAGCTCTTGCCCTGCAGGCAACTCGATTGACTTAATGACCTACTTGTTGCAATGGGAACCCAGAGGCGCCCTGACCCTGGATTCTGAGGGGCTGCAGTGAACCAGGTTCAGGAAGCTTATTTATTTGACCCAATTCTAGGAGACTGTAACGGAGAAAGAGCTGGGGAGGGCAGTGATTCCTGGGCGGACCAGCCTGCCGTTGGGCTCTGGGAGGGCCGGGCGGGCCGTGCCTGGGCCTGCTTCTGGGATCAAGGCTTGTCCCTGCGAGAAGGAGGTTTGGTGTGAACGTGTCCATGTGGCTCGCAGTGGAGGGACCTTTTGCAGCTCCCGACAAATAAACAGCAGTCACTTTCCCCCTTCCTCATTCAGAACAAAGAAACCCTGCAGATCTGACATTGCCCTGGGCAGCAGGGTTGCCGGTGCTTCTGTGGGCCGAAATGAACATGCTGGCATCCTTCTCTGAAGGTGGCCAAGGTCTGTGAAACCTCCTGGCCAGGCTCCTTCCCTGGATTTTCAGGCTTGGAGCTGGTCCTTCCAGCCTCAAGTTGACTTCTGCTAACTCCTTATCTCCTTGAGAACACCGACCAGCAGTACAAACCAGGTTCTCCCTTGGTGAGGGGCGGAGGAGGTCAGCAGGCGGGGGCACCTCAGACACTAATCTAGGTCACAGGAGAGAAAAAGGTCCTTCTGCCACCGGCTTGCGTGGGCGGCTTTTGGTACTGGCAGGTGCTCAGCCCACGAGGGTGGCCCAGCCTGGGAGCCCAGGAGAGGGGTGGGAGCTTCCATCCCCCTGAGAGCTGAGGGTCCCAGCCCTTACATTCACTTATAACTAGGCCAGGGTTCAGGAGTTTGCATTGCCCACTCCCTGGAACCTGCCAGAGGCCGAAGGTCACAAGTCAGACTGAGTCAGAGGACCTTCCGGAGCCAGATTCTGTAGGTGCTGGTTCCTGACTCCTCGGCTCAGGCTCCCCCGGGCCAGGTTTCAGGCTCCAGCTGTTCTCTGGGAAGAAAAAAAGAATCTTTTTAAAGTCAGTCAAAAGATGCCTTTTTTCCCTTCTGTCATTGTTCCCCTGCTGTGCGGAGAGGAGATAAAACCCCACCTGCATGTCCCTTGGTCAGAACTCTAGAGCTAATGACTTGCCTGGGATGGGGAGTGCCCGGGGCAGCGGAAACTTCCCAGGCTCCGCATTCCCTTCCTGTCTGCATTGTTCTCAGAGCTGTCAGGGCTGGCCCGCCAGGTACTCTTTCTTAGCTGTAAGGAGGGGGGTTTCTCCCAATTCAGGACTCAAAGAGACAGTGAGATGGGATAACCTTTTCTATGAATCAGGCCAAAATCACAGGTACATTTTTATACTAGAAGTTCTAAACAGAAGCCTTAGACCAGTCCAGTTGCATCAACATGTTAATATGCACGGACAAGCTCCTTCAGTGCCCCCGAGTCTCAGATTCTCTGAGGTAAGGACATCCGGAGGCCTGGAGGCTTCCTTCACGGTCCACCCCAGTGACTAACACAGACGTGACCGGCGGCACTTTTCAACCGTCCAGATCCTTCAGCACAAGGACCTCAGGCTCTTCCAGGGGCCTCGGAAATATTGGAGAGCTGAAAAAAAAGGGTCCGCTCCCTCCACTCTGTAAGTTATGTGAGAATTCTATTTAATGTGATGTGGGTCCGTTTTAACCTGTCTCTGAGAATAAGGCTGCCTGGGGCCTGTGAAGGCCTTCAAACCAGCATGTGGCCTGCCCTCAGCGGGCGTCCGGTTTGGAGATGGGAACAGAGATGCAGATGCCAAGGTGCCATGTCAGGGCAGTGCTGTGAGTGGAGGAAATTTGGGCGGGTGTGCAAACACAGGCGTCCAGGCTGCCCAGAGAAGGTACCGGTAGAATGGTGAGCAGTCGGTAGGGAGGAGTGTTCTAGGCCGAGGGACCAGCAGATGGGAAGGCCCGGAGGGGCTGAAGCAGCCTGGTGCAGTGGCCACTCTGAGGGAACACTGAGCAGGGTTTCTCCCTCAGTGCTGTGGAATGGGGGCCAGACAACGCCTTGTTGTGGCAGCTGTCCTGTGCATCGTAGGATGCTGAGCCACCTCCCTGCCACCTACCCAGTAGCATCCTCCCAGTTATGACAGTCAGAGCCCTGCCCAGCGGTTGAGCATCGATCTATGAACCAGGAGGTCACATTCAATTCCTGGTCAGGGCACATGCCCGGGTTACAGGGTCGACCCCCAGTAGGGGGCATGCAGGAGGCAGCTGAGCAGCAATCATTCTCTCTCATCATTGATGTTTCCATCTCTCTCTCCCTCTCCCTTCCTCTCTGGAATTAAAAAAAAAAAAAAAAAAAGATGTGTCTTGGGACATTGCCAAATGCCCCCAACTGAGGACAGCCAGGATCTGACTGCCTGCCCTGCACCAGGGTGAAGTGGTGTCATGTGCAAGAGTGGCCTGTGGGGCTTGCTCAGAGGGAGAGTCACGCCACGGAAAGGAGGGTGCACCCCCAGGTCTTGCCTCACCTCGGTTTTCTGTGTTGAGACCTTCCTCGGGGTCATCAGGACAGCTGGGAAGGATGGCCATGCCCTGGTTGTTACCGGGCCGCTTGCAGTCACGTCAGGTGGATCTGATTCTGATGCTTCGTGAAGGGCCTTCATCAGAGTGGTGTGACCTGCAGCAGTACTCACCGCATTGCTGTGAAGGGGCAGGTCGAAGCTCTGAGGGTAATTCCATGGGAATTGTTGAGAGTTCTGGAATCAGACCTGGGCCAGCAGATCTCTGGCCAGAGAGAAGACGGGCCCATCTGTATTTGGGCTTCACAGCTGCTCCCCACTCGTGAGGGCCAGCCCTGGCTGGTGGGGTGTGATCGGGTGGGATACAGACATAGCTCCACACACATCCAGGGGCACATCCACTGCCACGCCTCACTTCCCAGTGGCTTTTTGACGTTTTCCTGACTTTTTATTTCAAATCTACAGAAAAGTTGAAATAGTACAGTGAATACCCCTATCTCTGCCTTTTACCTCGATGCACCAATGTTAAATGGTATTTGCTCACACATTCTCTGTCTCTAGGTGTGCCCAGGCGCGTGCACGCGCGCGCGCACACACACACACACACACACACACACACACACTTGTTTTCCTGAGCCATTTGAGAGTAAGTTGCAAGCATTGAGGCATTTCCCCCTTAAATACCTCGGCCTGTATCTCTTAGGAACCAGGATACTTTGCAACATAATCACAGTATAATCATCATACTCAACAATACACTGAGTGGCCAGATTATTATGATCTCTGAATGCATAATAATCTGGCCACTCAGTATATATATATAGTAGAGGCCTGGTGCATGAATTTGTGCATGGGTGGGGGCCGGCCAGCCTGGCCAGGAGGAGGGGACATGGGCAGTTGGCCGGCCTGCCTGCTGGTTGAACTCCTGGTCGAGGGGACAATTTGCATATTAGTCTTTTATTATATAGGATATACACTGAGTGGCCAGATTATTATGCATTCAGAGATCATAATAATGTGGCCACTCAGTGTATAATGTTGATACAATACTATCCTATATAATAAAAGCCTAATATGCTAAGTGTCCAGTCGTCTGGTCACAGTTCAACCAATCAAAGCATAATATGCTAATATGCTAAGGCCGCTCAACTGCTCACTATTACATGCACTGACCACCAGGGGACAGACAGTCGACCAGTGACCAGTCACTATCATGTGCACTGACCACCAGGGGGCAGACGCTCTGATCAGTAGGTTAGCTTACTGCTGGGGTCCAGCTGATCAGGACTGAGCAAGATGGGCCAGACACGCCCTGGAGCCCTCCTATGGTCCCTTCCCAGGTGGCCAATCTCCTGCATCCCTCCCCAGCCCTGATCGTGCACTGGTGGGGTCCTTTGGCCTGGCCTGCGCCCTCTCGCAATCCGGGACCCCTTGGGGAATGTCGGTGAGCTGGTTTTGGCT
Source organism: Plecotus auritus (assembly GCF_963455305.1). Lineage (NCBI taxonomy): Eukaryota > Metazoa > Chordata > Mammalia > Chiroptera > Vespertilionidae > Plecotus > Plecotus auritus. The sequence continues at coordinate 5,484,866 of NC_137771.1, read as the reverse complement.
CGATCCTGCAGGCCAGGCCGAGGGACCCCACTGGTGCACAAATTCGTGCACTGGGCCCAATAATGACCTTTAAGACTCCTTCCCCTCCCTCCTGGGATCCCATCAAGGACCATTCACTGTATTTGGTTGATAGGCTGCCTTACCTTCTTTTCTGATTGGCAGTAGTTTGGGGCTCTGGCTTTTTTTCTGTAAAGTAGGTTTTCATTTTAATTTCAATTAAAATGGCTAACGCATCTACAAATTTCTGAGCCAGAGGGGCTAATAGGATGGAGAGAAAGCATGGATTTCGACCCAGGCTCTGTCACTTACTAGCTCTGTGGCCTTGAGCAGGTGATTTACCTTCTCTTGAGCCTCTGTTGTTTCATCTTTAAAATGAGAATAATTCTTACCTCGCAAGCTTGTTGTGAGAACTCGAATTAAATGAGACCGTGTGCTGGACGTGACTGACATTGTGCCTGGCCTTGGAAGTGCTATAGCAACAGCAGTAATTTTCATTGTTCTGCAGGCTGCCTGGCTTCAGAGAGCAGGAAGGAGCTCTGGGTCAGGTTTGAATTGGGGTTGGCGACCTCAGGACAAATTCCTCATCCCGAGCTCATCCCCTAAGAATGGTGCCACGTCCTGCAAACTCCTGACTCGCTGGCCCAGGCCGTCATTAGACCTGTTTTGCTCGTGCTGCTGGAGGGTGCTGAGCCTGGCTCTCGACTGAGGAGGCTGAAACGTTTATTAATTAAGGCAGTTGCTCATGAGGCCCTAGAATCCGGGAGGTTGCAGCTTAATTACTGAGAGCAAAACTTGTGGAAATTCTCTCTGGTGCCCCAGTTTTGATGTCGCTGGAGGAACTGAGGTGCTGCCCCATGCGGACCCCCAGCCAGAGCTGCATCTTAGGCCTCAGTCTTGCACCCCTCTTCCTGGCTCTTGAGCTTATTTTTATCTGTCTGTTTGTATACTGGAGAGCAGGACAGCATGGGGGTAAGAGCTCAGACAACTCAGGTTTGACTCCTACCCCAGAACTAAGTAGGACTCGCTAGGTGGGTGGTCACAGGCAGGTTACTCTCTGCATCTCTGTGTCCTTACTTGTAAAACCTTATAGGGATGTTTGTGGTGAGGACTGAATGTGAAGACTGATTCACATAAGTGGAGGGTTAAGAACAAGGCCTGGCCTAGCCCTGGCTGGGTAGCTCCATTGGTTAGAGCATTGTTGGGAAGGTCTCGGGTTCCATCCCCACTCAGGGCTCATACAAGAATCAAACAATGAATGCATGAATAAGCGGAACAACAAATCAGTGTTTCTCTCCCCCACCTCTCTCTTTCTCTGTTTCACTCCCTCCCCGCCGCCCTCCTTGCCTCCCTCTCCCACTTCCTCTCTCTCTCAAATCCTCAAATCAATAAAATAAACTTATTAAAAGTTTGTATAAAAAAAACCAACAAAAACAAGGCCTGGCTAATAGTAAGTAGAAAATGTCAGCTATTTCTTTAACGCTGATCACAACCAGAGGTGACTTTGCCCCTTAGGGGACATATGACAACATCTTGGAGACATTCTTGTTTGTGTCCGTGTAAGAACGTCCAAACCTGTAAAGAATTTTTATAAAAAATGTATTTAAGCCAAACAGAGGATATGCCTGGAAGCAAGATCTCAACAGACTGAGAAAATGCTTCCTAGCCCTGGCCGCCTTGGCTCAGTGGTTGGAGCATTGGCCCACGGACCAAAGGGTCACGGGTTCGATTCCCGGCCAAGGGCGCATACCTCGGTTGCAGGTTCGTCCCAGCCCCTGTGGGGGCACATGTGGAAGGCAACCAATCAATGTGTCTCTCTCAAATTGATGTTTTTCTCTTTCTCTCCCTCCTCTACCTCCCTTCCCCTCTCTAAAAAAAGAAAAAGGAAAACACTTCCTAAATGGCAGTTTCTCTTATGCTTTTGGAACTAAGGAGGGAAGATTGCATGGAGGTGTGAGAAAGCAAGTGGGGATGGGGTTAAGGAGCATTAACAAGATGTGTTCTCACCCTGGCCGGGTAGCTCAGTTGTTTGGAGCATCATCCCGATACACCAAGGCTGTGGATTCGACCCCTGGTCAGGGCACATATGTGAATCAATCAAGGATGCATCCATAGGTGGAACAACAAATTGATGTTTCTCTCTTCCTCTCTAAATCAATAAAAAAAATTTTTTTAAGATTATGTGTTCTCTTAAGGGTGGCTTAATCTAGGTGTACAGAAACAATAGACAGGGCTTGCTTGAGGCAAAGGTAAAGCTTTCACTGAAGAAGTTATATGCCTGCAGCTTAACTTCCCACCATGACCTGTCCACTTGGGAATTTATGATCAGATCTCCCTCTGGGGTTATTTTCTGTGGAACCCCTTTTTTGGCCACAGTTGTCACAACCAGGGGGGAGGTGCTATTGGCATCTACATCGTGCACTGTTTAATGTTAGGAATATGTTCTGCATCGTTAGGAGATTTCGTTGTGCGAATATCAAAGTGCATTTACAGAAACCAAGGTGGTACAGCCTTTGACACACCCTGGCTCTGTAGAGGAGGAAAAGTAATTCTTCCTCTACCCTTCTGGGTTCTTGGCTGAGACATCCCTGTAAATAAAGTCAGATTAACAGGAGACAGACAGACAACTTTAATAACGTGTATTTCCTGTATACATGGGAGAGACCCAGGAAAATTGAGTAACTCACCCAAATGGTGGAACCACCACCTTCAATACCATCTTCAGCGGAAGACGGAAGAAGATGTGGGGGTGGGGAGTCAGTTGTGGGAGGGTTCCAGGAGAAGCACCGTAAACGAGGGTAAGGTTGCGATGCAGATTTAAGTTCCCCACTAAGAGTTTCTGGAGGCAAGGTCACCCCCAGTCCCTGGTACCAATGGAGACTCCCCTTACCCCTGCAAATGCATTTTATAAAGAGGAGCTTCTGCTTCTCCATGAGCTTCTCCCATGTCCTGTTTCTTACAGCTCACTAGCCTAAAATAATCCTCGGCCAAATAGACACGTTTGGAGGTGACACACACTTCCCCTACAGCTCCTGGGCTACACGGCTGTACAGCATGTCACTGTACTGAATACTCTAGGTTTTTGTAACACAGTGCTATTTGTGTAATTACAAGGACTACGATTCACTAGACCAATGGTCGGCAAACTACGGCTCTGTTGACTAATGAGTTTGCCGACCACTGGGATAGGGGCTTAATCACAAGGAACAACAACAGCCTGTAATTATTGTAATCGAGAGTCTAGGTCAGTGGTCGGCAAACTCATTAGTCAACAGAGCGGCAAACTGCACTAGACAATTGGAATATTTTAGCTCTATTATACTCTTATGGGACCACTGTTGTGTATGAGGTCTGTTGTTGACTGAAACATGGCTGTATTAGCTAGGGCCTGGGGTGATGCTAAATATCCTACACCATAGTCAGTTATCCAGTCCAAAGTGTCCGTAGTGCCCAAGGCTGAGAGCCAGGGAGCCGGGCCAGCAGGTAGAAAACATGGAAGGGAGGTGCTGTTCCCGCCCCCAGTGGCTCTTCACCCCTTAGCATTCCTTTGAGCCAGTCGGGAGCTGATGGGAGAACTGGGAAGGAGGGGAGAAAAGGAAGCTGGGGTATTTTAAACCTTTGGATTCTTGTTTTTGTTTACTTTTACCCCCATCCTGTAATGAAAATGCCATTTACATACATTGTCGTCGTTGCCTTCTGATCCGTCAGTAGTAACAGTGACTAATATTTACTGAGAGTTCCACGCACTCTGCCCAGTGCTCGCTTTACTTGTTATCCCATTTAATTTTCAGCCAGCACTTGAGGCAGGTATCATTGATGCCCCCATTCTATAGATCAGGAGACTGAGGCTTTGAGATGGGAAGGCTCTAAGCCAGGGGTGGGCAAACTTTTTGACTCGAGGGCCACAATGGGTTCTTAAACTGGACCGGAGGGCCGGAACAAAAGCCTGGATGGAGTGTTTGTGTGAACTAATATAAATTCAAAGTAAAGGAGCGGAGGGGAGAGCAAGAGAACCCTCCGCTCTTTCGGCTCCGCGGGCCGGATAGAACAGCCGAACGGGCCGGATTCGGCCCGCGGGCCGTAGTTTGCCCACGGCTGCTCTAAGCTGTCTAAAGTTTAACTCCTGTTCTTTCCCCAACACTGCTCCACTTGTGTCTCCCCCTTCTTGGTTGATAGGAACCCCCACCTTCAGTTGCTCAGCCCACACACCTGGGAGTCACCATCACACCATCACGCCACAGTGTCCCAAACCCAAACTCCTCTCACTCCTCACTGCGCCCACCAGCCCTCCTGATGTCCTGCGCACTGCGGCCCCACTGCCACCGCCTGCCTTTTGCCTGAATTTCTGCCATGGCCTCCTTACTGGTCTCCCCACTTCCGCTCTCACCCCTCAGTCTCTTCTCCATTTTCATGTTGGGGGGGCCCCGCTAAAACCCCAGTCAGACCAGGCCCCAGTGGCTGCCCTTTCTTAGAGGTCGAGGTCGGGTTCTCACAGAGGCCTCATGGCCTCCTGTTGCCCTGTCCCCTTACTCGCTTCCCTCACTTCCCTCCCGCTTCCCCACAGCCTTTCAGGCTACTCCCCCAACACACCCCAATGCCCCTCCCTGGACTCCACCCAGCTCTGCTCCAGGATTCCCTCAGCGCGCTCCCTCCCCTCCTTCATTTCAGGGAGGCCCAACCCAACCACCCACACTCCTGTTTCCTCTCACCCAGCTCGGTTTTTGTTTTTTTTTAATATATTTTTATTGATATTTTACAGAGAGGAAGGGAGAGGGAAAGAGAGCTAGAAACATCGATGAGAGAGAAACATCGATCAGCTGCCTCCTGCACACCTCCCACTGGGGATGTGCCGGCAACCAAGGTACATGCCCTTGACCGGAATCGAACCCGGGACCCTTCAGTCCGCAGGCCGACCCTCTATCCACTGAGCCAAACCGGTTTCGGCCAGCTCGGTTTTTAATCATGTGCCCATTGATTATTTTTTATTTGTTTGTATGTAGGGATTTTTGACTGTTTCTTTTTTCACTGATGTATCCCAATACACATAGTAGGTGCTCAATAAACTTGCTGATTGAATAAAGAAATGAATGCGTTCCCCAAGGCCACACAGCTGGTAAGTGGCCTTGCCAGGATGCTAAGTCTTCACCTTCACTTAGGTCGCTCCTTCTTCCGAAATACGCCTCCTGACCCCGTCCACTCAACCCAGTGCGCAGTGTCTCCCGGAAGTGCCCTAGGATCCGGTCGGTCACCATGTTTTGACCCTGTCTCCGCAGGTAGTCACAGTGATACGGTTCCACCTGCCACAGTGTCCCAAACCCCAACCCTCCCATGCTCACCGACCCTTCCCTGTCCCCTCCCAGCCCCAGCTCTCACCTGGCCCAGCGGGGCTGTCCCCTCCAGCTCTTCTCCAGGCTCTGGTCCATGCTGCACCTTGCTGGTCTTATAAAGTCAGATTTTCCCTGACTCCCCGCTGTCAGCACCTCTCCCCACCTCTCAGAGACCCCCCTGTCCGGCACCGGCTCTCGAGGCCCCAGCCACACCTTCTTCTTCCTCCAGTTCTCCCAACGCCCAGTCTCTTCCTGCTTCAGGACATTGACACGTGCCCCTGAGCACAGAAGCGGCCCCCCACCCCGCTCCCCCTCAGAAGTTTGTGCCATTCATCAGTGTCTGAGGAGGCACCTCCCAGGTGTGACTTGATTAACATCCGTCTGCCCCACCCACTGGGAGCCACTCCTCACGGTGGATCATAACTGTTTTTGCTCACCTGTGTATCTCCGTGCCCAGCACAGGCCTGACCGTTTATAGGTGCTCAGTAATTGTTGGTTCAGAGAATGCCTGTTCGCTGTGCCTGTCATGCCCTTGCCCTTCTTCTCTTCCAGCGAACTCCTATTCACCCTTCAAGACCCAGCTCTGTGTCTTCTCCCCAGAGCTCCTTGCAGCTAGTCCCTCCTCCTCTGTGTTCTCACAGAGCTGTGCCCATGCCCTTACTCTGCCACTTCTCCCACTGGGTCAAGCTCTTTTCCTCCTGCCTCAGAGCTGCGGGGGGGCGGGAGGGGGGGCGCTGGCACAGCACATCACGTGCAGCTGGCGCTCTGGATGTTGTGTCTTAACCTGTTGTGCCTTTCCGGCTGGTTACCCTATTGTTTGTATTGTTTTTGGTTCACCTTGCGTGATTCGGTATCCTCAGTCGTTTGGTCACCCCCTGGAAGGCAGACTCAGTGTCGTAGCCCCACTCGGTATCCCCGGGGCTGTGGACACACAAATCCTTCTTGCGTCCATGCCGCGTCTGCTTCAGGTTGTGGGGCTCTGGGCAGTTTGAGAGCATTGTGACTTCCTTTTTCTCATTCTAGTCCAGCCATATAACTTGTGGGGCCAAAAAATATGAGGAATTTCAAGCCAGAGACAGCAGAGCTTAAACTCAGAGTGAGGCCCTTCTAACTGCCCAGGCCTCACGCCCACGAAGCCAGCCCTGATCTCGTGTACCCGCGGGAAGACATGGTAAGGTCATGTTTTCCTTTCCACAAACGGCAAAAGGCAGGGCCCACGGGCAGTGACGGACCTCAGGCAGAGCTGAAAGCAGAGCCCAGCCCCCGAGCACGGGTGCGGCCTTCCACTGGGTCTGGGGCCCTCAGGCTTCGGGCCCCGCTTTCCTGCTCTGTGAACTGGGAGCACGTAAAATGGCAGGTAGAACAGCTTGCCCCGAGTCCCCGGACAGTCCCACCAGGAACACCATCCCTTTTCTGTCTTTCCCTTAAAACCACGAATACCAGCTCCTCTCTGCTCCTGGGAAGGGCCTGAGCCCTGTAGACCAAACATGTCAAACTCGAGGCCCGTGGGTCGCATGCGGCCCACAACGAATATTTTTGCGGCCCAGCCAGTATAACGGCATGTAAGAAGTGTTTTAATAAAAATTTCGTAACTTAATTTTTACAATATCCTGTCATACATAATTATTAATAATGAACTACAATGTTCGCTAATGACTGATTCCTATAATCGTGTTGCATTCATTTCCCTTACGCGCAGGCGCACCATTTCTCTCCACTAACACCAGCAGCGAATATTTTAGCAGCGAATACTTTAGCAGCCGATGGCCACAACATTAGTCTTGTACTAACTTGTTTGGTGTGCGCAACAGGAAATATTTCGCTTTCGGAGAACAAGAAAAATAGGTTTATTTGTGTTACGCTTATTAATTTGTTCAGTTACTCAGTGTCTGGTAAGTTAATGTTCAAGAAAAAATGTTAATTTTTATTAAAATGTTCTATTATTTTATGTTAACGATGACTCACTTATTTCAGCCCTTTGTATTCAGCATGTCTCTATTGAAATAAACCTACATTTCTATGAAAATTGAAGCTTTTGTTTTTCTGTGGCCCACATACACTTAAACCTTGTTTATTTGGCCCGTGTTAGCCTTTGAGTTTGACATGCTTGCTGTAGACCAGTGGTTCTCAACCTTTTTAATGCCGCGACCCTTTAATACAGTTCCTCATGTTGTGGTGACCCCCAACCATAAAATTATTTTCGTTGCTACTTCATAACTGTAATTTTGCTACTGTTATGAATCGTAATGTAAATATCTGTGTTTTCCGATGGTCTTAGGCTCTACAGAAACTACATATTAACCTTCTCCACTGTCGCGACCCACAGGTTGAGAACCGCTGCTGTAGAGCCTAAGACCATCGGAAAACACATATTTACATTACGATTCATAACAGTAGCAAAATTACAGTTATGAAGTAGCAACGAAAATAATTTTATGGTTGGGGGTTACCACAACATGCGGAACTGTATTAAAGGGTCGCGGCATTAGGAAGGTTGAGAACCACTGCTGTAGACAGTAGGAGGCTAATTGGCTGTTGTGGTCGATGAAGAAAGGAAAGCCCCTCAGAAGTGGGGGAAGGTGTCTCTTTTCATCTCATTTTGAAGGAATGTGGGGACGTGGGTGAAAGTTCCCCATGGCCCTGGGTGTTTGGGTGCTTTGATATCTAGAGGAATAAAAGAGCAATTAGTCACTATAAATATCTGTTCCCCCAGGGTAGTCGGAGGGTGATGGCTCCTCCATCCCAGGGCCATCGATAGTTGAAGGGATGCACAGAACAGAGACCCAGAGGGTAGAGACATGTCTGCCTGTAGGGGAGGCTTCTGAAATCTCACTTTTTATGGAAAGCACATTTCCCTCGGCCCCTCGGGTGAGTGAACAGCCTTCTTTGCAGAAATTGTGGAAGACGCAGGGTTTCAAAGCTCCCTTGGTCCTGTACCTGCCCTTGGAACAGGTTTCTCAAAGTGTTGTCCTCGGACCCCTGTCCTCACTGCAGGGCTGAGCCGGGAGGCCACCTTGAACTCAGGTGCTGAGGTCTGTGTGCCACAGCCGAGGTTGACCAGGTGGCAGCCCGAGGGCAAGTCTCCCTGGTGACCCCTGCCTGTCCCCGTGTCTCCCACCTGTTGGCCTCTTCTTCTTGTCCCTATTTCTGTCAATTAATCTGCAAAGGGCCTGGGTGATGAGTGGTGTGGGGGAGACAGAAGACAAGAAGACCGTGTTCTTTGATTCCTGGAAGAGGTGTGTTTGGCACAAGCGGTTTTGTGGCTAGGCGAGTAGGTTGTAAGTTATCTGCAACTGTGTTGTGTGTGTGTTAGTTTATGTTTCCATATACCAAGCACAGAGGTACATGGAAGGTATATGCACGCCGGGCACAGAGGAGATGGAGCGCCAGGTACCTGTGCCTGACCCAGGTTCGGTTTGGAGGGTGCACCTTCGCGCATGGGTGTGGGACTTGCCGGTCAGCTGCCCCGGAGTGACTCACTCTGGTCCCAGCACAGCTCCATTGGACTTGGTGACTAACACAGGGGGAGGAGGGTGTGTGCTGACCTGCTTTAGTGGGAAATGACAGCGGGCACAGCCGCAGTCAGCACCTCATCCCAGAGGTGTTGGTGCAGGCTCCTGGGCTGGCCAGACACACAGGTATTTCTGGACGGCGGCAGAGCCGTTGCCATGAGCTTCCCGCCCGCGGCCCTGTATCTGTCAGCGCGGGCGTGTGCTCCAGGTTGGACTCAGGCAGCCATTGGGGCCCTCCTGGCTCCTCCCCCGACCCATGTTCTGTTTCCACAGGGCCGCACCTTCCTATTCTCCCCGGCACAGCCCGCCCGGCACAGTTGAGCGCCTGTTTGCCTGAAGTTAATTTCCAGAAGCAGGTAAGGACCCAGGGGAAGGATGTCTGGGGATGTGGCTTTAGATCCGTGTTGGGAGGGCCCTTGGGTACAGGCTCAAGGCTGGTTGCGAAGTTGAGTGCATCTCGTTTCCCTTCTCCACTGTCCCTAATAATGCTCATTCCTTCAGAGGGTGGATTCCTGCGCTGAGCGTGTGGCTCTGCTGGCTACTTTCAGGCTGTTAATATGTAGTTTCTGAAGTGATATTTTATAGAAGCTCTATGAATAGCACAATTATATTGTATTATATTTGTATGCAAATGTAAACATACATTTCAAATGTGAGCATTTAAAATATATCACTTTTTAAAAAATTTTTAATTTTTAATATATTTTTATTGATTTCATAGAGGAAGGGAGAGGGAGAGGGAGAGACAGAAACATCAATGATGAGAGAGAATGATTGATCGGCTGCCTCCTGCATGCCCCCTACTGGGGATCGAGCCCGCAACCCAGGCATGTGCCCTTGACCGGAATCAAATCAGGGAACCTTCAGTCAGCAGGCTAGCACTCTATCCACTGAGCCAAACCGGGTAGGGCTACTTTTTATTTTTTTATTGAATCTATTGGGGTGACACTGGTTAACAAAATTACACAGATTTCAGGTGCACAATTCTGCAACGCATCGTCCATACACTGTATTGTGTGTTCGCCATCCCAGGTCAGGTTAATGTATCACATTTTTTAATGGACAAAAGACAACTGTTGGGACCCATGGAGCAGAGGTGGCTGTGTATCTAAAGGAGCCCCTGCTGTCTGGCCCAGCCTGCGGTTACCCAGGGTTCTCCAAGCAGGGACAGGATCACCTTGGGTATAAATGTATATTTCAGTTTATATAAATGTGGGTGTTCAAGCAGCATTAGCTTCACTTTGTAAATACAAATGAGTGCAGGCAGCTGTGTTTGTATTCAGGGCCATGCGTGCCTGTCAGAGAGCAGCCAGCTTTCGGAGCGGGTTATCAGAATGGGTCTGACGGCTGCACGCACCGTCCAGCAGCCCCGCTCCCCCGGTCCCTCAGCACCATCTCCCTGATTCCTCTAAAGTGAGATCAGCTGCTTCGAAGCTGGACTCGTGCTGGTAGAGATTAGTTCCCTGCAGAGACTGGGCAGGATGTCTCCCGGGAGCGCAGTGTGGCCTCTCAGGCCACGGCCCCCACTTGTCACTTTGCATCCTTCCCTGTGGCTGTGAGCCCTTCCTCATTGTCCATTACCAGCCAACCTTCCTTCAACAGAGATGCGGGCTCAGAACCAACAGGAGTGTGTGGGGGGCGAGGGGCATGAATATGCCTGTGTGTCTGCAGCGAATGTGTGTACCTCAGTTTCTGTTCATTGCGTTTGTCCCGATCAGATGTAATTTTCTGGAATCACCTCCACTTTTATCTACGGCTTGATATATAGCCTCAGGCCGCTCCCTCGCTATTTATGTGGGTAGTTGATAGTTGTTTATTTCCATTTTCTATTTTTTAGCTCATCTATGCCTTCTCTAGTTAGCTTCCAGAATGTTATATCTCTAAGAGAGGGAGCAAATCTGTCTCTTATTGGGCAGTTAACAGAGGTTTTCTTAGGATTTAGAATGGAAATCCTACCATGGTAGGTGAGGGGGTGTTTATGGGGCTAGTCGGGAAGCCATAAGTGAGAAGCACCATTACATGTGGCCCTCATGGCTGAGTCACAGAATGAATAAGTGGTGTCTAAATTAGTTGCATTTTAATGGAGACAAGTTCTTGATCCCTTCAGGGGAGAATAAGCGTTCTAAATGAAGCTAATCCAATGTTTGTCAGAATTGTAATGAAAAATTAACAGCATGTTTGCGTAGATTGGCACCAAATCCAAACTTTAATACCCTTGCAGCATACCAATGACTGCAATGTCTGTTGTTTGGGTTATTATGGCCTGCTCTCTTCAATTATTCATTTGCTTCTCACTGACACCCGTGCTGCAGATTCTGTTTGGAAATTATTTAAACCAGTTGTGAAGGCCTAGGCTGCTTAGATGGGAGCATGAAGGGCGGAAATGTGTGCTCATTGGCCACCTTCTGCCCCAGATCCAGCCCTGGGTGTGCCCTCTGTCAGGAGGCAGGGCGGGATCGGCTCATACGAGAGCTGGAAGGATCCTGGAAGATCGTAATTTTTAGAAATAACAGGAATCTTCTTTCCCCGAAGCAAGAAGAAACAGGTAAGAACCAGTCTCTGCCGGGAAGTGTGCTGACTTGGGAGTAACCTGGCCCCAAAGACATATTCAGGCACCCAAGACACCCTGTAAGGCCCCCACTTAGTAATCGCTGCATGAGTGTGGGAGGTCCCTTGGGACAGGCCACAGTGGTGGAAGATGATGGAACACCCATCTATCTGTGTGGGGTGCCTGGGGTCGGAGAGTAGGACAGAGCAAAATTCTGAAAAATAACCGCCCCCCCCCAACCCCCCACGCACGCATTCCTGTTGGTTCTGAGCCTGCATCTCTGTTGGAGGAAGCGTGGCTGTCAGGAAGGGACAGGGAGAAAGGGGCTCCCCACACTGTGAAGCCAGGACCCCTAGCTCCTGGGATGCGCAGCATCTAGAAGAACTGGCCCCTGAATGATCCACTAGATCTTGCTCTGGGGCCTGGCACTGGGTAGGGTCAGAGTGTGGGCTTGAGCCTGGTGGGCCTGCTGGGTTTGGGGACAGGGCTTGTGGCCCTGGAACACTGGTTCTTTTGTGTGCGTGGCGACATCTAGTGGCCAGTCACGTGTCTTCCACGCTGTCTTTCACAAGGAGAGCGCAAACTGGCCCTATTAGCCCTGGGACACCGGACAGGATTGGAGATTTAATCCTGGGAGCCTCGCTCCCAGTTTGGAGGAACTTGGAGCCTTTCAGATATCCTCTGGAGAACCACAGCCACAGCACGCCAGCTGCTCAGGAACAAGAGTCCTTGGGGAAAGCTCAGCCTGGTTCTGGAGGCTGGATTGGTACTTGGGCCTCTTTCGACACGATGACATTTGGCCCTAATTGGTGTGGATGTTAGAGGGATGGGGAAGCTTAGACCCTGCAGGCTAGTCTCCATACTGCATTCGGCCACTGGGCCCTATTCCTTAAGCTCCTCCAGGCGCGGTGCTGGGCGCAGGAGGACAGTGAGCGAAGCACACGGTCGGGCTGGGAAGAGACAAAAGCAAGCGCTCCAACAAGGTGCTTTCAGAAAACTGGGACCAGCCGGGGCTACACGACTGTAAGGGCTGGGGTGGGGTGCAGACCCTGCTTTGGCTGTGCTGCCAGGAAAGGCTCCTGGGAAGGCGGCTCTGAGTGAGACGAAGGATGAAAGGAATCCAGCGTAGGCCCAGGGGGCACTCGATGCAAAGGCTGCTGGGGAAAAGGGCTTCTTGGCATGTTCTAGAACCAGACTGGGGCCAGGAAAGCAGAGCGGCAAGGGGAGGAGGGCGGAAGGGGCAGGGCCGACTGTGCAGACCTCTTGGGGTTCCGGCAAAGGCTGTGGTGTTGGGGAGTGGTGTCATCTGTTCTGGCTTTTTTGTAAAGATCATTTGGGCGGGGGGGAGCGGAAGACAGTGAGAAGGGGTCAGCGTGAGAAGTGAAACCTGGAACCCAGCTTGCCCGCTCAGCTGTGCTGGGAAGTTGGGGTTGCCTGCTGCACTCTGCACACCTGGCCCGGGGGAGCGGGGGGCTCCCTCTCATCAGAGACCATTCTTGAGGCACCTTACCGCTCTTTCCCAGAAACCCGTTGTTAGACCCTTTTCTGCACCTGGAGGAGGGAAGGCGGGTAGACAGTTGAGTAGGGAGCCTGGGGCTTTAGTGGCAGCAGGGAAGGCCCTGCAAGGGGACCATGTCACATCAGGCATATGGCCGCTACTGAAACCCCAGCTGGCCAGCCTTTGGCCTGTCGCGTGGGCTTTTAGGGCCAGGGCCTCAGCTAGTTTATGGGGACCGAGCAGTTGACGGGGACGTCCAGGGAAGCTGCTCTGCAGGCGCTGGCACATTTCTGAGTCCACCCTTTGCACAGAGAGTCGCCTCCCCAGGAGATCACCCTGCCTGGGAGCGCCTGCTGGTCCAGGGCTTGCCACCCGAGGGATGGGTGGATGGTGCAAGGAGTGTTCTTGGCCCACCCGCCCAGTTCCCTTGGTCTCCGAGCGCAGCTCCTGGCACTGGGCTGCCAGGGCTCCACCCCCACCAGCTGCCGCGTTATTTCTGACTCATCCAGGAGTTACAGCTCTGTAATCTAACCCCTCCAGCTGGCTTCCTCTCCACTGGCTCCTCCCCGAGGGGAAACCCTGGGACTTCTCTCCTGGGACCTTCCTGCAGGTCGGGTCCCCGTTGCACCTGGACACAGCTGCTGCCTACAGGAGCTGCCTGGGACAGGGGGGGTGGGCCTGTGAGGGTGGTGGCAGTGAGCCTGGGTCCGGTGTCCCAGAGCCCCGGCCCGCCTGTCCCCATCGAGGGACTCCTTGGAGCCCAGCCCGGGAGCTGGCCTCTTGATCTCGGCAGGGGCTTTGCCTGAGAGCTGCCTTGGGGTTTGGGGCTGGGTGCTGATCCCACAGCTCCTCCAGCGGAGGCCTAGCCAGCTGCCTCTGATCGTGCCACTCCTCTCCTGGTGGAGCTGCTTGCTTTGAAAGCCTGGGACCCCGTGGGGGCATGTAGCCCATCTCTCGTGGCGGAAGGCAGAGCTGGCCGGGAGTGTGGGTTACCTTGGTCTCCCTGGGCTGAGCTCTGCCCACAGCGGGGCTAGTGGGGTCTCGGGAGAACAGGCAACTTGCCACCTGCTCTGGACTCTCAAAAACAAGACGCTGCAGCGAAGTGGGCTGCCTGACACTCCCACGAAGCTCCCTGTCTCTCTGGGCAGTCTCGTCCTGACACCCCCGTGCTTCTCGCTCTGCAGCAGTCCCCAGAGCTGGCCAGGGGATGAACCGCGAGGGGGCTCCCGGGAAGAGTCCGGAGGAGATGTACATTCAGCAGAAGGTCCGGGTGCTGCTCATGCTGAGGAAGATGGGATCAAATGTGAGTGCCTGGGGGGCAGAGCAGCGGCTGTAGCTCCCGCCTGTAGCAGCCGTGGTCGGGGAGGGGATGCTGAGCCTGTGGTTTGGCTCTGTGGCTGGTTCACGTGGCACTGAGTCTGGGAGTGCAGTTCCAGGGGCACCGCTGGGGCATCTTCCCACGTCTGGGTCAGGTGGGTGAGTCTTCTCTCCCAGGGAGCGCCCAGGGGCGCGGGCAGGACAGGCCCGGAGAGGGCAGCGCTTCCCAGTGGCCCTGCGCTGCCCTAGAGTCCAGCCTCCGGTCTGCTCTGAGTGGCCAGGCTTCGTGGGCCACGTTTCAGGGGTGGCAGGAGCGCTTGCTCTGGAACTGAGGAGTCAAACCTCCAGGGAGCAAAGGAGGTGGCACCTCTTGGGGGCCAAGCAGGCCTGGCAGGTGCCTTCAGAAGCGACGGTCCGCCCTCACCTGCCGCTCTCCCCTTGCAGCTAACGGCCAGCGAGGAGGAGTTCCTGCGCACCTACGCGGGGGTGGTCAACAGCCAGCTGAGCCAGCTGCCGCAGCACTCCATCGACCAGGGTGAGTGAGGCCCGGGTGGCCACACCCTTCCCAGGGCACCCGGTGAGGCTCCTTTAGAAAGCACAGCTGCCGCCCTCCCAGGGTGGTGGGGGGTGGCGGGGAGGGGTTCCGTGAGAGACAAGGAGGGGCCACGGCTCCCTCCTCCCCACAGAGCTGAGCCCCAGGCAGAGCCTCATCTAGCCACGGAGCCCTAGGGGCCCCTGCCCGGTCCCAGCCTGCCAGGACCCCTTTCTAGGTCTGGGGGAGGCAAGAAGTGGAGGTGTCCGGGGCCCCTATCACTGCAGATGCTCTGATTGCTGCATTCCTCAACCTTCGGCCTGATCCCTGCCCACCCAGCCCCCTGCCAGGGGGAGTGACACTGTCCTTGTGTGCTAGGACCTGGCCTGGGTGCGGCCTATATCAGGGGTTCTCAACCTTTCTAATGCCGCGACCCTTTAATACAGTTCCTCATGTTGTGGTGACCCCCAACCATAAAATTATTTTCATTGCTACTTCATAACTGTAATTTTGCTACTGTTAATGAATCGTAATGTAAATATCTGTGTTTTCCGATGGTCTTAGGCGACCCTGCTGGCGGTTCTCAACCTGTGGGTCGCGGCATTAGGAAGGTTGAGAACCACGGGCCTGCACAGTGGCTGGTGTGTTCCTGGCTGTGCCCAGAGGGGAGGCCCAAAGGCCCTGGAGGTCTCAGTGTGCCCCCGGGAGTTAATTCTTTTTTGAGTGCCATCAACTAGTCATCATAATGGTAGTGGGGGGCATTGGAGTATGTTGTCTAGTAGGCGTGTGCTAAGTGCTTGATACGTGTCATTTAATTTAAGTGTAGATCGCTACTATTTGTATTACTTCCACTTAACCGGCAAGGACACAGTTACTGCCCTTGGTCAGGCAGCCACTTACCAGGGACCCCGGGTGCAGACCTGCAGCCGGATTCTTCATCTGGGTACCGGGTTCGCCACTGTCTGCCCTGGGGCAGCAGGAGGCTGCTGGGCACTGACGGGGCCCCTCCTTTCTGGAAGCTTTATGCGACCCGGCAGCCCAGTCTCCTGACCAGCGTCCCCTTCCAGTTATTTTTTTGTCCTTATTACACTAGTTTGAATTATTTGCCATAAAATAGTGCGGCACGTCTGATGTGAGGGGCTCCATGAGCAGAGTGCTGAGGGTCTGGCACACGGCTGCTGATCTTGGAGTTGCCCCTGTTCTCCTGGATGTCACAGGGCTCTGCCCTGGCTCAGGGCCCAGTCCCCAAGCTCTGACGCTGGGTGTGACCCGGCCTGTGCACCTAACTCAGCAGAAACGTACAGGACGCCCCGGTGGCTCAGGCAGCTCCCTGGGACAGCTGCTCACCGGGCCACGGGCACAGGGCGGCCTGTCTGGGACCGCCTGGACATGGATGTGGGGTCTGCCCTGGCCTCCTGGGGTACGCTTTCTGGAGCGCTCTCCTCTTCCAGGCTGATGGGGTTTCTAGCACAGGCCCCTCTCCCCGTGCGGAACCACATCTACCCGAAACCCTCACGTTTCTGAGTCCCTGGGCCTTACCTGGCCTCCCACCCTGGTCTTGGCTCACTGAGTTAACCTGAATTTGAGCGGGGGTGGTAAGAATGCCTATGGTAGAATGTTCTTACTGGAAAATCAAGAAAAGCTGTAGAACTGTGTCAGTATAGAAAACAACACATTCATCTCTCCCCCCACACCCACGCATGTATAGAAAAAAAGGCTGAAATAAAATACACCAGGCCTGGCCAGTGTGGCTCAGTAGTTGAGCATCAACCCATGAACCAGGAGGTCATGATTTGATTCCCCGTCAGGGCACGTGCCCCAGTTATGGACTTGATCCCCAGTTGGGGGTATGCAGGAGGCAGCCAATTGATGATTCTCATCATTGATGTTTCTTTCTCTCTCTCCCTCTCCCTTCCTCTCTCTCTCTCTTTTTTTTTTTTTTTTTTTTTTTTTTTAGAAAACACACTAGGCTGCTAATAGAAAATTTTGATAGAGGGTAAAACTATATAAGGGTCTTTCACTTTCCAAGTCACACATTTTTGTAATGCTAATTTTTTAACATGGCCCACACATTTCTTTTGTAATAAGGGAAGTGTAGAAAAGTATTTTTATGAGCACTCTTTACCTCGCTCAGCTAACCCAACAATTGAGAATAAAGTGAGCTCTGTCGAGTCGCTTAAGGAGATCATGGTGACCTCACCTGGCCCGAAACTGCTGAGCAGTCAGGAGTGAGTCATAGGTGTGTGGTGTGACCATATGGGCCCCAGAGCCTGGGCCCCTCTGAGTGTGGGTCGTCCACGGACCCCAGGCTGACCTCAGCCACCTCTCTGTCCAGGAAGCAGGCTCCTGGAGCTGAGCCTGGAGCCAGGGGAGAACCTTGGGGGAGGCTGGTGGCAGGAGTGGCTCTCTGCTGCCGGGATGTCCTGCAGGTGGCACCTCACCGCTACGGTCACTCTGACCTGAGCCTCACGGGAAGGCATGCGCTACAGAGAGCCCAAGGATTCCGGGGACCTGAGTTGGAGAGGGGAGGGTGGCTGTGCCTGGAAGAGCCGCACGGCATGCTGTTACTTCTCAAGACACCACGAACACACACACACTGGCAACCAAACAGCAACTGGTCCAGTCCCTCCTGCTGTGCAGGGACAAGCCTGAGAATAGGACCTTACATTTCTGCCTTCCCCGTGGCGCCAAATGGCTGTCAGCTAAAATTCTAGTCTGCCTGCCTTCTCCGTGGGCAGAGCCGACCTCACCTGATGCCACGGGGCATGCTGCTGTCAGAGGCTCCAGTGCTGCCCGGGTGGCAAAGCCTGGCTCACTGCTTCCTGTGCAGGGGCCCCAGCATGAAAGACCCCCAAAGGCCTAGGAGCAGAAGCCTGGTGTGAGTGCCTCCTGCCACGAGGTGGCACTGTCTCTCAGCAAATGCCCCTTGCTCCCTCCTGGGTGTCTGCAGCCTCTTACTGTTCCAGCTCCCCTTGGTAGGGGGCCCGAGATCACCCCACCAATGGATCTGTGCTTGGCATTAGTCCTGGGGTCCTGCCCACAATTTTTAGGCCCACAAACACTTCCCCTCTGCAGCTGGAGGGGGCTGATACTCGGGGCGCTGCTTGCCCTCCCTAGATCCAGGGAGGAGAGTGAGCTGGGCATTCTTTGCCCGCTGTAATCTGGCCCCTCGTGCTGCACCCAGGCCTCCCAGCCTCCCCCATTCCCGCTCTCCCCCTGGTGAACTTGTACCCAATATCTGCTGGGCCCAGGCAGGTGCTGGAGACCCTGGAGTGCGGGCCCGCCCCTGAGACCTCACTAAGTGGTTCCAGCAGAGGGTCCCGGTGGCCCCCAGTACTGGACTGAACAGTGGACATGCCTGGCCTCTGCAGGTCTGAACCTGAGAGTGGAGAGGTGGCTGAGGCCAGCCTGGGTGTCCCATGGACAGCCCGCACTCGGAGGGCCCAGATTCCGGGGCCTATATGGTCACACCCACACGCCTATGACTACTCAGCAGTTTCTGGCCAGGTGAGATCACCATGATCCTTCTAGAAACCCTGCTTTTCCTCCTCGTCTTCCATGATATACACCTCTCTCCCCCTCCCGCAGTTTTCTCCGTCTCTGCTCATCCCTTGTGAATGCCCTCTTTCCCTTTGTCATGCTGCTCTTCTCTGTATTCAGTCCTCTCAACTCTCAGTCTAATACTGTCCCTTTGGGAGCTCACATATGCTACGGTGACTTCCACAGACATGCAGCCTCAGCGCAGACCCCGCTGCTGACCCAACTGTATGCAGCTCCCTCCTGACCACCTCACCACGGAGGTCCCACAACTCAGCAGGTCCAGATTCATAACCTCCCCTCGCTGTGTTCTCAGCCGTGACGAATGTGTCCTCCTCTCTTCTCCAAGTATCTCGAACGTTACCAGCAGCTCTAATGCTGCTCAGATCTGCTTCATCTTCTCCATCTTGGTTTGAACCCCCATTTGGTCTGAGCCAGTATTAATTCTCGTCTCAATTGCTGCCAAAGCTCCTAATTGGCACCTTGACGTCTCACTTGCCCCCCACAGTGCATTTTCTACCCCCTGGCCAGAGGGATTTTTGAAGGCCATGTCAGCAGGCCTCCTCCCCACTTAAAACCTTTCAGTGGCTCTCTACTGCCTGAAGTTGAAGTCCAACCCCCTTAGCATGACGAGCAAGACCCCCTGCCAACTGCAACACCATGACCTCATGCACCGTAAGCAGCCACAGGGAATGGCTCTCAGCTCCTGTCTCAGGCCATGGGTGTTCACACCTTTCTGCCTCTGCATTTGCTCTCTGCTACCAGGAGCCCCGGAGCCAGGCCCTGACCACCTACCAGGGTCCTCAAACTACGGCCCGCAGGCCACATGCGGCCCGCCGAGGACATTGATCCAGCCCGCCGGGTGCCACTGCCTGTCCTGCTTAGCAGCCGACTCGTCCCGGCCCGCAGTGCGCATAGGAATTTGTTCATAGTTGTTTTTTTTAAACTATAGTCCGGCCCTCCAACGGTCTGAGGGACAGTGAACTGGCCCCCTGTTTAAAAAGTTTGAGGACCCCTGACCTACTCCCTCCCTGCCTCCCGCAGGCCAGGCCCTGACCACCCTCTCCCTCCCCGCCTCCCGCAGGCCAGGCCCTGACCACCCTCTCCCTCCCCGCCTCCAGCAGGCCAGGCCCTGACCACCCTCTCCCTCCCCGCCTCCAGCAGGCCAGGCCCTGATTGGCCACTCCTCCCCGCCTCCCGCAGGCCAGGCCCTGATTGGCCACTCCCTCCCCGCCTCCCGCAGGCCAGGCCCTCCTGTGATTTCCATCACACATGTACTCTGTACTCGGCTGTGCTGCTCACACACTGTTTCCTGGTCTGCCTCCCGACCAGCTCTGAGTTCCTTGAGCCTGGGACTGTGGCTTCCCTTCCTGTATTTGTGGGGCTGGGAGCCTGCAGTCCCTGAGAAAGGCAGAGACATGGAGCCAGTTCTCTGAGCACTGTCTCCGGGTCCCTGAGGGTGGCCGAGCGGACCTGACAGCCTGACTTTGAACCAGAGGAAATCAATACTTCTCTGGGAAGGTCGCCTTGCTGAGAAGGCCCAGCTGCAGCTTCCAAAGCAGGCGGGACAGAATGCTGAGCTCACTCCTTTCTTAGTGCCAGCGCTGCTCTCTCCGTAGCACACGCTGACCACCTTTCCTGGCTATAAAATAACGCACCGTCAGTGCAGGAGACCAGGAAAGATAGAAACCGCTTACAGGATTGAATCCTATTACATAGCTAACATCACTCTTACCTTTTGTTAAATTTCCCCTCAGCCTTTTAAAAATATGCATCTATTTCCACCATAAAGTTGGGACCTTATACTATAAACATTTTACTATCCATTTTAACATCCAGTTTTTTACTTATGATCCTTTTACAATGTTTTAAACAATTTTCAAAAAAACATTTTAGCAATTGCATAATATGCAGCCATATGGCTATGCCCTATTTTTGACTGATCCTTTATTGGTGGACATTTGTTTCTCATTTTTGCTGTTAATCACAAGAGCAAACACTTACTGAGGCCCTCCTCTGAGCCTGGTTTCTTGTTGAGGGTTTTCCCAGAGGCCTCTTCACTTTCAAAAAGAGACAATGGCTGGAGAGGTTAAGTAACAAGTCCAAGGCCGAAGAGCTGGTCAGCGGGTCCGGATGTGCCACATGTTGACTATTCTTATGTATAAATCTTCAGTTATTTAAAGAGAATTCCAGGAGTGGCTTACAGGCCCTAAGCCAGTGGTCGGCAAACCGCGGCTTGCGAGCCACATGCAACTCTTTGGCCCCTTGAGTGTGGCTCTTCCACAAAATACCACCTGCGGGCGCGCACGTACAGTGCGATTGAAACTTCGTGGCCCATGCGCAGAAGTCGGTTTTCGGCCTGGGCGAGTCTATTTTGAAGAAGTGGCGTTAGAACATTCAAGGGGCCAAAGAGCTGCATGTGTCTCGCGAGCCGCCGTTTGCCGACCACTGCCCTAAACATTTCCAAGCAGGGCAGTGTTTTACCTGAGAAACGGGAGTTACCGTGGCATTTCAGGAGGGCACAGGGAACTTTGGGACGAGTTTTCTACTGCTTCGTTATCCCGGGCCCTGCAGGCCTTGGAATGTACGGTTCTCGAGAGCTCCAGTCTCTTCCTGCCCCAGCACCGCGCAGGGAACGGGGCCCCAGCGGGTGCCCATCCCAGGCCCCCAGTGCACAGGGCAGAGGCCCCTCTGTGGCCCGTCACCTGCAGAGCTGTCATCCTGGTGCGGTGCTTCGTATTGGCCCTGGCCCAGGTGTCCTGGGGCTGTGATGGACCCCAATTTGCTAAGGAAGCTCTTGTCCTTCTCTTCCCCTCTCCTTGGCCTGGGAGCTGTGGTGCAGGCACGGTGGTTCCTCACGCCTGTTCCAGCCTCATCGGATCACACTCTTTCTGCAAGAGACTTTCCAAGGAAGGTCCCCAGCCTGGAGCCAGCGAGGCTGTCCCAGGCTCTGCTGGCTCCCGCCCTCAGAAGCTGAGGCTGCTGGCTCAGGGCATGCAGCCAGAGAGCCCAAAATAGGTTATTTGATCTCAGGGTCACACGGAACCCAGGTAAAGGAGCTGTGGTCATGGTCACGGGCAACAGCAGGGAGCCAGCAGCCCCGAGGGAGTGGCCCACCCCTTGCACGGCACTTTGCAGTCGGTCACCCCACTTGGCCCTCTCAGCAGCATCAGTGGAGGTGCTGACACCATCTCCATCTTACAGCCAGCGTTCTTCCTGGACTTCTCGCACTCCTTCCCACCTCTGCTCTCTCCCCTCCTCCATGCAGCCCTCCCTGCCCCTTTCGGGTCGTCGCTGCCCCTCCTTTCCCTCCTGAGCCGAGTCTCCTTAATCACATTGTGCCAGGATCCGGGCCAGGTCAGCGCTGTGTTCAGCCCTGGTTCAGCTTCGGGCCTACAGCTGGGCTTTGCTGGATCCTTGCGTGGACAGGGCTTCTCCCAGAGGCACTGGTAACAGGCTCAGGCCCCAGGAGGACTCGCTCTATGGATGGGAAGCTAATCTGTTTTAACTTTAATCAACGCTTACGTGAGAATTACCTGTGACCTAATAATAATAAAATTGAACCAAAAAAAATTACATATACATTGAATCCAACTGAAAAATCCACCAGAGGGACTTGGTAACTTGTGTTACAGAAAAATAAAAATCCAAGGAAGGGTAAGGAATGTGCTGAGACGCAGGCCAGCTGCTCAGTTCCGCATTCTGGTTCCGGCCGGCAAAGGGCTGCTTTGACCTTCCTTTGCAGTGTCACGGGCCTATTGTTTAGAGCTGAGAACGATGCCCTTGTGCAACTCTAATTAGCCTCCAGACACCCCGTAAGAGGTGACCTCTGCCTTGGACAAGAGCACTAAGGGGCCGCTCTCCAGGCGATGGGACACTTTTGCTCATGTTAGCCCACGGATCTGTGTGCCAGGCACGTGCCATTTGACAGCCCTGCCCTCGAGCTGCTGGTCCAGCAGGGCAGACACAAGAGCAGATGTGTAAAGAACTTTGGGCACACACATCACAGGAGGACTAGTCCTGAGAGAAGGGCACCTCACTAGGAAGCCACAGAGAAGAGGCGCCGTTTGCCTGGGCCTGGAAGGACGCGTGGTAGTGTGTACCTGGGAGACTAGGGGAGGATGTCACAGGCCGAGGGAGCCCCAGAACCTGCCCAGCGTGCGCGAGTGTTGAGTGTCTACGTGTCCCCTCAGAGACTGGCGTGGCAGATGCCAGGGGGGTGGTGAGTGGCCAGAAAGGCCAATGGGCTCAGGATGGAGTTTATTCTGAAGACTGCAAGGGGTTACCACGGCCTGAAGGGGAGCTAGCCAGGTCAGTTGTCATCCATTTAGGGTGAGCGCTGGGGAGAGGTCATGGGGCAGAAGGCGAGGCAGGGAGACAGCTGGAAGGTCACAGTGACGGCCGGTGCAAAGTGATGTGGGACATTTAGGACCGAGAACCTGCAGGCTGGGTGAGCAGGTGGGGATGGGATCAGAGACCGAGGTCCTAGTGGATGAGACAGGGAGGGGAGCTCTGAGTGGGAGGGGCCTGTGGGTGTCCAGGAGGGGTGGGAGCAAGGTCAGAGAGCAGGAGCAAGGTGGGAGCAGATGGAGGACTGGGTTTGGGTATTGGTGAGGCATGGGATCAGGTGAGGTCGTCCAGGGAGAGCAGGCAGGGTGAGGGCAAGGGGAACTCAGAGGGCACAGCACGGAGGACAGTGGGAGGAGCCAAGGCAGCTCTGGGAGGGGGCAGGTCCGCAGGGTCACTGTCAGGGTTCCCTGGGCTTCTGATTAAGAGGCCAGTGGTGACTTCTCCCAAAACAGTTTCTACGGAAGCGCCGGCTGGGAGCCAGATTGCTGTGGGCCAGGGCGTAAGTGAGAAGCGGGGGAGTGGAAGCAGGACAGACCTCTTTCTGAATGTTGGCCGAGAAGGGACAACACAGGTGGGGAGCGGAGATCAAGGGACAGTCTGTAGCATCGAGTTCTCAGAGTGTGGGCCACAGATGACCACGCTGAATCACTGAGGATACTTGTTAAAATGCAGACTCCCCCTCCCCGCCAGCCCTGTGGAATCCGGCAGGTGGGCCCAGGAATCAGCATGTGCAACCACCCTCCCAGGGATTCTGATGCCTCTTAGAATCTGGGGACATGCAGACCTGGTCTTTCCTGACCCTGGAGGGATCCACGCACTCCTCCCAGATCCTGGCCCTTTCCCTATAGCAGTGGTTCTCAACCTTCCTAATGCCGCGGCCCTTTAATACAGCTCCTCATGTTGTGGAGACCCCCAACCATAAAATTATTTTCGTTGCTACTTCATAACTGTAATTTTGCTACTGTTAATGAATTGTAATGTAAATATCTGTGTTTTCCGATGTCTTAGGCTCTACAGCCTAACACAGATATTTACATTACGATTCATAACAGTAGCAAAATTACAGTGATGAAGTAGCAACGAAAATAATTTTCTGGTTGGGGGTCCCCACAACATGAGGAACTGTATTAAAGGGTCGCGGCATTAGGAAGGTTGAGAACCACTGCCCTATAGTCAAGCCTCTGGTCTAGGAGAGCTTACATTTTGGGAGACAAAAGAATTAGAGTGAGGGGGGCATGCACTGACCTGAGAGGATAGACTCCAGAGGTAGTAGGGTGTGTGTGTTGGGTTCAGGGGCATGTGGAGGGTGGGACGGGGCAATGTGAGTTTAGGGGAATGGGTCTGGACTAGAGCAAGTGGGCTTGGGGGAGCGGCCTGGACTAGAGCAAGTGGGCTTGGGGGAGGGGTCTGCAGTAGAGCAGGTGGGTTTGGGGGAGGGGTATGGAGTAGAGCATGTGGGCTTGGGGGAGGGGTCTGTACTAGAGCAGGTGGGCTTGGGGGAGGGGTCTGGACTAGAGCAGGTGGGCTTGGGGGAGGGGCCTGGACTAGAGCAGGTGGGCTTGGGGGAGGGGCCTGGACGAGAGCAGGTGGGCTTGGGGGAGGGGTCTGGACGAGAGCAGGTGGGTTTGGGGGAGGGGTCTGGCTGGAGTAGAGCAGGTGGGCTTGGGGGAGGGGTCTGGACTAGAGCAGGTGGGCTTGGGGGAGGGGTCTGGAGTAGAGCAGGTGGGCTTGGGGGAGGGGTCTGGACTAGAGCAGGTGGGCTTGGGGGAGGGGTCTGGACTAGAGCAGGTGGGTTTGGGGGAGGGGTCTGGACTAGAGCAGGTGGGTTTGGGGGAGGGGTCTGGACTAGAGCAGGTGGGTTTGGGGGAGGGGTCTGGACTAGAGCAGGTGGGTTTGGGGGAGGGGTCTGGACTAGAGCAGGTGGGCTTGGGGGAGGGGTCTGGAGTAGAGCAGGTGGGTTTGGGGGAGGGGTCTGGACTAGAGCAGGTGGGTTTGGGGGAGGGGTCTGGACTAGAGCAGGTGGGTTTGGGGGAGGGGTCTGGACTAGAGCAGGTGGGTTTGGGGGAGGGGTCTGGAGTAGAGCAGGTGGGTTTGGGGGAGGGGTCTGGAGTAGAACAGGTGGGTTTGGGGGAGGGGTCTGGAGTAGAGCAGGTGGGTTTGGGGGAGGGGTCTGGAGTAGAGCAGGTAGGTTTGGGGGAGGGGTCTGGAGTAGAGCAGGTGGGTTTGGGGAGGGGTCTGGAGTAGAGCAGGTGGGCTTGGGGGAGGGGCCTGGACTGAAGAAGAGCTGGTGTGTAGAACCCGAGTTGTGACCCTACAGATGCTGACTGTGGTGCTGTGTGTGGATGTTGTCCTGGTGCTCAGGTGGGAGGAGAGGTGCGATGCTTCAGGTTTTGCAGATGAAGAAACGGGAGTGGATGTGCAGGGACTTGCCCTGTATCACAGAGTAGGCCAGGTCAGGCTCAGAACTGGGTTCCAGGGTCCTAGCGTCCACAGAGGCTGCTCAAGACCAGGCAGGGCCCTCAATGGCTGGTCAGGAGGCCCGCCCCTGCTGGGAGCCCGCTGCATGCTCCCTTGTCCTGGCAGCCTGGGTGCCTGGTGATGGGTTGTCAGCTGGGAGCCCAAGTCTGGAGCCCACTTTGGCTGCTGACTCCTTGGTGGATCAGGGCTGCTGTCCCCATGGCAACCCGTGTCTTGCTATGTCTGGGTAAAGCCATCCCCTGGGAGCTTTGGGCACCAGAGCTGAGATCTGTAGAACCCGGGCTCCTAGGCTGCAGCTGCTATAAACAGTGAGTGCACCCGGTGGGCGGGGTTTGTCTGGGAGGAGGCCTGGTCTGGGGTGGTGCTCGAGCCTCGTCCCGCGTGGGAACTTCCCCTGTGGAGGAGCAGCTGAGACCTGTTTGTCCAGGAGCCTTGCTGCCTCCTGGCTCCTCTCTGCAGAGCCGGTAGCTGAGCTGCTGCCGTGTTGAGTAGCGGGTGGCAGACTCTAGTTGGTGTTGACAGCAAGACAATGAGGTAATTGGGTGAAGAGGTACCACAACCAGAAGTCATAGGGGCAAAGAAGGGGACAGAGGGGAGGCGTGTGGTCAAGTTTCCTCTTTGGCCGGTGGCTGTGAGCGGTGGCTGTGAGCGGTGGCTGTGAGCGTGGAGGCAGGTTGGGTTTCCTGGGGGGCTTTGCAGCATCAGCCAAAGGGAACACCCTCCGCTGTCTCCTGCCCCCGGAGTGTGGGAATTTGGAGACTGGGGCTTCCCTTTGTATTTCTGAGTTTCTTAGGCCCCGGTGCAAGCATGTCAAACTCAAAGGCTAACACAGGCCAAATAAGGTTTAAGTTTATGTGGGCCGCAAACAAACAAAAGCTTAAATTTTCATAGAAATTAGGTTTATTTTGAAAAGTATAGTATTAAAAAAAAGAACAAGAGCAATGATAAGATTAATGTTTTCTTCCCGACACTTGGCATCTCTTCTCTGCTACTGTCTTTCCTACTTCGGGGGAAATCTTGTTCGCAGTGATTCCTTTCAAAACTGACCCAAGGTGAATGTCAGTAATTCTGGATCTGACCGGAGACTTATTTCCTTTCATAATTGTAAATAACTGCTCACACCGTTATATTGGCTGGGCCGCAAAAATATTCATTGTGGGCCACGAGTTTGACATGCTTGTCCCAGTGCTTTACCCTCATTAGGAAGGTGTGAGGCCCCTGCGAGGTCAGGAGGTCAAGAGACCCCTGCCCCAGCACATCTGACCCTGCAAGCAGGGGTGCCGGGTTTCAGAGAGGCCCCTGTCCCCAGAGTGCATGGCCGTGGGGAGCTGGGCCTGGAGGAACCCATGGCTCCTAATCGGGTGATGTGGGCGCCCCCACCCACGGCTGATGCCGCTTCTGGGAGTAGCCCCTTTTCTCCGGTGACATCTGTACAGGGCTGTGTCCTGGACTCTGGGGCCCGGGGCTGGCCTCCTTTGGGAGCTGACCCCAGCATCTTGTACCTTGTGTCAATTTCTTGGCTCAGGGCTGCTTTCTCTCTCCCAACCACCTTGGAGAGCCAGCTCTGAGCGGGGCAGTGCAGGATTCGGAGCTGGGAGAGCTCTGGGGTCCCCTTGTCCCCCTACGCTGGTGGAACAGCAGGAACTGCACTGTCACGGCTGGGAGGCCTGTCCCTTCCTCCCTCGCTGGGCCCTCTGTGGTCGCTCCTGGAGAGGGAGGATGAGTTGGGAGCTGTCCTGGTCTGCCCTGGGGCCCCAGCCCAGCTCTCAGTGAGCCCCAGGCTCAGTGCTTCTCCAGGACTGAGTTCTGAGCCCCTAGAAAAGGGTGAGGTCTCCACCAGGGCGTCACGGCCACATCTAAGACACAGAGGCCGTGAGTACCGTCACTCCATCCGTCGGCCTCAGGGCTGCGCCATCTTCGTGTACCTTTCTGTTCTTCATCCACCATCACGGACCCAGTTATAACAGGTGGCTGAGGGCTGTGTTCTGACAATTCCGGACACAGATTGAGGTGCCTAGTGTATGGATGGAAAGACCTTTGAAAGACTTCAACTCAGAGCCTCAACTGTCTGAGTGCCTGGTGGGCTTTCTCCAAACCACACTGCCTCCTGGGCCCAGCGCCCTGCAGTGAGCTGGGCTGCCGGACGGCCACGTGTAGCTTCCCGTCGTCAGCTGGGACCTGGGCCCAGGCTGGTGCTGATGTGGAGCCGATTCTGGGCTTTCCATGCTGCTGTTGTGAATTCATCCCAAGCTTGAAACAGACCAGCTACCCATTGTCTGTCTCCCGCCCCCGGCTCAGGGCCAGCTTCCCTTTCACAAGCTCCTGCATATTTGTCATTTTTCTCTCCCCAGTCACTTGACTGGACTCTGTTAACGGGGCAAAGCTGGCATTGAGCGTGGGCTGAGATGGCCCACTGCGTGCCCTGCCCTAGTTCAGAGCTGTGCCCTCAGCAGTGCCTTGGCCCTGCTTTCCATAGCAGGTGAGCCATGGGACTGGGGAGGGGTCTGGCAGGCAGCGGCCAGGGCGGGGGCAGGGCAGGGGGCAGGGCTACTCTCAGGGCGGCATTCTGGGTTCCATGCTGAATTTCCTCCAAGGTGCCCAAGGGCTGCTTTGATGTTGTTGAAACCCTGGGTTTGGCTCCATTCTCTTTGATCAGAGCATGTAATTATTTTGTGTTGCTTTTTTCAGTTTGCTGGTATTTTTTTAGTATTTTTGCATAGCGCAGGTGTGATGAATATCTATAGCCATATGAGATCCTGGCCTGCAGTTCTTTTTCCCTTTTGCTGTCTTTGTCTGGTTCTGGTGCTCTTTGTCTTGGTGGGACGGGATGAACAGGAGCTCTGAGCCCGGGTCCAGACGGTGTTGGCAGACGTGCCGAGGCGGTGGACGCGGCCTCACCTGTAAAGGGACAGGAAGCCTTGCTAACCGCTTGGAGGCAGTGGGCTGGGCCTGCTGGCTCCTTTGCAGTGTCTTCCTGTTCCGAGCCCCATGATTCCACACAGTGGGAGCCCCTCGGGAGACACCACGTGCTGGCCTTTGAAGGATAAGGGGGGACTGTGGTGATCATCTCTGAGGTCCCTCCTGGCTCTAAAGCTCGGACGGCCTGACTCATGGGAACTCACAGAGCAGCTCACCCTCCCGGTTAGGTGACTGGCCCAATCCCTTGGAGAAAAGGGGGGAAAGGTGTCCCTCGCCTAGGGGCCTGCTGGGTCCAGGGTCAGGCCTGCTGAGGATGGGTGCCCGGCCAACTGATAGAAAGGAGAGGCTGGGGACACACACAGGGCAGCTGTGGTGTCAGGGGCCCTGGGCCTGGGCCTGGGTTCCTCCAGGGAGCCAGTGGCCATTCCCTCTGCCGCCTCTCCAGCCCTCCGGGGCAGCCGGTGCTGTTTCTGTGATGCAACTCAGGTCCCGGTGAGGAAGCCCCCGAGGCAGGCAAGGGAAGCGCGTGTCTGCCCCTGCGCATGGAGCCAGGCTTCTTGTGCTGACAGCGCCCCTCCAGTGGTCTCCCGCCAGCCCCCGTGATGAGCGAGCTGGGGAGGCGGCGTGGGGAAAGCTGGCATCTGTTAGGTAACCAGCTTAGCCGCCATGCAGGGTATGATGTAATCCTGGACTCTGTGGTTGCTAGGGAAATTCTGGCTGCAGTGGTACTGCGTGGTCCTGGGACTGAGCGAGAACAGAATGTCCCCGAGAAGATGGGGAGGAATTGCAGGGCTTCCCAAGCAAAGAGCCCCATCCCCAGGAGTCAGAGGATCTGAGCTCCTCTCCAGACCTCCTTCCCCTTTTCAGGGTGAGCTATCAGAGTCCCAGCAAGGCAGGGGGTGGTTACAGCACCTGTGCCCTGGTGCCAAGTGAAGGCGCATTTCTGCGATGATCCAGCCTTGTGGGCGGGCCCTCCTTCTGCAGCGCCCGTGGCAGGTGCCCCCTCCGTTGTCCACGAGGCAGACAGGTAGGAAGGAGGTCAGCAGGTGACTGCCAGTGTGAAGGAGAGGGTGCCCTGTGGTGGGGAAGCGGCCAGCACCATGCCTGGGGGCGAAAGCCGCTTCACAGGCCAGTTCCGCTGCGCACCTCCCACACCGCTCCCCCTTCAGTGGCCTTTCTGTGTCTGCTGTTCCAGTCCTCCCTCCCCGGAGAACTCCTCCAGAAGAGAAGTATGTCAGAAAGGCCACGGCAGCCAACTGTTATTCTGGGCGCAACCAAGAGCCGTCCTTTAGAAAAAAAGGGGGAAGCAGCAGGGTTCAGGGAGGGCCAGGGCCAGAGGCGCCAGGGGACCTGGGGTCTGCAGGGTCTGCGGCTAAGTCAGCTCCTGCCTCCCAGCAGCTCTGGGCAGGGAGGCAGGTCAGGATTTCAAGCGCTTTCCCTCCCTCTCCTGCCTTTTCTGGCTGCATGTCAGAGCTGTCTTATGGAAAACAAGACAAAGGAAGTGATTTCATGAGTGCCTAGACCAGATTCCCAAATCCATGATTAAAAACAGCAGCAGTAGAGATTATGACCATTATCTGTCGCCTGTGGAGCCGGACCGCCTGCTCCTTAGAACAGGTGTTGGGTTTGGGCAAAGAGGCCTGGCTCCTAGAAACCATAAGGAGCGAGGTCCCCCAAAGGGATCAAGACGAGAGTCTTCGGAAGAAAAAGGGCGCTTCCGAAGGGCCTGACTGTGGTGACTTTGGAGCGAGGGGTGTGAGCAGAGCCCTGCTCCACAGCAACCCTGTGTTCTCACACTCACCTCCTAGCTGTGCAGCCTTCAGCAAGCCTGAGCCTCACCCCATCACCCCTCAGCCCGCAGTCCGCCAGCCCTGTAGCCAGCTGCAGGCATATCCCCCGGCCAGGCTGCAGGGGAGGCCTGCGGGGAGGTGGGCTTCCTGGGAAGTGCTTTGTGCTCAGAAAGCACCTCCCTAAGGTGGACTGATGCTGCACCTGAGGCCACAGCCTCCTTGCCTCGTCCCAGGTTGCTCCCGGTGCCAGAGGCCCATCCAGCAAGTCTCTTCCGCTCGCCTGCAGGTGCAGAGGACGTGGTGATGGCGTTTTCCAGGTCGGAGACAGAGGACCGGAGGCAGTAGCTACGAATCCCAGGGAACATCCTGAAAGCTGGCATCGGCCAAGAGATCTGTGTGGACCTCATCTGGCTGAGTGGCAGTGGGTCCCCTTCCCCATTCCCCTTCTACACCCCACCCACCCCACCCCACCTCACCCCACGGCCACTCAGCAGGGCTGGCATTGAGGGAAACACCGGTGGTGCAGTTATGATTGGCTTCAAGGGACGGACTCATGATTGGCTTCAGGAAGAAACCTTTTTATTTTTAAATCTTGACCAACGGAAACCTTTTATTTTTATTTCTGACTCTTATTTTTTAAATTTGCGCCTCGGGTACATGGCTTCCCGGGAAGCTCTCCGAGCTCTGGTGCTTTCTTTATTTAGGTCACTTTTTAGGAACGTGAAGAGGTGCGATTGGCTGCTCAGACTCTAAAAGGATTTTGATTGGCTGCCTAATGGGAAACGATTTTTTTCTTGAATGGCTGCAGGTGTTCTGCTGATAGCAACAGCTTCTCTCTTGAATGCTGAATACAGGGTTTGGGACATTGGTTGTTATATTTGACTTGAAAAAAAAGAAAGAAACCAAATGCGCTTTGCAATATTTATTACACAGCTGGCTGCTTTCACGTGTTCTGTTTGTGTTTGCATTCGATTGTGCGTTTGGTTTCCCATTGGCTCCCCCATGACTCCCGTTGCTCTGCCCTCCCCACCCCCCACCCCTTCTGCTGCACACAGTCCCTCTGCAGCCTGGGTGCACCTGAAAGTGCATTAGCTTTAGTGACCACACCTGACTCCACCAGTAAGGGGACCTCAAGGACCCCAAGCAGCATCCGCAGCTGGAATGGGGCCCCCAAGGAGGTTTGTGTTGTCCTGAAGGAGCAGCCAGGAGCTGAGTGGTGACCGGCCATTAGCCAGGATTTATGTGCATCATTTCCAGGGCTGGCAGCCAGCCAGCTTCCCTGGACAAGAATGGAAGGCCTGCTGCGCCAGGCCCCCGCCTGACCGAGCTGAGCAGAGGCTGCCCAGGCAGCTCTGTCGCATCCATTCTCTGCATCTGCTTCCTGAGGCCTCATCTGGGGTCCTCCTGGAAAGGGCAGGAGCTGCTCCCCCAGCTGTGAGACCCCACAGTGTCTGCCTAGGCGCCCCGAACCCACACAAAAACCCCAGTATGACTCAAAGCCTGCGAGTCCTTTGCCTCCAATCACCCACCCCTGACCGCCCCCAGCCAGGCTCCCAAGGTGTCTGCTGCTGGACGGTAGGTCCCGGCCAGCACTCGGGTTCTCTCATCCGGGCCTGTGCCTCTCAGTCCACCTCCTTCCCAAAGGTCCCTCCGCGTCAGCCTGGAAGGGACGGCGTCTTTTATGAAGGGCTTCAATGAGCAAGGCCCACAGGCTGGTCCTCAGCCCCGGCCCCAGAAGCACATTGCAGAGCCCGGTCTTGGAATGGCTGTGGGCACCCAAGTCTTCCCACCTGCCCTCTCCCTTCCCCTGAGGCAGCCTGCCCTTCTCCCCACTCCTCTCACAGGGTGCCACCTGGGGAGGTGGAGGAAGAGCAGGCCCAGGGAGGGGAACTCGCCCCCTTGCCCTAAGGTAGACGCCTGTCCTTGCCCCAGAGCGAGAGCCAGAGAAGACTCAGCCACATTTCCCCTTCTCAGGTCTTGGGGCTGCCATGGAGCACAGGGGCCAAATGTTAGTGTGTCCTAGGCCTGAGCCTGGGAGAGCCCTACAATGGGGGGTTGGGAGCGGGGCGGGGGCTGGGGGTGTCACACTGCTGATCTTGCCCCAGAAGCAGGACTCGAGTGTCATGGCCTAAACACCGTGTCCTCCACACATGGGCCCCTGGCCCTGGTTAGCGGACCATTAACTGCAAAGGCCATTGATCCCCAGGGACAAGGACTGTGGGGACCCCACCAGGGGCCTCAGAGCATCTTCCTCCCGGGGGAAGGAAGAGGCATGTGTGAGAGCACACACAAGCACACAAGCACACACTCTCCGTCAGTGGTCTGCAGCTCCAGCGGAGCCCCGGGGAAAGGTGAGTCTCCAGCCCCCTCTGTTATCAGGTGTAGATGCCGGTGTTGCTGGCTGCCCGCTCTTTGTACCTGCAGCTCCCAGGAAGGGTCCATGTCCTGGCCCATGATGTGTTCTCCCCCCAAGCCCGTCCTTGTCAAGGTCATGGGCCTCCCTCTTGTAACAGTGATTGCCCTGATCTGTCTCATCTTCTGAAGAAGAAAAGGCAAAGTGTTGCCGTGGCTTCTTATTTCAACTAAAAATAAACCTGTCGGAGAAAAAAATGAGCAATAAAGATGTTTAATACCTTGGTGTGTGAGCCGAGCTATCTCCCTCGGCGTAGGGTGCATTTGCTGCCTTCCACGCAGCACGTGGGCCGTGCTGCTGGGTTCTCTAGTTGAGTTGTCTGTGACCTGGAGTGGGGTTTGGGGTTTGGAAGTTTCCAGGTCTACCCCGCCCAGCTGACAGGGCTGTGGGAAGGCTGAGCCCCCCTTTTCGACCTGGAGATTCCAAATATCGTCCTGGATTAGACCGAGGTCAGTAAGCTTCAGAGGTGACCTCACCGTCCGAGCTCGTGAGCAGACCCTGAGCATCCCCTGCGGTGTGGAGCCCTGCCATTCTAGACACCCCAACGTCCTGTGGAGGCAGCGTCCTCAGAATGCTTGTGACAAAAGCCCAACAGCATATCCGTCCCTCGCGTCCTTCCAGAAATGGGAGGGTTACGGGTGCTCAGGTGTCATTCAAGTTTGGAAGCTGAAACCATTTCTGCTTTAGGCATTTTTGCTTTGGAAGCATGTTCTAGACCAGTGGTCGGCAAACTCATTCGTCCACAGAGCCAAATATCACCAGGACAACGATGGAAATTTCCTTGGAGAGCCACATTTTTTAAACTTAAACTTCTTCTAACGCCACTTCTTCAATATAGACTCTCCCAGGCCGTGGTATTTTGTGGAAGAGCCACACTCAAGGGGCCAAAGAGCCGCATGTGGCTCGCGAGCCGCCGTTTGCAGACCACTGTAATCTAGGATTTTTCATTTCTACTTTTTTTTTTTTTCTAATTACATAGACTCACTACTTCTATTTCCTTTTCAAAGAGCGCCACTGGGTGCTACATGCCCTGGGGTTTATGGAATATGGTGGCAGGTGCACAGCTCCATCATTTAATCCTAGCGTTGAGGAAGATGGGGTTGTCTGCAGCATCTCTGAAAAGGGCTTGCCCCATCTCTGCTTGAATACCTGGGGAGCTCACTACCTAACAAGGTAATGCATTCCATCTGCAGACGTTCATCCTTATCTTTTTTTTTTTTTTAATATATTTTATTGATATTTTACAGAGAGGAAGGGAGAGGGACAGAGAGCTAGAAACATCGATGAGAGAGAAACATCGATCAGCTGCCTCCTGCACACCTCCCACTGGGGATGTGCCCGCAACCAAGGTACATGCCCTTGACCAGAATCGAACCCAGGACCCTTCAGTCTGCAGGCCGACGCTCTATCCACTGAGCCAAACCGGTTTCGGCCGTTCATCCTTATCTTAAGTTTCTCTGTAACTTCTTTTTCCAGAAGGCGCTTAGTAATGGAAAGGAAGACAGCTATGTTAACCAGAAATGACATAGAGCCACATAGCAAGGGCTCACATGAGGTGTAAACTCCCCACCTCCACACCAGTGTTCTTTTTTTAAAATACTTTTATTGGTTTCGGAGAGGAAGGGAGAGGAAAAGAGAGACAGAAACATCAATGACAGAGAAACATCATCGATCAGCTGTCTCCTGCATGCCCCCTACTGGGGATCAAGCCCACAACCCGGGCATGTGCCCTTGGCCGGAATTGAACCCGGGACCCTTCAGTTCGCAGGCTGATGCTCCATCCACTGAGCCAAACTGGCCAGGGCCACCCCAGTGTTCTGAGCGGCACTGTTGGTAGCTAACCTTGAAGTTAATGGCTCTCCTAATCTGGGCCATTGAGCAGAGAAGGTGGGGCTGGCTGGCCCTGTCCTACCTGCCCAGCCCCCATGGAGATCCTGGGACTGGCGCTGAGGGAGGAGCCCTCCCGGAGCTGTCTGACTCCCTGGCCTCAGGGGAATTGGACAACTTGGGACACTTCAGCAGGCAAATGGAAAGCGCGGGGGAGGTGAGGGTGTAATGCTGGGTCTTCCCGGGTCCCTCAGCCTACGCAGCTGGCAACCTCCTGGGTCCACCTTCCTAGGTGTAGGTGCATGGCCAGTGATGACGCCCACGTCAGGATTGGGACTGCCAAGGCCCAAGACCGCTGGGGGCCAGGCTGAGCTTGGGGGAGGCGGGGATGGGCTGAGAATGGAGGCAGGGCACCCTGCCTTTTGCTGCTGTTTCCCAGCCCTGGTGGGGGGAGGGAGATGGAGAATGAATGAAGTACTTCATCTCCCTGTTCCCACAGGTGAATGGCAGCTGTGAGAACCCAGGCTGCTCCAGCCTTTGAACAGCGAGGGCCCTTTGTAGCAGCGAAAATGATCCCTCCACGGCCCCTGGCTCAGTGGTGGGGGCAGGAGCCAGCTTCCGAGCCCAGCAGGAGCTCTGGGCCCCAGGGGACCCGCCAACACCCACCTGTCCTGGCTTCCTGGCCGGTCCTCTCCTCTCTCCCCGACCCCTCTCGCTGTTGCTGATGGCCACCCACCTCTCTTCCTTTCCTGGAGGGTGAAATAGGCCCAGACTGACCCTTAGGCCGTGTTTAAAATATGCTCCTCTGTCCAAGGAAGGAGCTTTCTCTTCTGGGGAGACAGCTGGGTGTTTGGGAAATTTGGGGGGTTTGGGGGACCATGGCTGCCGTCCTAATTTAAAGAAAGGCCTCCTCAGAGGACAAGGGCAGTGAAAGGCTTTCTGAATATCAGCCAGAGCCTTGCTTTCACTTTCCTCTGTGAGGCTGGAACCGCACTGTCACCCACACTCTCACCCACACTCTCACCCACACTCTCACCCACACTCTCACCCCCACTCTCACGGGTGGTTCCCAGGGACGGTTCCCAGGCCTGCGGGCAGGGCGGCCAGGAGAGCGAGGCTGCTGCTGGGAGCTGAGCCCCACCCGCAGGCCTCTCCCCGAGTCCCAGGGAAGCAGCAGAGGGTGCCCAGGTGGCCTCTGTTTGCACACCTGTGGGAGCCCCACCCCGCTGCACAGCCCCAGGTGTGACTTCAGACTCAGAGCCTCTGAGAGTTCCCGCCTCCTGGCGCTTGGCCTTGACCCTGGAAGGAGGTGGGTTTTCACCAACATCATTTATTTATTTACTAGAGGCCGGACGGGGAGGGGCTGCAGGCAGTTGGCCGGCTGGCCCCACCCCCTGGTCGAACTCCAGGTCGAGGGGACAATTTGCATATTAGCCTTTTATTATATAGGAGGATTATTTATAAATCGTCACCTGAGGTTATGTATTTTTTTTAAATTGATTTTAGAGAGATCGGAAAGGAGAGAGAAAAAATCAATGTAAGAGAAACATCATCGATTGCCTCTTATACAGACCCCAACCAGAGATGGAACCCGTAATCGTTTGGTGTGTGGGACGATGCTCCAACCAACTGAGCCACATAGCCAGGGCCACAAACAACTTTTTTTTTTTTAATTTTTAAAAATGTTTTTATTGATTTTTAGAGAGAGAGGAAGGGAGGGGAATAGAGAGATAGAAACATCAATGATAGAGAAACATCATCGATTGGCTGCCTCCTGCACACCCCCACTGGGGATCAAGCCCCAAACCTGGGCATGTGATCTGACCAGGAATCAAACCAGTGACCTCTTGGTTCCTGGGTCAAAGCTCAACCCCTGAGCCACATCGGCTGGGCCACAAACATCTTTTATGCAGGTGGCTCCGTGTCCTGGTCTGGACACAGCGAGTGTGTACTGGGCGCTACCTGCGTGCAGGTGCGTAGCACTTCGTATACACCCTCTTCAGTCATGTGTGACGTAAGCATGTGGTTTTACAGAAGAGAAAACGGGGGTTCCATACTTTGCCAGAGGTCAGTGTGGTGCATCCAGAACTTGGGCCCAGGTGGTCTGCCCCACTTCCAGCTTTGACAGAAGGGAGCGGGAGCAGGTGAGGGGTAAATCCTGGATCACTGGGCTGCCCAGCACCCTCTCCCTGGCCAGCTCTGTGACCCCAGGACCAGTCTGGTATTTGGCCCTGTTCTCAAGCCCCATCATGTCCCATTGTAAGTAGGTTATTAACAAATATTTGGCCGAAACCAGTTTGGCTCAGTGGATAGAGCGTCGGCCTGCGGACTGAAGGGTCCCGGGTTCGATTCCGGTCAAGGGCATGTACCTTGGTTGCGGGCACATCCCCAGTGGGAGGTGTGCAGGAGGCAGCTGATTGATGTTTCTCTCTCATGGATGTTTCTAGCTCTCTATCCCTCTACCTTCCTCTCTGTAAAATATCAATAAAATACATTAAAAACAAACAAACAAACAAAAAAACAACAACAAGTATTTATCAGATGGGTTAACCCTCTGATGGGGTTAACCTGGGGCCACCCCTCATCTCCCCAGTGAAGCTGCTGCCCTCCCACACTTGCTTCCCGTGGGGACCCGGCAGGCCTCCAGGCTAAGCTGGTTTTTCTAGAATAAGCTGTTCTTCCACTTTGTACAACTCTTCCTGTTCACAGCTGGCACCTGGCCATCCAGCCTGGAGGCACACCTGCCCCCCACAGACTGCGCCACAGCCCTGCCTCCCCGCTGTGACCTTGTACCCTTGGGCAGGTCTCGGCCTTCATTTTCTTATCTGTAAAGTGGGAATAATAATAAAAACAATTGTGCCTTTGCCAAAGTCTACACAGAAAATGCTTTGTACCCAGCAAAATCCTGGTCAAACGTTCCTTGATCCTGACCCTGATTTAGACTGTTTACTCCCCCAGTATAAATCTTCAGTAGTCGGGGGCTGGGGAGACATTCTGGCTGTGGGAATGGAGTCTGGACCTGCCATTGGGCAGCTGGGTGATTTAGGACAAATTATTTATCGGAAAAAAAGGGGAAAGCAAGAGCATCGCATAAGGCTGTTGCTGAGAATTAATGAGATGATGCAGATGACAAGGTGGCCGAGTGACCTGCCCACAGTGGGTGGTCAGCACATATGGTCATCATTAGGTCACCACCCCATCCTCTCTGCTATGGCATTCAGAGGAAGGTCGTGTCTGCACTCCGGGCTCCTGGCGGGGAGGGGCACAGCCCCAGGTGCAGTCAGGTGCTGGTTAAACTCTTCTTGACGAGGATGAAAGAGCTGAGATGATTCCAATAGAAGCCTGGGCGGGAGCTGCCTCCTGCTCCCCACCCCCACCCCTGGGCCTCCCTCTCTGCTAAGCAGCTTTGCCTGGGGGAAGGGCCAGAGCTGAGCTGAGGGGTCCCCCAGATGGACGTCGTCCTGGCTGGACAGGCAGGGAGGGGCCTTGCAGAGCCTGGGGTGGCGTCCTGTGTTCCAGGGACCCTCCTTCTCGCTGGTGCTTAAACTCCAAATAGAGTCAGAGCCAGCCAGGGAAGGGGATAAAATTAAATCCTTGATCATGATCAAGTGGTTTTAAAAAAAACCACATCAGTCAAAGGCTCCTTCCCACTGCAGCCGCCTCTGCGAGCAACAGGAGGACAGAGAGCTGCTGGCCCTGAGCCCTGAGTGCCAGCACCCCTCCCTCCCTCCCTCCCTCCCTGTCCCTCCTTCACCCACTCCCCAGGGCCTGAGGGTCCTTCTCCTACTCCCTTCCCCTCCTGCCCAAAGCTCAGCAGACCTGGGACAAAGCCCCTAAATGCCTCTTAGTGTGACGGCTGCCCTGGGGGGCGGGGGGCCCTCCTGCACTCTGGGCTCAGAGCTACCAGACCTGGGTTTGAATCCAGACTTTGCCAGTTCTGTGCCTGCCTGAGGCCAGGCAATGGAGGATGTACTGGCTGGAGAGAATTTCAAAACCATAGAACTGACTCAAAGTCTGGTTTCCCATTTTTTTGTCTCCATGCACCAGCAACGCTAACCCCGGGACTGCCCCCAACCTTTGACCTCCCCTTAGGCTGGGGCCTTGCTTGAGGGGCAACAGGCCGGGAATGTAGGTGGGCTGTGGCTGTGGGAGGGACGGATGCCCACCTCGGCAAAGGTCTCCCAGGTCGGGCTCTGGCGCCCCGTGCCCCTCCCCAGCCTCACCTGCCGCCCTGGTTTCTCCAAGGCAGCCCCAGGGACAGCAGGTGGCTGAGCTGCTGGCACCTGGCGCAGCAGAGCCTGTGGGGCGGGCAGGGAGGGGGGGCGCTGAGGCGTACCTTGGCTGGGGACCTAGGACGCCTAGAGGAAACAATCTGGCGGTAAAAATAGTCCTTTGTTTGCTGCAGGCGCACATCCTCAGGAGCCCGTGTGAAAGGAAAACACCAACCAGGCTGGGAGCCACAGCCAGCCAGGCTGGCAGAGGGCGGAGGGCGGAGCTGTGCGTGGGGAAGGGGCCTGGCTGAGGGGTGGCCGGACAGCGCCCCCACCCCCGTGGGCCAGCCTCCCCTCCGCTGTTTGCACAGATCTTGCCGCCCCCTTGGGCCACTCCTGGCCAGGCCTATTGTGCAGGGCCCCTGGGCGCCCTCAGAGACACGCTGCCCCCAGCCTAGGGGAGGCTGGCTGCCCCTGCCCACCCGCCCACCCCCTGTTCCCACTGGCTTGCCCCTTTGGGATCTTGTCTTGGGGGTGGTCCAGCATCCCAGGGGGAGGCAGTCCGTGGACTTTTCTCTGGCAGATCACCCCGCACCCCATCTGGAGCTGCCGAGGCTGCAGAGAGGCCACACCCGGGAGGGACAGCCTGGACTCCACCCCTTAAGGTTTCTATGGGGCACCTGTGCTCCCCCAGGCCCCCCAGCTCCCGTGCCTGCTTCAGAGGTGAGCCCTGAGCTATCGGGCTGGCCCTGGGGACCTCTGCAGACTTCCAGAGAGTTCACCCAGCTCGGGCACAACACTGGGCCCCCGCTAGGCACTCAGCCAGTCTGAATGAGGCCCTACTGTGCGCACACTGGGGAGGCAGTGGCGAGAGGGATACAGACACGCCCTGTGGTGGCGGAGGCTGCTGAGGCCACCCCCCTGGAAACAGGCAAGGACAGTGCCGTGTTGTGCGGGGAAGGAAAGCCCTTCAGGACACGGCCGTGAGCGGGCAGCCCCAGCCGGCCTGCAGGGAGCTGCGGCGGCGAAGGGTCCCGCGGAGCGTCCCGCAGAGCTCCTCCGCCTGCCTGCGGGCCCCTCCTCCTGCCGCGGCCTGGCCCACGTGCGGGCAGGGCCACCCGGGCGGTGATCCCCGGCTCCCCCCACCCCTCCATCAGACCGAGAGGAAAGCTGGAAACTGCTTCTGAAGAAGGAAACAAAACGTTTTGGGGGGACGGGTCGGAGCAAGCCCAGGATTCGGGTTACCCACCCCGCCTGCGGGTGCCCTCGCTCAGGCCTGCTCTGGCCCCGCCTCTGGGCTGTGATCTATTCAGGGGAGGGCACGAGGGGGCGTCCTGGT
Organism: Plecotus auritus; assembly: GCF_963455305.1. Taxonomy (NCBI): domain Eukaryota; kingdom Metazoa; phylum Chordata; class Mammalia; order Chiroptera; family Vespertilionidae; genus Plecotus; species Plecotus auritus. The sequence goes on along the minus strand of NC_137771.1, from coordinate 5,445,271 downwards.
ACCTTGCCCTCCTCTGAGGTGCAGGGAGGAGGAGCTCCTGTTTGTGGGGAAGGCCTGAGGAGCTCAGGAGACTAAGCTCCCAGAGGTCCTTAGGCAGAGGGGGGCCGGGCAGTGTGGGCGGGGGTGGGGCATGGCAGAGAGCACCGACTCGGCCAGGGTCAGGGTCCTGCAGCCCACTCTGCCTCTGACCTCGGGCGACTCCAGTCCCTGTGTCTGAGACTCAGTTTCCCTGTGAACGGGGTGTGGTCATTGGTGCCGCTCCCGAATACTCCCAGCCCTGCCTTCTGGTGGAGATCCTGTCCTCCCCCCCTTTTCCAGTTAAGCGTGGCCCTGACTGGCATTGGCCAGAGAAGTCCGGGCAGAAGCGATGGCCGTTTCTGGTGGAAGAGTTCAGATCCGGGCAACGTTCCAGAGGCGCTGCCTATCCGACTGGGCGCTGGCGGAGCCCTGGCCGTCGGAGAGGAGTGAGGAAGGGTCTGCCTGTGCCCGGGGTCTGGGCCTGGGTATGCCGCGGCGCCACCTGTCTCTCCTGACCTCTAGACTGCTGCTGCCGCCTGGCATTCGGACTCTTGCTGTGTCAGAGCTTTCTCTGGGGGCCCCCAGCCCACGGCTTCCCTGCGAGGCTGTGTGTGGAGCCACTTGCTTTTCTGGGACCCGAGAAAACACAAGTCCCCACCTGGGAGCCCGCGAGGCGGTGGCTGCCCCCCGCACGCAGGATAAAATCTCCCGCCTGCCCGCCCGTGGGCAGCCCCAGGCCTCTGTGCCCAGGCCTCCTCTGGTCCCTCAGTCGTGCTGAGCCTGCCCCCTCCTCAGGGCTTCTGTGCTTGCTGTTCCCTCTGCCTGCACTGCTCTTCCACGCAGCTCAGTTTCCCCATGTCAGCTCAGATGTCACCACCCGGGCTAAGCCCGATCAGGCTGCTCTAACAAAATATCGCCGACTGGATGGCTCATAAACAACGTAAATTTACTTCTCATAGTTCTGGAGGCTGGAAGTCCAAGATCAGGGTGGTGCCGGCACGGACAGGTTCCGGGAGGGCCCTTTTCTGGGTTACACACTGCCCACTTCTCACCGGGTTCTCACCTGGTGGAGGGGGCCAGGGAGCTCTGTGGGGTCTCTCTCAGAAAAGCACTAACCCCACACGTGAGGGCTCCACCTTCATGACCTAATCACCCCCAAGGCCCCACCTCCGAATACCATCACATGGGGGTGGGGGCTGGGATGTCAACATATGAACTTTTGGGGAGGACACTCTATTCAGATCCCAGCACCCCCTCAGAGGGTCTCACGAACCACCCTGTTTTGCTTTCACTCTCTGACATGCTCTTTCCTATTTTCCTGATTCTTTCCTTTCTCCAAAACAACCTTATTTATGAATTTCTGTCTCCCCCTGTTTCTCTCTTGTGCCTCTCATTAGAAGGTAAGCTCGGAGTGTCAGGGACCTAATCGCCCTTCTTCACTGCTGTGTCCCATACCTGACATATTGTAGGTTCTCAATAAAGGTTTGTTGAATGAATGAGTAACCTTGACCTTGAATTGGCTCTTCGGCTGAGCCCTCTGTGACCTACAGCCACAGTGACCCTATTTTCTGAACTAAAAGTGTGCTGACAACAGGAAATCTGGCCCTAAGGGGAAAAGGACATCATCTGTGTCTGTGGCCGAGGCCTCGGGCACGTTTCGGTGGGGCTGGGTCCTGGCCCCGCGTGGCACCCCATATTCGTCGTTTTGTTAGGTCCGTCTCGGCTGGTAAATCAATACTGGGCTACAAAGGGGCTCAGGACTTGTACTGGCTGGAACTGTTTGGTTTGCAGGCAACAGAAACCCAATTCCAACTGGATTGCATCACTGGGTAGGCTCTGAGGTAGTTCATAAGATTAAGGCAATTGCTGCAGAACCAGGGCCTCAGGGCCTGGAACTGGAGCCTGGATGCTTCTAGAACATTCTTTCCCTCTAGGTCCATCTCTGCTTGTTTCTGCTTGACTTTGCCTTTTGGTCTCTTTATTTCCTTTTAGACTGACCTCCTCCTCCCACAGCAGAACATGGCTCCTGGCAACTTCAGGGGAAGGAAAGTTCTTTCCCTCAGTGCCTCAAACAATCCCAGGGCAGCCTCTGATTGGCTGTCGTTGGGTAATGTGCCACCTGTTGGGCCAATCGCAGCAGCTGGGGATTTAGTCCTATCCCTTTCCTGTGGCCAGGGTGGGACAGGCTATTGAGAGTGTGATCGCCACCGGAGCCACATACAGTGGAAGTGGTGGTGCCTAAAGTGTGATCAGACACAAGCTGTCACCACCAGGCTCTGATGCTGGCTGAACCCCAGAAGAGAGCAATCCTACAGTGACACCAACCCTAGGTGCTCAGCCAGCCTGCCATGGGGGAGGGGAAGAACAGGGGCAGGACGGCGACCTGCCCATTGGCATGCACATCAGAATGTTCTTCCCCACGGAGACCTGGTTTTGCCGTCCTTGAGTGGCACCGTGGTGGCATGCAGCCCTTCCTGGAATGGCAGGTGGCCCACAAAAGTAAACAAAGTCTGGAAAATGTTGCATGTTATATGCATTCTTTTGGTGTCACGGTATAGTAAAGGTTCTGAGAAGTCCTGCAATAAAGACACCCATTTCATTTAGCTCTTCCCTTATTTATTTGACCACAGAACGCTTACGTTTTTTAAGAATTCTGGGGAACATCCCTGAGAACTGCTGCTGTGGAGAAAGGGCCCTGCTGCTCATGTGTGACTTCTCCAAGCCTCAGTTTCCCCATCTGTGAAATGGGTGATACCACCAACCCCCCACCCCCCGGAGTTGTTGTAAGTGTGGAGTGAGAACAGGTCTTTGATAAGTGTCTTATAAGCTGTAGAGCACTGTGCAGATACCTGACTGTTGTAACTGGATTAACCTGGAAAATAACAAGTACCTTATTTATCTTATAAGGTAGGCAATCCTCTATCGCCAAAATTAGGGGGTGAGCCTGGCCGGTGTGGTTCCGTGGTTGAGCGTCGACCTATAAACCAGGAGGTCATGGTTCCATTCCCAGTCAGGGCACATGCCCAGGTTGCAGGCTCGATCCCCAGGGTGGGGCATGCAGGAGGCAGCGATCAATGATTCTCTCTCATCACTGATGTTTCCTATCTGTCTCCCCATCTCCCTTCCTCTCTGAAATCAATAAAAATATATTTTTAAAAAGATTAGGGGGTGACAAAGGGAAAGGCAATGACGCATCCAGGATTGGCTGAGCGGGTGACTAATTAGAGAAGGAGGACTCCAGCAGCAGTGCCGAGGGTTAGGATAAAGGCCCATAGCCAGGAGGACAGAGGTAACATGGACGGCAAGCCCTGGGGAAGAGGCGCCTGGCGGGAGGGAGGTGCTGGCTATTGCTGCTGATCCTCTGGAGACTTCTGAACAGACAGCAATGCTGATGCCCCCTCCCCACACCCCTCCGGGTCCCACCCACGGTACTCTGCCTGGGACACAGGTGTGGCTCTGAGTTTGCTTGGGCCACCTTAACAAAATGCTATCGGTGACTTAAACAACAGGAATTTATTGCCTCACAGTCTGGAGGCTAAAAGTCCAAAATCAAGGTGTGGGTGGGATTGTCCCTTCGGAGGTGACAGGGAGCACAGCCGGTCAATGATTCTCTCTCCCCATTGATGTTTCTCTCTCTCTCTCTCTCTCCCTTCCTCTCTGAAATCAATAAAAACACAGGGGGAGCCGAAACCGGTTTGGCTCAGTGGATAGAGTGTCGGCCTGCGGACTGAAAGGTCCCGGGTTCGATTCCGGTCAAGGGCATGTACCTTGGTTGCGGGCACATCCTCAGTGGGAGGTGTGCAGGAGGCAGCTGATCGATGTTTCTCTCTCATCGATGTCTCTAGCTCTCTATCCCTCTCCCTTCCTCTCTGTGAAATATCAATAAAATGTATTTTTTAATTAAAAAAAAACAAAAAAACACAGGGGGAAATCTGCTCCATGTCTCTTGGCATCTCCACTCTAGGTGGCCAAATTTCCTCCTCTCTCTCTCTCTCTCTCTTTCTCTCTCTCTTTCTCTCTCTCTCATTTTTGTTTGTTGTCAATCCTCACCCGAGGATATTTTTCCATTGTTTTTGTGGGGTTTTTTTTTGGAGAAAGTGGAAGGGAGCTGGAGAGACAGAGGGAAACATTGATGTGAGAGAGAGAGAGACATCGATTAGTTGCCTCTCACACACACCCTGGCCAGGGCGGGGGATTGGGCCTGCAACCGAGGTACCTGCCCTTGACCAGAATTGAACCCGGGACCCTTCAGTCCACGGGCCGACGCTCTATCCACCGAGCCAAACTGGCTAGGGCCAAATTTCCTCTTTTTACAAGGACACTAGTCTTACTGGACTGGGGTCACCCAAATAACCTTGTTTTAATTGATTACTTCTGTAAAGACCTTGTCTCCAAATAAAGTCCCGTTCCGAGGTACTGGGGGCTAGGACATCAACATGAATTTTGCGGAGGCACAGCCAACCCACAACAGTGGGCATCTCCCTCTGTCTCGCCAGCCCACCTCCTTGGCTGAAAGCATGTGGACTGCATCCTGCCGGAAGAGAGGGGCGGTAATCGTGTTAATTGCACAATAGCAGGTCTGCAATTAATATGCCACGGGAACAAAGAATAAATGCACTGAGCGCACACGATTGGGCTTAAACTACACCCTCAGCAGAGCTGTTCCATGGAGCCCCACTGTTTATGCTCATTTGCAAATTAGCAAAGACAGCAAATTAACATCTGTTTCCCCTTCATCCTGCTCAGAGGGGAGCTATGGGGGGGGACTGAAGGAGGGGTGTCTGGCTGGGCAGCCTGACTGGATCCTGTGCAGAGCCGGCATGGCCATGGGTGAACCCTAATTTAGGTCCCTGTTCCCCATACTCCGCTCCACGTTGGGCACCATATGTGCCGCGCCAGCACAGCCAGGTTCGGTGAGCCTGAGAGGGGGCGGTGAAGGATTAAGAAAAAACAGACAAGAGAATAAAGCTGGGTCTGGGTAGGACGCTGCTCTCTGATGGAGAGACAGCGCCACGGCCTGCAAGCCGAGTCTTTATTTTATAGCCAGTTTCCACGAGGCAAAGTAAGGGCGTGGTTACGTTCTCTCGGGTTTTTAATATACTCAATTACGTGTACCTGATTAAGCTTTGTTTCCTTGCTGCACCTCCCGCAGCCCGTATCAGTCAGCCACGTGGGGCTACAGGTTCGGACCATAAGGTCAAGCTTACAGCTACAGCCTTTGGCTATAATTGTACTGGGACTTGCACGTGGCTTTGCCACGAGAGGATCGTGCCCTTTCATTAATCCCAGGCTGAACCTGTCTAAACGCTGTGGCTGCTCTCCACAGATCCTGTCCAGAGCCAGGCATCTCGGCCTGACCTTAGGAGCAATGGGGGAGATGAAGGGTGTTGACCTGACCGGGCCTGGCAGACACCCCACCCGGCGGGATGGGACAGGGGCTTTGTTCTCTGTGGAGTGTCTCACATGTGGTGGCTACTATTTGGGGCCCTGGGGCAGGTTTGGAGGCGTGAGGCTCAGAGCTACAACCTCTTCCTCCATTCCTGGGGTGGTGGCCAAGTCCAGGGGCAGGTGGTAGACTCCCCCAGAGGGGCAGGTAACAAATGCTCTGGCCCCCTCTACCTCTGCTCTCTCAGCACAAGGCCTGATGGCCTGTGTTTCTGGTCCTGGGGACAGACTGGAGTCGGCCCCGCACGTGCTTGCCTCCTTCAGCTGGAGGGCACCCTCCCAGGCCTGGAGGTGGCTGGCAAGAGCTTTAGTCTGAACAGGCAGCATTCCCTGCCCAGCTCATGCCAGGCAGAACCTGCCCTGCCCCCAGCGTGCACCTGGGGCTCCTCACCCTGGCCTTCCCATCTGCCTTGCCCTCTTGCTCCAGCTCCCTGGTCTTCCCTTGCCATCCATCACGACTCCTCGCTGGGCCTATGCAACCAGGGGTCAGGGTGGGAGTGGGATTCACAGACTCTTCAGCTGGGCCCTCCCCTCCCCTGCAGGCCACTGGTCCTCTCGCTCCAGTGCTTTCCAGCAATTTGCTCCCTGCCTTTCCCAGGCCGCTGGGCTGCCTGGCTCCTGCTGAGCCAGCCACTCAGGCTCATGGGAATTCTCAGGGCCTCTGTGAGTCTGGTTGGGGACAAGCAGCCTCCTCATTTGCACCCCTAACTCAATGCCTTCAGATGATGGGAGCCCAGCACTGCAACTCCAAGGAGGGGGGGGGTGAGAGGGGGAGTGGAGAGGAGGCAGGGCTACCCCCTCCCTGCTGCCTCTGGGGAATGCACACAGGCCGGAGCAGAAGCGCCTCGCTGGGTAAGTCTCCCTAGTCAGATATGGGCCCCTTAAAGCACCAGCAGGATTTGAACAGGAGAGAGAGGAGGGCTACCTCCTGCCTGTCCATGCCGGGCTGGGGGCTGACCGAGAGGACCCAGCTGGAAGGATGGCCGCCATGTACTGAGCGCTCATGGCAGCATCTCGTGTAACCCACACAGCATCCCTGTGAGGCATGTGCCACTGGGATCCCATATTATAGATGATGAAACAGAGAGAGGAAGGCCACAGAGCTAGGAAGTGGCAGGCTCGGGGTTAAATGCAAGAAGGCGCCCTAACCGGTTTGGCTCAGTGGATAGAGCGTCAGCCTGCGGACTCAAGGGTCCCAGGTTCGATTCAGGTCAAGGGCATGTACCTTGGTTGCAGGCACATCCCCAGTGGGGAGTGTGCAGGAGGCAGCTGATCGATGTTTCTCTCTCGTCGACGTTTCTAACTCTCTATCTCTCTCCCTTCCTCTCTGTAAAAAAATCAATAAAAAATATATAAAAAAAAAAATGCAAGAAGGCTCCAGAAGGGCTCACACCTGGAAAGGCCACGCGCAGGCGAGAAGGTCACGTGTGAAGTGTGTGAGGCGGGAGCTGGCCTGGGATGATCAGGACAGGCCTGCCCTTAGAGGGGACCGTCCTTTGGGATGGATGAAGGGCCTGGTCCTTGGCTGAGACACATCCCCTTCCCATCACTGTTCCAGCCCAGCGCCTTAGCCCACCCACCTGGCCACCCACCACCCAGGAGCTTCCGGAGCTACGGAGGCATCAGACAGGACGGAGGTCAGCGAGCACTTCTCCCGTCTCAATGGCCCTCTGACTTCTCCTGGCTTTGCGGTCACTTTCACCATCAGAGCAGTGTCCGGGAGTCAGGAACGCCCTGGGTGACAGCTTTGGGGTCAGACAGGTCTGGGTCTGAATCCTGACTCTAGCACTTAGCTGTGTGACCTTGGGCAAATGACGTCACCTCTCTCAGCCCCAGCGTCCTCCTCTGTAAAGCAGGAACACCACTGTACTCCTTGCATGTGACTGGGGCTCTGACATCGGATAACGCACAAGCAGAACGCTTCCTGCAGGGCCAGCCCCCAGCAAGCCCTCGCTGTGTGAGTCGTGATCATCATTTCTTGATCTCTGGGGGGTGATTAATCCCCCAGGTGAGGAAGGAGAGGAGAGAGGTACCCAAGCAACTAGACGCGCTGGAGGCCTGAAAGGGCCAGAGATTCTGGAACCTGGCTCTTGACTTCTGCCCGAGTTGGCTGGCCCAGGGGGCTTCAGGGCTGAGGCAAAATTGCAAAAGAAAAGAAGAGCCTCATCTGAGGGCTGAGGGTCCTGGCAAGTCCCTGCTCTCCTGGGAACCCTTGCTTCCCATCAGTTAGACAGAGATGAATGAACCCTACCAGGGAGCCCTAGCCGGTGTAGCTCAGTGGATAGAGCGTCAGCCTGTGGACTGAAGGGTCCCGGGTTCGATTCCGGTCAAGGGCACATGCCTGGGTTGCAGGTTTGATCCCCAGTGCGGGGGGTCAGGGGGGAAGAGGGGGTTGCAGGAGGCAGCCGATCAATGGTTCTGTCTCATCATTGATGTTTCTCTCTCTCTCTCCCTCTCCCTTCCTCTCTGAAATCAATAAAATTATTTTTTAAAAATTAAAAAAAAAAATAAACCCCTACCAGGGACGTTGCTGTGCGTTCCACATGCATACAGACGCCCCTGTGAAAGGGAACGTGCTCGACAAATGCGAACTAGAAAGAGCTGCGTGACAGTGGCTATTATCACCATCATCTCCTTTGACTTGTCAAAGTCCATTTGCATACAACATATCATCACCATCATTATCGTCTCCATGAGAGCGGAGTACCTTCTAGGTGTCACCCACTGAGCTACACCCCTCATATGCAGCCTCTCATTTAATCCCCACAATAGTCTATATGAGGTATTGCTATTATTATGCCCATTTTACAGATGAGGAAACTGAAGCTCAGAGCAATTAGGCTGTCTGGTCTTCCCTGCTAATCACTGGAACTGGGCTTTGTCTGAAGCAAGACCTTGTGAGTAAAACATCCTCCTGTTTGTTAAACCGCTGGACCCTCCCAGCTCCTCCCAGCTCTGGGGAGTAGGAGGGAGCTGTGGAGGGAACCCGATGTGCCGCTGTTTGCACCGCGCAGGAACCTGGCCGGGTTTCCTCCTGGGGCAGGGGAGGCTGGGTCGTTTCTGCCCTCGCCTTTCCCTCCTCACGGAAACCCAGTCCCTTCCTTCCCATCGCGGTGTTGTGGGCAGACAGGGCATACAGAGTCTGGGTTGTGTGTCCCCAGAGGGACCGCATTGGCCCATATGTCGTGTGTGTGTGTGTGTGTATGTCTGTGTGTGTGTGTTTGTGTGTGTGTGTGTGAGCGCGTGCGCAACCCCGGCATGTGCCCTGACTGGGAACCGAGCCATGACCTGCTACACCAGCTGGGCTTTGCTTGTATTTTTAATGGAAGGAGAAGCCCAAAACAGGCAACATAGTCATCTACACGTGAAGGAGAGATCAGAGAGGAGGAGGTAGACATGGGACTAGACTTCTCTGAGCACCTTGCTTTCAGGGTTTGACTCGGGAACTTGGCAAATATTTAACATAACCATACAACAAGATTAAATGAAAATTTTACAAAAGGGAAGGAAGTGGACAGATACGCATTTGAACCCAGGTCTGTCCAACCAGAGTGTCTGCCCTAAGTCACATCCTTCTGTGTCTCATTATCCCTCCTATAGCAATGGAGTGGCCTGGCCTGGCCTGACCGAGCACCCGATGGGGCCGCGGGGGAGCCTGGTGGTGGTGCGGGGGCTGTGGTTTTAGTACCTTCAGGAGTTTGTAATCAGTGACTCTCGTCAGATTTCTCACAACCCGCTCCCCGGCACCCCTGGAGGGGGCTTGCTGCCAGGCACACTGTCAGGAGAGCGGTTATGGTGGCTGCTTACCTGCCTCCAGCTGGTTCCACACGCATGCGCATGGCTCGCTGTACTAACAGCAAAAACACGCCCGCCTGTGGGTGGCTTGGCTTCCTGACACGGAGCTTTCCTGCCCGAGATCTCATTTCATCCTCATGGCGACTCTGGCTGGGAATGGTCTTCCCGGGAGGAAGTTCAGGCTGGATGAAGCCGGCCTCCCAGGGCCTGTGCAGCCTGATTTGGGTGTGGGGCGTAACTTCACACAGGGGCTAAGGCACTGTCTCCGGGTTCAGACAGACATGAAACTGAATCCCGGGTGTCCTTTCTAGCAGTGGGCTCTTGAACAAATGTTACATTTTTCTCACCTGGAACAATGGAAGTCCCTCCTGGAGAGTGTTGCTGGACAGAAATGATAGGAGCTTAGTACAGAGGCTGCTGTGATTAGCAAGAGCCGTTTAAAAAACGAAGCACCCTGCCCGGTCGGCGTGGCTCAGTGGCTGAGCATCGACGTATGAACCAGGAGGTCACGGTTCATTTCCCGGTCTGGGCACAGGCCCAGGTTGCGGGCTCAATCCCCTGTGTGAGGCATGCAGCAATAATTCTCTCATGATTGCTGTTTCTCTCTCTCCCTCTCTGAAAGCAATTACAAAAATACATGTATATATTTTAAATGCAGCACCCTGGATATTGTGTCTTCTCTACCTACTGCTCCTTCAGAAGTTCAAGTCTTCCTTGCCTGGCTGACAAAGTCACCCCTTATCCTCCCATCTAAGTACCCGCTAAGGACAGGGCTGGGTGGTGCCTCTCTTCCTACTGCCCCAGGGCCCCTGGCAAGGCCCCTCTGTTAATCACAGCACAAGTGTGCATCGATCCCCATCGCAGGGCCATTTGAGGATTAACTAGTCCATCACGTGGAGACCTTTGAGAAGGGCCAGCATGGCCGAGGCTATTGTCAGGCGGAGCAGAAAGGCAGTTTACTGTTCTCCGGCTTCCAAGACATTCCGGCTGAGCCTGGCAGCTGCGCTAACTCTCCCGCGGGCACATCTCAGCGTGTGCAGGTTGCGCTGAGCTCTGCCCACCTGCGGCGGGACCTTTTTGATCGATCCCTTTGTTTCTTTAAGGGACAGTGAGGGCAAGAAGATAAAGGGATCAGGATTCCAGACACCAGAGAGCGTTTGTTTGCGTTTCTAATAGAATTGAATACATTACACTCTCCCTCTTGGCATCAGCCTATTGACTCCAAACGCAGTTCTGAGATTATACCTTTCTGATTTTGTTTTGTAAATCTCCAAGGTCCCATGTGAGATCTCTGTAATAAAAAAAAAACCACACACCCAACAAACACAGCAACTCATTTAGTTCATCACTGGATGTTTACTGCGCTCCTACTGTGTGTTCAGAAGTACACTAGGAGCTCAGAAGGCTCCTGAGGGAAAAAGAAACTGCCACAGCCGTGGGCAAACTTCGGCCCGCGGGCCGGATCCGGCCCGTTTGGCTATTCTACCCGGCCCGCGGAGCCGAAAGAGCGGAGGGTTCTCTTGCTCTCCCCTCCGCTCCTTTACTTTGAATTTATATTAGTTCACACAAACACTCCATCCATGCTTTTGTTCCGGCCCTCCGGTCCAGTTTAAGAACCCATTGTGGCCCTCGAGTCAAAAAGTTTGCCCACCCCTGGTTTAGACCTACTGTATACTAGGCTCTGTGAGGCACTTCAACTGCATCGTTTCATTTAAGTCTCACGACATGAGGAAACGGGTACTGTGATCCCATTTCACAGGTGAGGAAAGAGACTCAGTTCCATAAGTTGTCCAAGGTCATTTGTAGGAGCAGGAGTCAGAAGTTCTATCCAGGGCAGTCTGACTGTACCGTCTGGGTCCTTCCCACTAGAATAACGGGGAGGAGAAAAGGACACAAAGTAGCAGATTATCAAGTCTTGGCTGGTTAAGAGGTAATCAGGAGGACTTCATGGAGGAGGCAGCCCAGAGGTGCACTGTAAGGACCTGAGGCTCAGGGCAGAGGTGGAGAAGGGTCCTGGGAAGGAATGAACTGAAGGCAGATAATGGCAAACAGCAGCTGGTTTGGCACAGTGGATAAAGCATCGGCCTGAAGGGTCCCAGGTTTGATTCTGGTCAAGGGCACATGCCCAGGTTGCAGACTTGATCCCCAGTAGGGGGCGTGCAGGAGGCAGCCAATCAATGATTCTCTCTCATCATTGATGTTTCTATCTCTCTCTCCCTCTCCCTTCCTCTCTGAAATCAATAAAAATATATATATATATATTTTAAAAGATAATGGCAACAGCAGAACCTGAAGTCCACTGGGTGTGGCCTAGGGCTGAGAGGTGGAAAGCCTGACAGAGCTGTCTGGACCTGATGAGATGGCGGCAGGGCCCCCACCACCAGGAGCCAGGGAGGGACGGACGCACAGCAACGCGTGGAGAGGCTGACTGCAGAGCTGGCGGGAAGGAGTGGAGGGGTGGCCTGGAGATGGCAGGGGCCAAGCAGGTCCACTTGGGAAGGGTCCACCCCAGGGGAGCCTCGTCCTCCTGGACTCAGAGGAGGGGCTGGCTGGGGAAGCAGAGGTGGGATCTCCAGGCTTTGGTGGAGGAAGCCTTTGAGGGAGAAGGGACGGGGGAGGAAGAGCACATTCATTAGATTGCTTTAAGACCTCCTCAAGTCACATCACGCCTCTGTTCACTGCTGTTCAAGGTCGTCCCTGTAGGATTAAGTCCAAATCCCTCATCCTGTCACTTCCGGTACCTCACAATCTGGCCTCAAGCTACCTCGCCCACTACTCCCCTAAATAAGTCCTCTACTTTCCACAAATGGAGTGACTCACTCCCTCCCAGCCCCGGAAGCGGCCCACCCCTCCACCCCAGCCCCCAGCTGGTCTCCACAGCCCACCAGCCAGCCAGCCCCTCTCAGCACACACGGCAGGGATCGCCTTCAGCTCTTCCAGCACAGTCTGGAATCACTTAATATTTTATTGTCATTGAGCTTTTGCTGTTGGTGTCTCCCTGATGCCACCGCCTGTCCTGGAGGGTCAGTATTTCTTTTTACAGTTGTCTCAGCTGGGGAAGCCATCACCTGTCTGTTTCCTCATCTGCAAAATGGAGCCAATCCTGTTGTCTCATCGTGCCTGGCCCACAGGAGCCCTCCATGACGGTTCCAGTTCTTTCCTCTAGTGTGTGCAGGGGTGATGGGGGTGATGGGGGGAGTCGAGGGAAAGGAGAGGACCCAAGACCCCTGTAGGGATCCACCGGAGGGGCGTTTTATACATTTGCCTCACACTAAGATCTTCTAAAAAGGGCGCGCGCACAAGCCACCTTTAAAAGCCACAAACAGATATCTTCAGCAAATGGAGGAATCTTGAGTTTCAAATTCAGGATGGGGTCCTTGGGACAGGCTACCCCCCCCCCCGCCCCCCCCCCACACACCGCACCTGCAGCGCAGCCCCTGACCATGTACAGAGCGCGGTGCTGACCTCGCATCCCTGAGCACCGTTCACGACCCGAACGCCCCCTCATCACCTCTACTTGGCAGAAGACACCGAGGTCCTGGGAGGCGACGCGACTTTCCCGAAGCGGCCAAGGTGTGGGCGTTCAGGGGCCACCGGCTGCACCCTCCCGCGGGGTCTGCACTCCTTGGGGGTGGGTGGGGGTGGGACGGGCAGAAGGGGAGGCCCGGGTCCCGGGGTTCCGCTCGCTCGGCTCCGGAGCCTGGGAACGCGCGTGGGGATGGAGAGCGGATGCTCTGGGCAGCGGCCGGAGCGGGGGTACAGTTGCCCGGGCCCCCCCATCCGCTGGGGAAACTCCCCCCGCCGCGTCCCCACGGGCGCACGCCCCTCTCCGCCCTCCCTCCCGCGCCCCGCGCGCTCTGCGGGCCGCTGCGCGCGCGCCTGGCCAGGGCTCCCGGCCCCGCCCCTCCGCCACCTAGCCCCGCCCCTCCACTCGGTCCCGCCCACATCCCCGCCCCACCCCACCAGGCCCCACCCCCAGTCGGGTACCCAGGTCGGACCCGAGAGAGAGCGCCGCCGCCATCTTAGTTGGAGCCGCTGCCTCCAGCGAAGCGCTGCCTCCGAGGAGGGGAGGCGCTCGCGGCCCGAGCGCGCGGCCCAGACTCCCGGCGGCGGCTCCTCCGCGGCCCCTGGTTCCCGCCGCGGCTGCTTGGCTCCGCGCCGCCTGAGACCCGCTCCGCGCCCCGAGCGCCTCCCTGCGTTCCCGCCGTGGGCCGGGCGCCCGAGCGATGCTGCGCCGCCCCGCGCCCGCGCCGGCCCCGGCCGTCTGGCTGCTGCTGGCCGCGCTGCTGTGCGACTGCGGCGTCTGGGCCGCGCGAGGTGAGCAGCGGGGCGGGGCGGGGCGGCGCGCGGGGTCGGGGTCAGGCGCAGGGCCAGCGCCGGGAGCCTGGTGGGAATGCGGGGGTCGGAGCGCGGGAGGCTGGGGGCGAGCGCTGCGGGCGCCCGGGGAAATCGAGCTCCGTCCCGGGCGGGGCACCTGGGTCCCAGACGCCCCCGTCGCAGCCCCGGGTGGTGGTGGCGGCGCGGTGTGAGGGACGTGCCGCCCGGCCGAAGGGTCGGTCCACCGTGCCCGGCAGCGCCCGCTGGCTGGGCTGCGCCCCCGGGGAGATGCCTGTACGTGTGTTGTGTCTCAGATGTGCATCGGGCTGGGTGCACGCACAGTGTGGTGTGTGCTTACATAAGCGCCCACTCCTCCGCATCCCTGTCCAGGATCCCGAGTCTGCACCGCGGACACGCATCTTCGCCCCTTTCCTCCTCCTCCCCCTCCCCCTCCCAGGGTCCTTTCAGCAAACGAGCAGAAGCTGAAAGTTCTTGCTCCCCTCGCACCTTTCACCCAAAGGTGAGATTGCGCTGAGGTTTACGACCACCGTCTCACCCTGCGTTAGAAATCTCCGTCTTCTCCATCCCCGACGCCTTGGTGGTACTTTAGGTCGTGCAAGGGCTTCTTGGCCTCAACAGAACAAGAAAGCCCTCTGATTCCTTAGGACAGAAATTATTTTATGGTTACTTGGCAAAACATATTTCTTAGTGAGCTGATTATTTTGTTGTTTCAATCTTCATCCACTTAACCTTGTGAACGTTACGTGCTTTCTGATACTGACTCATCTTGCCAACGAAAAGCTTACGCATTGCAGATCTAGGCTTCCGAATGAGTCTTGGAATCGTAACCATTTTCCTTGGCCTTGGAACAAGTAACCTAGGTGTAGTTTACAGAGTACTTGGATCTGTTCTTCTGATTTTTTTAAAATAAAATTTGGGACGTGGGGGAGAGGGTTGATGCAAGTCTAGATGAAATGGTCGTATTTCAGTTTAGCAAGCTTTGAAAAAATTATCATTTTCTCTTCCTTGGTATGACTATGAAGAGAACTATGGTGTTCACATCTAAAGGGCAGAAGAGGCAAAAGCATCTTTTGTTCCATGGTCCTTTCTTCACAGGGAGGATGATAAACTTTGGGTACTTCTTTCATTTCATCTGTGACATTCTATTGACTATCAAATTCAGATTTTGGTATCAAATTGCTCTCAATTTGATCTTTAAAAGTCGCATCAAGCTAAGGTTGAAATGTTCTTGCCAGATTTGGGATGGAGGTCTGAAAGTGGAATATATCAAGCAAAAATGTCAAAAGTTTTGCTTCTCTTAGGACAAACACATTTTTAAAATACGTGCTTGGGTTGGGTATTTGGGGAATAGTTCAAGTGTATTTAGTTTAGTCAGTGATGGCATTTCCCATTAAAACCCATATTTTCTTTTGTCTTTTCACCCACATTTGCTATTCATTATTGACTAGTTAAATAAATTAGTTCTTTGGTGTTATTGAGATACTGAAACAGTGTAAATTTCAGTATCAAATATCTTCATTATGATGCACTAACAAGTCTTATGTGAAAGATGACTTGAGACTTTTGTAACTTGCTTAACTATGTCTAAGATTTTCTTGGTGCATTTGTAATACTTAAGAATTCTTAGTCTTCAAAATAAAAATATTTAAGCATCAGTTATTCTGCTATGTTTGTTATTTTTTCCAGCTTGCAAGTTAGAAAATGTCTCCAAAATATTGCATGAAATGCCGATAAAACAATTTCATTTAAAAATGTTATAAATGAATTTTCTATGTAAATATGCAATTTGGGGAGACACGTTCTGTGGGTTTACTTTAAAAGATATCATTTCAAGTAATATCTGAAAGTTTTACTGCTGCAAGATAGTCTGACATTAGAGACTGTTGCTGTTCATACATGAGCTACCGCTAATAAATATTAATGGGATAAAGATCACAGAAATTGCTGGAGAGAATGTTAGGTTTTGTAATTTAAATTGCACTTGGACTATTAGTTTTATGGAGAACCCTAAATTTCACTTTAGTTGTAGCTATAGTTCTCAAAAAACATCAAATAAACCAAAATATTAGAAATATCTGTGGCATATCGTAGGCTGCCTTCCTGCTCTCCAGTGAGTCAATTTTGAGGAACTAGAAAATGAAATAGAGAAAATAGAAAGCTTCTATGAATATAAAAAAAATGCAAGCATGTAATGCATTTCAAAGCCAAATAAGTAATATTGACTGTTATTTTCCTGTTTGTACGAAGAATTCTCAGTGAGGTTTCTTCTTACTATTTGAAATTTTATCTCTCCCCCAAACCCTTGAGCCCTCCCTTCCCGGCTCACTTTCCCTTTTTTTCATAGCACTCGCTCTGATGCCCTTTGTCATTTAGTTATTTTGTTTATTATTTGTCTCATTAGATGGGAGGGGGTTTGGTCTGGTTTGTTTGCTTATGTATGTTATTTTTACCTGACAGGTAAGTGTCATACTGAAAAAGCGTTACAGACATGAGTATAAACCAACGGAAATTCTGCAACATGGATATCAGAATTCATCAGTAGATGCTTTTTCAAGGACCCTCCTGGTGATTGTAGTGTTGGGGATATTAGATTAAAAAAAATCTGT
Organism: Plecotus auritus; assembly: GCF_963455305.1. Classification (NCBI taxonomy): domain Eukaryota; kingdom Metazoa; phylum Chordata; class Mammalia; order Chiroptera; family Vespertilionidae; genus Plecotus; species Plecotus auritus. The sequence goes on along the minus strand of NC_137771.1, from coordinate 5,429,069 downwards.
AGCAGCTTTTGAAGGCTGGAGGTCTGTGGCTACCACTTTGAGTCCATTTTTTTAAAATACCACGCTGTAATTCTCAGCCTTTTTAGAAAATGATTTCTTAATTTGTTACCTTGTTCTTCAAAGCAACTTTGAGGAAAAAGTCATTTGAATATAGACTTCAAAATTATGCTTAACCTAGCATTTTTATTGCTAAATATCATTTACTCACATAGGAAACCTATAATGCTGAAGAAATAATTAAATATCAATAATTCTGAATGTATTCCACTTTAAGAGCTGTAACTGATTAACTGGAATCTTGTTCAATAGAGTCTAGCCTTGGCCTCATACTACTTTAAGGAGAAGAAGCATAAAACCAAGCAGCTTCATAGGAACTCATTTTCAAAAGGAAGTTTTAAGAGTTTATATCATACATTTTCAGTGTCAGTACTATTTGATTTTTGAGCTAAAACATTTCAGCTTTAGATATGAGGAATATGACCAATATGTGAAATATTAATGAAATATAACATTATTTTTACATTGAAATTAGAAAATCCTATAATTCCATGACAGTACTTTCAGGACTTGGTTAAGTTTATTAAACCAACTTTTCATGTTTAAAATGAGGAACCTGAGGGATGTTAAAATTATAGGACACGAAAAAGGATTGGATTATTTTTATTATTGCTGTCTAAGACAGGAAATGTAATTTTTAGATAGGGTTTTCCTTTATGAGAGTTAAAAACAAAGTAGGAGATCTGATTATCTTGGAAGTCACCCAGAGTGTAGCTCACATGGTCTGGTTAATTGAGGTTTTAGGTCATTATGCTTTTACATAGACCTTGCTTTTTCTGTGGTCTTCATTTGGTAAGAGCAGAGGTACTTGAAGAAATGTTGTGTCTTTTTATAAATGAAATTCAGGACATTTATTTGTTATGGAACACAGAGCTTCAGGGATATGGATTCAAAAGTGGTGGGGCCCTGGCTGGTTTGGCTCAGTGGATAGAGCCTTGGCCTGTGGACTGAAGGGTCCCAGGTTCGATTTCAGTCTAAGGCAGGGGTGGGCAAACTTTTTGACTCGAGGGCCACAATGGGTACTTAAACTGGACCGGAGGGCCGGAACAAAAGCATGGATGGAGTGTTTGTGTGAACTAATATAAATTCAAAGTAAAGGAGCGGAGGGGAGAGCAAGAGAACCCTCCGCTCTTTCGGCTCCGCGGGCCGGATAGAACAGCCGAACGGGCCGGATCCGGCCAGCAGACTGTAGTTTGCCCACGGCTGGTCTAAGGGCACATGCCCAGGTTGTGGGCTCGGTCCCCAGTAGTGAGCGTGCAGGAAACAGCTGTTTGATGATTCTCTCTCATCATTGATGTTTCTATCTGTCTCTCCCTCTCCTTTCCTCTCTGAAATCAATAAAAATATTTTGGGGAAAAAAAGTGGTGGGAATGATTTTATGCAATGTTCTTTTTTTGTTGTTGTTAATCCTCACCCAGGGATATTTTCCATTCATTTTTTTAGAGAGAGTGAAAGGGAGGGAGACCAAGAGAGAAACATTGATGTGAGAGAGACATCGATTGGTTGCCGCCTGCACGTGCCCCAACCTGGGCTGGGAATTGAGCCTGCAACCGAGGTACATGCCCTTGACTGGAATCGAACCCAAGACTCTTCAGTCCACTGGCTGAGGCCCTGTCCAAGGAGCCAAACCAGCAAGGGCTGTGACATTGCATTCTTTTTTTTTTTTTTTTTCCAATGTTGCATTCTTGCATTCTTCAAAAAACAACCCTTCAAAGTGACATTTTGACACCAGTAGAGACTGTGCAGGCCAAAAGCCTCAAACTGTGACAGTTCCCTGCCCATGTGTCAGGCTGACAAAGAATGCCCAACTTTTCCATAGAGCCCCCCCCACCTAGAAATTGGAGTATGGTGTTAACTTGTCCCTGATTTAATAGGTCCTTTCCAAACTGTTTTTGGAATATTTTTGATAATTTTCTCATTTAGCTGTAGGATGATATTATTAGATTAAATTTTTTCACTAAATCTGTTGCTGAGGCTTTTTTATTTTTAAAGTTTTAGACGAAGAGCCCTGGCCGGTGTGCTAAGTGGTTAGAGCATTGGCCCCAGCACCGAAGGGTTGCAAGTTGGATCCCCGCCAACCTGGCCTGGTGCAGGAGGCAGCCAGTCAATATGTCTCTCGCACATGGATGTTTCTCTCTCCCCCTCCATCCCTCCCTTCCTTTTATTCTCTCTCTTAAGAGAAGAAAAAAAAAAAAGGAAAAGAAATCATGGAAAAAATGTCCCTGGGTGAGGATTAACAAAATAATAATTCCTAGGTGAAGATTCAGTAATTTCAAAGTAACTGAATTTAGAACATTTTAAAAACCTATAAAACACATCTAACAGCTACCTTTCCTTCCATTCCAAAACCCCAGTAAGAAATGGGTGGTACGCAGCATAGTAAAGGAAGAATCATGTTTTAACCTTTGGTCAGGCATGAATATTACCTTACAGCCGTCTGTTTTGGACCAGTTTTATTCTCTTGAGACAAGAACTTCTAGAGTCCGCTACTTTTCAAATCTACCTTGAGCTGTAATTTCTTAAACACATTGTTTAGGACAAAAGATGTTTTTCTTTTCCTATATCTACTCTTTAAAATAAAAATTTAAACAGCTTCATTGAAATATAATTCACATACCATAAAATTCACCCTTTTAAAAATACACAATTCAGTGTGCAACCATCACCACTATCTAATTTCAGAATGTTTTCATCACCCCAAAAAGAAACCCCATAGCCCTTAGCTGTCACTCTGAATTCCCCTTTCCCCATCTCCTGGCAACCGCTAATCTGGATTTGCCTAGTCTGGACATGTCATAACACTAGAATCATACAATGCAAAGCCTTTTGTGACTGGCTTCTTTTCACTTGGCATGACGTTTTCAAGATTCATCCATGTTATAGCCTGAGTCAAAACTGTATTTCTTTTTATGGCTGAATAATATTTGTATAGGTTTGTGTCCCTCCAAAATTTCTATGTTGGGACCTAATCCTCCTCCTCCAAGTCACAGTATTTAGAGGTGGCTTTGGGGAGATGATTAGGTCGCGAGGGTGGAGCCCTCCTGGATGCGATCAGTGCCCTTACAAAAGACCCCTTGCCCTTTCCACCAAGTGAAGACACAGCGAGAAGATGGCTGTCCAAGGAACCAGAAAGTGAGCTCTCACCAGACGCCACATTTCCTGCACCTTGGTCTTGGTCCAGCCTCCAGAATGTGAGAAATAAATTTCTGTTGTTTATAAGCCATCTAGTGTATGTTATTTTGTAGCCCAAACAGACTAAGGCAAGGTTCCATCGGATGGATATACAACATTTATTTTTCCATTCATCAGCTGATGGACGTTTGAGTTGCTTTCCCCTCTGTGGCTCCTGTGAACAACACTGCTGTGAACATTTGTGTACAGGTTCTTGTGTGGACATGTATTTTCAGTTCTCTTGGGTATATACCTGGGAGGGGAATTGCTGGGTCTTATGATAACTCTATGTTTAACATTTTGAGGAACTGCCAGACTGTTTTCCACAATGGCTGCACCGTCCTACATTCACTTTTGATCTCATAATTACTCTAGGAGAGTCTTTCTAACCAGATACATATTTCACAGTTGTCAGAGAGTTTTCTATTGATTTTTTTTCTCTAAGAGAGAGGAAAGGAGAGGGAGAGACTAACATCGATCAGTTGCCTCCCTCAGGTACCCTGACCAGGAATTGAACCTGCGACCTTTTGGTGCACCAGATGATGCTCAGCCAACCGAGCCACACCAGCCGGGGCGGGAGTTTTCTTATTAGAGGGATAAGTCGATGATTTTTTTTTTCCTGGTCTAGGGACAAACTGGCATTTCGTGCAACCAGCTTCTTCCTTTGCTGTCATCTTCCGTATCATTCCTACCCCGGACCTTAGACTTAGAGTTGAAAGGAGCTTTGAAAGCTCTGTCCTCTACACGCAAGCAGCCTTCCCTGTCACGCGGACCTCCCTTCCCATGTTCCTCACAGTTGATCTCTCAGCTTGGCCACTTGCTCGCACACAAAGCAGCCCTTTTCTTTAAAACATTGTTTGAGCTTTCAGTCAGCTTTCCTTAGCACTAAATCTTAATCAATCCTTCAAATCGTTGGCCACATCCAGTCCTGCAGCTCTTTGTTGTTGCCACCTGTCACTTTAAGAAAGGCTGAGCACCTTTGTGGTCTAGAGGCCACGCCCCCACCCAATGCTCCAGCCAATGGAGCCAGCCAGCCAGCCAGGCTGCTGCTTTGATTTTTATTCTTTAATTTACTATTTATTACCCAATCTTCACGGTATAAAACGCTTAGAAATATGTCTTTAGAATCAAAGTGAGTTTTTAAAACTCAGTAAAAATGAATGTCATCTTTGTTTAATACCTATTTAAAGTCTAACAGACATTTATTCTGGGCTCTTGTTAATACTGCATAATTTTTTGTTATATAATATAGTACTTTCATTTTAAGGATCACCAAGAAAAAATTGAACGTCATAAACTTAAATTGAAGTATGTAGAATTTAAGAATGATTTGTATAAGTGGCCTTTAAAGAACATAATTTATTTCATCTTAAATGCAGAATCCAGTCACATTTAATTTTGCATATTTTAGATGTAGCTAATGATGAATGTTCATAGCACCAGCTGCATAATACATGGGGACAAGTGCAGAAGCGAAGTGCAGGGCCCCTTTGTTCAAAAATTAAGAATTTCAGAAGGGCAACAGCATTAAACGAAGCAGGGGGCTGTCACTGGGCCTGGGTATTCAGACTTACACTGCACAGTATTCATAGGCAGGATGTGGGCCTAGCCCCGAGGTTTTAGCCAGAGCCCTCGGTCCTCTGGGCACCCTTTCCGATAAGCCAGCTGATGCACAGCCCTGGGGTCACCTCCCCGCCAGCCCCTCCCCCTATTGGAAGACATTCTCCGGTGGCCTCAGGGTGGAGGCTGCACTCTCTTCGCCGTCCCTAGCACCTGACAAAGGACAGACCACTCTAAGGTCACAGCAGACAATGGAGGCTAATCAGGAGCTGTCCCTTTTGATTGGGGGATTAGAGCCTTTGTCTCAGCAGGTTTTGTTTACCTTTAAAATGCCTGGACAATTCATGCCAGTTTCCTGTTACTTACAGACTTAGTAACAAGGATAACAGAAATAATTAAAATTCTTCAGTAATCCCTGATCTTGTTTCCTTCTTCCATGCATTTCAAATGTTTATCTGAAGAGCTAGTAAGTAGCCTAATGCACTCACTGGCTTGCATTTCATTCCTCTTGGCCACATTCACTTTGAGCTACAGTGATGGAAAGAGCCGTGGGAGGACTAGAAGGTGGGCAGCAGCGTGGGGGTATCTGAGCGCCTCCGTTACCAATGCTGTGTTAATGGCAGGCACCTGGGATATTCCCGCAGCCTGGCTGGATCTGGCTTCTGGGTTGTGTTTGTAAATATCCATTAATATCTGCCCATGATTCCTGAATAGAGCATTTTCATTTGGCAACGGTTTAAAAAGTCCATTCCTAAGCGTATGGAGCCTTATTAAAAGAAGCAACTAATGAGCATCTTCTAAATATTTAAGGCCTAGGATAGAAAATGGCACAAATGCTTTTTTGTATGAAATCTGACATTTTTAAACCTTTACTAACTAGAGGAATAAGTCCCAGTGAGATAATTTCATAACATAGCTGTTCCCCCTAATGATGACTTGTATTAATAACAACTGCAACATTAATATTTGATGAACTCTTTTAGATAGGTCATAAATGCCAGTGATTAATACATATTTGCTTATTCAGTTGAGAAGTTTCTTAGCCCCATTTTTAAAGAATTGTTCTTTCTTACTATTCTTGAAAGGTTTGAGATTATTTTTACTACTGTAAAAAAGTAATGCATCAGAAAGTATGTCTTCGTTGAATTTTTTTCTTACTAAGTATATGTGAATGTCGTTTTCAGTGCTGATGGACAGAGTGACGCCAGGGAGAGTGAGGAAGCCGGTGTGGGCCATTAGGCTAGGTTTGGGTTAGTTAGTCCTGAAGGGAGGGGCTAAAAAGGGTTCCTGAAGTCCCTGTTTTATCTAGAAACTCAGCCGAGTTGTGTAGGGGAGCAGAAAGGCATTGGGGGCAAAAGCCTTGTCTTGGAATAGAGCAGGCCTGACCGTACCTCCTTCTCTTTCGGAAACCCAAGTATAAACCCAGGTAAACTAAGGCAAGCTGGTGCAGTGGGCAGCGGTGAACCCCGACATCTGAGAAACCCCCCGTAGTGGCTAACAAGTTAGTCCCTTCTGGTCAGATTGAGATCCTTTCTCCTGAAATGCTCAGGCATGGTTTCGTCCCCCTGCTCAGAGCTGACTGCCTGGGAGGTGAGCTCACCCAGCTGAGGCTCCTTGGCCACCTCTGCTCTGCTGCTGTCGTCTAGTGACTGTCTGTCAGCTGCCTTAACCTAGCTTTGTCTGGATGTGTTGTTTCCTGGGGCCCATTTCTAATTCCCAGATGACCTGAAAAAGCAGTTCATGTCATCTATTATGCATTCATCTTGGAACTCAAATAGTGTTCCTCTGGAAACATTGTTATAAAGTGTTTAAGCTCCAAAAGTGATCGTCAGAAACTTGTTTAACCCATAACAAGTGAAAATCGGGCCAATTTGCAATAAACCATAGCACACCCCATCACCGTATTAATCCTATGTAATAAAAGCCTAATATGCAAATCGACCAAACAGCGGGAAGACTGGCAGAACAACCAGTTGCTATGATGCACACTGACCACCAGGGAGCAGATGCTCAACGCAGGAGCTGCCCCAGCCCACAGGCCCCAGGCCAGCCAAAGCAGCTGCAAGCAGGGGCCCCCGGATTGACCTGCCAGTTGCCCCACAGAAGGAGGTGACCAGCGGGGGGCAGGGCTGGCGAGCAGGCAGTGCCAGGCCAGCCAAGGCGGGTGCCAGCGGGGGGCCCCAATCACCCCATAGATCGGCCCTGATCACTAGCCAGGCCTAGGGACCCTACCCATGCACAAATTTCATGCACCGGGCCTCTAGTAAGTATATAAAATGCCAATGAAGTGCTTGTTAAAATGTGGTAAGCCTAGCCCGCGTGACTCAGTGGTTGAGCATTGACCTATGAACCAGGAGGTCATGGTTCAATTCCTGGTCAGGGCATATGCCTGGGTTGTGGGCTTGATCCCCAGTGTGGAGCTTGCAGGAGGCAGCTGAGCAATGATTCTCTCTCATCATTGATGTTTCTCTCTCTCTCTCTCTCTCTTTTTCTCTCTCTCTCTCCCTCCCTCCCTCCCCCCCTCTCCCTCTCCCTTCCTCTCTGAAATAAATAATAATAATTTAAACATGTTGTGGTAAGTAGGCCTTGAAGTAGAAGAGTGGTTTTAAAAGATTTGGGGGCATCAGCCAGGGCCAGGCACTCCCTGGCTCGCACCTGGAATAGGAGGCAGTAAGAGAGAGTTGGGGGGGGGGGTGTCAATCAGGGGAAAAGGAGACATATGTAATACTTTAAACAATTAAAAAAAAAGAGAGAGAGAGAGAGTTCAGGAAGGAAGGAGTCTTGACCTGGCTTCTGTGCAACCCAGCCTGAGAGAGGAGGAGGGGAGTGGCCTGTTCATTGTGACCTTAAACAGGAAAGAAGGTGGCAGGAGGGAGAAGACCTGGGCCAACAGGATCCTGGTGAGCGCTCGGGAGTGCGGGATGGAGATGGCGGGGCCTGGGCAATGGGCCATGTGAAAACTTGGGCCCCTGCAGGCCGCGTGGCCACCATGCCGGGACTGTCCATGTGCAGGCCATCCTTTCAGAGAATACTTACTCATGTCTTTCAAGGAATGGCTCATGGTCAAATGTACTTAATGGTTTTCATCGAAGAAAATTTCACTTAAGAATTGCTATTTAAAACTGTTCATTGAATTGGTGAAGCTCCTAAATCTGTATCACATTTGCTTCTTTGTGTGGAGGTATTTTACTAAAGCAAATGTAAGAACTGTGTTTTACACCCCCTCCAAAGAGCCTCGACAGGATTTCTGTGTTGTTTACTAGAAAAAAAAAAAAGAAATTAGAGTTAATTGAACTTATTCCTATAACCACGTCTGTCATTTACACTGTCACTTGCTTTCTTGAGCGAGAAGACAGGCGCGGAACAGCATGGATGGTCTGGAGATTATCACGCGAAGTGAAATAAGCCAGTCAGAGAAAGACAGATACCATGCGACCTCATTTAGATGTGGAATCTAATGAGCAAAATAAACTGACAGACTAGAAACAGAGGCATGGATGCGTGGAGCAGACTGACAGCTCTCAGAGGGGCGGGGTGTGGGGGGACTGGATGAAGGAAGGTGAAGGGATTGGCCAGAGAACATAGATGCATAACCCAGACACAGACACAGTGTGGTGATGGCCCGAGGGAAGGGGGCTGGGCATGTGGCAACGTGGAGAGGGAGTGGGGACATCTGTAGGAGGGTCAGCAATAAACATAAAGGAAAAGGAAGAAGAGAGGTGTGGACCTGGATTTGCTTTCAGTGTTCAGCACACCCGTGCTGCCACCAGCATGGTCAGCAGTACCCTCTGTGTGGTTCTGGATTATCACTTCTGGGTTCTTTTTAATTTTATTCAAGGACACGTTCTTCATGGGGGGAAGACAGGAATAGATGGAAAAGCATAAGTAGATGTTAAAGTCAGGTTTATTCTTTGGGAGTATACACTTCCCATAGCAGGATTTTCTGTAGCATGAGATCTAGAAAAAGAAAGCATGTGTATTTTTTTTGAAAGATTACCAACTTTTTTCTTTTCGTTTTCCCCCTCACACGATGGCCCTTTTGAGACCTTACATGGCTGGGTTCATTGGAAAAACACTTTGTATAACTGCTACAATAAGAGAGGCCTGTACTGCCGTTTGCTTCAATTTCCTGAAAAATGGGTGGGCGTTTTCTGGAATAAGTCCTGCATGGGCTTGCTCTGTCCTGTTAGCCTGGGTGGGGAATGGTTGTTCGTTTGTTTGTATCGCCCTTGTTGACCGTGGCCTAGTTCTTGGCTAGACTACATCCCACAACTCGCTTCCCCTTGCGATCATCTAACCCAGCCGTGGGCAAACTACAGCCCGCGGGCCGGATCCGGCCCGTTCGGCTGTTCTATCCGGCCCGCGGAGCCGAAAGAGCGGAGGGTTCTCTTGCTCTCCCCTCTGCTCCTTTACTTTGAATTTATATTCGTTCACACAAACACTCCATCCATGCTTTTGTTCCGGCCCTCCGGTCCAGTTTAAGAACCCATTGTGGCCCTCGAGTCAAAAAGTTTGCCCACCCCTGATCTAACCCTTTCTCTGTTTTTATGATGAAGTCCTTCCTGTGCTTGTAAAATCTGTCTTCCCACTTTTTACCATCTCTGGCTACTTATGTGTCATTGCATTAGAATGTTGAGTACTTTTAAACCCCTAAACTTTAAAAATCTGCTAATCTATCTTAAACAACCAGCTTTTGAGTTAGATGGCTAGCATTTTAGAAGGGATTTTATATATCAACTAGAGGCCCGATGCACGAAATTCGTGCAAGGGGCTCGGCCCTCACAGCTGTGGCAGCTGCCTTGGCCCTCGCAGCCCCGGCTTCGTCCGGAAGGTCGTCCAGCTGTCTGGTCTAATTAGCATATTACGCTTTTATTGTTATAGATTAGCTCAGTAAGCCTGTTTACCAAAGAGGAAAGCAATTGAAGTTTTTATTGTCGTCACTATGATATTGATGTAGTTCAGAATAGGAAAAGTAGGAATATGTAGTAGAGACCAACCGAGAGTGTCCTTAACCCGGTGTCTTTCTGTAATTAATAGTACTCAAAAGCCTTCACGTTGGGTGACCTGTTACAAACCTTTCATGTGCAGTTGAGTCAGGAAAGATTATAAAATTGGAGGAGTTTAAAACGTTCTGGAGAAAGCATACATTGTATTAACAAAGTTAGATGCTTTTTACCCTTGGAGCACTTTTTATGGGGACGGCTCAGAAGTTTGCACACTGTGCTCACATCCCAGCTTTGGATCAGAGAGCTTTGGGAATCTCCGGTGCAGCGTTTGCTGTGTTTTCTCTCTACAGGGAGCACCGGCCTCGGCTAGCTCCTTTCTGCCGGAACCCATCCAATCAGGGGGCCCCTTTCCTCTTGGAGGGCAGCGTTCGTTGTCAGAGTCTGCCTCCGTGTCCCCCCAGAATAAAGGCTGCAGCATGGGGGTGCAGTGGCATGGTTAAGAACATAGACTCTGGAGCTAAACGATTGGGTTCAAAGCCTGGCTCTGCTGTTAGGCAGGCTGCGCACTCTCTCCGTGCCTCAGTGTCTTCATCCTTCTTCCAAGAGGAGGGGATTAGTACCTATCTCATGGGGTTGTTAGCAGGAGTAAACTGGCTTTGTAAGTGTTTACAACACTACAGTAAACAGTGTTTGGTGTTTTATGAACTCCATTCTATGTAACTACCCCTTTTTAAAATTGAGGTAAAGTCCACATTACATAAAATGAACGTAAGTTTGTTGTTGTTTTTAAAGAATAGCTTATTGATTTCTAGAGAGAGGCACATCAGTGTGAAAGTGTAGCATGAGTTGGCTGCCTAGGGCTGTGTCTAGCTTCATTTTTTCCACGTGGCTGTCCAGTGGTTCAGCACCATTTGTTGAAAAGACTGTGTTCTGTTGTGCTCCTTTGCTCCTTTGTCACAGACCAGTTGACTGTATTTATGTGGGTCTATTTCCGGGCCCCCTACCAGGAATCGAGCCTGCAACCGGGCATGTGACCTTGACTGGGAATCAAACCGGCGAGCTTTGGTTCATGGGATGACACCCAACCTACTGAGCCACCCGGCCAGGGCAGATGAGCACAGCTTTTAACCGTCTGGGTTCCTAGCACAACTGAGTAGCAAGTGCAGAGAGATTCCATATATCTGGCCCCACATGCACAGCCTCCCCCACTGTTGACATCCTGCACCATGGCGGTACGCTCATTACCACTGAGGCCCTGCCTTGACAGCGTCATCACCCAAAGTCCATAGTTTACTCCAGGGCCCACTCTTAGTCTGTGGGTTTGGACAGGTGTATGACACGTGTCCACCACTGTAGTATCACACAGAGCAGTTTCACTGCCCTCGCAGTCCTGTGCTCTCTCTGGTCATTCCTCCCTCCCTCGAGCCCCTGGCAGCCACTGGCCCTTTTACTGTCTCCACAGCATTGTCCTCCCTCCCTCGAGCCCCTGGCAGCCACTGGCCCTTTTACTGTCCCCACAGCATTGTCTTTGCCAGCACGTCACGGAGTTGGAATCACAAGGGAGGTAGCTTTCAGGTGGCTTCATTCACTCCGTCACGTGCATTAAGTTTCCTCCTGTCTTTCCATGGCTCAGTAGCTCATTTCTTTTTAGCGCTGAGTAATAATCCGTTGTTTGGGCAGCCACAGTAGTTTTATCCATTCACCCGCTGGAGGGCATCTTGGTTTCTCCCAAGCTTTGTCATATGAGTAAAGCTGCTATAATCACCCATGTGCAGGTCACTGTGTGGACATTCGGGTAAGTGCCAAGGAGCATGCTTGCTGGGCATATGATCAGAGTCTGTTTATTTATTTATTTTTACCTTTAATTCACCTTCAGTCCGTTCAGTTTTGTAAGAGACTGCTAAACTGTCTTCTAAAGTGGCTGTACCATTTCTGTATTTCTACCAGCAGTGAGCGAGTCCCCATCGCTCCACATCCTCACCAGCATCTGGTGTTGTCAGCGTTTTGGATTTTGGCCATTCTCATTAGGGGTGAAATGGTATTATTATCACTTTAATTTGCATTTCCCTAATGACTTATGCTGTTGAACATCTTTCCATCTGTATATCTTCTTTGTTGAAGTGTCTGTATTTTTTAAATTGTGTTGGTTTTCTTATTATTGAGTTCTTTGTATATTTTGGATGACAGTCCTTTATGAGATGTGTCTTTTGCATATATTTTCTCCCGGTTTATGGCTGTCTTCTCATTCTCGTGATAGTGCCTTTTGTAGAGCAGAAGTTTTAAGTTTTAACCAAGTACATTGATTTCTTTTTAAAAAAAAAAATTTTATTGATTTTTTACAGAGAGGAAGGGAGAGGGATAGAGAGTTAGAAACATCGATGAGAGAGAAACATCGATCAGCTGCCTCCTGCACACCTCCCACTGGAGATGTGCCCGCAACCAAGGTACGTGCCCTTGACCGGAATCGAACCTGGGACCCTTCAGTCCGAAGGCCGATGCTCTATCCACTGAGCCAAATCGGCCAGGGCCAAGTCCATTGATTTCTTTCATGGATTGTGCCTTTGGTGTTGTGTCTAGAAGGTCATTACCATACCAGGGTCACCTAGGTTTTATCCTGTTACCCTTCCAGGAGTTTTAGGTTTTACACTTGGGTCTGTATCCACTTGGAGTTGATTTTTGTGAAGGGTGTCAGGTCTGTGTCTAGCTTCATTTTTTCCCACGTGGCTGTACAGCGGATCAGCACCATTTGTTGAAAAGACTTTGTTCAGACCAGTTGACTGTATTTACGCGGGTCTATTTCCGGGCTCTCTGTTCTGGTCCACTGATCTGTCAGTTCCTTCACCAATGCCTTACTGCCTTGATTGCTGTCGTTTTCTATAAGTTTTGTTCTTGTCTTTCAACATGGAGCTGGCTATTCTGGGTCTTTGGCCTCTACTTCCACAGTCTGCCAGCCTGCCTGGTTTCCTCCTCCCTGTGTGCCCCCTGGTGTAGATGCCAGAGGGTTTGACAGGCAGTGTTCCACACACAGGAGCCGAGTGGGGGTGGCGCGGCGCTAGCACCCCTGGTCTCAGCTTCTTGGCCGCCTCATCACACCGACGTTATTTAACGTGAACCCCCCAACCCCCCGGTCCTCCCGTCCTGTTCGTGGGGAGCCAAGCCTCTTACCTCCTAACTTGATGCTTCATTCCACATCCATCCATCCGTCTCATCCTCACATTCGAGGTGAAGGTTGAAGAGAGCCTTCCAAGTCTGAGCCTTCAAAAGGTCGGGAGACTCTGTTCGGTTTCTGGGTTCAACATTCCGTGACCTTTGGGGGTGGTCATTAACCCTTTTTAAGTCCGCCTGTCTTTATTTTCACCCAGTTTCCGTGTCCCAGTCTTGTCCTGGTCACAGGAGCTGAGAAGCAACAGTGAGCTCTCAACTCCTGTGTTTATTGTAAAGACATTACACTTACTTAACCAACGACATAGGGACTCTGTGCGGGGCACCTCCTGATCGCGGCTGACGTCACCCAGCTTCCCCATGACGCTCCCTCTAAGGAAAATGCTTGGGTACCTTGTTCTTGTGAAATGTCACCAGCTCTTTGTGATTTCCTTCTCTAGAGGCGCCAAAAGCCAGAGTAGACTTTTGTCCACGGTCAGTGTCAAACTCACTGCGGGAGTTTAAAACGTCCATCTTCGGCCCTAGCTGGTTTGGCTCAGTGGATAGAGCGTCGGCCTGTGGACTGAAGGGTCCCAGGTTCAGTTCCGGTTAAGGGCACATGCCTGGGTTCCAGGCTCGATCCCCAGTGGGAGCATGCAGGAGGCAGCCAATCAGTGATTCTCTCTCATTATTGATGTTTCCATCTCTCTCTCTGTCTCTCTTCCTCTCCGAAATCAATAAAGATATATTTTAAAAAATAAAATAAAACGTCCATCTTCTTCCCTGTCAGACCAGGTGCCATGCAGTGCCCATTCCTGGAGACCAGCATTTGCCGGTGGGCAGTTCTGTCTAACATTTCCCAGGGCCCAGGGCTCAGAACCCGGAGTAACTTAGGGAAGTGGGTCCTTTTCTCCTTCCTGCCGTCTTCGCAGCCCTGGACATGGGCTCCCTGTTGTCACGCCGGTTCTGCTCTCTCGAACATAAACCTGCTTCCCAAGAGGCTCAGCGGCAAAGCCACAGTGAGCTCTCATCTCCTGTGTTTATTGTAAAGACGTTACACTGTTTAACCAATGACGTAGGGACTCTGTGTGAAAGCAGTTGTCCTGCTGTCATTGGTATTGTAAGGATGTAGCTAGTAAAAAAACAAAAACTAGCAGGACAACGCCAGAATCCTGATTTTTCTGACTGCAGCGTGGATTTGTTGGACAGTCGAGTCAGCGCATGGGGGTACCGGGTGGAGCTGTTTAGAAGCTGCTGGCATTGACGGTGAATGCCGGCAGGCCTGGGGTGCGCGTGGCCTTTCCTGACTGTGCCCGATAACGCTTCCATTGTGGATGAAGGTCAGGAGCCCGAAAACACAGGCCTTGGAAATTGCCACCGGACTATTATGTTACAGTTCAGGACAGCGCCCTGTCCTGTTTCAACTCAAGACAAATGCGACGATGATAAAGAAGAAAGAAAAGGGCAGACTTGGCCTGTATTTTGTGATAACGTTGCAAAGTGGGAGGTTTCAGGAAACCATGGCATGTATTTTTTTGGCATAACTGTATTTCTGATTGACTTGCCTGGTAAGAGTTAATGGATAAACAGGCGCCTACCAGCCTCACAGGTGCTGAACGGTTTCCATGCACACGTGATGACTGCGAGGCCTTGGGACTCCGTGCCCAAGTGTTTTCCTTCACCAGCTTGCAGGGCGCTGGGTTTCTTATTTTCTACTTTCATATTAAATCATTGAAGTTCTTTGCAAAATGCAAGTGTGGGTATCTTAGTCATTATCATTCTTTTTGTTGTTGTTAATCCTCATCCGAAGATATTTTTCCATTGATTTTTAGGGAGAGTGGAAGAGAGAGGGAAAGACAGAGAGAAACATTGATGTGAGAGAAACCGAGGCATCGAACCTGGGACCCTTTGGTCCGCAGGCCGAGGCTCCATCCACTGAGCCAAACTGGCTAGGGCAGGGCATTATCCTTCTTTAGCGCCCAACTCCAGTTAGTTTCTCACAGGAGCTGCCCGTCTTGGCAGGATTGTGGGGACTGGAAGGTGGAGCAGGTGGTTTTGATTTGTTGCAGATGCAGAGCCTGGAGTCTGGAGGCACGTGCTGATGGGCGGCCAGTGGTCCTCCAGCTGAAGCTGCAGGGACCTGGAGCAGCGCGCACAGAAGGGCAGTGGATAAAGTTCGCCCTTGTGCATTGCGTTACCTGTGAGCCATTCTAGACGTGATGTTGCAGAGAATTAATAGTCATGCATGAGACGATTTTGCTTAAGGGGGCGCTTTTATGCTGCCACAAAAACAAGGAGACAGCTGTACTGGTTTTGAGCTGAGCTGGTGTCCTGAAGAGGGAAACCAGAGACAGGCCCCCCTGCTCTGCGGGGTGCGCAGAGGCAAGGAAGCCTTGAAGAGAATGGCCACTTTCCTTACAGAGGCTCTCCAGAGGCCTCAGCTGTGGGGCCCTGTGGCGGTTTGGTTTGTTCATTGTTGGCGAGGGCGGCAGATCTGAAGAATGCCCCTCCCACCCTTCCACCTGCCCAACCCCAGGTCAGCCTGACCGGCTCAGACGCCAGGGTGCGGCCCAGCGGGTGGAGTTGAGGGAAGATGTCTAGAATGTTCTGCTTTACTTCCTGGTGACAGGCCACTGCTGTGGTGGGTAAAGGGAGGCATTCTTGGCCTCTGATTTGGTCTTCCCTCCTCTGTTAGGATACCAGCCTGAATCATTGCAATAAGTGACGTTTCTCTGTTTCCCACCTCTCCTCACTACAGAGATAAACATTCTCCACTCCATCCCTTTCTCCCGTCCCCCTTTGTACTCCTCACAAAACTGAGTTCTGAAATATGGCTCCTCAGTGTTCACACATGAACAGTCACCACCTGAGGGACAGAGCTTGAGAAACCCTCAGAGGACCCTCTGCTCGAAGCCCAGTGCCCATCCACGCTGGTCAGAGGAGATCCCCAGTTCCCCGGGATGTTGACCTGCAAACCCCATCTTTATGTGCCACCTGGGGGGTTGCAGGATTCAGGCCCAGTGCCTCTCGGTTTCCAGGGATACTGCAGCCAAGGGCAGGGCTCCAGGCCCCGGGCTCCATGTGGGGTCCCTGGCCAGGGAGCAAGGCTGGCTGCAGGGTATTCATGACTGGGACCTGAGAGAAATCCTGTGACCCCAGACCACTTCCACCTGGCCCCTCCCAACGTGACCCCTGAACCTCAGGGCGACCCCTGAGTTCCTGAATCGAAGGACTGTCTTCCCTGCCCACCTCGCCTGTCACCTTTCCGAACTTCTAGAAGAATTGTGCAGGAGCTTCTGCCACTGGAAATCTTGTGGCCGCACACGAGGCTCCCAGATCAGTGACTGCCACAGCAATTTGTGACATTAAAGAGGGGAATAAATACGGGAGATTCGTGAAGCCCGGGAGACTGAAGTAGATAAGGAATACAGAAGTTACTGTTAGACGCGCCCATTATGTTTTGGGTTCATGCCTGGCCTGTTAATTTTATGGGGTAACTCTTAATATTGAGTAAACCAATTTAATTAGAAAAGTAATTGACTTCTGCCCTTCACGCTGGTAAAATGTTTTCATTTGCTTACTAGCAAAGCTTGTGAAAATGATATTAGGTTGCTTTGAAAATTAAATAACTTTTTATAAAAACCTGAGTAGTAGAAAAATGAGGTAATGGGTAACTGAAGGGTAGCCTCTTTGAGTGTAAGCACTTAAGTAAGCATTTGTTGCAGACTTATTTTAAAATTTCACATTTTTCCTGGTAATATTGAGTAAAATATGCCACCCATCCTTGGTGGCTTAGGATCAGGTATTAGACTGTAGACAGTGTGTGCAGGAGTAGGTGGGTCTTCTTAGCCCCTCCTGTTAGAGAACATACCTGGGACTTGTTTAGAGAAGGAAATCCTTAGGTCGTTGGTCCGCTGTCCACCCAGCCATCTGTCTGTCTGTCCAGTTTCCATTTCATCTTTCTCATAGCTGTGAAGCAAGAACGTTTAATTATGTAACCACCTGAACAGGGTAAAGAGATACCATCCATGAAGTTCACTAGGGAACAACATGGAAGGCAGCGCTCTGGAAGTTACTGTTTCATTCTCAGTAAAAGCACTGTGTTTGTCTTTTCACATGCACTTCTCCCCATTTCTCAGGGTGCTCTGTCATCTCACATCAAGTTATCTTCTTTGTGACTTTGAACCTTTCTATCCTCTAAAAATGGGTCACTAGCCTTTCCATCCTCTAAAAATGCAGCAACAATGTGGCACCCTACATGCTTCCTCCGTGGTCTGCTTCCCAGGGTAGCCAGCGGGGAAGTCTCCTCCATGAACGGTTAAGATATCGCTGCCAAACACCATGAAATGCAAGTAAAATGTGAACACCACAACATGAAGGAAACCTAGTTTTGTAACTTGGTTCCCGGTCCCATTGAGGTGCTGGATGAAGATGCCAGAGGTCTGAGGGTCCACCGATAGATTTCCCTGTTTGAAATGGTGATTTTCACCTACACTGGTTTCCGCAGGCGTCTGAAGCCCCTCACGCCTCCTGTCCGTGTTTTGTGTTTTCACATGTTTTCCTGCGGAGAGGGTTCGTGGCTTGCTTTAGGTTCTCAGAAGAGCCCAGGGAAAGGTGTGCACTTTGCTGCAGAAGGTCCTGCCCCTGCAGTCACAGACTTCCGGCTATTGTCTCAGGTTTGGGGATGCTAGATTTCAGCAGCTCCCTCTCTAAAACCACCTTTTAAATTTTTTTAAAAAGAGTCACATAATAGCATTTGACAAAATCTAACACCCATTCATGATAAAAAGTCAGCAAGTTAGGAAGAGAGGGGAACTCTCTCAACTTGATAAAGAACATCTATTAAAAAAAAAAAAACTATGAAGAAAAAAACGGGAAGTTGTAGAAACCAGGAAAGCATTATTCTTTAAGGGTGATGAATGGTTTAAAGTTGGGTTTTTCCCCCCTAGCAATAGAATTCAGGATGAATTACCACACACACAGATATATATTGAGTTAAATTATTTGATATATCAAAATAATTGGTTAAGTATGAATCCTGATTGGATATTTGAGAATGTTTTAGGTGATAATACCATTATGGTTAGTTTTAAAAGAGTCCTTATCTTTTAGAGTTGTATGTTGAAGAATTGAGGGGGTGAAGTTAGCTGATGTCGGGGATTTGTTTCAAAATAATGGAAACTGGTGGTAGGAATGGGTAAATCAAACAAGATTGGTCCTGTATTGATAATTGTAATAGCTGAGTCCTGGGTACATGCGGTTTATTCTTCTACTAGTGGCCCGGTGCATGAAATTTGTGCACATTAAAAGGGGATTAATTAGAGGAAATAATTTAATATTGCTATTTGCCCCTTTCTCTATAATAGAATTTTCAGAGATGAAAGAAAGTTAGTAAAATGTATATGAAAACCTTCTTCCTCTCAGAGTCTGGGGCTCACCACGGGACCCAGAGTCAAGTCCCTGTCCACTCACATGCACTTCAAAATTGCGTGAGACCCAGACCCGGCCGGCCCCCCATCCATTGGGCTAGATCCAGACCTGGCCAGTCCCACCCTTATCAAGCCCTGCCGGGCAGGGGGCATAATCTCAGGTCCCCTGGCCTGGCGCCAGGACGGGAGGCATGGCCTGTGGTCCCCCAGCCCAGACCGGGGCGGGGGGTGTGCCTTGAGGCCCTTCGTCAAGCCCCACCAGGTGGGGGACACGGCCTGAGATCCCCTGTCAAGCCCCGCTGGGTGGGGGGCATGGCCTATGGTCCCCCGTCAAGCCCTGCCAGGCGGGGGGGCACAGCCTCAGGTCCCCCGTCAAGCCCTGCTGGGCGGGGGCGTGGCCTGAGTTCCCCCGACCCAGCACTGGGGGTGCACCTTGAGGTCCCCGTCAAGCCCCGCTGGGTGGGGGGCACGGCCTGAGGTCTCCTGTCAAGCCCAGCCAGGCAGGGGGCACAGGCTCAGGTCTCCTGGCCCGGTGCTGGGGTGAGGGTGTGGTCTGAGGTCCTCGTCAAGCCCTGCTGGGTGGGGGGCGCAGCCTGAGGTCCCCCAACCTGGCGCTGGGGCGGGGGGAGCAGCCTGAGTTCCTCTAGTCCAGCACCAGGATGGGAAGCGCACCTTGAGGTCCCCCGTCAAGCCCCGCCGGGTGGGGAGTGCGGCCTGAAGTCCCCTGTCAAGCCCCACCTGGTGGGGGGCGTGGCCTGAGGTCCCCCATCCTGGCACTGGGGCAGGGGGAGCAGCCTGAGGTCCCCTAGTCCAGCACCAGGATGGGAAGCGCACCTTGAGGTCCCCTGTCAAGCCCTGCTGGGTGGGGGATGCGGCCTGAGGTCCCCTGTCAAGCCCTGCCAGATGGGGGATGAAGCCTGAGGTCCCCTGTCAAGCCCCACGGGGCCGTGGGAGAGCATAGCCTCAGGTCTGTGCTGATTGCTTGTTAAGGCTCCTTATGGGAACTTGGCCTCAGCTGTGGGTGCAGCCATCTTTGTGATGGAGTGATGGTCAATTAGCATATCCCTTCTTTATTAGATAGGATTCTTTCTACTTTATAGCTTACATAATATAAAAAGGTAAAATTGCCTGATATAAAACTTGTGTGGTCAGCATTGGGTGGCTAATATCAAAACCCAGAAAATGACAAGTGTTGGTGAGGTTGTGGAGGAATTGGGAGCCTTGTGCTCCGAGGGTGGGAATGTGAAAATGGTGCAGTCACTGTGGGAAACAATATTGGCAGTTCCTCAAAGAATTAAAACCAGAATTACTGAATGACCCAGCAGTTCCACTTCTGGGTGCATACCCAAAAGAATTGAAAACAGGGTGGCAAACAGATGTTTGTATACCCGTGTCCATGACATTATTCACAGTAGCCAAAAGGTATTGGCAACCCAAGTGCCCTTGACAGATGGAGAGACAAGATGTGGTCCATACATAGAATGGGATATCACTCAGCCTTAAAAAGGTGATGCATACTGTAACACACATGGACCTTGAGGACATTATGCTAAGGACAAATACCCACTTACCAACTGTGGCTGATTAAAAGTTTCCTTTTTTGTTTTTGTTTTTTTAAAAAAAGCCAGGTGATTTTGTTTGCTTGCTTTTTGTTTTACACTTAACAGAATCACTTCTTTCTTCGGCTGCATACGAGAGAAAGTTAGGCCTCTCCAGGGCCTGAGCCTGTAGGGATTTCATTAGCTGTAGGTTGTATTTTGGAAGATGATGATGGGGAGATCGTCATGGGAACGCCTCTGGAGTCTCTCTAGCTCTGGTCCTTCTGCCATTGTAGTTTTTCCTAAAACATAAGCTGCTGCTTAAGATGAACTGATCAACACATTTGTTGAGCATCCGTGTGCCAGGCATAGAGTGGGCCCTTCACTCACATCCTATATAATAAAGATGTAATATGCAAATTGACCCTCACGCCCTCACAAGATGGCTGCCTATGACCAGGCTGGCAGGGGGGTTAGTGAGGGATGACCAAACAACTGAACAAGCAGGCTGTGTGGGGCAACCAGGCCAGCAGGGGGGTTAGTGAGGGACGACCAAACGACTGAACAAGCAGGCTGCATGGGGTGACCAGGTCGGCGGGGGGGGCAGTTGGGGGTGACCAGGCCGGCAGGGGGAGCAGTTAGAGGCAATCAGGCTGGCATGCAGAGGCAATGAGGGGCGATCAGGCCGGCAGGGCAGGGGGCAGTTAGGGGCAACCAGGTAGGCAGGCAGGTGAGTGATTAGGAGCCAGCGGTCCAGGATTGTGAGAGGGATGTCCGACTGCCAGTTTAAGGATCAGACCTAAACCGGCATTCGGACATTCCCCAAAGGGTCCCGGATTGGAGTGGGTGCAGGCTGGGCTGAGGGGACCCCCCCCCCCCCGCATGAATTTCATGCACTGGGCCTCTAGTCATACCTAATAATAGACAAACATGTAAATTGACCATACCTCTGCTATGCCCACAGCCAATCAGACTGTGTATGCAAATTAACCCAACAAAGATGGAGGTTAATTTGCATACATAGGCACCCAGCAGCCTGGGAACTTTCTCAGCACCCAGGTCACTCCGATGTAGGCCCCGTGTGGGTCCTAAGCAACCTGGGAAGGGCCTGAGCCAGGGGGCTCCTGGACAGGGGCGGAGCCCGCGATCAGAGGCAGCTGCGGGGCCCCTGCCCAGGCCCCAAGGCTTTAGGCCTTGGCAGGGGTGGAGCCAGTGATCAGAGGGAGCTGGGGGTCCCCTGCCCAGGCCCCAAGCCTGGGCCAGAGGTTTGGAGCCTGGGCAGGTGCAGAGCCAGCGATTGGAGGGAGCTGGGGGTATCCTGCCCAGGCCCCAAACCTCGGCCAGAGGCTTTGGGCCTGGGCAGGGGTGGAGCCAGAGATCAGAGGCGATAGATGTGAACTACAGAGGAAACACCTTATTGCTCATTGGCTAAGCTCTCTGTATGCCATTGGTAATATTCTTAGTAACTTGGGTATAAGAATCCAAAAAGGTGATCTAGGGCTTTTCCACCACACTCCTGGAGAAAAAAAGGAAGGTCCGCTGCTGGAGGGCTAAGAAATGTCATATCCTGCCCTAGCCGGTTTGGCTCAGTGGACAATGCCTTGGCTTGCCAACCGCAGGGTCCGGGTTCGATTCTGATCAAGGGCATGTACCTCGGTTGCAGGCTTCTCCCTGGCTGGGGCCCAGGTCAGGGCTCATGCAGGAGGCAACCAATCAAAGTGTTCCTCTCACTTGGATGTTTCTCTCTGTCTTTCCCTTTCTCTTCCACATTCTCTAAAAATCAATGGAAACATCTCCTCAGGTGAGGATAAAAAAAAAAAAGTCATATCCTATGAAAGACACATCTTGAAAAATGCCTAAAGAAAGTTGTCATTTTTTCATGGTGAAGGGACTGGAGTCCGTGTTGATGAAACACCTTGGTGGCTGTGGTGACTGGCAGTGGCTGCAGCAGTGGGGTGATGGGGCTGGTGCCTTCCCCTGATCAGCCTGGTCACCTCCCAAAAATGGAGGCCAGACTGCGGCTTAGGCCCGCTCCCCAAGGGAGAGGGGGCAGGCTGGGCTGAGGGACACCCCCCCCCCAGTGCATGAATTTCATGCACCGGGCCCCTAGTTAGCTATAATCCTCAAAACAAGGTTGTGGAAGGAGGTCCTGTTCCCGACTTATGATGTAGAAATAGGCACAGGTGGTTAAAGAATCCGTCCCTAGTTAGAATGTCAGACACAGTTCATTTATTAATTATATTCCTGTCTTTCTTACCAGACCACACTGTTTAAAACTTTTAACCACTTCTAACAGAATAGAGGGAGCTCATTGGCATAGCAGAGAAGGGGGTGCTCACCTGTTGCCAGCCACAGCTCAATCAAGCCCCTCTCCAGCTGTGCCTCGTTATACATCCGTTATCCCAGTCTTGCTAGTCCCAGAATGATCCACAGGCTTTTCTACCTTTGAACCTCATTTGTATTTTTTACTCTGTTTAAAAAAAAAAACCCTCAAGCCCCAGTCGGTTTGGCTCAGTGGATAGAGTATCGGCCTGAGGACCAAAGGGTCCCGGGTTCGATTCCAGTCAGGCACGTACCTCAGTTGCAGGCTCCTCCCCGGCCTGGGCCAGTCAGGGCACGTGCAGGAGGCAATCACAATCAATTGATGTGTTTCTCTCATATCAATGTTTTTCTCTGTCCCTGTCTCTTTTCCTCTCTAAAATAAACGGAAAAATATCTTTGGGTGAGGATTAAAAATAGATAAATAAAATACCCCCTCAAAAGGATGCTCCTGTTAAGGATGTCAATGGGAGGTCTCCATTGTGCTTCTGGTGGTCCCCAGAGGTGGTCTCAGATATTTCCAGCTCTCTCCTCCGGACACACGCTGGAATTGCACTGCCCACCCTGGTGATTTGGGTGGGGCCATGGGACCAGTTCTGGCCCACGAGTTAGGAGCAGAAGTGAGTTGTATTTCATCCGTGTAGACGGTTCAGCTTCCACTAGGCAATCCTCCAGAGCGCTCACGCTTCCCTGGCAATGGCATGGCCACATGTGAGATGGAGGCTGCCGGTCTTACGGGCTCAGCTGACCGTCCGAGGTCCCACCACGGAGTGAGTTCCCGCCCCCAGTTTTTCCCACATCCCACGACCCGGTGATGCTAGCCGCATCCGTTCAGGATGTGGATGTTCGTTGATACGTTTGTGTTCTCCGGCAGATTGCGCCTGCTTCCCCAGCACAGCACCT
The DNA here is from genome assembly GCF_963455305.1 of Plecotus auritus. Taxonomy (NCBI): domain Eukaryota; kingdom Metazoa; phylum Chordata; class Mammalia; order Chiroptera; family Vespertilionidae; genus Plecotus; species Plecotus auritus. The sequence goes on along the minus strand of NC_137771.1, from coordinate 5,406,005 downwards.
TGCAGTGCGCTTCTGCCTCGCAGGCGGTCCTGGGGACAGACTTCGAGTCCATGGTGATGTGAGGCCAGAAGGACCTTGGATGTCAAGCTGGTTTTCAAGGATCAGAGCTGGTCTGATCTAAATATGAATTTATGACTGGGACAGTGCTTAGAGGCCATAACAATGGATGCCTTTTTACGTTTTTATTTTGGGACTATCTGAATAATTTATGGATTTTAAATGTTTTCTGAGGAAAAATAATCAGTTGGAGATTTTATATTGATATCATTTAAGACACTTTTCTATGCATACTGCCTTTAGCAAGGGCTCTGCTAACACATTACATTCCACTTCTTAGTGAGTCAGGAGCTAGATTTTTAAATCCAAGCCTGGCAATTTGCAGCACACACTCAAAGGCACCTGCCGCCACCTAGTGGCGGTGTCTCCTAATTGTATACTCTTACTCATAAGTTTAAGGCATCTAATTGTATACTCTTGATGGACCAAGCTTAAATGTTGAATCTGCAAACAAAACATGTAACATTATCTAAAATTTACCGGTGAATTGCCTACAGTCTCTTAAAACATATAGTTGTCGCCTGACTGGTGTGGCTCAGTGGTTGAGCGTGGACCTATTGAACCAGGAGGTAACAGTTTGATTCCCGATCAGGGCACATTATGGGGCGTGTACGAGGCAGCCGATCCATGATTCTCTCTCATCATTGATGTTTCTATCTCTCTCTTCCTCTCCATTCCTCTCTGAAGTTAATTAAAAATATTTTAAAAAACACATATTTCTCATTATTAATTATTTAATATGTCGTTATTGGGGCAGTATGACTAGATGTTCTGGAATGAGAAGTGGCACATATCCAATTTGTTTTTGGAAAGAGTGGGTTTCTCTTCGTAAATGAATTTATCAGCCAGGAACTCTGGTGCAGGGTTGATGTCAGGGCTGCCACACACAGGCTTTGCAGCCACCTTGCCAGGGATCTGTGACTTGCGTGACCTGGACAGGGAGCCAACCTCTCTTTTGCCCACAAAGTTGGGATGTACTGGGAAAGTGTAAGTTTTTATATTTAAAGTTAATCCTGAAGCTGACTGTTGTATTCTTTTCACTTTGGTTTTTAAATCAGTGACCATTTATAACCACAGAAGCTAGCCAGGTCTTAGAGTAATAGGTGCACACCCCAGATACAGCCTACATTTGCAGAAGGTCTGATCGCCAGCCTTGCCATTCCCGGATTTTAATCAGTATTTTGCCATTCAAAATGTCGTTGGCTTTTTCATGGTGTAGAATGTGAAGCCATGAATCAGGAAAAGGCTCTGAGCATGGTGACCTGTTCCTAGCCTTCTGGCTGCTCGTCTCCCCGAGTTTTCTGTGGCTCCTTCCGGATGATTACAGAAACATCAGTCACTTGTCTTCATACATATTTTATAATGCCAATTGAATGTGATGAAATATTAAAAATACCATTCATTAAATATTTAAAAGTTCATTCTTTGAAACTGGCCAGCTCTCTTCATTCTACTGCCAGCCTAAAGGAGCAATTTAGAAAATCTGAATTATAAAATTAGAATACTGGGAAAAATCAGAGAATTAGGAATATCACTATAAATTTATTTTTTGCCTTGAACCATTAGTAATTTTCAGCTGCAGGCCTTTCCTTCAGGGTAGCAGAAATACACATTTTATGCTACTGCCTTTTAATACTTTCTGCTATTTTAGATTTTCTGCGCTTTGCCTAGTATTTTTACCTTCTTACTGGGTTAGAAAAATTCACTTAAAGTCTAAGGAGTTTAACAGATTTACATATTGGAATGATCTTCCGTTTCATTTGCTTTGCTTATAATTTTATTAATAAAACTTTAAGTATGAAAACAAATTGGAATTTACTATTGCTCTTCATGGTACATTATTAATAGTAAGTTGAATTAATAGCTTCTGTGTTTTGAAAGGAGAGATCAGTGACAAACTGGAGGTTCTTCCCAGTGGCCTTTTTAATGGTCACACCTGTAGCCCATGCAGCCGTCCAGCCTGCACCATAGCAGGTCTCCGAGCAGGTGTCACGAGCTGTCTGGAGAAGTGGGAGTCTCAGCCGTTAGGAAAAGCCCCAGCCCGGCTGCAGAGTGAGGCTGTTGCCTGTGTTCAGAGGACCCTCCCGGAGCGAAGGCTGCCGCGACTCGGCCCCGCACAGCGCCCCCCAGTGAGCTTGGCACCGTCGGGGTGCTGCTGAAGGGCAGGTGCACCAGAACTTCTGAATTCTCTTCTCTCCCAAGGCTCCTGGCCCGGGGCAGCTTTTGTGTGGGGAGAGCTTTTCCAAAGGCTCTTTAAATCTTGGCCTCCATGATATGGGTTTGGTACCCTAGTTGGTCCCCCCAGAATCTAAGCACAGGTCACCTTTCTGGACAAGTCCCTGGTTTGCGCGTGGACCGCCAGGTTCTCCGTCTCCTTTGCTTTGAATGTCCACCTGTCAGAAACAAAAAGTCACACCTCCTTGATGTTTACAACATCAAATCATACCTGCTTTTCAGTTCTCAGCACCAAAACTACCTTCTCTAGGAGAGGATTTCGAACCAGGACACTGACTTTTTAAAAAAAATATATTTTTGTTGACTTCAGAAAGGAAGGGAGCGGGAGAGAGAGAAACATCAATGATGAGAGAGAATCATTGATTGGCTGCCTCCTGCACGCCCCACATGGGAACGAGCCTGCAACCCAGGCATGTGCCCTGACCAGCAATTGAAACGTGACCTCCTGGTTCATAGGTCGACGCTCAACCAGAGCCACGATGGCCGGGCCAGGACATTGATTTTATTTGTATTGTATATGAGGTTCCTTACACACTCATTCATTGGCCTGATACTTGCCGAGTGATGAGATGCTAGTTAGCAAACAGCAAAAGGTCAGCCACTCCCAGCATCTGTTTTTGTCCATGTCTGAGGGGAGGAGGGGAAGGTAATGACACAGCAGCCCCTGTGGCACCTCCTGTGTCTGACACTGTCAGCCTGGCATGTGTGACGGGTTTGATCACACAGCAACCTGTGACGTGGGTACTATTCCTGTCCTTGGTTTACAGTTGAGGAAACAGGCCCACGGAGGCAGCCAGGTAACTGCCCCAAGGTCCCAGGCTGGCTCCGCTGCCCTCGCTGTGCCCAGGGTGGCGATGAGCAGCAGCAGAGAAGGAGACGGTGGGGCCAGAGCAGCGGGTGCTGGTGTGGTTGGACGAGGGAGCATTTGAACAGAGACCTGAGACTCTGGCCGGGGACTTGAGAGGTCAAAGCTATTTTAATATCAAGACATTGACTTGCTTTTCCCTCATCCTCGTGAGAGCGTGGTGGTTTCCTAGAGCAGTGGTTGGCAAACCGCGGCTCGCGAGCCACATGCGGCTCTTTGGCCCCTTGCGTGTGGCTCTTACACAAAATACCACGTGCGGGCGCGCACGTACAGTGCGATTGAAACTTCGTGGCCCATGCGCAGAAGTCGGTTTTCGGCGTTCAAAAGAAATTTCAATTGTTGTACTGTTGATATTTGGCTCTGTTGACTAATGAGTTTGCCGACCACTGGAGAGGCTGCCTGGCGTGTGCGGCAGGACCCAGGAGGCGCCCTGGGGACCAGCTGGCTCCGATGAAGCCGGACAGTGAGCGAAAAGACTGGCAGGATGGACATGGTGCCGCTGTCCTTAGTGAGCTTTGTTTTTTAAAATGCAGTTTTTATGAAAATGGTACTTACGTTAACTTATAATGGGTTTGTATTTTTAAATGAATTAATAAATACTAAAATTTATCTTGGTTTTAATTTCTTATAATACAGTAAATTCTGATAGGTAGGTAGGTAGATAAATGAGATAGGTAGGTAGATCCCACATAAACGAATGCTGTGAGGATCTTCAGTAACGTTTTGGTGTGGCCGGTTCTGGGTGCACGTGTTTGAGGATCTGTCCGGAGGGCAAGAACGCGCTTGTCACCTGGCCCTTGTAACAAGTCCAGGAGAGCGGAGAGGTGACGAGAAGTGGCTGCATCTGCATTTTGTGCGCGCAGAGTTTTAAATGTGGTAAAATGTAGAACAGAATTTCTCGTCGTGACCATCTTAAGCATACAGTTCAGTCGTGTTACGTATACTCGTTCATATTGTTGTGCAACCTGTTCCAGAACTCTTCTCATCTTGTAAAACTGCAACTCTGCACCCATTAGACTGGTCCTGTGGGTCTGCGGTGACCTTGCAAGTGAAGCAGAGGTTTAAACGCTGTGGGTTGGATGTGGCATGCATAAATGTCTGATGGAGGCGTCATTCATTGCAGAGCCGGGAGCTTGTTTCCCTCCCGCACGCCGGCCATGCACCGCGCTGGAGGGGATGCAGGTGAGGCCAGGTGCTTCTCACCTGTTGCTCCATAACGGTCATCACCCGCAGCAGGAAAGCAGTGTCCCCTTACGGGATGTTGTATTCGACGTGGTTAAACGTTTAAATTTAATTTCAGATGCTTCTGGATTGATTTGCACTTACGGGAAAGAGTCTGGGTAGTTCCTTCAACAAATAGGCACTACCTATTGGTCATAAAGTTCCATACCCTAAATTGAGGACTTCTGTGGTTAACCGTATCCTGAGATGTGATACGTTACACCTGAGATAGAAGGAGAGCTGGTAACACTCAAGGGAAAAGTCTTTCTACAATGAGAGCGTTCCGCTGTGAGGTGGAGCCCACAATGCACTGGTGGAGCGAGCGCGCAGGGAGGACGTGGTGGCTGTGGCCCGGACAAAGCCAGGCCCAGGCAAACAGGAGGGATCAGAACTAAAAACTGATGGCGCCAGCTACGTGCCTGCTGGACAGCGCAGTTCTCCCTTAACAACAGAATAGCGTTACACTGCCCAGCCCCTTTCCGGTGACGGCACCAGCCCTCTGGGGAGGGGGCGGGGCTGCCTTACGAACTAGGAAATGAGATTGAGAGGTTACTCAAGGCCACCCAGAGGTCAGTTACACCTGCTCAAGGTCACTCAGTAAAGATAGAGGACGCTGGAATCGGACCCCACGTCAGCCTGACTCCAAAGTGGGTTCTTTATTCTTAAACAGTTTTCAGTCAACTATTTCAGGAATTCACATTTTATTTTATTTTAATGCCTTAGATTTGTAATTTTATATTCATAAGTCTTGTCTATTTTGTGTCTTTGTTTGTAATGCTAATTTTAAATAGGTACTATTGTATTGTCATAAAGAAATAACACTTTTCTTTGTCACTGTTCTGTAATAGGCCCAAAACAGTTGGAATTTGTCTACTGGCCATCAGTCTTTTTTCTTTAATTTGTACAGCAGAATCTGGTTTCTTCCTGGACTCAGAGAGTTTCTCCATTACTCACTCTAGAATTTAGAATTTCATGATATTTAGGTCTTGATACCAAACCCTGCAACAAAAAATGCAAGTGTTGCCTTCCAGACCAATGAGAGTCTTATGGGTCAGACATAATAGATGTGTCTTCAAAAGCAGTTGAGTTTAAAATACTCAGTCTAGCCCTGGCCGGTGTAGCTCAGTGGGTTGGGTGTTGTCCTGTGCCCCGAAAGGTGGCCGGCTCATTCCTGGTCAGGGCACATGCATGCCGGCTGTGGGCCCGGTCCCCAGTAGGGGGCATGCAGGAGGAAGCCAGTCCCCACCTCCCCCTCACATCAATGTTTCTCTCGCTTCCTCCCTCCCTCTCTCAAAATCAATTTAAAACTCTTTTCAAAAGAAGTAATGGTGTTCTCACCCGCCTGTTTCCTTTCTTTTCAAACACAGCTAACAAGCACAAGCCCTGGCTCGAGCCCACCTATCACGGCATCGTGACAGAAAACGACAACACCGTGCTCCTCGACCCCCCGCTGATCGCCCTGGACAAGGACGCCCCTCTGCGCTTCGCAGGTAGGAGCGTGGTTTTGTTGGCTCTTGTTGCACGGGACCGGGCGGTGCATTGGGAACGTTTCTCACCCTTTCTTAACGGGTGTCGATGGCGGGGGGTGGTGGCTCCCGGGCACTGTCCTTTTTCCTGTTACTTTAACTGGTTAGGGGACCTGACCAAAAGCCTGTACGTGTGGATGAAAAGCACAATATCACATCGCATCGTTCTAGTCCTTGTCTCGATGTCATCAGATAACACCTAGGCCAGTGTGTCTCAAAAAACCGTGCACACAGCGCACCCGAGGGTGGAGCTGAAATGCAGATTTGGACCCAGAGGGCCTGGGGGACCTGAGCTTCTGCCCTCTGACCTGCTCCCAGGTGCTGCAGGTCCGCGAGAGAAGGAGCTGGCTAACTGCAGCTCAGGGTCCTCTCGCACCACCTCGGTTTCAGTTACTGAAGAGACTTACTCGGAAACGCCAAGCAATCTTTATAGGGGCATCCTGTGGCTCAGGTTTTACTGTCCATACGTTTTTAAAGTGGAGGTATTTCATCAGACTGTAACCTGACTAAGCGGCAGCGCTGGGGCCGCTTGGAGACCTGCTGTTTGCTGACATGTAAAACCACTTGGCACTTTAGAGCGTTTCTTGCTTGAGCCGCGTGTCCATAGTAACTTCCCTGACGGACGTGAATTGTGCCACGTCACCCTCTCCTGGCCTCAGGGGCACAGTTAATTTTAAAAGAGTAGTTGTTGCATGGCATTTTTTTCCAGGACCCAATTTCTCATGTTAGTGTGTGCTGTTTGCCTGGGGACCAGTGAGAAGGACTCAGTTATCTTGTATAGATCAGGCTGTGCATTACTGCACAGTGTGTAAACTGAGGGAAGTGGACGTGTTTCTGAAGAGCTGTTTAAACCAGCGGTCACCAACCGGTGGTCCGTGAGGCCCGAAAGGTTGGCGACCGCTGATTTAAACAATAAATTCATCTGTTCCTCATTCTCTTCAAGTGCCACAGCCCATGTTCAGGGAAGTAACCTGAGAGCCAGCTGTGCTATGTGCGTCAGTGGTGGACACAGACCTTCCCAGTAGTCTCGCTTGTTGATCGGTTTTTAGAGAGAAATCTGATTAGGTGGACAGGAGAGCACGAGCTCGATGCCGTGAGTCCATACACAGTGCTTGTGCAGTAGCTGAGATGATTTTCGTCTGCTCCTTCCTTCCTTCCCCCAAATTTGTCTTCGTTTTTAGCATTGCACATCGGTGTGCTCTGGAACTAACAGACTTGGAGTGTTGGTGTGTAATACTTGTACACGCAGCCCCTGCGGGCCACCTTTAGTTATTACACACGCTCCTCTGTGCGTGAGTGACGGTCAGTGCTGTGTGAATTACTGAATAGGATTACCTAGTTGATGTTTTGGAGCAGACTTACATGTTTCTGACTTTCCCTGCCTCCTAAGAAGTGACTGGGCCTCTGTGCTGTGCAGTGTCAGCTGTATACGGTCCTGGGGTCTGTACCTAGACCAGCGCCTTGCACTAGTTGACACTCCATAAATATTGTAGGAGGCATGACTGAGTTTGCCCAAGATCACAGCCCGTAAGTGATAGAGCCGCCTTCCCGCCAGGTGGCCCGACTCCGGCCTCCACTCGTAGGTTCCCTGTGGGCTCTCACAGCGTTATCTGTAGAACATGGTAAGCATCCCGGCTCGCAGTCCTACCCCCTCACAGGAATGTGGGGTAACCACCAGAGATTGCTTGTCAGACTTCTGAAATCAGTCCATGGCTAATGTTGGCAGCTTAGTCACCAGAGGGCGTTGTAAATTGTCCCTCATCAGACGTTCGTATTGAACGCAGAGTCTTGCCCAGATTGCTTTCTTGGGGTGAAATAGGAGAGTAAAATCTTGGTATTTGTCAAGTAGTTTAGGAAATTAAAATAACGAAGTTTCTTATTCAACCCCTTTCCTTAATCTGCTAAAAGCCTGAGTAGAGGTGGGTAAGAAATTGTGTTGCCCATTTTGTGTACTTGATGGGGAGCTTGAACCCCTCACGCAGGCCATGTGGTGGCCTTTTGGACAGTTGTCCCTTCTTCACTGCCCACGTCAGAGGCTGAGTGCCCCGCCTTGTCGCCCCCTTCTCTGGCTCTTCCTTCTAGTAGGTGGTTTCACCCCGCACCTTTTCCTGCTTTCCCGCCGAGCACGGAGATTTTACAAGGTTAGGTAAACAGTTGCGATGGAAATAGAATCCAAAAGAAATTTCCGGACAAGAATGGGGACTTTATTTTCATTGATAATTAGAACCAACTCAGGTGTGTGATCCTTTCCTCCGTATTCTTTATACTTTATGTGACTCGCCCTGAGGATGGCGATGGGGCTGACTCCTGCACATCACCTTGTCCCCCCGCCCCCCAGCACTGCCTTTTTAGCATAGGCGATGGGCTGACGTTGTGTTTGTAGCAATGAGTTGGACATATTTGGTGAAGCCCCATGAAATTGCCATTTTTATATGTCGAAACTATCAAAATACTTGAAAAAAATGGAACATTGGAAATATCCTGTGGTTTAGCTCAATTACTGTAAGGCAGTAATTCGTCGAGTAGCGGATTTAAGTAAGTATCTGGATGTTAGGGTGGAAACTTCAGATTAACAGTCACTGACTAGCGTGGACTCATTTTGGATGCAGTTGCCTCCAGGAAAGGTTGGTATCAGTAATCACTAACTGTTAAGTTCCTATGCCAGGTCCTTGTAGAATGTAAAGAAGCATAAACGTTGGCCCTTCTTCTCAGAGCACTGAGGATTTAGGTCCCAGAAACTAGCATGGACCAGTCACCAAAATCAGCAGCAGCCTGATGCCCAGCGGGAGAGCAGCGTGGGCACCAAGGCCGAGTGGAGAGGAGGGGGGCGGGAGGAGAGTCGGGTTAGCAGGGATGTTGTAGTGGATGCTCTCAGCAGGTGTCCCTTTTCCCAGGGCCACATCGGTGGGTCTACAATCCGTTACCCGCCTTCCCCAGCCAAGTGCATGCACGGCCCAGGCACGGCTCACAGGTGTCCCCTCCTGGGAGAGCCACAGATGCTAATACCGGCTGAGGTTACGTTCCCTCGGTCCAGGCCAGTTTGCTCTGGGCCTGTTCCGCCCCTGTTCCTGGTCTCTCGAGCTGCCTTGGCTTCTGCTGTTTCCACGTCCCTTCCTCTGGCTTGCAGCCAATTCCATGAGTTCGTGACGGCTTTGCAGTGAAGCCCCTTTGGCCTGAGTTAGCTGGAGTGGATTTCTGTTGCTTGCCACCAGTGAAACTAACTGTTGGAGCTGGCACTCATGGCCTCCAGGGGGAGTGCAGCATAGGGAGGTGACCTGAGAGTGGGGGACGAGGCTCTGAAGACACCCTCGCTTTTATGGAAGAGCAGTGCAGTTTGGGGTTATACTCAGATTTGGAAGGAGACTTAGAAAGAATGCAAAGCCGGCCTGAAGCCCCGTTTCTCAGAGGGATGGACGAGGAAAGTGAGGGCTAACACCGTAAACAGGAACCCTTGATGCGATTTTGGCTATCAAGAAGTCAAATCTGTACGCATCGTTACAGTTTTATGTTTTGCTTTTTAAAAATTCTGTAGTAAAGTTCTTTTTGACTGCTTTAACTTTTTTTGTTGTTAATCCTCACTGGAGGATATTTTTTTCATTGCTATTTAGAGAGAGTGGAAGGAAGGTAGGGAGAGAGAAAGAGAGACATCAGTGATCAAATATGTGAGAGACACATTGATTGGTTGCCTCCTGCACACACCCCAACCAGGGCTGGGGATTGAACCTGCAACCCAGGTATGCACGCCCTTGATTGGGAATCAAACCCAAGATCCTTGGGTGCACGGGCTGATGCTCTAACCACTGAGCACCGGCCAGGGCCCTTTTGACTGTTTGTTGTTGTTGTTGTTTTTAATATATCTTTATTGATTTCAGAGAGGAAGGGAGAGGGAGAGGGAGATAGAAACATCAGTGATGAGAGAGAATCATTGATCGGCTGCCTCCTGCACACCCCCCACTGGGGACGGAGCCCACAACCCGGGCATGTGCCCTTGACCAGAATCAAACCTGGGACCTTTCAGTCCATAGGCCGACGCTCTATCCACTGAGCCAAACCGGCTAGGGCCCTTTTGACTGTTTTAGATGATCTTAGGGGAATGAGGGGGGGAGAGATGGGGAAGGTTTGGTCCATTCCAAGGCTAGTATAGCTGGAAAGGTCGTCGGGAAACCTGGTGGGGTAGGGTTTCAGGTAGACTTACCTCTCAGGGCAGGTGCACATGGTCTGAATTAAGTGGGAAAGGGCTGGACAGAAAGGGAATAGACTCTGATAGGTGATTCTGAGAGGCCTTCCTTGCAGAGGTTGAGAGAAGGTGAGTCTAGGAGAGGACTGAGAATGCAAAGGGGTGGAGATGCACCGTGCTGTAACTCCATGTAATCAGTGCATGTAACTGCATGTATGTAACTGTCCCGGTGTGTAAATAACACAACTATGCATCAGGGGTGGAGGAGAAGGGTGCCCATGACCAGGAATGGAACCTCTGACCCTTCAGTGCGTGGGCCCAATAAAACTTTGCTTACAGACACAGAAATGTGAATTTCATATAATTTTCATTTAATATTTTAAAAGATAGAAAAAACTGTAGCACGCAGGTTGTTCAACAATGTGACGCAGGTGGGTGTGGCCCGAGGCCATAGGCTGCCTGCCGGCTGGGGCAGCACCATCCACATCCCTTGCTGTGATGGTGGGAAGGTTCGGTGTCTGCATTCTCCATTCAGCATGTGCGAGGAGAGACTGAATTTTAATATTTAATTTTAACGTGAATTTTAATTTAATTTGACACAGCCCCATGGGGCTAGTGGCTATGGCACGGGCATTGGCCAGCACAGATCTAGAGAGACGCGGTGTGGATGCAGCCAGAACCACAGACGGAATTATCCCTTGTAGCTCGTCATGAACAGCAGAAACCTGGCAGTATGGTCCAGTGCCAGTGGAACCGACTGGGAACAGCGAACACTGCTGGGGCCCGCTTTGTGGCAGGCCGTGCTCTGTGCACTGTACCTGGGTTTGCTCCCGGTTCCCTCTTACGCGGCATGAATGAATGCACCATAGCTGGGTGTGCCTGCCCTCCCGGATGAACGGACCTTAGACCCACGGCTGAGTGAGAAGGCAGGCATTCTGTACCGGGTGATGCCATTGTTCACCCCTCAAAACAAGCAAAGTGAAGCACACTATTCGGGGATACACAAACATGTGGTAAAGCCATTTTTAAAAGCAAGGGGATTCAGGCTGTGATGCCTTTGGGGGAGAAGGTGCCCTGGTGAGGCCACACAGAGAGGGGGCAGCGGGGCCCCCACCTCCCCCCCTGCAGTGGTCCTGGGCGAGGGACCGGGGTGTACATGGGCTGCTAGACCAGTGTTTCCCGCAGAACGGACAGTGGCCATTGGAACCTCCCCGCCGTTCCTGTTGAATTGGTTTCAGTTCCCACAGAAGCACGTGTCCCGTTTCTATCCGATTAGAAAACATGGCTGTCTACTCAGCTCATAAACAGAGGATTGAACATAAAACCCATTGTTTGTTTCACTTAATCTAACGATGAGCTGAATGTCACCAGACTCTAACCACAAGAACTTACATTGGAAGGGAAAAGCTGAAAACTGTAAAGGACAAATAGGTGTGCGTCTAAACTGTTATGATGTCTGACACACCTGCGGGGGTTAGGAAGCCGTGGCTGTGGTATTTCATGGGCAGTCAGTGCAATTTCAGAAATTATGCAGGAGTTCCTGGTAAGTAGGATTCAGAGAGACACTTTGTTACTGAAGGTCCAGTTATGCTATAGCCGTTCTACTGAGCTGATTGTTACATTGTGTCAGCTTTTCTGTGTAATATGTGCATCTTCGATTTTTTTCCTTATTGTTCCGTCCTCATTCTTTCCTGTATTACTGACATGGGTTTATCTTTTCTCCCTTCAGAGAGTTTTGAGGTGACAGTCACCAAAGAAGGTGATAAAGGGTTCTTTCTATCCCTCTTATGAATATTAACCCACTAACTTTGTTTATAAAATTGGGAATCAGCCCTTAAACAGAAGAAGCTGTCATGCTCTTTTATCCCTTTTATTCTCCTGTTTTGTTTCTATTTTTAAATATATTGACAGAAACTGTATGTAACCAAACCCTTGGTTAGAAATATCTGGAAATCAGACATCCATTTGAACTATATGGATAATACTGTACATTTTCCCCCTCATTGAACTTAAGAGATTCACTTCATAACTATTTTCTATTAGTTGTAATTTTGGAAGAGGTCCATCTTATTTTTATGTGCAGTACATTTTGTGAAGTCTTACTTACACATTAGAACGTTTATATTTGTTCTCCCATGGGCAAGAATGGAAACGTAGATTTTTAACTCCTCATGAAGCTGGAGAGCCAACTCAGACGGATTTCCGTTCCCAGGCAGGCTTCCTTTCCAGGTCCGATAGGATAGAGTCCGAAACAAGGGCCAGTCTGGCAGCTCTCCCCAGGGCGGGCGCTGCATCGTACTGGTAGGCGCCAGCTGTTGAAATGGATGCCTGAAAAGTTGGTATTTCTACCTTCTCGTTCAGTAGTTTGCTTTGATTCCCGAATTTTAGCCAGGCTCATTGCACAGGAAGACTTGTTTCTTCTGACTTTTTTTTTTTTTTACAGACTTTCTGTAATTATGGTGCTGAACCTGTATCTCACGCTTCTTCCTCTCTCAACACTTGACTGTGTGTTTTAGCCTCCTCTCTGGTCCAAACCAAAATAGCTGCCCAGCTGTCCCCTGCAGCCCGGGCAGTTTCTGGTGTTATCAGGCCTTGGCGTTTGCTAATGAGAGCACTTTGCCCTGGAGCTGTCCTAAGTACTCCTGTGAAATGCCTGTCTATATGTTCTCTTTCTCTCTTTTGTATTCCTGCATGAATGGATGCAAAGTTAAATGAGTTGCTTGGAAAGCTAGAACCTGCTTCTTTGTACTAAAGCCAGAACTCACCCTGTCACCAAGCTCCGCGCCCTGCTTCCCACAGACCCTCCCACCCCCTGGCTGCCGTTGTGGGCATTGGTTTTCTTTGGGGGGGGGGGGGGTCTGACTGCAGCCGGTTTGGTGGCAGCCATTCTAACCTGCGCTGCTTTGACTCCCCAGGTGAGATCTGTGGATTTAAAATTCATGGGCAGAACGTGCCCTTTGACGCAGTGGTGGTGGATAAATCCACGGGCGAGGGACTGATTCGCTCAAAAGAGAAGCTAGACTGTGAGCTGCAGAAAGACTACACGTTCACCATCCAGGCCTATGACTGCGGGAGGGGGCCTGATGGCAGCGCCAATGCCAAGAAGTCTCACAAGTAAGTAAGCCGGGCAGGGAGCGTGAGCGAGTGACCGTTATTGCTCCTGTCCCCAGGGCTTCGGTGCTTTTGACATGGAAGCGGGTTCTCAGTTGTCCATCGGGACGTAGCAATTAGATCAGACACCCTGGTAGACGGCTCCAGCAAGGGCCTGGACCCTGGCAGTAAATGAATGAATACCCTCATAGAGAAACCAAGGCCCCACAGTGAAAACACGGAAAGCCCACTCTTTCCCCTAGGAAGGGGTTTTATGGGTATGTGTATCTTTTGTCGGTAAGTTCTGAGGGCATGAAGTTCATTCGAGCCGGTGAGAGAAAGCCAGCTGGTGGGCTCCGCCCTGGGAGTGAGCACGGCCTTCCTGCCAGCCGAGAACCGCCGGTCTAGAGGAGAGGGCTCTGGGCAAGACGTGGAGTTAGAATCTTGTCTTCCTGCCTGGCCCGTGTGGCTCAGTGGTTGAGTGTTCGGTCCAGGAACAAAGAGGTCACAGTTCAATTCCCGGTCAAGGGCGTGCAGGAGGCAGCTGATCAATGATGTTTATATCTCTCTATCCCTATCTCTTCCTCTGTCTCTAAAAATCAATAAAAACATACAAAAAATAAAATAAAGAAGAATCTAGTCTTTCCTCTGCCACTTACCTGCCCTTCGGCATTAGGCAGATTTAATTTTGTTGAGTCTCAGTTTCTACTCAGCACGTGGGTTGAGGAAAGATGGCTGAGATGATGCCCTGTGACTGCGGTGCGGGTCAGGACGGGGGGGTGGGCTGGGGTGTAGAGGGTGTGGGCGAGCAGTGCGGGTGCTGCGTGCAGAGCTTGTCCGGTTCAGAGGACGCCCTGGAGGCCAGCAGTTTCCTGTCTGGGGAGGCTGCTCTGACGGTGCCTTCGTCTTCTCATCCCCGAGCTGGGGCGATGGAAGCTGGGAGCACGGGGTTCGCCAGGAAGGGCCACACAGGTCACGTTGAGGTCCCCCATTTGCTAGATCTACGGCAGGTGGTGTCCCAACCACGCGTTGCTAATGGTCTCTATTCCTTGGAAGCAGGACAGGCCTGTTTTAATGCTCACCACACCCCATCTTCCATCTCTATTTCTTATCCCTTCTTCCTTTGGCTCTAGTTTCTGAATTTTGAAACAAAGTATTTTTAACTTTGTGATAACAGAGCTTACAGACATCTGGTATAGTTTATCTCCCTTTTACATGCCCTGTCCCACGTCGTGAAAGAAAATCCCAGTGTTACTGCCTTTTTTGTTTTTTAAATCCTCACCCGAGGGTATGTTTTTAATGATTTTTAGAGAGAGGAAGGGGGAGAAAGAGAGAAACATCCATCGGTTGCCTCTCGTACTCACCCCGACTGGGAATTGAACCCACAATGTTGGTATATGTCCTAACCGGGAATCGAACCTGAAACCTTTTTGGTGTCTGGGACAACACTCGACCACATGAGCCGCCGGCCAGAGCTGTGTTGTCGCCTTCTTACCAGGTACCTTATTCCTAGACCTGGAAGGATCAACCCAAACTCCTGCTTTAACTTTTCTGTTGTCTCCCGGCTAAACTAAAAACAGTGAAGAGTTTACCTTTTATCTTCATACTGGAGGCCCGATGCATGAAATTCGTGCAAGAGTAGGCCTTCCTTCCCCCGGCTGCCGGCACCGGCTTCCCTCCGGCACCCGGGACCCAGGCTGCCGGCACCTGGGACCCGGGCTGGCTTCCCTCCAGCCCCCGCTTCGTCAGGAAGGATGTCTGGAATGACATCCGGAAGACGTCTGGTCTAATTAGCATATTACCCTTTATTATAGAGAAAATTTAATAAAATGTATCAGAGAAAGGAAATTTAAAAATAGGGCAGAATTTTGGGGGATAATAAAACAAGCAGAGCCCACAGCTTTTCCCCTCTTCCAGAGCAACGGTCCACATTCAGGTGAACGACGTGAACGAATACGCACCTGTGTTCAAGGAGAAGTCCTACCAGGCGTCAGTGGTGGAGGGGAGGCGCTACGAGAGCATCCTGAGGGTGGAGGCCGTGGATGCAGACTGCTCCCCTCAGTTCAGTCAGATTTGCAGCTATGAAATCGTCACTCCAGACGTGCCCTTCACGGTCGACAAAGATGGTGAGAACAGAGGGCAAGTGTTCCTTGCCGGGGGACGGTCCCGGCAGGCTGTCCCTCCTAAGCCGATCAGCTTCACACCCAAACTGTGTACGTCAGTGGAACTCATAAGCCGGACAGTTAGTCCGTTCGGGGGGCTGGAACCAAATGCCACAAACCAGGTGGCTTAAACAAGACATTTAAGTCTCACATTCTGGAGGCTGGGAAGTCCAAGATCAAGGAGCCAGCCCATTCAGAGTCTTGTGAGGGCGCCACCTTGCTGTCCTCACATGGTGGGAGAGACAGGACACTCTGGTCTCCTCTCTTCTTATAAGGACACTGATTCCAATATGGGGACTCGCCCTCATTGCCTCACCCAAAGGCCACCTCCTTACACCATGACACTGCGGGTAAGGACTTCCCGTGTGAACTTCGGGGACAGGAACATTCAGTCCGTAGTGGAGACCTGCTGTGGTGTCTGTTTCCCAGTCGAGTTTTCACTCTGTCCCCTGAACGCCACGGTTCTCTGGCGGGGCCGTTCCTTCTTCCTTGCCCATCGAAGTCCAGTAACAATCCCTGCCCATCATGGTGCTGTTTTTTATCTTCTGCCCTTTCAGTCAGCATGCATCTGAGTAAGACGGGCCTTTCGTTGGGCCTGGTTTTCTGTTCTCCGTTAGATTTGAATCTTCCGCCTCCTCTTGAAGGTGAAGGTTCGTACCTCATTGCCAGACCCTCAGTAACTGAACAGATCGGCTCATTCTAGAGTTTCACTTCTTTATGAGGTTATGGCTTCAGGATGATGCATGTCTCCATCGTTAACCCACAGTCCAGATTCTCTGCTAAAATCACAGCCCGACAAACACTTTGCAGACCCCTGTATTCATGGTCCAAAGCAGGCTCCTCTCTGGTGGGTGGGGTAGGAACTCTCTCTCTTGCTAATAAGGTAAGTCTGAAACAAGAAGTATTTAATGCAGCTTTGAGCTTGGATTTAATATTTGAAGAATTTGAATCATTTTGTCTTTTTTATTCTCTTATATGTAAATCTTCAAGTAAATTTATAAAAACAAACCAAAGTCTGTAGGAATGAATGGAGTTGAATTGCATGGGCTCCGAGATGGGTTAGTGGAGACTCGGGAAGCCAGGGGAGTGTCGTGACCTCGGGTGCCCCCTGTCGGTGCTTCCGGGTGCTTCTGGGGTTGTGTGTTCCAGCGGGGACGTGGAGGGGAGAGCAGCTCGGGTGTGGGTCCTCACTGTTGTTCCTCCCTCTGGAAGGTTACATAAAGAACACAGAGAAGCTGAACTACGGGAAAGAACACCAGTACAAGCTGACCGTCACAGCCTATGACTGCGGGAAGAAGAGGGCCACCGAGGACGTGTTGGTAAAGATCAGCATCAAGCCCACCTGCACCCCCGGGTGGCAAGGTGAGCCCCATTCTCATCTCCGTGCTCACCCCTGTTCTTAAAGCTTAGGCACGAAACCTAATGTGTGAACTTCCTCCTCTCTCCCTCTGCCCGGGCCGATGCAGGGTGGAACAGCAGGGTCGAGTATGAGCCTGGCACAGGCGCCTTGGCTCTCTTCCCAAGCGCCCACCTGGAGACGTGTGATGAACCCGTGGCCTCGGTGCAGGTGACGGTGGAGCTGGAGACCAGCCACATAGGGAAAGGCTGTGACCGCGACACCTACTCGGAGAAGTCCCTTCACCGGCTCTGTGGTAAGGAGGCCGCGGTCTGCAGTGCGGGCGAGAGGGACCCTACACGTGTGTGTGTACATGCGTGTGTGTGTGTGTGTGTGTGTGTGTGTGTGTGTGTGTGTGTGTACGTGTGTGGCTTCACAATCATGAACTAAAACAGACTCTAACTTTCTGACACAGCTGCTGCTGCCTCACCGGCTAACTTCCCTACCGGGTGGGCTTCCGGGGGTACATGACCCCATGGAAGTCTGTTCAAAATGTTATTTTATGTGCATTTTTAAGAACCACTGATTTGAAGACAGTATTTCTCTGACATGCATTGAGAATCATCAAAATAGAAATTACATATGTGGAGGGAGTTTTAAAGGAAACGGGATGGTAATTTAAGGACTAAAGAAAAAAACTACAGGTAATGCGGTAGCTTTTGGCAAATGTGAAGAAGAAAATCAAGACCAAAAGCACCCACATCTAACTACGGTCTCCATGGACCGTATACTCAGGCCTGGGGTGCAGAAGTTTATCCACAGGCCTGGGGCGGAGAAGCCAGAGGGAAAGTTTCCTGGTTTATCTAAATGGGAGGTGTGGCTGTCTGTCACAGAAAATGCTGAGGCAGAGGTTTTCCTTGGCTGGTGAGAAGATACCGGTTACTTTACACGGCCTCTTCATACCAGGGGGGTCTGGAGCGTTTCAGGAGCTACTCAGCATCAGCTCGGCGGGGAGCATTTTGCGTCCCCTCTCTGGCCGGCTAAGAGCAGCTGGGTTTAAGCAGCAGTGTTCGTGTCTCACTGGAAATGGTTACGTGGTGAATAAGCAAAAAGAAAAAGTGTATTGTCTGCTGGCGCATCCCAGTGATGAACACACTCAGGTGTCTTATGACTCGGAGTCTAAATATTCATAACCATGTACCTAATTTCTAAGTTAAGAGATCTGGAATGGGCTCTAAGTTTAAACTGTGTATATTAGTATAATGTGTAAAACTACCTTCTCGTAGTGCCATTTCTTATGGTATTAAATGGACACTTTCTCAGCAGGACAGTTTAAAGGTAGGAAGAATGGAAATAATTCCATATCTGAGTGCTTGCTGTATGCTGGGCGCTTCCGCATGCGTTCTTTCATCTTCCCGTCAGGCCTGCAGAGGCGGTGGTCCTGACCTGGTTCTTACAGAGGGATTCATGGAGACGGGGGGCTATGTCGCTCTCCCAAGGACGCACTTTTAGGAGGTGGCGGACTGGGATTTGGACTGAGGTCAATGTTACTCAAGAGACCAGGTTGTTCAGCCAGATCAGACGCGAGGACCAGGAGAACTTGCAAAATCTTCTGCAAATTTTTTTTTTAATCGAGCTTGGCAGTACATACAATAGTTGTAAAATTTTTCAAGCTTTGTTTGCTTAGTAATTCCATTTCTAATGGAATTTTTCTAAGGGAATGATCATGGAGACACGCAAAGGTGTGCATCAAGGGAAGGTTTATCCTAGGAAAACGTGGGACCTCAGTCCACCAGGGCGGTCAGTTAAATGAACTAGGGCACATCCGTGCGATGAGCCGCCAGGCAGCATCTTGCGCTGTGCTAGAGTCTGACTGGGAACGTGCGCGTGCACACAGGCCTCCATGTTTGTAACATGCACATATTCATAGAGGACTGGAAGTGCTTACATGCAAATGTTAATTGTGAAATACAGATTTATTTTTTTCTTCCTAACTTTTAAAAAAATATCCACACTTAGTACTTACAAATTTTGCTTTTGTCATAAAAACCCTTCCTTTTGAGCAAAATAAAGTGGATCTAGGGAACCATATGACCCAGGGCCAAGGGCGGTGCCTTTCAGCTCCTCACACCCTGCGAACCACGTTCCTGTGTTGTTTCAGGGGCTGGGTCCGGCACTGCCGAGCTGCTCCCTGCCCCGAGCTGCTCCCTGAACTGGACCGTGGGCCTCCCCACGGACAACGGCCACGACAGCGACCAGGTCTTCGAGTTCAATGGCACTCAGGCAGTCCGGATCCCGGATGGCCTCGTTTCCGTCAACCCGAAAGAGCCCTTCACGGTGTCCCTGTGGATGAGGCACGGGCCTTTCGGCCGCAGGAAGGAGACGATTCTCTGCAGCTCCGACAAAACAGGTGAACGTGCTGGGGGGCGCGTGCTCCATGTCCCCACGGGGGCTCCTGGGGGAGCACGTGCTCTGCATCCCCGCAGGGGCTGCTGGGGGAGCAGGGGCTCCGTGTCCCTACAGGACTCCTGGGGGAGCAGGGGCTGCTGGGGGAGCAGGGGCTCCGTGTCCCTACAGGACTCCTGGGGGAGCAGGGGCTGCTGGGGGATCACGTGCTCCATGTCCCTGCGGTGGGTGCTGGGGGGCGTGTGCTCCGTGTCCCTGCGGGGGCTCCCGGGGGAGCACATGCTCTGCGTCCCCGCAGGGGCTGCTGGGGGAGCAGGGGCTGCTGGGGGATCACGTGCTCCATGTCCCCACAGTGGGTGCTAGGGGGCAATGGGGGGCGGGTGCTCCATGTCCCCCCAGGGGCTTCTGGGGGAGCAGGGGCTTCTGGGGAAGCACGTGCTCTGTGTCGCCGCGGTGGGTGCGCGTGCTCCATGTCCCCCTGGGGGCTTTTGGGGGAGCAGGGGCTTCTGGGGAAGCATGTGCTCTGTGTCCCCGTGGTGGGTGCTGGGTGCTGGGGGAGCGCGTGCTCTGTGTCCCCACGGTGGATGCTGGGGGAGCACGTGCTCCATATCCCCCCGGGGGCTTCTGGGGGAGCAGGGGCTTCTGGGGAAGCACGTGCTCTGTGTCCCCGCGGTGGGTGCGCGTGCTCCATGTCCCCCCGGGGGCTTCTGGGGGAGCAGGGGCTTCTGGGGAAGCATGTGCTCTGTGTCCCCGCGGTGGGTGCTGGGTGCTGGGGGAGCGCGTGCTCCGTGTCCCCGCAGGGGCTGCTGGACTCCTTCCTCCGAAGCCCCCCGAGGCTGGATGGTTACACCAGGGCGGCCTGTCCTCAACACATTCCCTGGCTTTTGGGCATTTGATAGTAAAAACCCAAGTGTATTTGTTTCTGACCCTGCCTTGGCCCAGCTGGGAAGTTCATTGATGCTGATAAAACCGTGTCTTCAAAACCCATTAAAGAAATAGCTTTTATTTCTCCTTTGGGTCTTAAGTTGGCAATTTACCAGTCGCATTTCTCTCTGCAGATATGAACCGGCACCATTTTTCCCTCTTTGTCCACGGCTGCCGGTTTATTTTCCTCCTCCGTCAGGATCCTTCGGGAGAGAAGCAGTACAAACCTGCAGAGTTCCACTGGAAGCTGGCTCAGGTGAGGGAATGGGAAACGCGCCGTTTCGGCTGCTTTCAGAGACGGACCAGGTGCTGCCACCTGGCCGGGCCTGGCTGCTTCCCGGCCGTATAGACTCACAGCTTTATGATTTGTGTCTGTGGGTCACATTAACTCCTTTCCACTGAAAGCCTAAGTTATTTCCACATGTATGTATTTTATACATAAAATATTAATACACAAATTGTATGTGTTAAAATCAAAAAACCGGGTCATAACTTACTGGAAAAGCAGCCCTTGCTTAAAAATTGGGGTTCGATCCTTGCGTTTGTTTATTCATTACTTAAGGCTTTGCTTTCCAAAAGGTGCCACGGATCCCCAGGGGCCTGGGCTGATTCAGGCGCCAGGGAACATGTTCAAGTTCCCAAAGAACCAGCAATCCTGAGTCTTTCAGATGCCGCATGAGCCACTACGTTGAGGGAGTTGGCGGTTTTGCTGTCAGCTCATGTGACATTCCATTCGACAGAGTCATGCGTTCCCAGCAGTTTCTGAGTGAGAAGTCAAGTTCAGGGGGACCTCATCCTCAGACTTCATTTGTCCCCGAGGCTGTCCAAGAAGTGATTTGTTTGAAAACCGAGCCATTTTTTTAACTTTAGAAATAATATACATGGAGTTAATCCGTTCCAGACCCCCCAAAGCAAAAAAACACAAAAATATTCACAGCACAATTTCTTGAGATGTTAACAGCCCGAGGTTTAACGGCAACTGACTCACACTCACGCATCTCTCCTCTGTTAGTCGCCTGAGAGATGTATGACTGATCATACAGGTATCAGCATGGAAGGCCTGTCCGGTTGAGAACTGAAGCCTTGTTCAACTACTGAGACCCTTTTTCTGTGAGCAACTTGATTGAGAACGGAATTGTTCGAGAACCCAGGCTTAACGACTTTCAAACGCACAGTTGGTCAGCATTACTGTTGGCTAGCGTTTATCGTGGTGTTAAAAACACATGCCTCCTGCCCCCCGCCGTCCCAGATGAGAAGCCACTGCCTTTCTCCCCTGCTCTTGGTCAGGTCCGCGCGGTCACCCTGTCGCGAGCATTGCTGTGGATGTTGTATGTTAAGTACAGCCTTACTCTCCTACCGCCCCCGACCCCGGCAGCACCTATACGCCGGGGCGCAGTGCTGCCTTTGTGTCTGGAGGAGAGGGAGGTGGACACCCTGCTGCTAACCCTCCCCCTGCCTCTCGCAGGTCTGTGATGAGGAATGGCACCACTACGTCCTCAACGTGGAAATCCCACGGGTCACGCTCTCCGTGGACGGAGTTTCTCACGAGCCCTTCTCGGTGACTGAGGATTACCCGCTTCACCCAGCCAGGATCGAGACGCAGCTCGTGGTTGGGGCTTGCTGGCAAGGTAACAGGCATGGGCACCGCCTCTCCCCAAGGCTCGGGAATTCGGTGCTTCCGTCCGCTCTGCTGGAGGAAGCAGGCTCTTCTCAGTACCTCACCCTCCTTCCCTTTATCTCTTCACTCCTTTCCCGGGCCCAGCCTTTCTGGGGCACCACCGAGGCCACCCATGCTCCAGGGCGGCCCTGTTGATGGGCACTCACTGCAGGTGTGTTAAAGGACACCTTTCCTCGGAGCCTGGGAGGAGGTGTTGCACAGAGGGCGCGTGTAACTGAGGAACGTTTTATAAATGAATCAGTTGTTGAAAAGTCTGTGAAAGCATGGAGGCAGGCAGCGGTCAGGCACAGAAACGTCGGTGTGCCTTGGCCAGATGACTCTTACGGAGCCGTTAGCGCTTGACAGCCCGGTGGGAAACCCTCAGGTGCCACGTTTGAGAGGTTCGTGGACATCTCTGCTGGATGACCAGGCACGGGTGTGATGACAGCTTCCAGAGCAACAGCACCCTTGGTTTGTGCTTCCTGAGTGCAGGCCATGTGCCAATTGCTTTACATAATCATCTCATTAATGCTTCCAATGAGTCTGTGGGTGGAAGCTGTTTGATCCCTATTTTACTGAAGAAACCGAGGCCCTGAGCAGTAGTGAGCCCCAGTTCCCAGCTGGGTCATCGTGGCGCTGGGGTTTGAGCCCTGAAGCCGCTGTGCCGGGGTCGAGCCCTTACCGTGGTCTGGGGAAGCCTCTGGACCCCTCCTCAGGTTTCCAAGGGAACCAATTAGATTGAAATGTAGTTACCCAAGGACGAACAGACCAGATGTGTGGAAGGTTCACACTGTGCTGCTCTGTTAACCGGAGAGCAGGCCTTCGCAGCAGGCCCCGGCTGCGGTGATCCCTGGGGTGTCTGCCGCATTCAGCCCGACAGGGAGAGGGCAGTGCTTTCTCTGGGCGAGAGTTGCAGCTGCTGCTGATAGCACTGTGGTCGGTGGCTGACCACTCACAACCAAAGGAGCGCTAACTGTGAGCAGTTAGTGAAGAGAAGCCTGTAATTCTCCCACCCACGTTGGCATCCCTCACTCTGCCTCCGAGGGTCATAGGCCCCACCTTTGCTTGTGACTCGACGGTGCGTTGGGTCACTGCAGGCACCTGCTAAATGGGTCTCCTGCTTCCTCCCTGTGGAGACATTGTGGTTTGAGTTAGAAATTTGTGAAAGAGCCTGATTTCTAAGACAGCTTTGTTTCTATTATGGGAATTTGAATTTCATTGTTTTCCTGCAGGTCCTTTCAAATGAAACGGAGTAAGACAGTAATGTAGAGTGAACCTCTTCGGTGAATTCCCGTTTTTAATTTTGGTGACAATTCATCCATGAGGCAGTGAAACATTGAGACCAAGGAATGGGGAATAAATTATTAGGGATACAGAAATTTGTAGTTGCTGTTCTTAAATTTTCTGTTCAAATTTGCTTCCCGAAGTAAACAAAAAATTCTGAGAAATTATCTTAAAAATACAAACTCAAGGGCAAACCTAAATGTTGCTTTACATTCTGGGAGCTTTGTTGGTTGGGTTAAAACATCCCCCTGGTCACACCCTGCCGCCCTGGGACCCTGCTCGTGTCATCCAGAATGGCCATTTTCACCTTCATCCATCGCTTTCTACCTCGGTCCTCAACGTGCTCAGCCAGAAAGTCTGCCTCAACCCCAAACCAAGCACAACTTCGTGAAAATGTAATCAACAGGGAGGAAGGTCTCCGTTGCCCCTTCAGTGGATTTGAAACCACTTCCCTGACGAAGTCCCGTGGAGAGCTGGGCTAATGGCATGTCATGGAGGAGTCATGGGAGCTCTGAGCTTTCCAGGGCTCCCTGCCCCCACCTGCCTCGCCCCTGCCCCCCCCCCATGCGGCCCCCAGGGTGTCCACATCGCTGCGGGGCTGTGAGCGCAGAGATGGCTCCCACCTGGTCTGGGAAGCGGAAGTTCTGTGCCCCCGCACTGGGGGTGCCTCTCCAGTCGGGCGTTACCGGACACTGGACCCCTTCCAGGGGCTGTGGGGTGATGACCTGTTTCTCAGGGGAATTCCTTAACCTCTGACTCTCCCTTCCTGTTTGGAAAAAGTGGTTGAAAATGCCTTCTTCTCTCTGCCACTTAGAGGTTAAAGTCTAGACCGATGTGAACTTGTTCTGAGCTTTCTGAAGGGACGACGTTTGCAAGCCCTCCGTACACCAGCAGTGGGCGCTTACGTGTCCCTGCCGCCCTGCCGGAGGACAGTCTGCGGGCCGGGCCGGCGGGTGTGCCGAGTCGGTGCGTCTCTGCAGCCAGTGAGCGCCTCCTCATGGCCCGCCAGCCGCCCAGGCCGGGGAGACGGAGCTCAGTGTACAGGCGCTTCCTCGTCTTATTTTGAATCCAACCTACGTTTTGGCCAGGAGGGTGTGGGAAGGTGGAATAGAAGAATCACGAAGCTGGGGTGGCAAATAGCGCTTCTGGGAAAAGGTGATTCCAGGCGGAGTATGTCCCCAAGGGGACATGGGAATTTTTCTCTCGCATTTTGTATTTGGTCACTTTTCAGTATGAATTCTCAAGGTCCACTCTGAAGAGCCTAACCTGGGGTCCTTTCCTCTTGTCTTGCTTCTCTGCAGAGTACTCAGGAGTTGAAAATGACAATGAAACTGAGCCTGTGCCTGTGGCCCTGGCAGGTTGCTGGACTTTCCCCCTATGGTTCACCACTGTTTCATTTAAATACAGACATCGATTCATTGCACATTCTGCATGAAATGCCCCAATGACATTTTGGTCCCAGTCACCATCTGAGCTGCTGCTTTGCATTATTCCCCCCCGCCCCCACCCCACCATTGCTTCATGGGGTTTCCCTTTGCTGCCTGTTCTGAGCCCAATTACAGTGAGCAAATGACTCATTAATGCAATGCACTAATGGGATTTTTATTTTTCTCATCCAGTTTTACCCTGATGCCACTGCATGAGACTCCCTGCTGAAATCTCATAGGCGAGGGTTAGGGGTACCTCCCGGTTCTCAGGTGGCTGAATCACGAGACAGGAAAAGATTCGTTTTTAGATATGGTAACCTGACTGATACTCAGTTTTGTTTTATTTTGGTTAATCCTCGCCCAGGGGCATATATTTAGCGAGAGTGGAAGGGAGCGGGAGAGAAATTTCGATGTGAGAGAGATGTATCCATTGGTTGCCTCCCGCATGCACCCTGATGGGCCGGGGATCGAGCCTGCAACTGAGGTACGTGCCCTTGACAGGAATCGAACCCGCCACCCTTTGGTGCGCGGGCCGATGCTGTAACCACGAAGCAAAGTGGCCAGGGCGATACTAAATTTTAAACCTGTTTCCTAGAAATCTCAGTCCCTAGCAGTGATTTGTAGTGTTGTCTAGTGTCCTTATTGGGGATGAGACCTGCTGCTGAAAATCGGTGTCTTCTCTGTCAGGCGAGGTACAGCAGTCTGTGCCACAGTCTGTCGGGCCAGTTTCTGGGTTTTCGTTTCCTGCCTGACATCCTCACTTCCCAGTTATCCTCAGTTGCAGGAGGCGGGCATGATGGCACTCGGCACCGCCACCTGCAAAGCCTTGACCTGCGGCTTGAGTGCATCCCTTTTCTCTTCCTGGTCATGCTGTGTGGGCTCACCCCCAAATTTGTACGTATCCCTGAGCATGCTCAGAAAAAGCAGCCCTAGTGTGAGCCAGCTGGCTGACAAGCAGAGGCTGGCGCTAGTAAGACGTGTCACTCGTGCACCGTGGCGACAGGTGTGGGCTAGGCCACCCTTACCAGTGAGTGGCAGATGTGTGGGGACACTCATGGGACCTCCTGGCTTCCAGGCTTCGGGTGAGGGACCCCCCGAGTCCTCTTCTCCTGGCCACATGCATGATCACAAACGAGTTAATTTCTTCATTGCGCTTCCATGTAGACTGCAAGGCTAACAGGATTTGGTCTGAACTAACCCGCATGTCCATCCATCAAGCTGCCACCACCAGTAACACTGCGTTGAGAGATGAAGCAGGGGCTCTGGGCTGCACCCCTAACTGCCTGCCTCCCCCTCCCCCCACCCCGTGTTCCAAAGGTGGTGACCTACGTATGACCCAGTTTTTCCGAGGTGACCTGGCTGGCCTGACCATCCGGGCTGGGAAGCTCACAGACAAGAAGGTGATTGACTGTCTGTACACCTGCAAAGAGGGGCTGGACCTGCAAGTCCCCGAAGACGGTGGCCGAGGCGTGAAGGTAACACTGGCATTCACCTGGCTTCTAGACCACAAGGAGGGGGCCCTTGGCAAAGGATTGATCTGTGATTGGTCTTGAGCTGTTTAAACTTGTAACATGTCTGACACAAAATGTGTGGGTTGCTCCTCTCACACCAGCCAATGCCCCAGCTCTCTGGACACCCACCCTCCTGGCGTCCAGCAACTTAATTCCGACACTTCCTGGATTTAGCTTCAGACTTCACAGGTGTGGGCTCGGCTCACCAGGCCGCCCCCACTCCATGTGCCCGTCGCAGGAATCTGCCCTTGGGTTCCCTGCACTTCTGTTGGCCTTGGCTTTGAAGTCTGGGCTTCCCACCATCTTCACACCCTTCCCTTTTTAGGTTCAACAATTTGCTGGAACTGCTCAGAAACAGATGACACTTTACCATTAACAGTTGATTATAAAGGCTACACTCAGGAAAAACCAGCCGGAAGGGAGGCACAGGGCAAGGAGCCAGGGCGGGCGCATGAAGCCTCCACGCCCTGTCCAGGAGTGTCGCCTCCGGCATCTCCCAGCTGGGAGCTCCCACCTGGTGCTCTGGGTTTTTATGGAGATTCTGTCACGTGGTGGACTAGGTCATTGCCCATTTGTGGGCCACTCCTCCGGCCCCTCTCCTGTCCCCATAGCTCTGGGTGGGGCTGAAGATCAACACTTCACATGGTTGGCTCGTCTGGCAACCAGCCCCCGTCCTGAAACTAGGGCCCCGCCAAGAGTCACCTCGTTAACTAGACTCTGGGGCAGTTGGGAGGGACTTGCTGTGAATAATAAAAGATTCCTGTCTCGCCCTGACCGGTTTGGCTCAGTGGATAGAGCGTCGGCCTGTGGACTGAAGGGTCCCAGGTTCGATTCCGGTCAAGGGCATGTACCTTGGCTGCGGGCACATCCCCAGTAGGAGGTGTGCAGAAGGCAGCTGATCGATGTTCCTCTCTCATCGATGTTTCTAACTCTCTATCCCTCTCCCTTCCTCTCTGTAAAAAATCAAAATATACATAAAAAAAAAAGATTCCTGCCTCAGGAAATTCCTAGTTTTAGGAGCCCTGTGCCAGAAGCCGGGACGAAGACCAAATGTGTATTTCTCGTGCCACATACTTCTGCACCTTAGAAGGCACCTTGCAGGCAGGAGCGGGTCTGTCACCGGAATCGCAGGCGCTTTCTCTCTGATTTCAGCTTCTCGCAGCAGGACCTTACTCCTCTCCTCTCCCCTTTGGCACAATTTCAGGTCCAAGCCAACCCCGGCCGGTCGGTGCTGACCTTGGAGGCAGAGGACGTGGGGGAGCTGGAGAAGGTCCTGCAGCACGTGGCCTACCTGAACTCCCGGCAGTTCCCCACCCCCGGCGTCCGGAGGCTCAGGCTCACCAGCACGGTCAGGTGTGCGCTGGTTTTCCCAGGAGCCCGCCGCGCTCTGGCACCGGAGAAGAAATGTGTGCGCTTAGGTGTTTAAGAGCCCAGCCTCCCTCTGGGTCTCCCTCTGTAAGGAGAGGAGCCGCCTCTTGTCCCCAGAGCGTCTGAAGGATGTCTGTGGGTGACAGTCGGAAGCAGGCCTTGGGGGTGGCCGCCACCCCGTTTCTGTGGCCTCCCTGTGTGCCCTCCATGGCCTCTCAGAGCCCTGACTTCCGCTCCCTTCCCCGTGGCAGGTGTCTTAGTGAGGCCGCCTGTGCCTTGATCCCTCCGGTCGACGGCTCCGTGATGGTGTTGCAGCCGGAAGAGCCCAAGATCAGCCTGAGCGGCGTCCACCATTTTGCTCGAGCAGCTTCCGAATTTGAAAGCTCAGAGGGGGTTTTCCTTTTCCCCGAGCTTCGGATCATCAGCACCATCACCAGAGAAGTGGAGCCCAACGGGGAAGGGGACGAGGACCCCACAGGTAACGGCCCGTCAGCCTGGGACGGCTCATTGCCTTGTCTCCAAACTGAGTGGCGGCCCACGCCCGGGACCCTTGTGCTTGGGGGTTTGGGAGACTTGAATGTTTTGCCGATTCTGGGATCTGACCCGAAGGCAGAGCTCATTGTGATCTTTGGAAACCCACTTGGAAGGTCCTTGGATTTTTCTAGCTTGACGTCTGCTGGTGGGTCCCCCCCAGAGGACAGGGTCCCCCATTCTTACCTTCCCAGTGGCCAGTCCTCCTAGACACGTAAAGTGTCCCCTTTCCTGAAAGTGACTCTCTTGCACCCCTGTCGTTGGTTCTTAAAAGGACTGGGCCAGTGAGATGTCGCATGTGACACACACACACACACACACACACACACACACCACACACACACACACACACTCACACACACACACACCACACACACACACACCACACACACACACACACACACACACCACACACACACACACCACACACACACACACCACACACACACACACCACACACACACACCACACACACACACACACACACACACACACACACACACACACACACACCACCCCCCCCCCCCCCCCCCCAGCTCCACGGCCTCTGCCAGTCCTAACTGGGCCACTTCTGCAGTTCAAGAGTCCCTGGTGTCCGAGGAGATAGTGCACGACCTGGACACCTGTGAGGTGACGGTGGAGGGAGAGGAGCTGAGCCCTGAGCAGGAGAGCCTGGAGGTGGACATGGCCCGCGTGCAGCATAAGGGCATAGAAGTGAGCCGCTCCAACCTGGGCGTGGTGTTCACAGGTGAGAGGCCGCCGCGCCCCCGCCCTCATCTCAGGGCCCAGAGTTCCTGGAGGGCGTTTCCTGGGGTCAGGCAAGGGCACGAGCACCCCTTGCCTCGTGTCCTGTCCTTATGGGGTCGAGGCCAGGCTGGTGTCACATCCTCAGGAGGGAGACGCCCCGCACACTCCAGGTTCCCTCCCGCAGTTGGAAAGCCAAACGTGACCGCTGCCTCAGCGGCCCGGTGCCTCGCTCCAGCCTGCCTTCGCCCGCGGCCCTGGCCCTGCCTGTGCTCCCAGCTCAGCCATCGCCACCACCCCCCCCCCCCCGCCCCCGCAGGCGTGGACACCATGGCCAGCTATGAGGAGGCGCTGCACCTCCTGCGCTATCGGAACTGGAACTCCAGGTCTTTGCTGGACCGGAAGTTCAAGCTCGTCTGCTCCGAGCTCAACGGCCGCTACGTTAGCAATGAGTTTCAGGTGGAGGTGAGTGCAGGCTCCCCTTGAGAAGGGCCCCATGCATGGCCCTGGTGTTGGCAAATGCCGATGCTCAGAGCGACTGTGGTGGCAACTGCTGGGTCTGTCCCAGGGGTGTAGCCTTTTCCAGCCCAGAAGCTGCTGCTGGTCAGACATGGGGGGAGGGGTGTGAGGGGGGGACAGGTCATGGGGTCCGAGAGCCTGGGGCCTTTGGAGGGAGCTGAAAGCAGGCGCAGTGAGTGGATGCCTGGGGCGGGCGGGACTGTTAGAAGTTTGACCTGCATTAGAAAGAGCAGCACCGGGGAGTGAGGGAGTCGGGCAGTCGGGCTGTTTGCAGTTGTAGAGGCCGGTTGGTCCTACTGTGAGTAGATCCTCGGCTCAGGTGAGGCTGCTGACACGGGGCCGGCACTGGGCCTGCTACGGTGACTCGGCCACGGTGGCCAGAGGGCCTCACCCTTCTGATTCTCAGGGCCCTCCTCAGCAACCCTTTGTCCCTCAGGCGTCTGTGGGACCACATACTCCTGGAATCCCGCACCCACGTGACCTCCTGGCAGCAGGAGGCTAAGCTCACGTGCAGACCAGGCGATGGGTGCTCTGAGCCAGAGGGTACCGCTTTAAAAGGAAATGAGTGGTTGCGACCTGTGCCCTCCGCACACGGCTGTGGTTTCGGGGATGAGGGAGAGCCCGAGCCAGCACTTCCCAGACGCCCTGTAGTGAGGGCAGTGCTGGTCCTCTGTCTCCTTCCCAGTCTGATTCTTCTATCACGTGCTGCCAGGGTGAGTCACTTGAACAGTGACACATTCCTGGGGTGACAGTGCACCTTGCCACGGAGTGTCTAAGTGCTTGCCTTGCTTTCTCCTGTCCTTCTCCCGCCCGCTCACCAGCACCGTCAGAGCTTTGGGGCCGCTGGTCTCAGCTCCTGAGCGCATGTCCGTCCAGCATACTCAGCTGCCTCTCTGTGTCTGCCGCAGGTGAACGTGATCCACACAGCCAACCCCATGGAGCACGCCAGCCACATGGCCGCCCAGCCGCAGTTCGTCCACCCTGAGCATCGCTCCTTCGTCGATCTCTCGGGTCACAACCTGGCCAACCCCCATCCGTTCGCAGGTAGGACTGTGGGCCCCTCCCCGCTCCTGCCAAGAGCCCAGCTCCTGCTCCGAGCAGCCTGGCTGCCAGGGGCTGTGGTCCAGGTCACACGAGGGACCTGAAGCACCGACAGAGGGCAGGCGCAGGCATGGCTGCGGGGCAGTGCTGAGCTTTTCCCGCTTCCTGCTGTCCCACGGGGTCCAGCGAAGCGTTCAGCATCTGCGGGAGAGGTGGTGGGCACGGCGGCCCCGGTGGGGTTCATGGCCAGGACCCGTCCGTCCATCCCGTTGCAGTGGTCCCCAGCACAGCCACCGTGGTGATCGTGGTGTGCGTCAGCTTCCTGGTGTTCATGATCATCCTGGGCGTGTTCCGGATCCGGGCTGCGCACCAGCGCACCATGCGGGACCAGGACACCGGCAAAGAGAGCGAGATGGACTGGGACGACTCGGCCCTGACCATCACCGTGAACCCCATGGAGGTGGGCACAGCGGGCAGCCCCGACAGCACCCCTGCAGGCCAGGGTCAGAGCCGGGGTCACCGCTCAGAGGCCTGTTCGAGGCCGTGCCACCGGCAGGAGTGGAGACCAAAGCTTTGTTTTCCGTTTCGTCTTTGACGAGGCGACGTCCAGCACAGCCCAGCCTGTCTGGCTGCGGAGTGTGACGCGGAGCCCTTCCTCTGTGGGGCCCGCGACAGGAACAAGCATTGGGTAGTTGGGCTGTGAGCTGGGGTGGGGTGGGGGGCCAGACTCACGCGGCCGTCTCTTTGTCAGACGTACGAGGACCAACACAGCGAGGAGGAGGAAGAGGAAGAGGAGGAGGAGAGTGAGGATGGCGAGGAGGAGGACGACGTCACCAGCGCCGAGTCGGAGAGCAGCGAGGAGGAGGAGGAGGGCGAGCACGGGGACCAGCAGCCGGCGAACAGGCAGCAGCAGCTGGAGTGGGACGACTCCACCCTCAGCTACTGAGCGCGCCCTCCTCACGCCTCCTCGAAGTCTGCTGTCGGCTGCGCCCGCCCCAGGCCCACCGTGTACAGTCGTCTGGCCAGTAGGTCTGCAGACCCTCCCCTCGCGACCGTCGCCCCTGCTTGGTGTGCAGGACCCCAGGCCCCTCCCTGCCCTCTGCCTGGACCTCTGTTACGGGAGGAGCTGCCCCTCGCTCCCTCCTGTCATCTCGCCCCGCGTGGCCCCTCGCACCTCCAGAAACGCCAAATCTGGACTCGGTGACAAAGGGTTAAAACTGCTCACTCCCACTGGGTAATCCTTTTGTTTTTTAATTTCTTCCAAACTAGTGCATGTACAAAAAGGCCGAATGGGGGTTCACATGTAGATGATGAACTGACTTTTTAATATTTTGTAAATAAATTGGGATTCCTCGTGTCCTTTGTGCTAGTATAACCCAGGCGGGAACGCAAGGTGAGGTGTGAAACCCTGAGCTCAGGAGACCCCTCAGGCTCCTGCTCCCCAGACAAGAGGGGTGTGCCCCTCGGGCACCGGGCTGTCCTGCCTCAGGTCTCGCTCCCGTGTGGGCCAGGGTGAGGGGACCCTCTTTGAGGCTGGGAAGGCCAGGTCCTGTCTTTGGGGCTCCACCCGTTCCACGTGGCAGCGGGTGGGAGCTGGGTCCCGGTCTACTTGCACACAGCTCCGTGCAGGAACCCGGACTCCTCGTGTGGTCTGGAGACAGCAGCAGGCCCGAGCAACCCATACTCAGTCTGGGGACACACTCACTGACAGACGCCCAGTGGCCCAGAGTCAGAATGTGACCCCACGCCTTCCCCCCCTGCCCGCCCCCCCGCCCCCGGCCAGCCGCCTGAGCTCTGCTCTCCTCTTAGAGCCCACCCGCTCCCAGGGGTGCGGGGCCTGCTGCTGTGCTTGGCGATGAAGGAAAGGGGGCGAAAGGCATGAGTAAAACCCCACAGCACTTTGTTCTTAACTTACGTGTAAAACTTCAGGTTTCTAAAACGGGGGTGGGGGGGAGGGGGGATAATTTTGAATACTGTTCTGTGACCCTAACTTGCTAGTTTTGAGGACAGTGCTGTCGTGTGTCTGTGGCCACCCCTCCATGTGCTGTCACTTAGCTGCTGTTTAGACCGTGGACAGACGCTAGCGCGGAGACGAGCCGTCCTGGCTGTCTCAGCCGCGCGGTCCCACCTCCGCGTGTACGTGACGAGTCAGACGTGTCTGCACTGCAATAAAGCTCTGGTTCTAACTCAGCGGGCGCGCCTGTGGTCTTTCCGGCCCCCGGTTCCTCTCCGCGCCAACAGCATGCCACGAAAAGGCCTTTATTTCTTCAGCTGCTTTCCCTCTCCTCCGAGGGCTCCCAGCTGCTGCTCCTCAGCCCGCACTGTCATGCTGAGCGCGTCCCCACACACAAACACGAAAGGTTTAAAAAAATAGATACTATTCTCACAGGCACACAGGCCGTGCGCCCCGTCAGCGCTGCTGTGTGTGCACAGTGAGCTGCCCACACCAGGGAGCACGCTGCTCCTTTACATAAATAACAGACAGACAGACAGACACACACACGTGGCTTCTCCTGGGTCCAGAGCGGCCGGGGGTCTGAGGGAGCAGCACCTGCTGGGAGTTGGTGATGTCTGTGAGCACGGATTGCTCCTGGGCTGGTGAGAGGCAGCGACCTCGGGCTCTGCTGAGCCTTGCAAGGCCTCGGGGGGACCAGGGGGGGATGGAAGGGGGGACCCGCAGTGTAGCCTGCGAGTCCCAAGTCGCTGCTAGTTCACTAGGGTGGCTGCTGGCTCCTGAAGGCCCGGGTTCCGGCCCCGCACCAGCCAGCGGCAGAAGGCTGGGAGCCCAGGCCTGCCTCAGGCTACAAAGACCTCACAAAGTCCCACCACACCCCTAACTCAGCGCAGGGACCTGACAGCTCAGCCCGTTCTCCAAGGTGGGGTTCCGCAAGAGACCCATCCTTCCCTGAAACCTGCTTTTAGAGGAAGCTCGCAGGGAACGGCACCAAGTCCTCTGACCTGCTTTCCCTTGATCCACGACAGGATGAGCTAACGGAGCTTGTTTAATACGCCTGGAGGACCGGCATAATTATCCCTACGGGGCTGCGGCTGGCCCTCCCTCAGGTCCAGTGAGGAGTTTGGCTATTTTTTTCTTACCCGCAAACAAAACCACTTTACAGCAGAGGTGAGAGGATTCCCGTACCCGAGTCACTTTAAAAGTGGAAAGCAAGCATCCCTGAATCTAGGGGGTACCAGGCTTCCTCTGGGAGCTGCCAGGATCAGGTGACGGAGAGCACGAGGGGGAGGGGCGAGCGGGAGGGTGGGCGCCCTGGCCGGCAGCTGGCACCAGGTAACTTGGGCGCCCGGACCCGTGCCGCCCCGCAGCCCTGGGAGAAGGCAGCTCCCGGGGGGTGAGTCTGCTGGGCCCAGGCCCACCAGCTGGAAGACGGGGTACGGTCCCCCACAAGGTGCTGCCTCACAGTGTCTTCTCATCAGAGCCCAGGGCTCTGGCGGGCCGCAGGACGGCGCCCTCCCCTGCTCGAGGGTGCACGTCCGCGATGGCTGTTCAGTTCCTGAAATGTTTCAAGTCATTAATAAATAACCAGTGTAAACAAAGGCAGTGAGTCCGTTCCCACGGGGCGGCAGGCTCGCAGGCCCCGCGCGGCCGATGGCGGCGGCTCCCAGGACGCAGGGTTGGCGCCGGCCGGGGCCGGGGCCGGGGCCTGGCGGGTCAGCGGGGTCAGCGAGCCGGGCGGCTGCTATTGCCTGTTGTCTTTGGACACGTTGTGGGCCAGCCAGTTCACTTTGGTTTTCCAGCTCTCCCGCAGCGCCTCGTTGAACTTCACGCGGAAGTGCTTCAGCGCCTCCTCCTCGGTTTTCCCCAGCGCCAGCGAGTCCTGAGGCAGAACCGCCGAGCACTGAGGCCCGGGCCTGCTCAGGGGGGCCTGCCCCTCCTGCCTCGCCTGCCCCCCCTCTGGGTATTTTCAGCTCCCTCCAAAGAGCTGCTGAAGAGACGAGTGGCCCCAGCATCTCCCTTGGGAAGAGCTCTTTATGCTGACCCCGAACCAGACAGGCCCCTAGACCCACCCTCAAAATAAGAGGCCCACGGGCAACAGGGCCCGCTCCCTCTGCCGCTTCCACACAAGTCAGGAGGGCCCGGGGGGCCCACCGCACTCAGGGGCAGGCCCCCTAGGTCGCTCTGCGGGAAGACAGGCCTGGGGCGTGGGGCGCTGCCGTCTCCTGGCCAGCGGCCTGCCCTGGCCTTTACCTTGAGATACTGGATGTCTTTGGAGCAGCTGAGCTCCGGCAGGCCTGCCGCCCGCATCAGGGCGAAGAGGTGGAGGAAGAGCAGCCCGTGGCGCCTCAGGATGGTGTAGGCCCTCTCGCAGTAGCCGCGGAACCTGCACGGGAGGCGGGAGGCGGCCCTGGGTCCTCCTGGCGACTCCCACCCAGACCTGTTGCCTGGAAACAGCCCTGGACGCAGTCCCCACCCCCAGCCTGGCTCCTCCTACAGGACCCTCCAGGGGTGGGCTGACAGCCCCCTCCCGGCACCCTGTCTGGGGCCCTGGATCCCAGGGGCACTTGGGGGGTCTAGGCACCCTCACCTTTCAAACTTCTCGCTGTTGTTAGTCTTCCCCTGCTGAATCACATGCACAAAGTCATAGGTGAGGATGAAGGGGACCCGCTCACGGTTGATTCCAAACTTGGTCTTGAAATTCCCCAGAAAGTGGCCAAAATCAATGTGGAACAGCTAAGGGGGCGGAAGGGAAGGGCACAGACTGAGAAGGAGCCAGAAAGGCCAAGGGCAGGGGCCAGAAGGCGGGCGCGGCCCACAAGCCAGCCCCCCGCTGCCCCTACCTGCCCGTTCTCACGGATCATGATGTTGTCGCTGTGCCTGTCGCCGATGCCCAGCACGTAGGTGGCCACACAGTAGCCAGCGCAGGAGAGCGTGAACTCCTCAATGGCCCTGTCCAGGGCCTCCCTGTGTAGGAGGAGGGGCGATTGGAAACCATGGCCCAGCCCTGCAGCTCCTGAGTCTTCCCTGCTACAGTGAGGAGCGAGGCAGGAGGTGGCACCGGGGCCCGGGCATGCCACCCTCCAGGCCCAGCGAGCGCCCAGATGGCGGCAGCTGCAGGAGTGGTCCCAGCAGAGCCATTCAGCTGAGCCAGGTCAAGTGGCAGATCCCTGAGCCAACAATAAATGAAGGCTGTTTTGCATCCCTAAGTTGAGGGTGGCTGTTACACAGCAATGGGTGACTGATACATGGGGGAACGGAGACCCACCAACCCCAACACAGACCCACGCAGTCCCTGGCTGAGCCCAGAAGCCAGAGATGTCACAGGCCTGTCCCTTCACCTCTGACTCCTGAAGCTCACCTCTTGGGGAGGAGAGGACATTGGTCCCCCAGGCGTGAGACCTACCCAGGGTTCTTGGACTTGAGCCAGTTGAGCAGGGCATCCTTGTTGAAAGCGGCCGTGGCTGCCATGTTGCTCTTGTTTAGCTGGATGTTGGCGATGGTGTCCGAGTGGAGCACCACCTCAATGAGGCCCGTGCGGTCCCCGGTGGAGAGACAGCCGTAGGGGGTCATCCTAGCCGGGTGGGAGGAGGGCGGGCAATGGTCAAGGGCTGCCTGACCACCGAGGAGCTCATCGCACCCAAAACAGCCACAGGAGATGCTACGCAAGTGGTTGGAAATGAGGCAAAGCAGCAGCAGCTGGGAGGAGCCCGTGACTCCTGGGCCCGGGGAAGGCTGTCGGGTGGGTCAGCACAGCAATCAAGATGCAGGCGGCCAGCACCTGGCTGAGCTCCTGTGCTCAGAGAGAAATGCACGTGGCCGGGAAGCAGGTGGGGCAAGGAGCCAGGGATGTGTGGGGCACACAGCAGCCAGCGCCGGCGAGACGGCTGCTGAGCGCCAGGCCGGCCTTCTCCACCCTCAGCCTGTGGCCCTATCGCCCCTTTGGCCCGAGGTGAAACTGGTCCCGATCTTCTCAGAACAGCCATTTCTCCGGAGGTGGTTATGTCAGCTCTGACAGGGAACCCCTCCAAAGGGACAGGGCGCAGGCACAGACGGAGGACGGGGCTCCTCACCTCAGGTCCAGCCCCTCCTGCTTCCACAGGATGTCCATGAGCTGGATCATCTGCAGCGTCAGCATGTCCTGGCGGAGGTCTGTGCCGCCGGCCCCGGAAGAAAAAGCATGAGTTTCTGGAGGGTTCCGCACTCCCAGCCATGCCTAGGCCCCAGCGTCTCCGGACTTCTCCTTGGCTCACCCTCCGGGGACCCCGGGGCAGTGCAGGTGGGGAGGCCCGGCCGCTCACCGTCCCCGTTCTTAAAGATGATGCCCACGCTGCCGTCGCCGCCCGCCTCCTCATTGCTGTACATGACCCACAGCGGCTTCATCTTGGAGTCCATGAAGGTGCACTGCTCCACGCTGCGGGAGAGGGTGGTCAGCAGGGCCTCTCGAGGCCCCTGTGGGGGGCGGGGGGAGGCCCCCGCTGGGGCTCACCAGACTTCAGCCAGCAGGATCCTGGGGTCCAGCGGGGACTGCAGGTGGGACAGGGCCTCCAGGTAGGTCTCCTGGCGCATGCACAGGTGCATGAGCTCCTTGGTC
Source organism: Plecotus auritus (assembly GCF_963455305.1). NCBI lineage: Eukaryota > Metazoa > Chordata > Mammalia > Chiroptera > Vespertilionidae > Plecotus > Plecotus auritus. Next base: position 5,369,376 of record NC_137771.1, on the reverse strand, counting down.
TGCGGCTTGGGGCTCTTCTGGGAGCTCACTTTGACAAAGTCGTTCAGGGCCTTCAGCTTGCTCAGCGCCTCCCCCTGGCCGGAGAAGGGAGGGCAGCGTGAGCAGGCCAGAGGGGCAGGCCCAGGTGATTCCAAAGGGGCCTGGCTGACCCTGCCAAAGAGTGCAGCCCGGCCTGGGTTGGGGGCAGGGCCCCAGCCTCACCTGCTTCATCAGCACCTTCATGTGGTGGGTGCTGCCCCTGCAGTAAGCCTCCATGATGAGGCCGAAGCGTAGGGCCACTGAGGGCACGTGCATCTCGGAGCTGCAGGGGGGAGAAGGGGCTCAGCCTCCCCGGGCAGGGCCACCCAGCCCTCCCAGCCCGTCAGGACACCCAGGCCGCAGGAATGTGAGGCCAGCAGGCAGGAGGCCCCTCCTCCCCGTGGCCTTCCAGCTACCGGAGGTGCCAGAAGAGGAAGTGGCCGATCTTGCGGTTGGCCAGCGCCCGGTCCAGCAGGAATTTCGTCAGCTCGCAGTCCAGGTAGGACTCGTACTTGAGCACCTGCACCAGCTGCAGCAGGTACTGGAACAGCTCGTCGTCCCTGCAGGGAAGCGAGGCCGCTGGGCCTGGAGCTTCGTGGCTCGGGCGGGACAGGGGTCTGCAGGCCCCAGGGAGGGTCAGTCCCCACCCTCCCGGGGGGAGCCGGAACCCGGGGGACTCACGTCAGCTTCCGCAGGGACTTGATGGCGAAGGAGCCCACGTGGCGGTCAGGGAAGCTGGAGTCCAGCAGCTCCAGGGCGCTCAGGACGGGCAGCTCCGGCCAGGAGCACAGCAGGTAGAGCATCTGCGGGAGCTGGCGGTCAGGGGGGCTGCGCCACGCCAGGCCGCCTCCCCGCTCCAGGCCTCCCCCGCGCCCACCTGGGCCACGTCCTCGTGCTTGTTCCACTTGGTGACCAGCAGCAGCCGGGCCAGCGCCTCGGGGAAGCGCTCCTGCACCTCGTGGCGCATCTTCCACACCAGGTCCTTCTCGTGCTCGTACAGCTCCCCGGACCCGCGCCGCTCCAGGATTTCCCGGAGCTGCAGCTGCTGAGGGGCGCAGGGGGAGGCTGCAGCGGGCCATGCCAGCTCGGTGCCAGGCCCTGCACCCCACCACCTGCGGCCCCGCTCACCTCCTCCTCCGTGGCGCGCCCGTGCTCCCCGTGCCGCCCCAGCTCCAGGATCTGCAACGAGTGGCCCTGCTCTCAGTGGTGCCCCAGGGCCCGGCCGCCCGCAGGGCCCAGGGCAGGTGACAGCACTGCTGACCTGTGGGCCAGCGACTCCGGGTGGGGACTGTCCTGTGCACTGGAGGGAGGTTAGCAGCATCCCTGGCCTCCACCCACCAGAAGCCAGGGGCCTCTCCCCCACTGGTTGTGACAACCAAGAATGTCTTTGGAGCCCTGGCCAGTTTGGCTCAATGATTAGAACATCGGCTGTGACTAAAGGGCCCTGGATTCAATTCCGGTCAAGGGCACATGCCCAGGTTGCGGGCTCAATCCCCAGTGCGGGGGGTGCAGGAGGCAGCTGATCAATGGTTCCTCTCACCATTGATGTTTCTATTTCTCCCTCTCCCTTCCTCTCTGAAATCAATAAAAATACATTAAAAAAATAAAAAAATTTTTAAAAAGAATGTCTTTGGCTATCCCCTGGGGGCAGAGTGGCCCTTGAGAACCACTGCTTGAGGGCGCAGGGACCGTGCTCTGGGGGTCCCAGAGGCAGTCAGGGATATCACCTAACTGAGCCCACAGCCTCTGCAGGGCAGGTCCGGACCCCGGGTGGCAAGGCCCCCACTGACCTTGTCCAGGGCGGGGTAGTACACGGGGTGGGGCGCCACCTCGGGGAGACAGATGACCAGGGCGGCAGCACTCTCGGTGTTGGGGTTGCTGCACACGGTTCCTGTGGGGTTCAGCAGCTCCCCTTTCTCGTCTGGACACGGGAACAGGAGGAGTTACATGGGGAACACCCCCCACTGGGGCAACCCCTCCACCCGCCTCCCCCTGCCTGGCCTGGGCCAACCTGGGACGGAGGGCCACATGTAGAGACAGCACTCGCCCGTCTTGAGCTGGTCCTTGTAGTCGAAGAGGGTGAGGTTCGCCCAGGCGATGGGGCAGTCCTGCAGAGAGGGGGCGGCTCAGGCCCAGGCGGCCTCCCTCGCTCACCTGTGGGACGGACCGGCTCCGGCCAGACCCCTGCACTCAGACTCCCCTGAGGGGCCCGCAAGGCCAGCCCCTCATGGCTCCCTCCTGCTCCCCGCTCCCAGCTGCTGGAGGGACCCCTAAACATGGCGCATCAGCCCCAGAAAGCTGGCCCGGCTCAGCGGCGGGGAGTCAATATGGCTCAGTGGCCAGTCACCTCCTGGGGCCGTGACTCAAGAGCCCAACCACCGCTCCTTCCTGGCCGCGGCTGACCCGGCGCCCCCTCCAGCAGCAGGGTGTCCTTCCTCCCGGGCAGGGCCTCCAGGTTCCCGCAGGACCAGAGGCCCAGCCCATGTGCCGAGTCACCCTGCTAGCAAGCCCGGGACCCAGAACCCTCAGGCCAGGGGCCCTGGCCAGGGTGGGGGCCTGGGGAGGCGGGTCTCCAGGCTGAGTGCCTCCGGGGCTGCAGGTCTGGACGGGCCGCAGGAAGGTGCGGGCTCTCTGAGGCCTGCCCCGCCTCCCAGCCGCCCCACGCACCGCCTTCTTGGACTTCTTCTTGGTGGAGCGCGCCTTCTTGGCCTTCTCGATGACAGCGTAGAGCGCGAAGCAGAGCCGGGCCATGCGCGGCAGGTCGCACACGTTGATGTCGAACTCCAGGCGCTGCTTCCACACGGGCTCCGAGCACACGCTCACCTCCGAGCTGGACACCGTCTTGCACAGCGTCTCGTTGCCGTGGAAGAGCCCGGCCTGCACCACCAGCTGAGGAGGTGGGAGAGGTGACAGGTGGCGCAGGTGACAGGTGGCAGAGGCCCGGCCCCTCTCCCTGCCCAGGTTCCCCCACCCACCTAGGCCAGAACCTCCTCCCAAGATGTCCTCATTCCACATGGGTCTGAACCCCACGTCCCACGTGGGAGAAGAGATGAGGGCGGGGGGTGAAGGGAAGGGGGCCTGGGCTGTGTATGGGGGACCGGTCTTGGCTCCCAGTGACTGTGGGACCCCAGGTCATGTAGCTGCCTGCTCTGGCCTCAGTTTCCCCAGCTGGGCTCGGGAACTCCAGGGACCTTTGAGCTCTAACACTGAGGGCTCCCTCCTCGGCTAAGTTCCAGGAGCCCCTGAGGCTGGGGAAGGAGGCCCCGTGGCTGGGGAAGGAGCCCCTGTGGCTGGGGAAGGAGCCCCTGAGGCTGGGGAAGGAGCCCCTGAGGCTGGGGAAGGGTTAAATGCCTCGTGAACGCCTGCCTCCTCCAGCTCTGCTGTGGCAGAAAGCTGCCTGCATCTAACCTCCACGATTTCGCCAGGGGGACCCAGACCTGCCTGCTTATGAAATCACCCCAAAAAGTGCTCCCCTAAGAGACCCACCCTCTGGGGACCTAGGTTTCACATTTTGCAAATGGGACAATAAAACCTGCACGAGCAGGCTGTCCGAGGACGAGGACGGAGGAGCTGGCGTGTGGGCCCGGCCGCAGGGGTCCAGGCAGGCTGTACACCCGCCTCCTCCCATCCCCCCTGGGAGCCCGAAGGCCCAGCCCAGTTGGAGTGGCTCCCTTCCAACGCCTGCTGCCTCCCCAACTGCGGTTCCCACATCCCAGGGCTGGGCCTGGCCCCACAGCCTCCACCAAAGTCAAGTACCCAGAACTTTCCAGGCCCAGTTTCTCCGAATCGGCCTCTGGCCACGGCCTGTTCCCCTCCCCCCTTCCTGTTTTGAAGCAGCTCATAACCACCCTGGGCAGGGATGCTGGGTAATGTGGTCAGGTGTCTTTCATGTGACCCCCCCCTCTTCCTCTGCCGCCCCTCCAGGCCACAGCCACCTTGTTTGTGCAAAAAACACCCGCTTCCCCCCGCACCCCCCCGCCCCCCGCCGGCCCAGGAGCCCCCTAACCTTCATCCGCTCATCGGCGTTCACTTTGCTGCCCTGGATCAGCTCCACACAGAAGGGCTGCTCCAGGGCCCACAGGGACAAGGAGGAGGGCTGGGGGAGGGGAGAAGAGGGCCTCAGAGGAGGGTCCAGAGGCTCGGGGCCATGGGGTGGGGGGAGAGTGTTGCAGGGTTGTGGTGAGGCCCAGGCACCTATCCCACATCCATCCTTTACCAGAAAACCTGCCGTGTAGGCGGCTCAGGGGCCCAGCACCCCACGCTCTGCAGGCACGGAGCTCTGCAGGCACGGAGCTCTGCCTCCTGGGCAGGAAGCAGGGGGAGCAGGAGGAGGGCAGCCCGGAGACAGGCCTGGAGGCTGGCTGCCCTGGGAACCACCCAGCACAGGGTCGCGTTGGCTGCCCAAGCTCAAAGCCCCAACTCAACACTGGCCAGCAAGGGGCGTGCGACGAGGGCCCCTGGCTCCTCTGCCAGCCGGGGGTGCTGCCCAATAGGCCTAGGGCTGGACACCATGTGAGGGGAGGGGAGAGAGGAAAAGCAAGTGGCGGGCCCAGCTCACCTTCTTCATGGGAATGGGGGGCGGCTTGGTGCGCGATTTTTGGACCTGGGGGGCAGGGTTGCTCTGCTCGTCCCGCATGGCAAGGATGGAGGAGGAGTGGACCATGGTCAGGTGGGGGGTCAGCCCGCTGTGCAGGCAGCTGCAGATGTACTGAGATGGGACGGGGCAGAGTGAGTGGCCGATGAGCAGTTCTAGCCACTCCCTGGACAACTGGCTACCCGGGACCTTCCACGCCGACCACTGCCCATCCCAGCCTTCCAGCCTCTCCCGCAGGCTCTCCCTGCGCCCGCCCACCTCCCCAAGACAGAGCCTTCCTGTGTTCACAGGGAGGGCCAGCCCAGCAAGGGGACACTCTCGCTGTGACCCCCAAAGGCCTGGCTCATCAGGCTCAAAAAGGGCCCAAGAACCAGCTCCCCCACCTCGCCAGGCCTCTGCCCCGGCGCGGGAACGGAGCGCCGCTCGGCTCACCTGGAACTGGCAGAGCGGGTAGCCGCCGTACAGGTACTCCTGCTTCCCGTTCACCTGCAGCGTGTAGTCCTCGGGCTGATCCACCAGGGGCTGCCGGAACACCGTGGCCTTCTTCCGCAGGGCGCAGGCCATCAGCGACAGGGGCACGTCCTTGGTGGACACCTGGAAGGTGAAGCTCTCCTGGGGGGAGGAGGAGGGGTCAGCCCTCCGCCCTGTGAAGGGACCCCAGGGCCCTGGGGCACAGGAGTGGGGCTGCCTACTTGCCCTCCCCACCCCTCAAATGTGAGCTCCATGGAGCAGGGTCTGATGAAGGCACACGGCCAGCTACCAGGAAATATGTGCTGCACGAATGGACAGACCAAGGACGAAGGCCATTTGGCCGTTCTGTCTTGTCGAACTGCCTGGGGGAGATGTTCAACCGTGCCCCAGGCACGCGTGGATACCCCACAGATACCCAGTATCTGATGCTACAGAGAGGAGAGTGGATTTGGGGGGCTGGCGGGGGACTGGGGAGTCTCACAGGGACAGCATCCCCCATGGACACAGCGGCCCGGAAGCAGCACCAGCGGGGCCAGCCCTCACCTCACTGCCCTCAAACTTGACGTTGACCAGGAGGGCCCGGTTGGGGACCCGCAGGGTGCCGGCGCCCCAGGTCCGCGCCGACGGCTCCAGCTGCAGGGGGAAGCTGTACTGCAGCCAGGCCTCCCAGCCCAGCTGCTGCCGACGGGCGGCCGCCTCCTCGCAGAACTGGCGCATCTTGGCTCGAAAGTCATTCACCTCCGGGTCTCGCAAAGAATCAAACTCGTGCAGGCCTGAGGCAGGAGGGAGCCCGGGGTCAGAAGGGTCAGGGGTCGGGGGCCGGGCCCTGGGGGCAGGCAGCCTACAGCACGCGGCCCCCCTGGCCCGGGTACCTTTGCCAATGAGGAGGCTGATCTGCGAGTTGACGAGCTTCTTGACCCTGTCGCCCTCGCGGGCCACCAGGCGCAGGACCGGCAGGAAGGGCTGGATGTCGCACAGCCGCCGCTGCTCGTCCTCCAGCTCCTGCCGCTCCGCCGTCTGGTTGACGCAGGTGAACACGTAGGCCTCGGGGTCACTGAGCATGTGGAAGAGCGGCTCATGCTGCGCTCGGTGCCACAGCGCCTGGGAGGGACGGTCACCGGTCAGCGGGCAGCCCTCCGACCGAGGCGGGCGGGGCCCCAGGGTGGAGGCTGATCTCAGTCTGGGCGCCCCTTACAAGCAGGCGAGGGCGCCCGGCCGGTGCGGCTGAGTGGTTGAGCGTCAACCTGTGAACCAGGAGGTCACGGTTCGACTCCCGGTCAGGGCATGCGTGCAGGTTGCGGGCTCGATCCCCAGTAGGGAGCGTGCAGGAGGCAGCCAATCAATGATTCTCTCTCGTCATTGATGTTTCTATCTCTCCCTCCCTCCTTTCCTCTCTGAAATTAATAAAATTAAAAAGACAGTGGCAAGATCCCAAGACGGCCACCCTCTCCAGACCCTGGAGCACTGACCACAGAGTCACCGGGAGTCCCGCCACCACCCCTCTGCGTGCTCTAGAATCTGGAACTGAGCGCTCTTACAGCTCCCGGACATGACCTCCAGGCACCCCCAGTTAATCGTTCTGGGGCTCATCACCCTGACTTGTAAATGCTGGCAAACAATTCAGGAAAGTTTAACGCACTGAGGGGGCCATGAGACCCCTCTGTGGGCTGTGTGCCCTCCGGGCCAGGTGTCCCCAGGGATTGCTGGGGAGCCTTCTAACAGTCAGGGTTTAGTGCAAAGGTGTTCACTGCTGAGTCCCAGGGAAGACGAAAAAGGAGAGACCAGCCTTAGCTTTCCCCCAGGGGGGCCGGGTAATTATGGCCATGAACCCAAAGGGATCACACAGGGGCGGGACCCAGAATCCAGGGGTTCCTGGGCAACAGAGCACTCCCAGAGGCATCAGTAAGAGGGAAAACGGGAAGTGTAGGTCAGCCGATGTAATTCAAACCCAGTTCATAAAAATGACAACAAACACAGTGCCCTGGCAGGTGTGCTCAGCGCACCGAAGGGTTCGATCCCGGGCCTTGGTCAGGTGTGTGCAGGAGGAAACCAATTGATGTCTCTCTCTCTCTCCCCCCTTCCTCCTTCCCACCTTCTCTTCTATGCTCTCTAAAAATCAATGGGAAAAATATCCTTGGGTGAGGATTAACAAAAAATAAATAATAAACATATGAACTACATAGATCAGAACTCTGCAAACCACCAGGTTACTGGAAGACGGCCACGCCCCCTCATTTACATATTGTCTGGGGATGCCTTCGCCTTACAAGGCAGAGTTGGTAGCTGCAGCAATGACAGTGTAACCGCCAGCAAAGCCTAGAATATTTACTATCCGGCCTGTGGCATAAATAACCACATGAAGAAACTGCAGTGGAATTGGGGTGTGAGGTGAGACTGCCGGGACCCATGTGTTGCAGTATGTTCGCAGTGCTGAAAGTTGAATGAACATGCATATATAGCTCTGAAAGCAGAAAAGTAAGATTAACCTTAAAGTAATGTAAAGGTTACATTAATTTACCAGTAAAGTAACCCGAAGTTAACAAAATGAAAAAGATGTGACATTTTAACTCCGAAATAAAAGGATATAAAAGTTCATAATCAGAATTTATCACAACGAACAATACTGTACTGTAGATAAAAAAGAAAAGAGCAAACAGCCGAAGGGTTAACTGTGGTTATCTCATATAATTTTTTCCTTCTATTGGATCATAGATAATTCTTTCCTTCTACTTTTTCTTGTTCCTCAATCTCAATGGGTCCATATTACTTTTGAAATAGAAAAAAAAAGAAATTTAGCCCTGACTGGTTTGGCTCAATGGATAGAGCATTGGCCTGCGGACTGAAGGGTCCCGGGTTCGATTCCGGTCGGGGGCATGTGCCTTGGTTGCGGGCACATCCCCGGTGGGAGGTGTGCAGGAGGCAGCTGATTGATGTTTCTCTCCCATCGATGTTTCTGGCTCTCTATCCCTCTCCCTTCCTCTCTGTAAAAAATCAATAAAATATATTTTTTAGAAAAAGAAATTTAATATTTAAAGAAATCTCCCAGGAAGAGAAGATTAAAAACAACAACAACAAACAAAAAAAAACCTCAAGGATGGTCCACTGCACCATTGCTTCTCTCCTTTTTTGTTCTGCTCCCAAGTATAGCTTTTAAAACCCTGGTCTTGCCCTTTGGCATGACACATTACATTTCACACTATGTGAGTGGAACAAGCCAGTCACTACCAAATACTATCCAGATGTCTAATCTTCTGACTCAGTCATTTACCCTGAAAATTATTCAACAACAAAAAAAAAACCCCAAAAAAACGATTTCCAAAGATGTGTTACTAGGACGACAGCCCTAAAGACAAAAGACCAGCAAAACGCTTACGTGGCCACGGATGTAGCGTGGTTCCCGAAACACCAGCAGGGCCGTGACGAGAAGGAAGGGCCACGTGGGCCTCTCACAGGCACCATGCAGGGGGCAGCGGAATTGGGAATGCTAGGCAGCCCTCACCGGTTTGGCTCAGTGGATAGAGCGTTGGCCTGCGGACTGAAGGGTCCCAGGTTCGATTCCGGTCAAGGGCATGTGCCTTGGTTGCGGGCACGTCCCCAGTGGGGGGTGTGCAGGAGGCAGCTGATCGATGTTTCTCTCTCGTCGATGTTTCTAACTCTCTATCTCTCTCCCTTTCTCTCTGTAAAAAATCAATAAAATATATATAAAAAAAAAAAAAAAAGGAATGCTAGGCAGACTCTAACTGCAAGATTTTCAACAATTCCTAGATATTACTGACAGCACTTCGAATTCCTATCCGAGGCTCTTAAACCTGAGAAAGTACGCCTGGGAGTGTGGGTGTCTGTCTTTCTGAGTTCCAAACTCTAAGGACTAGTTTCAAGGTCAAGCCTTAGCTGGTTTACCTCAGTGGATAGAGCCTCGGCCCCTGGACTGAAAGGTCCTGGGTTCGACTCAGGTCCAGGACACGTACCTCAATTGCAGGCTGGATCCCGGCGCCAGTAGGGGCATGTTCAGGAGGCAACTAGTCAATGTGAAACATCGATGTTTCTCCCTCTCTCTCTCTCCCCGCTCCACCACCCACTCTCTCTATAAATCAATGGAAAAATATCCTCGGGTGAGGATTAACACAACAAATAAATAAATAAGGTCTAGATGGTACCTTCTTGATGGTGCTGAGGTTGGCATTGCGGGACACGGGGAAGTTCAGATAGACCCCCGTGGGCAGCAGGAAGTCAACCGCCACGCTCTGGTTCTCCTCGTTGGCCCAGAATTCCATGGGGCAGTCCACGCCCGGGGGCATCCTGCTTCCTCACTTCTCGGACACGAGTTGTCCTGGAAAGGAAGAGAAGGCAAGGTGAGCCGAGCCGGCAGGTGCTGGGGGAGGCCTTCGAGAGGACCCTTTGGGAAACAGGATTCAGGGACTTTGGCCGCAAGAGGCTCGGGATGGAGTCTGGGCCCCCAAAGCTGGCCGCCCTCGGGGCCTCCTCCTGCCCGGGGTGGCCCAGGCCACCGGCTCGGCCGAGCTGCCTCTCATCACAGCGGGTACTCCGGCCACATCCCCCACAGCAGTGGCCCAAGTTCAAGACACCTACAGAGCAGTTCCAAGTCCTTGTTTCTCAGGAGCACACCCGGGGACACCTGCCAGGCCACCAACTGGCGAAGGAGCCAAGTGGCCGGCACCCAGGACTGGAGAGGGACCGAAGGCGACAGCTCTGAACCTTTCTCACCCGAAACCAACTGGCTTACAACGGCTCTGGGTCATAAAACAATTTTTTAAAATATATTTTATTGATTTTTTACAGAGAGGAAGGGAGAGGGATAGAGAGTTAGAAACATCAGTGAGAGAGAAACATCGATCAGCTGCCTCCTGCACACCTCCCACTGGGGATGTGCCCGCAACCAAGGTACATGCCCTTGACTGGAATCGAACCCGGGACCCTTCAGTCCACAGGCCGATGGTCTATCCACTGAGCCAAACCGGTGAGGGCTGGGTCATAAAACAATTTGTTGAAACACCTCAGTCCTACCAATCCCCTCAGTCACACCCACTCCCCAGTAACAAAATGGTACAGACTCAAGTAAAGGTCTCCAAGTGCCCCCAACACGCCAGGTTGCCATTCTGATTGTTTGTGAATAACGTCCATGGGTGTTTTTAGACTTGTATTATACTAATATGTATCCACAAACAACTCCTAATTATTTTTGCATGCTTTAAAACTTTGCCGATACATGTGGCTCTAGTTCCTTCTTTTTAACACTTGTGGTATTTCCCTTTGTAAATAAAACACATTTTATTTACCCCTTCTCTTGTTGATGAACCTCAAGGTTTGTTTCTACTCTATGTATTACAAAAGCAATGCTACAATGTATATTCTTTTTCTTTTTTTTTCCTATTCTTTTTTAAAATATATTTTTATTGATTTCAGAGAGGAAGGGAGAGGAAGAGAGAGATAGAAACATCAATGATGAGAGAGAATCATTGATCGGCTGCCTCCTGCACACCCCACACTGGGACTGAGCCTGCAACCGGGCATGTGCCCTGACCGGGAATCGAACCATGACCTCCTGGTTCATAGGTCACCGCTCAACCACTGAGCCACACCAGGTGGGCTACAATGTATATTCTTGCTCGCATCTCCTTGTGTGCATGTCAGTCCCGATGAGTGTTGTCCAGGAGAAATATAAAGTGAGAGACATGTGTAATGTCAATGTTACCAGTAGCCACATTTTAAAAAATAATTAAAGGACAGATAAAATTAAATTTAGTGATATATTTTACTTGATCCAGTATATCCAAATTTGGTCATCGTGATGTTATCAAGACAGAAAAATTACTAAGCAGATGTTTTACATTTTTTCTCTTATTTTGGAATCTGCTGTGTAATCATACTTGCTGTGCACACTACAATTCAGACAATAGATTTTCATCAGAAATCTTCCTCTCGCCCTGGCCGGTGTGGCTCTGTGGGTAGAGTGTTGGCCTGCGGACTGAAGGGTCCTGGGTTCTATTCCGGTCAAGGGCACACACCTCGGTTGCAGGCTCCTCCCCAGCCAGGGCTCTGGTCGGGGTGCGTGCAGGAGGCAACCAATCGATGTGTTTCTCTCACGTCGACATTTCTCTCTGTCTCTCCCGCTCTCTTCTCCTCTCCCTAAAAATCAGTGAGAAAACATCCTTGGGTGAGGATGAACACACACAAACAGAAATATTCATCTCTAAGTGGATCTCACACAACGGCAGGTGAAAAAGCAGGCTCACGGACTCAAACCATTCTAAAGATACGTTTGAAAGTTTTCAAATAAAGGAATTCAAGTACCCATTCTTACATTTAAATGAACTAAAATTAAATAAAATGCTTACAAGTCCCATTCTTCCATCATACTTTCAGAGTCCAGGGGCTCACAAACCCCGCGTGGCTGGCTGGTGGCCACACTGGACAGCGCCGCCGGGGTACACACTCCGAGGGGGACTGCCCGGTCACAGGGACAACCACGTCACTAACGTCACCGAAGTGAAGTGGTGACGTGACGTCCATTAGCAAGAGCAGCACAATCCTCCTTTCTCACCGACACTTGGTATTGTCAAACGTACTCATTTCTGCCAACCGAACAGGCCTCAAATGCTCTGGTTATAATTTGCATCTCCCTGTTTTCCATAAAAGGTTAATCTTCTCCAAATAGCCTGCTTAGAAGCGTGGCCCATGTTTCTGTGGAGTTATTTGTCCTTTTCTTATGAGCCTTTGGAGTTTCTTCGTATATTCTAGATTGAATTCTTTTGTTGCTTAAACGAGTTGGAAATATCTTCGAGTCACCTTTTTATTTTGTTGATAGAGGGGTTTTTCTTTGGACGAGTATTTTCTAATGTTGATGCAGACAACTTTTCAACCTTTTCCTTTATGTTTTATGATTTTTAGTCTTTAGAAAAATACTTCCCTAACCTAAAGTCACATCCTTCTAGATTTATATGACTTGTAAAAATAGTTGAAAGGAACCCTAGTGGGTTTGGCTCAAGTGGATAGAGCGTCGGCCTGTGAACTGAAAGGTCCCAGGTTCGATTCCGGTCAAGGGCACATGCCTAGGTTGGCAGGCTCGATTCCCAGTGGCGGGCATGCAGGAGGCAGCCAATCAATGATGCTCTCTCATCATTGATGTTCCCATCTCTCTCTCTCTCTCCATTCCTCTCTGAAATCAATAAAAATGTATTAAAAAAAAAAAGTTTAAGATCAACCAAAGGACTTGTGTGCATGCATATAAGCCTAACCAGTGGTCACGGACAACAGGGGGGTGGGGGCATGAGTGGGGAGGGGTTTAGGATGAGAATGGGGGGATGAGGACAAATATGTGATACCTTAATCAATAAAGAAATTAATAAAAAAATAAAATAATAAATAAATAAAATCAGTCATAGAACAACAACAAAAAAGAAGTTTAAAGGAAATGTTTAGTGGGAGACAGACATTCCGGTGGCTCTGCCAGACGGGCCCAGGCCCTGCCTTCGGCGGGATGCAGACCTGCTCTGAGCAGCTCAGTGTGCACATCGCCCTCCGCTACCACGACAACACCTGCCCAGATCCCCGTCCTCTGACTGTAAAACCACATCCTACTTTGGGTTCCTCTTTCTGAGAATGGCCAGGCCAAAGGCTTTCTTTTCTTTAAGAAAGAACATAAAAAAAAAAAGAGATTTTTTTTTATTGATTTCTTAGAGGGAGAGAGAGGAACATTGATGTGAGAGGGAAATATCAATCAGCAGCTCCCTACAAGCCCCCACTGGGATGGAGCCTGAAGCCCGGGCATGTTCCCTGACCAGGAATCCAACCAGCAACCCTTCAGTGCATGAGGTGATGCCCCACCACCTGAGCCACACCGGCCAGGGCATGCTTTCTTTTTTATTCAAAATGTCGGGGCTCCTCAGGAATGCTGGAGGACCCACTTACCATGCTCCGTGGGCGTCGGCCGAGCTTGGGAAGTCAGGAGCACCCCCGCCATTCATTCCTGAGGCCATGACCGAAGGGACGGACGGGGCCCCAAGACACAGGCCCCCCTCAGTCCCCTGCCTCTTCCCACATGGAAATGAAGCTTTCCACTACACTCACCCATCGGGGATGCAGGGAAGTACTCTGAGTAAAAACCCATTCCTGCCCTGGCCTGCTGGCTCAGTTGGTTGGGGTGTTGAAAGGTTGTGGGTTCGATTTCCAGTCAGGGCACATACCTAGGTTGCAGGTTTGATCCCTGGTTGGGGCCTGTACAGGAGGCAACTGATCCATGTTTCTCTCTCACATCAATGATTTTCTCTCTCTCTTTCTCTCTCTCACCTTTATTTTCTCTAAAATAAATAAAAAACATATCACTGGGTAAGAATTAAAAACAACAACAAAAACTTTATTCCTACAAGAAGACTCGGGATGGCGTGGGCAGCACATGATCAAACGCCCGACATGGGGCAGAAGAAAGTGGGGACTCTTTCACGCTTTGTGGGCCCAGGGCCCGGGGTGCAGCTGCCAATGAGCCCAACTGTCTGAAGCCCAGATGCCCGGCTCTGCAGTTTGCAAGGGGCACAGGTGCCAGCTAATGCAGGGGCTTCAGAACCACCCCGAGAATGCAAACTGGCACAGCCACTTTGGCAAACTGACAGCATCAGCTGTGCCCTCGGACCCAGCGGTTCCGCTCCTGGGTAAACACCTGACAGAAATGCAAGCCTGCGAACCGAAGAGGAGTCCAAGAGCGTCTGCAGCATCGCTATTCCTAACAGCCCCAGCCTGGAAACTGCCCAAATGCGCCTCAGCCGTGGAGTGGAAAAATAAATTGTATCCGCTCCCACTGGAATGTGACAGCGGCAAGAATGGTCTCCAGTCGCACACAATATAAATGAATCGCACAGCGTGAAGATGAATGAAGAGTACGTGCCTGTGATTTCAGTCACAGAGAGCAGGCATGGGCAGACTAACCTCTGTTGGCAGAAAAGTTGGGGCTCACCCCTAGGGGAGTGCAGTTACCCCGGGGGACAGGGGAATGAGGGCTTCTGGGTGCTGGGAATTTTGGGGTTTCTTGATCTGAAAGCTGGGGACTTTTCACAGATTCAATACATCCTCAGTCCAAGGGGTTCCAGATGGGCTCACTTCACTCCTGGCCTGAGACCCAGGCCCAGCCAATCGGAGCCCCGAATTCCACCACCACCACCACCACCCCACCCCCGCCTGGGTCATGGGGATTGGAAGCCAGAATGAGACTTAGGTCCAGCCAATCATTGCACGTCATCTTTACAGTGATTCCAGGATGTGCATGTGAATATCGAATCCGTGCAATGGGTTTTGACATCTGGATTTCTTTGGGGACTTCCTCCTGGGGTAGCAGAAAAACACAGAATATGTACCTAAAGCTGCTGGTGACCATCTGCTGCCCTGAAGGGGCGGAACCTGAGAACAGGCCAACGTGCAAAGCAGAGCTCAGGGTGGAGAGTCCACGCGGGGGCCCAAGGACAGCCTCTGATTTCCTGGATCCAGCCATGCCTGAAGCTGACTCTATCCCTGCACTTTTCAGTTCTATCAGTCAAGGATCCCGGTTTCGATTCTGGTCACAGGCACAAGCCCAGGTTGCAGGCTCGATCCCCAGTAGGGGGCATGCAGGAGGCAGCCAATCAATGATTCTGTCTCATCATCGATGTTTCTATCTCCCTCTCCTTCTTCTCTTAAATTAATTTAAAAAAATTATATTTTTAAAAAGATACACTTAGGAGCGGGGTGGGTCAGATAGGGGACAGTGAGTGAGGAGGTAGGATGACAGCCAGGTTCGGGCTTGGGAGATTGGCTGGGGGGTGGAAATTTCCCAAGATGGGGAAGTGTAAGGGAGAACCACGTTTGGGGGCAATAAAACAGCAAGAGTCACATCTCAGACATAGTGAATCTGAGCTGCTCGCTGAATATCCTGGGGAAGACAGCCAAAGGGTGAAGCCAGGCTAGAGCTCAGGGGAGAGGTCGTTAGGGTCACGAGCCGGAATCTGGGGGCAGTAGTGACACACAGATGTGGAGCCCTGGGGACAGATGAGATAGAGACAGAGGGTCAGACAGGGGGAGGACCACCCTCAAGGCACTAGGGATCCAGCAAAGATGAGCCATGAGTCATTGATCCTTCCTCACTCTGAGTCATCCAGAACGTTCAGGCAGGCGTGTATCTGTCCACATCTGAGCCGTTAGTAAAATATCACAGACAACTGGACAGGGAGGAGCTCAATTCCTTCCCTTCACCTTCCACTTCCGGCCAGCACAACACACAGAAACAGCCGCCTGGCTGCAGGGTGTCCCGGCTGCGGGTCTCCGTCCCAGGACCCACCGTCCCCTGGGACGCACTTTCTCTGGCCCATGCCGGCCCGAAAAACAGTTTCTCCAGCTGAGAATGTGCGACTCCCTTCAAATACTCCAACAGAAGTCCCCCTCCTCCCCAGCCAGCAGCTCCCGGCCTGGATTTATTTCTAAGGAGGAGGGCAGGCCAGGGATGCAGGAGCCCGGCGTCGCAGGCGCCCCCTCCAGGCTGGGAATAGGGCTGCAGCCCACCTGCTGGTCCCCTGGGCTGGCAGACCTGCTAAGAAATTCCTTTCGTTCCTTTTGAAACTCCAGGGACCTGGGGCTCTGAGCTGGCATCTCCTGAGTCACTGCAAATGTGGCTGCCGCTCCAACCAGGAGCTGCTGCCAGCCTTTGTCAACGTACAGCGACCGGCTGCTTGGTGCTGCAGCCAGCAGGCGTGCAAGGGGACAGGCCGCGGGGAGAAGAGAAATGTGTCCCACTT
This sequence comes from Plecotus auritus, assembly GCF_963455305.1. NCBI lineage: Eukaryota > Metazoa > Chordata > Mammalia > Chiroptera > Vespertilionidae > Plecotus > Plecotus auritus. Next base: position 5,353,518 of record NC_137771.1, on the reverse strand, counting down.
CTCTGAGCAACACACATCCTCCTCCGTGAGCGCCCTCAGCCATCAGGTGCCTCCAGAAGTTACCCTGGAGCAAGCATGTCACATTCGGGGCCCACGGGCTGCATGCCTCTTGTAATTGGCCCGTGTGAGCCTTTGAGTCTGACATGGTCCCCGGGTTATCCCACCAATCTGTCTACAGCGCGAGATGCTCATTAATCCCAAGACAAAACCTCTCCCAACGCCTGATTTCAGAGCTGGAAGTTACAATCCCAGAAGCCCAAAAGAAGGGGCCTCAGAAACTCCTAGAAGGTGGTTATACACATCGTCCAAGTGTCTACATCAACCTGGCTGGGAGGATACAGGACCAGCAGGCACCGCGACGAGCGGCCGGGCCCCGGGCCAGCCTTCTGCACTGCCCTGCACGGAGGGAGTCCGCCCCTGGCCTCTTGACCTGGCCTTACTTCCGGGTCCTTCTCAGCCTCAAAAAGTCCTTCTAGCCCTCGCCGGTGTGGCTCAGTGGATAGAGCGTCGGCCTGCGGACTGACGGGTCCCAGGTTCGATTCTGGTCAGTGGGCTCGATCCCCAGTGTGGGGTGAGCAGGAGGCAGCCGTTCAATGATTCTCTCTCATCACTGATGTTTCTCTCTGTCTCTCCCTCTCCCTTCCTCTCTGAAATCAATAAAAACATCTACATTTTAAAAAGCGCTGCTAACCAGGTGTTCTGTCTCCCGCAGAGAATGACATGGACACTCTTCCTATCGCTCGACTGTGGGAGCCAGATACAAGTGGGCACCTCAGAAACGGAGTCAGCCAAAACCGGTTTGGCTCAGTGGATAGAGCATCGGCCTGCAGACTGAAGGGTCCCGGGTTCGATTCCGGTCAAGGGCATGTACCTTGGTTGCGGGCACATCCCCAGTGGGAGGTGTGCAGGAGGCAGCTGATCGATGTTTCTCTCTCATCGATGTTTCTAGCTCTCTATCCCTCTCCCTTCCTCTCTGTAAAAAAATCAATAAAATATATTAAAAAAAAAAGAAACGGAGTCGAAGGTCTTTACCCGGAGCACCCACTTCCCGGCGAGCTCCTGCATGTCCACCTTGAAGGAGCTTCCAGAAACCAGCCCCTGCCCCGGCTGCGAGGAAAGGCCCTCCTGGAGACCCCGGGAAAGAGGACGGAAGGGCCTCTCTCAGACCCAGAAGGCCAGGTCCTGCTCATTCATTCATTCATTCATTCATTCATTCAGCAAATACTGATTTGAGCACCAGGGGAGGTGAGGGGGAGGGGGCAGCACCACCCTGCTCCCACGGGGTGTTTAGTCTAACAGGGGCGACAAAACAAGGAGGGACAGTGGAGAAACAGGCCGATTCCCGAGAGCAAACGAGTCGAAATGGAGTAAGAATGAGCTCGCAGGGAGGGTCTCTTGTCAGGGAAGGGTCCTCACGTGAGACTGTGTGGGAACTGAGGCTCAGATGAGGAGAAGAATCCAGAAAAGCTCTATGAAACAGGTTCCAGGCGGCGGGCGTGGGCCGTGCAGAGGCCCTGAGGTCAGGGTCCCGGGGTCCAGGCCTGAAGGCGAGCTGACCGACAGGGAGAGTGCGAGCCTGCAGGGGGAGCCGCCTGAGGAGTCCCGGCCTGTCGCCAATGCCGTGGGACGTCACCGGTGTCCAGCAGGAGACTGACACGGCCTGATTTACACTTCACGCTGAAGACACGTTGGCTGCTGGGAGGCAATGGACAGGAGGGAGGCAGGAATGGAAGTGGGAAAGGCGTTCGGCCCCAGGGAACGGGCTGGGCCCTCCGGCCACTGAACGCCCCATCCTCTGCCTCTGCTGAGGGGCAGGCACTGTCCTGTCCTTCGGAACCTTCTTGACAAAGAACTAAAGCTACAACCAGAAGGAAGAGTGAATGGTCCAGGGCCGCAACAGGTAGTCTCAGGACAGATGGGCTGTTTTTCACGGGAGCACGGCAGTGTGTCCCCCGGGGAGGCCCCGTCTCCCAGCTTCCTCCCTGCCTGGTGGCCACGGTGGCCCCAGGACAGAACGAGGTCCCCACCAAAGCCGTCAGCCACAGCAGGGGGGAGGCGGGCAAGGACGCCCAGCGCAGGCCGCGCCTCTGCTGCCCTCTAACACGAAGCTCTGTCCGGGGTGGGCGGCTGGGGTGGGGACACGTCCAAAAGGGAAGGGGGGGAGGGAACCTCCAGGAGCCGAGGCCGAGGATAGGAAGGCAGGGCTCCTGCCACAGGAGGAAGGAGCGGAGGGCAGGGTGAGGATGGAGGAGACGCAGCGCTGTTACCCACAGACGTCTGCCTGGGGAGGAAGCTGAGGCCGGGAGCTGCCCGCGTTTCTTGTCTGCCCACTTCTGCCTTCCATTCCTGTTATTTTTTAAATTTTCTTCCTCCTTTTCTTTTTTAAACTTTATTTATTTTATTTCATGCTTTGAGAGGGAGAGACTGATTTGGTTGTTCCGCTCATTTATGCATTCATTGGTTGATTCATTGGTTGATTCTTGTATGTGTCTTGACCAGGGATTGAACCAGCAACCTCGGCACGTGGGGATGACACTCTGACCATCGGTGCTGCCAGGCCAGGGCTTTGGTGCGTCTTGCTTTTTTAAACGTTTACCCGCCCTCATTTTAAAGGTGTCTCCCTGGAGGCCGTAGTTTTCTTTTCTTCTTCTTCTCTCTCTCTCTTTTTTTTTTTTTTGGTTAATCTTCACCCGAGGGTATTTTTTCCCATTGATTTTTAGAGAGAGAGGAGAAGAGGGGGAGAGACAGAGAGAGAAAGAGAAACATCGATGTGGGGGAGACATCCATTGGTTGCCTCCTACCCGTGCCTGCCCGACCCAGGCTGGAGATCGAGCCTGCAAACCAGGTATATGCCCTTTTTTAAAAAATATATTTTATTGATTTTTACAGAGAGGAGGGGAGAGGGATAGAGAGTTAGAAACATCAATGAGAGAGAAACATCGATCAGCTGCCTCCTGCACAGCCCCTACTGGGGATGTGCCCACAACTCAGGTACATGCCCTTGACCAGAATCAAACTCGGGACTCTTCATTCCATGAACCAATGCTCTAACCACTGAGCAAACGGCCAGGGCGAGGCCATTTTCAACAGGACCATAACTTTTTTTTTTTAATTTAAGAACAGTAACTTATCATTTGAATACTTAAAAAGGAAAAAGTCTCGCCCTAACTGGTGTGGCTCAGTGGATAGAGCGTCGGCCTGCGGACTGAAGGGTCCCGGGTTCGATTCCGGTCAAGGGCACGTACCTTGGTTGCGGGCACATCCCCGGTGGGGGGTGTGCAGGAGGCAGCTGATGGATGTTTCTCTCCCATCGATGTTTCTAACTCTCTCTCCCTCTCCCTTCCTCTCTGTAAAAAATCAATAAAAAATATATTTTTTTTTAAAAAAGGAAAAAGTCTCTTCAATGGGGAAAGCAAGACAGACATTAAAAGGGAGAGGTGTGGATCTGGAAATTTTGTTTTATATGAAAAAAGTAAAAAAGACTTCTGACCCCTGCTGCTGTCAGAAAACGTGAGCCGCGACCTGCAAAATTCTATCCCAAATATCTCCCCGATGCTCAGCCCCAGGCCCACCCGGGGAGGGGCTGCACTCAAGTGGACCCCCCGACACTGCACCCCCAAATCAATAGGAAGGCCCGGGTCTCAGGCCTGGAAGTGTGGGGCATTCAGGAACTGTCCTAAGGAAGCAATTCAAAGGTTAAAAAAACTAAATGCACCAAGATACCCATTGTGGTGTTGTTTGTAAAAGGGGTAAGTCTAAAGTAATAGGGAAATGACTCAGTCACCGATCACACGCGAACTCAGAGGAGTGGGTGTGGCCACCAGGGCGCCCGAGCACGCTGCACTGCGAGTATTCCCGACGCTGAATGACACCAAACACACACCCATCCACCGTGGCGACACGCCTGTGGGCCAAGCAGCGCAGGAAGCATCGGGAAAATGGAAACAGCTGTCCTGTGGGTGCGTGTGGATGTCACAATAAGGACTTTTCAAAGTTCATATCCTTGAAAGTTATGCAAGCAGATGATGGTTAAAATTACTTAACACCAGCCCTGGCTGGGTGGCTCGGTGGTTGGAGCAACACCCCATATACCAAAGGGCTGTGGGTTGAATTCCCGGTCAGGGCACATACCTGGGTTGGGGGTTTGATTCCCATTCCCGGCTCATATGGGAGGTGGTCGATCAATATTTCTTTCTTTCTCTCTCTCTCTCCCCCCTGCTCCCTTTTCTGTCTCTAAAGATCAGTAAAGGGCATATCCTTGGGTGAGGATTAAAAAAAAAAGAACTGCTTAAAACTAAAATGCTTGCAGCAAAAAAAAAAAAAAAAAAAAAAAAAATTAGCAGTCCCAGCCTCCACAAGCAGACACACCATTCCAATTTCAGGTGTTTCTTTGGCTTTTCATCTCTACATTGCCAAACAGCAGGCTTGCACTGATATTTCTGGGTTTTCAACTCTGAACTTCTTACCTTAAGGTAAGTTTGTGCTTCCCTAAAAGTACACACGCACACATCCTCTCGCCCGTCTTCTGGATATAGTGATGGGGTCGTTTTTCGTCAATCAAACATCAGTGTTTACTATGTAAATATTGTTCCGAGCCAGGCCACTCAGTGTGCTATGATCGTATTTCCTTTCTTGTTCAGCTTTTTGTTATTCCTGCAGTTGATAGCTGCCTCACTTTTCATTTTGTTTTCTGTGTACGGATATGCAGTCCCCCCCCGACCCTCTCCCCCCGCAAACTCTCCAACAGAGCTATAAAACTCCTCAAATGCAGCAAATATGTCAGATAAGCCACCAGCTCCCTTTTTCTTGGGGCTACTCCTCCCGGGGGGCCCTCTGCGATCCTGCTTGCTCCCAGGCCAGCCGCACGGCTGTGGGACTGGGACTTCTCTGCCCCATCGTAGGCATTCCCCTCACCGCCTGGGCTCGCCACCAGCCCGGGGACTTGGTGGCAAGTAAAGAAGCCACGGCTCACTGGTGAGTGTGAGCAGGAGAGGAGCTGGCGGATTATGAGGGCTGCCGCACTGGGGGGAGGTCCCAGTTCCGCTGGCGGGTGTGGGGAAGGAGAGTGATTAGTACATTGAAAACAAAGCAAACAAAAAGGTGAGGCGACTCTCAAGTCCGGGAAAAACGAACAGCTGGACGAGAAGAGAAATATGACTGCGGCCCACGGTGTGAACTCCCCACTGAACGTCTGATGGCGAAACGCCTCCCGCTGCCACTGAGATCTGGGCGTCAGTTTGCACCCCGCCGCTGCTGCTGCGCCAAGAACGTGACCTGGCAGCCCCTCACTGCTGCACGGACACCGTCCCTCCGCCACCCCTCTCTCCTGTGTCAGGTGTGACATCGGTGCATCTCCTCAGCGGAGCCCAGGCCACAGGTCCTGGCGACGGGGCAGGCTTGGAAGGGACTAGCTTTCAGGTCCCAGGGTGGGGTAAGTGTCTCTTTTTTCTCACCACTCCCGAGACTCGGTAAGATAACGGCCGAAATGCAGAAGGCCATTTGCCAGCGGAGCCAAATGAGAACAAGAGACAATTGCACATTGTGCCACCTGTTCCTCTTTCTTGGTTTACTTTCTCATCTTACTGGAGCACATCCTCCAGGATCTTCCTTGAAAAGAGTCACTCAGGGGGCGGAGGGGCGAGTAAAGTTTTGGAAAACTCATGCCTGAAAAATATCGTTATCCTACTATTTTGCCTGGGATGACAATTACAGAATTCTGGGCCGGGAACGGATTTCCCTTGGAAATCTGAAAGAGCGGCTCCATTGTGCGGCCGCGTCTCGTGTTGCTTTTGTCCAGTCCAGTGCCATCCTGTCCCCTGACCTGCTCTATGTGGCCACGTTTGTCTCTGTTGGCGTTTTGTAACTTTTCTCTATCTCTGGCGCTTTGGGAGTTCATGATGATGTCCTGTGGCACATCTCATTCTTTTACGTACTGCTTCTTTTATTATTCATTGTGCTGAGTCCCACTCAGAGACGCTCAACGCGGGGACTCCTTCAGTTCTAGAATTTTCTCCTGTAGTTTCTTGGATAACGTCCCCCTCCTCCATTTCTCTCCCCTCTTTTTCTTGAGCTCCTATGAGATGGATATTGGGCCTCCCAAGCTGATTCTTTCATTTCCTTATCTTTCCTAGAAGTTTATTTTTCCACCTTCCAGCTCTATCCCATGGAAATTTTTACTACAACTATCATAGTTTTATATCCAATAGCTTATTCCTGTTTCATGAATGTTCCCTTTTTTTAAAACAACCATGTCTCTGACTTCTGAATCCCTTCTTTCTGTGTGTTGGGGTCTCTGTCCTTCCCGGTCGAGGCCTCATGCTGCGTGCGATGACCCCCCGCTGCTGCTGAAATCACAGGGCGAGGCACCCCAAGCTGTCTGCGCACAGGCAGGGCGAGCTGCTAGCAGGTGTCACTACGAAGGGACGAAGTAGCAGCCTAGCTTTTCAACAGGCTCCCCCTCAGTGTCCGTATCCGAGGGTCGTTTTTCTCATGAGGTCAATTTTCTCAGAAAGAAGGTCTTCAAGGCCCTGCCTGGAGGGTGGGGCTAAGCCAGGCCTGCACGGTGGTCGGGAGCCAACCAGGAGAGGGTGTCCCTGAATCCTCCTGTTCTCAGGACGGTGGGTGCCTCCTCAGCCTCCCCCGCCCCCGCTGGCCCCACGCTGCCAGCAGGAAACCCCGCAGGAGACGGCGCCCCCTGGCTATGTGGGCGGAGCAAGGCATCTGTGGCTCTACACACACTTCCAACCCATCTTCTTGCTTCCCACCACCCTCTACGCCAGGTCAGGAACACTCTGTAGCCCCCATTCTTGAGCCTGGAGAGGGGGGGGGTTCCTATGGACACATCAGCTTGCTCCCCCACAACACAGGACATTCAGTGCTCTCTGCTTGGCCTCTCTTTCCCCCACCTGTTTAGTACCTGTCAACATTTTTGCTCACATCCCTTCTCCTCTCTCATCCTGTCCCTTTTCTTTTTTTTTTTTTTTTTTAATATATTTTATTGATTTTTTTACAGAGAGGAAGGAAGAGGGACAGATAGTCAGAAACATCGATGAGAGAGAAACATCGATCAGCTGCCTCTTGCACACCTCCTACTGGGGATGTGCCCGCAACCAAGTTACATGCCCTTGACCGGAATCGAACCTGGGACCTTTCAGTCCGCAGGCTGACGCTCTATCCACTGAGCCAAACCGGTTTTGGCTCCTGTCCCTTTTCTTACAGGTTTATACCTTTACTCCCATTCTAGTGGGCTTTTGAAACAGAGCAGAAACAAGCATATACATTCAATCAGTTATGCTCGTGTGGAAGTCCGCAATAATACTTAACAACAAATAAAAACCAAGTTTCCAAAGATACATACAGAAGACTAGTGGGGAGGGGGTGGATATTCCCACAAGGAGACAATGGTTGGTGCCGGGTGAGGGGAATTACAGAAGAGTTATGCTTGCTTTTTTTTTTTCCTTTTGCAAATTTTTGACAGTAAATGGGTATTCTCATAAATAAAAACACTGAGGGTTAAAAAATTACTATTAAAAGGCATCTTCCGAAGCAAGTGCCATGGTATGCAGAAGAAACTCGATCAAGGCAGCACAGGTCCACACAAGCCACAGGCTTCTCCTGTGCTCCGGGCCTGGGTCCCAGGAAAGCACCCGAGACCTCCAGAGGGTGGGGCGGGGGGAGGTGCAAGGAATTCTGGGCCAATCTCTTGGCCTATGACACAGTGGCTATGTTTACCTGCTTTAGGGGTTAAAACTCTGCTAAATATTTTGATCTTTTAAAAGAGATCCACATGTAACAAACAAAAAAAATTGGAAAGTACCAATGAAGATCTAGAGAAAATGAGGTTAAGGGGGGCCTCCCAGGATGATACGACGCTATAACCCACACCCTTTCCATCCTGAAATGACTGCAGCTGTTCACGCATCTGGGTAAGGAGGAATGAGCTGTGTGCCCACAGGGTACGTGTGTACCCACAGAGCTTGCAAAGGGGTCTGCAGCCTACCCACCTGGAGCTCCCCAACCATACCTAGCTACTCCCAGACGCCAGAGTGGGGTGCCCAGCCAATGCCAGCCTCCGGCCTCAGTTTCTTCATTGGCACAATGAAAGGACTGCATTCATCTTCCAGGCTAATGTTCTAGAAGCTCCAAGGAGCATCCTATTACTGATACAGTGACTGCCAACTCTCTGGAGAGACAGAATGTCCCCGGTAAGGACTCCTTGAGAAGCAAGATACCGAGTTATCAAAATTCAGCCAGTTCCTTTGGAAGAATGTTTTACTTTTTCTCGCCTCAAATAAGCCAGCCCAATTCTACCAGGACTGGGGCAAGTCAAATACCAAATATTGCAGCTGAATCCTGGGCTCCAGGGCTCCCCGGAGCTCCCATCCCTTCCTGTCCCAGGCAGCGGCATCCTCTCTTGGGAAGCTGGCTAGTTCACTTCCCGCTTATGGGCTCGGAACACAAATTCGGGTCGTTCTCTCTCAGCTCTAGTCCTACCGAACGGTTCTCCTTTGGCCGCGTGGTCAGGGAGGGCGGAGGGTTACATCCCAATTTCAACTTATCCGCAAAATAATATCTCTTCTTCTCCCAGCATCCCACTGGTCCCCTTCGCCCAACCTACCTCTCTGGAATGGTCCAAGAAAGACCAGCGGCAAAGGCCCCTCTGCCTGGCAGATCGAAGAAGCGCTGGAACCAGTGAGCGTCATTCCGTCCTTGCTTGACTGAGAGCTCCTTATCTGTCTGGGGGGGGGGGGGGAAGAAAAGAAAAAAACGTAAGCGTCTCAGAAACCTGCCGTGTATTCTCTTGCAAAACTTCAGCGTCAACGCGACTGTTTCACCGGGGCTCCCTTTCTGCAAACCAATCACATCCTGCTGGGTGGGCCTTCTCCGCCATCGGTGGCCGTGCAGCCCCAGCTCCCTTCGGTGGCACTGAGCAAACCACAGGAGCGCTTCCAGGGCCTGAAGCAGACCAATATATACATTCAGATGACTCAGACCGTTTTTTCGAGTTGTTTGTTGGTTTTGTTTGGCTTTTGAAAGCAAAGTACGTGATCTGAGCCAAGCCTGGGGTGGCGTTCCATCCAATCGGCTGCAAACAGCAGGTTCCTGAACTTGAGGTCCCCATGCAAGACCCAAACTGCATCCTAAAAGAGGACCCAGGCTAGGTCCTGGAGATGGGGAGGGGGCCCGCTCGCTGCATCTGTGGGCCACTCCTGGAAAGCATCTGTCCCCAGAGAGGGAGTTAGAACCTGCCCCTTCCCTAAGCCCAGACCCTGGGCACAGCTACCTCCATAGCAGGGAACCCACCAGGCATGGCGGGGAGCAAGAAACCTGAACACTGGCTTCCTTCCCCAGGAGACAGAAGCCCAGTGCCAGGAAGCTGTTGGAAAAGGCATTCCTTCCAAGAATGCATTTCCCAAGGACAAGCTGAAACTGCCTGCGGCCAGCCTCCTGGAGGCAAAGATACACCCCCCCCCACCCCGCCCGGCCGCAGCCTGGGGCCCTGGGCGTGGGTGGTCCCCTCACTCAGCATCCAGCGGACAAGGCAGAGGCTTCCCACGGCACTGTCACCAAGGAGGTCAGCGCCAGGAGCTAAGGAAGAAATAACTTCCATTGATGATCGATGGAGTTAACGAGAGGACGAAAAAAAAAAAAAAAAAAAAAAAAACCGCGGCAGCTCAGTCATAGGGAAATGAGACAGATCGTAGAGAAAGCGCTTTCCCACCGAGGGACAACAAAGCGGAAAGCATGATGGAGCCGAGAGAGGGAAGAGTCAGCGAAGGCGAGGAAGCGATCCGCCCGTCCTCAGGAATTCAGGTCAGGAAGTGCGGGGCCAGCCGGGACGGAATTCACCAGAGGGCGGCCGGGGAGGAGGCTCTTCCCGGGAGAAAGGTGGGTCTTCGGCTCCGGCTCTCACGCCCGCCAGGACCTCCGCACCTGGGTCTGCCGCCCTCGGGCCCTTCGGGTTCAAGGGCAAAGCTGGGGAGCAAGGCTAGGAACGCACGGAGTAGGATGCTCGGTCCCGAATCGGGGGCAGGGGGAGGGGAGGACGCGTAGCGATGGCTGGGTCCCTGACAAGTAAACAGCCTGCGCTGCACGGCGGAGGCCCCGCTCATCTCATCAAGGGCGACCGCGGGACACCCCGACTCCCGGCCCCACCCCCCGGAGGCACAAAAGGGATGCGAGGAGATTACGAGAGGAGAGCGCGAAGCAGCCCACACCAGCGCGCGGCCCCCCGCCTCGGCCTCCCCAGCCCCCACGCCCCTGGACCCCAGATATCCCCGCGCGGACAAAGCCTGGCGCCGGGCGGGGCGGGGCGTGCGGCGGGCGGGGGGGGCACCGAGACCCCTCAACCGCGCGCACAGGTGGGCACCGTACCGGGTGTCGGTGCCGGGGGCGGGGCCCGGTCTCCCTGGAGACGGTTGCCCAGGGGACGCGGCGGGCCGGTCCCCGAGCGGCGGGTGAGACTGAGCCTCTGGCGGCCGCGCGGAGCCCGCGGGGGCCTGAGGGCAGGGCCGCGGCGCGGAGCCGGCGAGCCGGGCAACGGCGGAGGGGCGCGGCCCGGGGCGGGGCCCGGACAACGGGACGGCGCGGGCGCGGCCAGGGGCGGGGCGCCGAGTGGGGCGGGGCGTCCCGGGGCGTGGGCGGGGCCAGAGCCTGCAGCCGCGCGGGCACCGTCGCCAAATTCTCCCAGCCCGAGCCAGGCGGAGCGCTGGAGCGCCGGCGGGAGCCCGGGGCGGAGCGGTCGTGGGCGGCAAACCCTTCCCAACCCCGCTGCACTCGCACGACCTGCGGGGTCGGATCCTGGAGCCTCCGCGCCACCGCCCGACCCCGGGAGGCAGGCGCGCGCTGCCCTCTGCCCGTCTCCCGCCTGCAACAAGAGGGGGCAAAGTGCCATTTGCGAAGTGAGCGAGACTGGTCGCGCGCCAAGTCGCTTTTCGCTCGCGGGTTCACCAGAAAGGGCGGGGACCCTGTCACAGATCCAGAACCGGGGTCACCCGAGTAACTGGCCATCCGGGGCTCTGGGCTCAAATCCAGTGCGCGGGCTGTTCCCCAGCCTCCGGGCCTTCCTTTCCGTCGGGGTTCCCCTTCCAAGACGGGTCTGGAAAATAAGTGGGGTTCCCGGACTTTCACGAACGCATCTTTCATTACAATGAATTGCTCGCGCGCCCGGGCATCACAGGGCAGGTGGGCCTCGGTCTCCCTGGGTTCTAAGTGAGAAAACCGGGACTCCGAGGACCCGAGCTTGGCCTCCCTCACAGGTCACAGGCAGACACGCCCGCGCGCACAGCCCCGCAGCCCCGCATCCTCGCAGCGGCAGAGCATGGACCCACGCGCTCCTCGCCCTGCGGCGTCCCGCGTCCCCTATGGATGAGCTTCCGCGTCACAGCCACGTGGAGCGCGAGGGGCGGTGGGGAGTGTGGGGGTCAGAGTCCCCACAGCGGGATCCCATCGGGCGGAGCAGACGCGAGTGGAGGAAAGTGGATGGAGACCCAGTGGCTCTGCGTCTCCGCCGCTGTCAGGGGTTCCGGGTGCGGCGCCCCAGCAGGGCCCGCCATCCAGCCCTCCCGAGCCTCCGCGGCCCCAGCGTCGCCATAGAGCAGGCGGGGCGGGCAAGGAGCAAAACTCAGCCAGAAGCCTGGGAGCAGAGGACCAGGTGGCTGGGTCGTGGGGGGTCCCGCGACCCTCTTTGACCTCTGCGTCCCCCCCCCCCACAGTAAACTTGTCAGGGCCAGCGTCCCAGCACCCCAGACATCTCCAGGAGGAAAAAAATGGGGGGGGGGCCTGTCAGGACGAGAGAAGGCCACTCCCCTCCGTATCTCGTCCCCAGACTCCAGACACTCACACTGACACTCATACACATTCACATTCACTCAGTCACAGAGGCCAGAGACACACACAGATGCTGCTTTCACTAAGACACAGCCCACACACAATTATGTAAACTGACACAATGTCACAGACACCAAGACCACACACACGCGCGGGCATCCACACGCGGCATCTTGCTCACCCACCCACAGCGGGGCGGGGCTGTGCACTTGGCTGAAATCCCTGGAGAAGGCAGGGCCTGGGCCACTAGATGGGGACCGCCCAGCCAGACCCGGGATCCTACAGGATCCAACTGGGGCTCAGCGCTGGCATCCCCACCCACCGCTTTCCCCCTCACGCCTGGTCCCCAGCCTGGGGAGGGGCGGTGCGGCAGAAGACAGCCCAATGGCATGTGGCCTGGGGCCCCTGACTCAGTGGGTGGAGGAATGCCTGCGCCCCCTGCTGAGCCGCCCTTGCCCCACAGGGTGGGGTCCCTCAGGATGAGGAATAAGCCACTGGAATTCACAGCTGGACCTAGGATGGGAGGAGAGAAGCTGCGAGTTCTGGCAGCCACCCTGACTTGGCAAGGGGTGGTATCCCTACCAGCCCCCAGATAATAGCCTACCGTGCCAGGCCACCGGAAAGATCTTCCAAGGGGCAGACCCGCCTGGTGGCTCCGCCCCTCCCCATCCCAGCTGTGGGGGCCCTTCTCCCTAGGGACCCCATCCCACAGACTTCCCTTTCTCTCCAGCGTGGGTCTGCAGGGAAGCCAAGTTCAAAGACAAGGTCAGGACCTCAGCAGCCATGGAACCCAGGGGCCTGCCTGGCTTGAGGTTCAAATTGGGGGTCTCAGGTACTGGTTCCTCTGGAGCCCAGAGAAAAATCCAAGATGCTTTGAAATGGCAAAAGCCACAAAAACTCATCCTGCCTATAGGACAACGATATCCTGGAACCGCACTGACAAGTTCCAGAGACACACCCCTTGGGTTGTTTGGGAGGGAATTAAGTCAACATACAGACACAAAGTCTCCAGGGCCTGGTGCTCCGTAAGAGTTTGCTCTCACCCATGGGAAACAGACGTGAAGAGATGGACTGACTTACCAGCACACAGCCAGTCAGGGCAGGGATGGAAGAAAACCCCAAACCTCCCGACTCCTCATTCGGGGCTCAGGTATATGCAATCCTCTCTAAGATACAGATGAAAATAAGAATAAATTACAGCTGAAACCGGTTTGGCTCAGTGGATAGAGCGTCGGCCTGTGGACTGGAGGGTCCCAGGTTCAATTCCGGTCAAGGGCATGTACCTTGGTTGCGGGCACATCCCCAGTGGGAGGTGTGCAGGAGGCAGCTGATCGATGTTTCTCTCTCATTGATGTTTCTAGCTCTCTATCCCTCTCCCTTCCTCTCTGTAAAATATCAATAAAACATATTTAAAAAAAAGAATAAATTACAGTAGCCCCCCCTTTATCCGCCGGGCATACGTTCCAAGACCCCCATGGATGCCTGAAACTGCAGAGAGTACCAAGCCCTATATAAACTGGGGTTTTTGCTATACATACAAACATATGATATCGTTTAATTTACAAATTAGGCCCAGTAAGAGACTAACAACAATAACTAATAATAACAGGACAATTATAGCAGGATACTGGAATACACTGTAGGAATGTGGTATCTCAAAATATCTTGTACTGGACTCCCTTCTTCTTGAGGTGACGTGAGGAGACGACGCCTACGTGATGAGATGAAGTGGGGTGCGTGAGACACTAGTAAGAGAAGTGAGCCACCTGAGCAAAGCGGGGCAACAGGACAGCAGGCGAGCTGGTAACCCCGCGGCCACGGAGCGGCTCCCCAGACTCGACTGCAAATGTGTGCTGATTCATGACAAGACTGTGCAGATAACGGATTTCTTGTGTGGACTACACAGAAGCACTGGTCTGTTTTACGAGAAATGTGGGTTTGACTAACCCTGTGTCCTCAAACAGGGCCTTCCACCTCTCTTCCCGCTCCCAGCGCCGTGCCTTCCAAACAGGAAACCAACGACGGGGGCAAATCCCCATCATCTGGAAGAAATGCTAACTATTTAAGACCCTCGCCACTTCTTCTCACGGCAGAGGCCATACAGCCGTGGGCAAACTACGGCCCGCGGGCAGGATCCGGCCCGTTCGGCTGTTCTATCCGGCCCGTGGAGCCGAAAGAGCGGAGGGTTCTCTTGCTCTCCCCTCCGCTCCTTTACTTTGAATTTATATTAGTTCACACAAACACTCCATCCATGCTTTTGTTCCGGCCCTCCGGTCCAGTTTAAGAACCCATTGTGGCCCTCGAGTCAAAAAGTTTGCCCACCCCTGGGCCATGAGGAGAGCTAGGGAAGATTCATAGTAGGTAAGATGGGAATGGGAGTGACTGTGAGAACTTCATCAATGGAGAAATGAAACCAACCCAGCAAACAAAAAACCCAAAATGTCAACCAGTTATTTTGCCCTTTTTTACAGCCGTTGGTCCATTCGTCGATGGAGAAATGAAACCAAACACAGAAATCTCAACCTGCCAACCAGGTTATCTCCATCTTTTCTTCGTGGCAAAACAGGCTCAGTTACGCGCTGAACATGTGTGCAGCGAAGATGCTTACAGGGAGGGTACCCAGAAGCAGAGCGGATACAGTGGACCAAGGCGTGAGCCACATCCCAGGTGGCGTGGGGTTGCCTCCTGCTACAACCTAAAACGCGTACATTGTTTATTTCTGGAACTTCCCATTTCATACTCGCAGACGGAAGTTGACGGCAGGTAATCGAAACCGTGGGTAAGGTGGGCCGGAACTACTGTAGTCTACTGGATAAGTAGATTCCCTTCACCACTGTGAGAAAATCGGGGTAAATAGAAAAGTTCGTTCCCACCCCTCTACGTGCTGCTGCCAAACACAGCAGATCCTCTTTTAAGTTCCCAAGCGCGAGGCAGGAAGCCAGATGAGCTTGGTCCAACCCATGAGAACCCTTGCCACGACCCACAAGTAAGAGGGAAGTTTATTTTCTCTGCTAATCACGCCTTCTCCCTCTCCTAACACACCCAGGTAACCTCACTCCGAGGACATGTCAGCCGCTCCCGGCTGCCCACCAACGCCCCAACCGCCAACTTTCCTGGGCTAGGTCGACTCTTCCTATTCAAACTTGACACTCGGCACTGTAGGGGGTCGGAATGTGTCACCCCAAAATACCGCACGCCGGCATATTGTTGTTATTGTAAATATGCTTTTATTAATTTTATTTTATTTATTTATTTTATATATTTCTTTATTGATTTCAGAGAGGAAGGGAGAAGGAGAGAGAGATAGAAACATCAATGATGAGAGAGAATCATTTGACCGGCTGCCTCCTGCACACCACTTACTGGGGATCGAGCCCGCAACCCAGGCTTTGCCCTTGGCCGGAATCGAACCCGGGACCCTTCAGTGCACAGGCTGACGCTCTATCCACTGAGCCAAGCTGGCTAGGGCTGCTTTCATTAATTTTAGATAGCAAGGAAGGGAGAGAGAGAGAGAGAGAAACATCGATGGGAAAGAGAACCATTGATCGTCCGCCTCCCACACGCCCCCTACTGGAGATCGAACCTGAAATTTGGGCATGTTCCTGAGATCCAACTGGTCACCCCTTGGTGCATGGGACAATGTCTAACCATCTGAGTCCAACATTAGGGCCAGCATGCTATTTTTTTTTAATATATTTTATTGATTTTTTTTTTTTTACAGAGAGGAAGGGAGAGGAATAGAGAATTAGAAACATCAATGAGAGAGAAACATCGATCAGCTGCCTCCTGCACACCTGCTATTGGGGATGTGCCCGCAACCAAGGTACATGCCCTTGACCGGTATCGAACCCAGGACCCTTCAGTCCGCAGGCCGATGCTCTATCCACTGAGCCAAACCGGTTAGGGCCAGCATGCTATTTTGAATTAAAAGTAGCTGACAGACAGCCCGTGCGAGAAGGACACTCTGAGCCTCCTTGGTCCCCCGGAAAGCAGGAGGTCAATGTCCCATGTGAAGGTGCCCACCAGGGACAGGGAAACCAGGGCGAAGTGCCAAGAGACAGCATAAACAGAAATGTCACTTCCGTTCTCCTACCTCTAGCCCCAACCCCTTTGGTCTTACCCACCCTTCGCACATTTATTGTCTCTGTCTAAAAAACACAAAAGCTTCTTTCTTATTCTGGTCACTCCTTTGAGCCTCCTATCCTTGTGGGGCTCCCGAACTTTCCTGAGTAATTAAATTGTTTTTCTCTCCTGTCGGTCTGTCTTTTTATTTCAGGAGGGTCGCAGTCAAGGGTAGAGGGAAAATTATTATTCCTCCCTTACAGAATCGTTAGGTGTGGTCGGAGAAGATGCTGAGTGGGGACAAAACCAGTAAAGGAAGAGAAAAATAAGACGAAACGAACAACAACAACAAAATACCAGTTACGTGTTTGTTTTTCATTCGATTCGGGAAAACGGAGATTCTGCAAAATAAGCCTCCTCCCAGGGAGAGGCGGTTTCCATGGTGATGCACACACTGCCCTCCTGATCTCTTATACTCAGGGACCAGGATCAGGGAGCCTAACGCCAGGAGTGTCTGTCCCCGTTATCCTGTCACCTGCACATATTTTCATTAATCTTTGAGACTCTCACTCCCAGTTGACTCAAAAAGCGGCTCATCTGTAGTTAAAAAGCAAAGTTAATTACGATCCAGAGCTTCTCCCCCCGCCCCTCTCTTCTTTCATCAACTCCCCTAGCTTAGACCCAAAGTCTGACTTAATCAAGGTTTCCGGAGTTTGTGACCTGGGAGGGAGCGGAGAAAAAAAGAAAGATGCTCCTGTTTGCAAAGCCCATTCTTTCAAGCGTCAACCCCAGGGCCTTCGTGGCGGCAGGCCCTCTCCCAGGAAAGGCTGGGCGGAAGCCCTGGAGCTATTATTTGTTTATTGATTTTTTTTTTTTTTTTTGAGAGAGAGAGGAAGGGAGAGGGAGAGAGGGAAACACGGCAGCAGAGGGAGCAGCCCCTGACAGGTCCTGGCCCAAACTACGTGGACAGCAGGCACTGCGCTACACGCTCTGCATTTATTGTGAAGGTTTTAAAACCTGGCGGCAAATTCTTAACACTCCGCCACTGAGAGGTGCCACCCACGTCCCTGCCCTGAAATCTGGTGGCCTCGTGACTTCTTTGACCTAGAGAGAGAGAGAGAGAGAGAGAGAGAGAGAGAGAGAGAAGCAGAAGCAATGACGCTGAGTGACTTGAGAGGTTAGGTCAGAAAAGGCCACGCAGCTTCCGCCGTGGTTTGGAGCCAAGCTCTGGGGGCTCGGCCCATCGGGAAAGAAGAGTGACCCCCTGCGGCGGCCACGCTGCGATGAAGCCCGGCCAGAGGAGCCGCCAGGTGCAGGCACTGAGGGGGACGGTCCCAGCGGAGCCCGACCTCTGAGCCATCCCCACCCGGGCAGCTGGACTTGCAGGAAGAAATCTAGATGATTCCAGCCCCAGTTATCGGCAGCCCTTTGAGAGGCTTCCCAGCTGACCCTGGACAGCCCGGAGCAGAGCCACGCTGTCCTGCCAAGCCCTGTCTCAGCTCCTGGGCTGCAGAATCTGTGAACGGAATCACACCGTGGTTGCTTCATGCCTCTGCGGTTGATGGGGCTGTTTTTGCAGTAATAAATCCCTGGGACTTTATCTCATTAAGTCCTCCAAACAGTCCCCTGAGACAGTTATTCCCACCATCTCCACGAGGAAACCGAGGCCCAGGACTTCCCCAAAGCTACACTGGAAGTGGCAGAGACGGGGATCGGATCCGCGTTTAGCCACCAAAAAACTGCTTCTGACAACGAAGCTTCGGGGCACGAGGCTCGGTTTTTGATGCGTGATTTATGCCCGTTTCATCGAGACCCGATCCTGTCCCCTAAGGCAGTCTCGGGGAGAGGAGGGGTCTCCGGCGACTCCTGGTGGAGAGCGTGGCGCAGAGCCGTGTGGGAAGTGTCAAGTCCATTGGAATGGGGCCTGGGGCCTGTTCTAGTCAACATCCTCCTTTTTTTTCTTTTTTAAAATACATTTTTATTGATTTCAGAGAGGAAGGGAGAGGGAAAGAGAGATAGAAACACCAATGCGAGAGAATCACTGATCGGCTGCCTCCTGCACGCCCCTCACTGGGAATCGAGCCCACAGCCTGGGCCTGTGCCCTGACTGGGAATCAAACCGTGACCTCCTGGTTCATGGGTTGACGCTCAGCCACTGAGCCACGCCGGCCAGGGCTCGTCAACATCCTTCTTGACAACACGAATGAAAGGAGACCGCAAAACTGGCTCATCCATTTGGTAGAAACGCAAACAGAACTCACAGGTACCCGGAGAAACCATCATATAAATTATTCTACCAGAAGTGGGTCAGTCTGGGGGAACCACATGCAAGGCTACATGTAATTACATGCTAACTTCCCGGATTACCGAGCGGGGGCGGGGGGAGCCAGAGAGGTCCCGGCTGACCCGAGCCTCATCCCTTTATGAAGGGTTCTGCTGGGGCCAGGTGCACAAGGGCCATTCTCTGTGTGAAATGACATCATCAATTGCCCCTCCCCGTATTCAAACTTCTGTGCGGCCACATCATCGCAGGGTACAATACGGCAGAGCGATGGCGGGTCGCCTTCAACATTAGGTTATGAAAGACCACAGGGCTTCGGTCTCGGACACTAACTCTTTCTCTGTCTGCATCCCTCTGAGGGGAGCCAGCAGCCATGCTGTCAGGACACGCACGCTGCCCGATGAGGCCCACGTGTCGAGGAGCTCAGGTGACACCCAGCAGCAGAGGGGTCGCCTTTCTTCGCCAGCTGCTCCCAGCTCCCCGACCCGCAGAAACTGCAGGGTGACGAGTGTTTGTGGTTTAAGTGTGGGGGCAATTTGTCACACAGCAGCAGGTGACTAACACACCACCGTGGCTGCTGTGTGGCCCAGCACCTGCTCAGGCAGAGGAGAGCAGAGGCTCTGGCCGTCCTTGTGACTGATCAACAGCCAGTACAAACCCTCCCCTGTACTTGTATGAGTCAGACGCGTTCCTAAAGAAACACGTGGCTACGTGGCAGAAGCCAGCCCCCCCAAAGACCACATCCTGCAGGATCCCTTTGATGTGAGATGTCCAGAACAGGCACATCCATAGACACAGAAATCGGTTGGTGGTTGTCAGGGGCCGGGGGATTGGGAGACAGCGTTCCTTTCCGAGGTGATGCACAGGGTCTAGAATCGATCAGAGCAATGCTCGCACAGATCTGTGACTATACTGAACACCATTGCGTTGTGCACGTGGAGGGAATGTTATGGCATGTGAATTCTATTTCAGTGAAGCTTATGGTATTAAGTGAGGAGGAGGAGGGGCTCGGGCAAGGTCATGGGTCTGGAGCAAGGAGGGGGATGGCAGCAGGGAGGCTGGCCATCCGCAGGGCTGGGGAAAGCTGTGGTGCTTAAAGTGGGGGGCCTCTCCATGCTTGGGGCACCGGGCACCGTGGTGTGGGGTGCTCAGCACCCGCCCCACTCATTGGCAAAAGGCAGTTGGCATGCAATCTCCCAGGAGGCCCTGCCTGGTCTCAAGCCGCCTGGAGCCCTCCCCGTGGGGCCTGGACGTGGCTCTGCCTCGCCATCCTCCCCAGGTGATTCCACCGCCCATCACTTGCCCCGGCTCTCACAGGTGGGCTTCCTACCTGCCCAAGCCGAGGTCCTGCATGCAGAAGGGGGGCCACAGAACCACAAGCTGGCCCTGGCCGGGGCGCTCAATGGTTAGAGCATTGGCCCATGCACCGAAGGGCCACGTGTTCAATTCCTGGTCAAAGGCATGTACCTGGGTTGCAGATTTGATCCCCGCCCGGGTCAGGCATGTGCGGGAGGCAACCAATTGATGTGTCTCTCTCACATCGATGTTTCTCTCTCTCTCTCTCTCTCTCTCTCTCTCTCTCTCTCTCTCTCTCTATTTTTCTCTCCCTCCCTTCCTTCCACTCTCTCTAAAAGTCAATGTAAAAATATCCTCAGGTGAGGATTAACAAAAAACAAACCACAGGCTGCACCTGGCCTGGGCAGTGAGCCTCCCACAGAGGCCAGCGGCCAGGGAAGTCGGTCCTTGCTGAATGCCCCAGGGAATGTCGGACCAAGAGCGGGATTTAAAGGGCACCCAGCGAACCTGCACATGGTACTTAGGAGGTGGTCAAGACCGAAAATAGAAACCGCTTCAAAGCAGACTGCGAGCGAGGCGTGGGGCGGCGTGTCTTCCGGAGGCCTCAGGGGTTGGGTCGGAATCTTGTGTCCCTCTCCTGCCTCTGACGTTGGTTTTAAAGTCAGAATCTCAATGCAGAGCAGCCAGCGGTGGACCCCAACAGCCCCTCAGTGCACCCTAACAGCCTGGGATGAACCCAGGAACTGTAACACTACATGCAAGAATGTTCTCACATACAGAACGTTTCTCGGGGGGAGAGGCTGTGATTTCCAGCAGCTTTTCAAAAGGACTTGAACTTGGAGAAAGCTTAGGAACCCCCGGGGTGGGGGGGTCCTAGGGTGGGTGGATAAATGAGGCCCAATTCCAACATGGCAGGGGGTTCCCCACCAACAACAAACAATTCCCAGACACCAGCAGGCAGCCCAGGAATTCAACTCAGTTTTGGCAAAACCAACCCAGAGGTGACATCGCGTTCCCCAGGTTAAGGTTCAGCCCTCCAAGGCTGACCTACACGCACTCACACACACTCACACACACACTCACACACACTCACACACACACACACTCACACACACACATTCACATGCACACACTCACACATACACGCACACATACTCTCACACACACATTCACATGCACACACATACACGCACACATACTCTCACACTCACACACACACACACACACTCACATACTCACACATTGACACACACGCACATACACACATTCACACATACACTCACACACACACATACACTTACACACTCACACACTCACATACACACACACTCACACACACACTCACACGCACACTCACACACACATACACACACACTCACATACACACATACACACACTCACATACACACACGCACACACACACAACTCACACACACAAACACACACTCACATGCACACACGCGCATACATATTCACACTCACACATACACACACATTCATACACATTCACACTCACATACACTGTCACATGCACACACACTCACATACAACTCACGCACACTCACACATATACACACACACTCTCACGCACACACGCACATGCATACACACACTCACATGCACGCACACTCACGCATACACACACTCACGCACACATACTCTCACACACGCACATGCATACACACACTCACACGCACACACACACTCACACGCATACACACACTCACGCACGCACACACTCACACGCATACACACACATGCACTCACACTCACACACTCACACTCATGGTGACAGTGGCGATGGGTCCCCCTCACAAGGGTCTCGGCTGCTTGGCATTTGCTCCGTCCTCCTGGGCTCCGCTCTGCAGCTGGCCGCCCACCCGGCACTCAGCCCCACCTCTCCACCCCCCCCCCGCCCGCAGGGGCTTGTTACACCGCCGCCTCCTCTCCTCTCCCTGAGACCCCAGGTCTGCAGACCACCTGGGAGCACCGGGGACGACACCGAGTACCCTGGACGCCTCTCCGTCACCCACCATCTGTCGGTCTGTCCTGGCAGGTGCCCCCTGCCAGCTCCTGCTGCTCCCGGAGCAGGTCTGGGCCCCTCCCTGCGGGCCTTGGGATGCGCTGAGTCGGCCCCAGGACCAGGGCCTCCGCATCATCTCTCGGCGGGTCTTCGGGGCCCAGCGGGCCACCCACCGCTGAGCACCCACCCGGCCAGCAGGACTCGGGTGCCTCACACCATTTTCTCCTCTACTCCTCACAGCGAGCCCCTAGGCAGGCCTCCTGTTCACAAGGCGGGAGCAAGGGGCTCGGGGAGCTCCCAACCGCACGGCCAGTCTACGGGAGAGGCAGGTGTGAACCCAGAGTGACCCCTGAGCTCCGCTCCAACCACTGCACCGCACTGCCTCTCCTGGGACCGTGCGAGGAGCCAGATTCGGGCCATTGGCCAAGACGACACCCAAGTCCTGTTGCCCGGATCGTGTCACCCGCCAGCTCAAGGGCCCCTGGGTTGTATTTCCCGTAAAAATTTCAAGTGTTGGGCAAGGAAGCAATTGAGAGTTCAGAGGCCAGGCCCGCCTCCTCCGGCCAGAGGGCGAGAGTCGCACCCCCCTGGGCGGACTGTGACTGTCTCCCCACCCCCACCCCCAGCCTCTCCCTGCGAGGAACAGAACCCAGCAAGCCAACTGCAACCAGAGACGAAGGGCCAGGAGGAGAGGGAGGGTGTCCTGGGACAGAGGGGACGGGAGGACGGAGCTGGGAAGCCCCTGCACAGCCAACTGACACCTCTCCCACCCGAGCCAGGCCCCCGGGCCCATGCCATGCCTCCTCCTGGGCCAGCACGGGACAGTGGTAGGAGCGGGCTCTGCTACTGGCTAGCTGGGTCACACCTGGGGAAGTCACTGAACCTTTCCGTGCCCCCATTTCCTCTTCCATAAACGGGGATCCCGGTAACACACATCACATACTGCTGTCTTTCCAAAGTGCCCGGACATTGCCTAGCACACAGTGGGTGCTAGGACAGTGTTTGTCACGGTTGTTACTATTACTAGACAAAAAAAAAAAAAAAAAAAAAAAGCAAGCTAGATGAATGCAGGTGGCGAATGTGAGCGGGCTGACAGCAAAGCTCCCAAGTGCACATGCGGCTGGCCGGAGCCTCAGGAAAAGAAACTGGTCCGACGCCACCTCCCTTCCCTTCCGGGGCCTGCGTGCTCACGGTCAGAGCGAGGGGCCGTGCAGTTTATTTTTAATATATTTGTATGGATTTCAGAGAGGAAGGGAGAGAGAGAGAGAAGCATCCATGATGAAAGACAATCATCAATCAGCTGCCTCTTGCACGCCCCCTACTGGGGATTGAGCCTGAAACCCAGGCATGTGCCCTGACCGGGAATGGAACCGTGACCTCCTGGCTCATAGGTCAATGCTCCACCACTGAGCCACACTGGCCGGGCTAGGGCCGTGCCATTTAGATGGGAGTTCTGAGTTGACCGCCTTTGGCCCAGGCTCTGTCACTCCGACCTCTTATCTGACCTCTAACTAGAAGAATCAGGGGGGAATCCCCTCCCCATTCCCTCTTCAAGTCACCCTGACGGTGGCCTCGGCGTGCTGGCCCTGGGCCACCGGCCACTCCCGGCTGCCAGGATGCCGGGCCCCTGCAGGCTAACAGGAGGCAGCCATGCTGGTTCCCCAAGTGCCCCCGCCAGCTGCTCACCTTCGCGATGACACGGCGTAGTAAGTGGGTGAGCGGATGAAATGTGGGCCTGGAAAGAAAGCGCCGTTTCCACGAAAACACAGCCGGACGCGTTAGAAACTTAATAAGGACAAGTGGCCAAAACCAACTTCCTGTTGCATTAGCCTGGGCGAGGCAACCGTAGGAGACTGGGGGGGAATGATAAAAATTCGGAAGTGTCCATGGCAACGCGCCTCGTGTGGGAACCACGGCCAAGCCTCTCTCACAGGGCCGTGCCTTCTACCAGCCGACCAGGGGACCAAGGGACATGGACGCCTTTTCAGCTCAAATTCAATGTTGAGATGTGAGGTGTAGCGTTTTAACATTCCCTACCTAAACCGAAGTTTCAGCTAACGTCGAATCATTCTTTATAGTATTTTGCCCAATTCCACGTTTTTTCAAGCCGTGGTTGGAGACCCTGAGCTGGAGTAGCGGAAGCCCCAGATAAAACATAAACATCTCCCACAGCATCCGTCTACCACAGAAGTCAGGGGGAACTGTTCCTCGCCGTAAAATAAACAGGGGCCAGCATGTAAAATCAACGTTCGTTACAAACAGAACTGGGAGCTTCAAAGCAAGGTCACGGCGGGGGTGGGCTGCTGCAAGGCTGGGGCTGGAGCAGTGGGTGGGAAAGCTGGAGAAACACAGTCCATGAGGGTCAAGGTCACTGCCAACCTCAGGCCATCTCCCAACCACTTTCCCACAATTCTACGGAAGAGCATCTGAGCAGCCCGCCCACCCGGGACCATCCCATCTCGCTGCTGCAGCTCACAGGTGACAGGGCCCAGCCAGGGTCCACGGCCACGGCCAAGGTCACTTGACACGCCTCCCTGGCCAGCTGCTCTGACCTGCCAGTCCCGGCCAGGTGAGCTAGTCCAGGGGCTGCTCCCGCCACCCCCTGGGGAAGGAAGAAAATGGCCTGGGAAAGACCTTGCTGCCACAGTGCTCAGCGCCTGTCCCCAAGCGCCTTCCCACCTTGGAGGGTTAGAGCAGCTGAAACCAGGGAACACCAGGAGAGGAGCAGGCTGATGACACAGGACAAAGCGACTCGCATCCCTACCTGTAAAACGGGAGCACTAGACATTGGCTCGGCCTTCCCCACGGATCATTCGTGGAGGGGCAAAGAAGATCATGCATGGTCTGAGCCGGTTCGGCTCGTGGATAGAGCGTCGGCCCGCAGACTAAAGGGTCCCGGGTTCAATTCTGGCCATGGGCGTGGACCACAGCTGCAGGCTCCATCCCTGGCCCTGATCAGGGCATGTGTGGGAGGCAACCAATTGATGTATCTTTCTCATATCGATGTTTTTCTCTCTCTGTCTCTCCCTCTCCCTTCACTCTCTCTAAAAATCAATGGGAAATATCTTTGGGCAAGGATTAAAACACACACACACACACACACACACACACACACACACACACAGATCATGGATGAATCAATTTTACCTTGCAGTGCAAACCTCAATGACTTAAGACAGAGATACCTGTTCATATCAAACGCATTTCCTCCTGCCGCGTGGGCTGCAAAGATTCACGCATCCAGTGGCATAAGGTCCACTGTTGGAGTGCCCATGGCGTAGCACAGTTCTCCCTTCTTCCCAATGTTCACGACGACCCGCTGTCATCCCGATTTTCAGGTGAAACCCTGGAGGCTCAGAGAGGCAAGGCGACTCGTCACAGCTATCGACGAGTTAAGTGTCCAAGCCAAGATCTGAACTTCCGTCTACTTCTAAAGCTCTTGCTTTGGACACCAGCACTGAGCTTTCTTTCTGTTCATTCTTAAAACTGTGCCTTGCGCCCTAACTGGTTTGGCTCGGTGGATAGAGCGTCGGCCTGCGGACTGAAAGGTCCCAGGTTCGATTCCGGTCAAGGTCATGTACCTTGGTTGTGGGCACATCCCCAGTAGGAGGTGTGCAGGAGGCAGCTGATCAATGTTTCTCTCCCATTGATGTTTCTAACTCTCTATTCCTCTCCCTTCCTCTCTGTAAAAAATGAATAAAATATATTTAAAAAAACAAAAACAAAAAACTTTGCCTTGCAGTGTGCTTCCTGCTGGACATACAGAGCCACGCACATCTCAAGAAACGACCGTCTTAGCCGAAACCGGTTTGGCTCAGTGGATAGAGCGTCGGCCTGCGGACTGAAAGGTCCCGGGTTCGATTCCGGTCAAGGGCATGTACCTTGGTTGCGGGCACATCCCCAGTGGGGGGTGTGCAGGAGGCAGCTGATCGATGTTTCTCTCTCATCGATGTTTCTAGCTCTCTATCCCTCTCCCTTCCTCTCTGTGAAATATCAATAAAATATGTTTTAAAAAAATTATAAAAAAAAAAGAAACGACCCTCTTAGATCTGCTGCTGCACCTGATGGAAAAACAGACCTCACCACTGGTTTCCAAATGACAGCAACAGGCCGTGTTATTCAAACCTTCATCACACCCCACAACAGGGATAACGGACCCATGGCCGGAGCCCCGGCGCCTGCCCAGGAACCATCAGAAACAGGACGTGTGGTCTCGCTCATCCCTTCACTGGCTCGGGACACAAGAAACATTTTCAAAGGAGGCTTTTCCCCAGGGGAGGGGGGAAGTTGGGCTTTTTTGGTGTTTCCCCCGCCCCCCCAGACCCTGTTGTCATTGAAGACCAAGAGCCTGGTTTTATTAGCTTCCTCCTCAGACACAGGTCAGCGGCAAAGAAGAAATGGGTGCATCAAGCAGGGATAGAAATCGCGGTGTACCTGGTGCAGGGCCCCCTCCCCTGAGCCTCCCAGAACCCGGGCGAGAGGAACTCCGAGGCCACATTGCTCCCAGGAGCCGCAGAAGCAGGCTCCGTGGGCAGGAACCCAAGCTGGTGCCCAAACCCATGAACGCCTGCCTCAGTTTCCCAAACGGCATGAAGGAGGCTCTGGATGGCAACAGTGGGACAGTCACCATGAGGAAGTCCTTATGTCTCATTTCCACGAAACAGAGACTGCAGGCCCGGAGGGCGGGGTGGCGGGGGAAGGGGCAGGTCCTGGAGAAATCGCCCTGCTGGGGGCTCCTCTTGGTCCCTCAGGGAGGAAGCAGAACCCGGGATGGGTTCACTGCCTGACTCGGGGAGGCTCACACCCAAACCCAGCCAGACAGCCAAGGGCGCGGGGCATCCCGGCAGCTCCTTCCAGGATCAGCTACCTCGGCAGCACAAGCCTCCAACCCTGCGCTTAACCTACATCCCTGTGGCTGGCTGCAGTGAGAAGCACCGCTCCTTGTTCAAACAAGACGAAGCTCGAGGCGGGTGGAGACTGGCTGGACTGAATTCTGATATTTCCAATGGCAGCGAACATCAGCTAAGGGCTGGGGAATGTTCACTATCTAGTTTATGTCATTTGGTTCTTAGGACAACCTCAGGAACAGGTCCATCGGCTTCCGTTGAGAAGCGGACACTGAGGATCAGAGCAGGTGAGGGTTCCGCTACAGGTCACACAGCTGGGACGTGGGGAGGCTACAGTTTGGATCCAAATCCAGCCGATTCCAGAGTTTAAGGGTTTAACGGCCGCAAGCCCCATGCTAACCAAACAGCTAGCAACCCAGTCAGCAATCAAGGAGAAGATTTGAGACGACCGCCTCGTAGGCCGATGAGTAAAACTCCTCTTTTTTCAGTATCATTCAATGCCGGCACAAGGGTCATGAAACTATTACATACCCCTGGGATACACTGTCCCGTCTTTCCTGGAAAACCATTTAGCTCTAAGAGCTTTAACTATGTTCAGTGCCTTTGATGCAATCATTTCTGACTATGAAAAAAGTCACATGCCTGAAAGTGTCAATTACGCTATTTTGAGAGTAGTGTGTGTGTGTGTGTGTGTCTGTGTGTGTGTGTCTGTGTGTGTGTGTGTGTGTGTCTGTGTGTGTGTGTGTGTCTGTGTGTGTGTGTCTGTGTGTGTGTGTGTCTGTGTGTGTGTGTGTGTCTCTGTGTGTGTGTGTCTGTGTGTGTGTGTGTGTGTGTGTGTGTGTGTATAAGCAAACAAATGTCCCCCAGTGGAAGATGCTTGAGGAAAGGACGCTGTCCTGCTGTCGGACACGAATCCTGCCATTAAAAGAGGTGGCTAGTCGCCCTAACCGGTTTGGCTCAGTGGATAGAGCGCTGGCCTGCGGACTGAAGGGTCCCAGGTTCGATTCCGGTCAAGGGCATGTACCCTGGTTGCGGGCACATCCCCAGTAGGAGGTGTGCAGGAGGCAGCTGATCGATGTTTCTCTCTCATCGATGTTTCTAACTCTTTGTCCCTCTCCCTTCCCCTCTGTAAAAAATCAATATATATTAAATAAATAAAGAAATAAAAGAGGTGGCTAGTTTTGAAGCAGCGCGGAAAGTGTTAATGAGGCGATGTTATGCCAAAATGCAAATTACATGAAGGGGCTAAGAAGTACAAACTGCCAGTTACATAAACGGTCTGTCTCGGGGTGTCAAACACAGCTTAGGGAACGGAGTCCGTAATCCTGCAGTAACTACGGGAGGTGGCAGGTGGGTACCGGATTTTTCGGGGTGATCACTTGGAAAGCCATCTGAGTGTCTATCGCTAAACTGTACACCTGAGACGAATACAATATCACAGGTCAACTATGATTTGAAAATAAATGGAAAAAAGGCCAACTACAAACGCACATGCCGCCTGGCTTCTCAGAAAGTAAGACCTAGAACGACCGTACGATCCAGCAGGTCCACTTCTCGGTGTCCTAGCGTGCACACAGGAATTCACCGCAGGGAGCGGACAGATGTCTGTCCATCTGCGTTCACAGCGGCATTGTTCACAAGAGCCAAAAAATGGACGCGACCCAAGTGTCCGTCGACATAGGGATGGATAAAGGAAATGTGGCCCATCCATGCCGTGGACTGTTACTCAGCCTGGAAAAGGGGGGACATTCCGACACTGACACGACACGGATAAACCTTGAGGCCATTGTGTTAAGTGAAATCAATGAGTCACAAAAGGACACATACCGTGTGACCCACTTATATGAGGTGCCGAGACCAGTCAAATTCATAGAAGCAGAAAGTAGGATGGTGGGTGCCAGGGGCGGGGGCGCGAGGGGGGCGGGAATGAGTGTTTAATGCAGGGGTGGGCAAACTTTTTGACTCGAGGGCCACAATGGGTTCTTAAACTGGACCGGAGGGCCGGAACAAAAGCATGGATGGAGTGTTTGTGTGAACTAATATAAATTCAAAGTAAAGGAGCGGAGGGGAGAGCAAGAGAACCCTCCGCTCTTTCGGCTCCGCGGGCCGGATAGAACAGCCGAACAGGCCGGGCCCGCGGGCCGTAGTTTGCCCACGGCTGGTTTAATGGGTAAAGACGATGAAGTCCTGGAGATGAATGGAGGGACGGCTGCAGAGCAATGTGGATGTGCTAAATACCAAGGGCTATATGCTTCCGAATGGTCAGTCTTGTGACAGATATTTTATCACAAGTGAAACGTAAAATTTAAGGTAAGAAAGCGCATGCCTACTAGTTACACATTCGTAAAAAAAGGAAAAGATACCCACATCGGCAGAGGATACATTGGGATAGTGGGATCATAAGAAATGACTTACGGCCCGCACACCACCTACTAGCTCCTTTATAGACATGGCGTGTTCTGCTGTGTGCCTGGCACCTCATACGTGACAACCTATGAAACCTTAAAGCCCGACAGACAGTAGGCATTGATGTTCTGATGTCACCGCTGGGGACGCTGAGGCTCAGACGGGTTAAGCAAGTCGCCAAAGGTCACGGAGCAGATGCAAAGTGGTTGAGATTAAAGCCCCATCTGGCTGACTCCGGTGATAATATTCTGTCTCCCGGGTGGCATCCCCCATGTCCACCTCTGTACCCACCTGCACATAAATGACTTTTCAAAGTTCCGATAACTGGGTTGCGATCTTGCTTCCCTATTGATAAGAAAGCATTTCTTCCAGATTTCACACCAAAGCAAAAAAAAAACAACAAACAAAAAACAACAAACAAAAAACATAAAAAAGCAAAGCCCATCCCGGGGAGGTGGCTAGGCAGGAGTGTGGCCCTGCCCCTTCAGAGAGCCACAGAGCACCCCCATGTCCCCATCCTCCCCTCTCCTACAAGCACCGATGCTGGGGGCAGAGCTCCCCGATCCCTTCCAGCACCACCAACCCCATCCTACAGCCGCGGTCCCCCCATGGAGGATGTGGGGACACAGCAGCAAACTGAGCCCTGTGCCCACCTCTCCTGGCCCACACAACAGGGGGCACGCTAAAATGGGAGGAGCCCTGGAGAGAGAGAAGAGGGGAGCCCTGGGCTGGGAGGCGTCCTTGAAGGGGGGTGGGGACAGGAAGGGAGAGAAATAGGGACAGGGACAGGGACAGGGAAGGGGCAGTGGTCTGCGGTGAAGACTTCACCGTGGCTGTAGGGAGGGGAGGGCGGGGGGAGGAGGTGATGGACAGAGATGTGCCTTTCTGCTAATGGGAGGAGCCCTGGAGAGAGAACGGGAGGCTGCTATGAGTGCAAGGCTGGGGAAGGGAAGCAGCAGGGAGGAGAGGGAGGCAGCGGGACAGCAGGGCCTCTGGGGACCCTGACATCCTTGCCTAAGGTCCCCCGGGAAGCAGCACCCTGGCCGGAGGCAGCGAGTGTTGGTTCCTTGCAAACATGACTGTGCACAGCAGCTTCCCAGAAAATACCAGAGAAACACCCCCGGGCCGTGCAGTGGGCGGACCGGTGGCCCCGGAAAGGTATGTCCCTGCCTCCATCCCTCGGAATTACACGGGGAAAGGTCTTTGCATATGGAATGAAGTTAAGGGTCTTGAGATGAGTTCAGCCCGGACTATCCGGGTGGGACCTAAATCCAAAGACACACACGTGTCCTTAACAAGAGACAGAGAGGAGGCACGGACACAGAGCAGAGGCCACGTGAAGACCAGGTAGGGACACCTGGAGCCACAGAAGCCAGAGTCCAAGACCCTTCCTTAAGCTCCAGGAGGGAGCAGAACCTGCTGACACCTTGACTTTGAACTTCTGGCCTCCAGGGCTGTGAGAGAATAAATGTGTGCTGTTTTAAGCCGCGACATCAGGGTAGTTTGTTACAGCGGCCACGGGAGGGGACCCCAGCCGCCCTCCAGGACGGAGCATCCCAGGCAGGCAGCCCGCGCCTCTTCCTTCCGGGAGCCACCCCACGCCACCCCGCAACGCCACTCTCCTGGTCTTTGAGTGGAAGGCGATCCCCCCAACGTGCGTGAAACAGGAGGGAGAGAAACAGCACTTTGGAAACGCCACACCCAGGATCCAACCGCTCTCCCTCTGCCTCGGAGGGTAGGCGGCCCGGAAAGCACCCGTTTCCAGAAGCCCGGCCTCGCGGAGGGTGAACTGGTCGCGTCTGGGGGGCCCTCTCCGCCCGTCTCAGGCCGCTGGCCTGTGTGGCCACTGGGAGGGGACAGTGGCCATCCTTGGGGGACAAACCACAGAAAGGCAGTGTCTGCAGGCAAAGCGTGAGGAGGGAGGTTCCCGGTGTTAATTTTGTTTTCCGTCTTGAAACTGGCAGCATTTCTGCTATGATTGGGGGGGATTTCCACCAACCAAGTTAAAGAAAATTCCGTTTCCACGTGACCGGCCAGGACAGGAGGAGGAGCTCTGCAGCCTCCGTCATTTGAATACGAGAATGATTCTCTCCCTCCCACCGGGCAGGCCCCAGAGGTCCCTGGTGCTGGGACAGGGGCAGGCGTCCACCCTGCAGGAGCCCTGCCGGGAACCCTGTGTGCCTCCGGGGAGGGGCTGACGGAGCGTTCCTAAGGAACTTTCGGGAAGGGAGCATTCGCAGGGCCCCAGCCCCACAGTCAGGCCGCAGGAGCAGCTGGCCGCCCGAGCAGCTGGCCGCCCGGAGGGAGGGAACTGCTCTCTGAACAGAAATGGTTTTGAAAAATCGGCGGCCAAAGGGGAATTGCTTCAGAAGTTGCACATTCACTTCTCCCTTCAACTGTGCAATTGAAGAAAAACAAGATGAAGCAGGAACTGGCCCCTCGCTCCCCACGTACACCCCCACAACTCCCCCGACACAACAGCGCTGGGCTGCCGGGTGCGGGCGCTCCCGGGGCCTGAGGCGGGTTCCCTGTAGATCGCGTGTCCCCTGAACCGCGCCCCCACTCCCCCCCCCCCCCCGCCCCGGCAGGCACCCTCCAGGCCCGCCTGCCCGGCTCTCAGCACAGCCCCAGCTCCCAGTGGGACCCCAGTGAACGCTCGCTAAACCCAGTGAAGCGACCGACAGGAAGGCGCCCGAGGCAGCCAGCTTTACGCGCCTGACCGCCAACCGAGGCATGGACTGCCGGACGCGGGCATCGGCGTGCCCAGGAGCTCCTGGGGCACCTGCCCTAATTCTCAGTGGGGCCTGCGTTGCTTCTGAACACGGGCGGAGGAGGTGTGGGGAGTGGGACTTGGAAGGAGGTTGTCTTGAGAGCAGGCAAATGCCAACCTGGTTTTAAGAGCACCCTCTCCCCCGCCACCTTCACCCCCCCCCCCGCCACCTTCACCCCCCCGCCCCCCACCGCCCATTATCACTCGGAGAAGCCTGTGAAAGCACCAAAAGGGCATCAACCGGGGCTGCTCTAGGCCGCAGTCCTGCATGGAGGCATGGACCACCCCAGGCTCATTCATGCGGCGGTTTCTGCTCAGAGAGGACAGAGGAGGGTCTGCTCGTGCCTCCCTGAGCTGGGTACCAGCTTCATGGATGGGAAGCATCTCCATCCCCACTGTCACACCCATCGGGGGTGCTCCATGGTGGTGGTGGGTGTACAGCCAGCACCGAGGTGGGTGCACTAAAAGCTACGTCTCTGAAGGGGCACCCCAAGCCTCACCATCCCCACCCCGGGGAGCTTTCAGGAAACCTGCCCCAAATCCCAGGCCTCCCCCCCGCCCCCGCCTCGAGGGGACACGCTCGGCCTGTGAACCGCGTGGGTGCGCAGGTTAGCTCACGCCTCTGAGCCCTAGAGGTCTCTCTCCCCTGGGGACTGGAGGCCCATCATGCAGCTCTCGGGGTTACCTGAGAGCCCACGTGGAAGCGATCAACTCGGCGGGGAAAGTCCCCGTGGACCATCCACTGGGCAAGCCCCCAGGCGGGCACCGCGGGGCACCGGTGCCCAGGTCCCTGGAAGCGCGCGGTGGGGTGGTTGCTGGCATCAGGCCCCTGTGGGCCTGAACCCTCCACCGGAGACGTCAGAGCGAGGGACCCCCGCGCGCCCAGAAACACACCCGCGCCCCACATACGCCCGCGGGCCGCCGCAGGAGCCGGGGTGAAGCCCCACTTGATGGTCGGGGAGGCTCCAGCCCACGGCCCTCCTTCCAGGGGCACCTGAACGCAGGGGCTCGCAGGCAGGTCCCTGCGGCGCCCGGACCTGGCACACCGGCCGCCCCGGGCGCCCCCACCCCGACCCCAAACCCCACCCCAGCAGTCCGTTCCCGCCTCAGGACCCCCGCCTCCCCAGCAGGCGGAGCACGGCCGGGGCGCAGCGCCTCCCAGCCTGGTCCCCACGAGAGATATCCCTGCTCCCCTCGAGTTAAAAAAAAATGCAGAGGAGGAAGCCTAAATAAAAACAGGAAACTCGCTTAAAAATAAAAGCCTCATTCAGACGGAACCGCGGGTAAGAGTATTGAGAAGGAGAAGAAAAAAAGGGTCCGGAAATGCAAAGCTGGAGGCGGGTTTGCCGCCGAAACCCGGGCTCCGCCGCAGAGCGGGGGCGATCTCGCGCGGCGGCGTAAACACGCGGCGGCGCCCGGACACCGACCGACCGACCGCAGGTCCACGGCGCGGAGCCGGCGCCCCGCACACCCGGACCCCGGGCCCCTCCAGCCCGGTCCCCGCCCGCGGGGGCTGCGGAGGGCGTGCAGGGCCAGGGCGCCCGAGGGTGTTCGCGCCCCTCTGCCCGCGCCTCTGCGGGGGCCCGGGAGTCCGCGCCGCTAGTGGGAACGCAGAACGCAGCCTGCACCCCGCCACGGCCGGGGCGCCCCCTCGTCCGGCTCGCCCGCGCTCAGGGAAGGGCGCACTCGACTGAGAGCTTCCCATCTCCCGCGCCTCGGAGGGCGCACGCGAGGCCTCCCCACCGCTGCGAGCGCAGCCCGGACCCTGCCGCCCGGCCGGGGCCCCTCCCGCCGGCTCCGCACGGCGCTCCGTGCAGGCGCAGGGGAGCTGTTTGCGCGCCTCTGGGCGAGTGCATCACCGGGGGCGGCCCGGTCCCCAAGCTCAGCCTCGGTCGAGGTCCCAACGGCCCGCCCGAGGGGCGCCCCGTGCCGGGCTCGCTGGGTACGGGGATGCGCACTGGAGCGGGGCGCACCGGCCGTGCGCGCGGGAGACCCCTCGGCTGGCCCCACGGCCCCGCGAGGCTCCCTGCGGCCCCGTGCTCTCCCGCCTCCCCAGATGCAGCCAGAGGCGAGCGCTTACCTGACCCGCGCAGCTGATGGAGCTGGGGCGGCTCGGCCCGCGGCCGCCTGGAGCGAGGGCGCTGGGCGCGAGTGAGCCTCGAGGGAGGGAGGCGGGGCGCGGTGGGGGCGCCCCGCCTGCTGACAGCCCGCACACTCCACTTCCCACTTTGTTTCCTTTTTACTTGCAACAGGAAAAACAACAGGTCCTCCCGCTGCCTCATCTGCTCCCCCGCCCTCCCCACTTCCCCCCCACCCCACCCCCACCCCCACCCCGTCTTGGGCTGGAGGGCATCACCCAGGTGTCTGGAAGCTGCACTTGTCCTTCAAAACAAGTCCATATGCACACAAAGGAAACGGCAGATCAGGGCCCGGGAGGCCCCCCCCCCTGCCGCCCCCACTTTACACACCCGAAGAACCTCAACAGCGCCAGAGGGAAGCCTGGGGTAAGGGGGTGTGAGGAAGGGCAAGCCAGGCCAGGAGCAGGTTACTAGTAAATGCCCAGTCTACCCAGCCCAGCCCTGGGGGAAAGTGGTGGGCTCCCAACTCCGGGGATGCAAAGGGATGGGGCTAGTCACCCCTCAGATTATACCAGTGGCTTCAGATCCCGTAGGATATGGTGGGGCGGGAGTGGGGGGGTGAGCGGGTTCATTGCTTAGTCTGTCAATGTAAGAAGGTCTCCTATGGAGAATTTTTTTTAAAAAAATATATTTTATTGATTTTTTACAGAGAGGAAGGGAGAGGGATAGAGAGTTAGAAACATCGATGAGAGAGAAACATCGATCAGCTGCCTCCTGCACACCCCGCACTGGGGATGTGCCCGCACCCTTGACCGGAATCGAACCTGGGACCCTTCAGTCCGCAGGCTGTCGCTCTATCCGCAGGCCGTCGCCAAACCGGTTAGGGCTGGAGAATTTTTCAGAGTTTATTTGAGCCAAACTGAAGACATACGCCGGGGAACAAGATCCCAAATCCTCCACAGAAATTTCAGGAGGAAACCTAAGGAAGGCTACGTGGTGGTGCGAGAGAGCGAGATTTTTAACGTGTGTTAACCTCGGTGCACGGAACCGTGGACCGGGTTTGCTTAAGACAAAGATAAGCCTTTTAGTGAAGAAGGCGTAGGCCTGGGGCGGGCTGCCCCCCGCGACCTGCCCAGTTAGATCACCTGTGCGGTTCCTTTCCGTAAGACCCTTTCTTCATCCACAAGTGGGTCTGTGTTCCCTTAGACAGACGAGGAAACTGAGGCTTGGAGAGAGGCTTTCCTACCCACACCTGGCCCCCCAGGACCAGCATGGGCCCAGCACCCCCCCCCCCCAGCTGCAGCAAGGGGAGGGGCAGAGACTATTCTGCTTTTAGCCAGGAAAGCAGAGAGAGCTTGGGCACGATGAGGGGGTTGATGAGAGGGTGACTAACTGGTCCCAGTTTCCTAAGATCCAGGCTGCTGGCTCTGTACTCCCCGCTGGACGCCTGTGGAAGAGCCAGGAGGGACGATGGTCCCTGTGGGGAAGAATGCTGGGTCTGTCGCCAGGAGGGGTACCCCAACATCCTTCCCAGGGCACATCTGAGGCTAGCAGCCTCATCCCGACCCCAGGCCCGGTCACTGGTCCTCGGCAGAGGTATCCCCCCCCTCCAGGGTGATCCTGCCAAAAGCCGGAAGAGAAATGAACATTTTGGAGGAAAAATCTGATGGCGGGTAAGAATTCCCTGGGATTTCCTAACACCTGGCCTCGCCCTGCTTTTGCCAGGTTGCAGTTGAAACACTCGTCCCTGGTTTTCAGCGATCTTTGTAAGAAACAGTCCGACGAAGATGCTTCCGCATCATCCAAAGCAACTCTCCATGGAAGACGTATCTGCTGACAGCCCTTCAGATCATGCTTTGTAACATGCGACAGCTCAGCAAGGCAAAGCTTATCATCCCCACGTTATGGATGGAACATCGAGGCTCGGAAAGGTTGAATCATTTGGGGGAGGGCACACAGTAGTCTCGAGCTGCTTCCAGATCCTCGCTCCTTTGAAAGTTTCACTTTCCTGAAAACTTGAGGCACTTCCTTTCTGAAACCACACTCTCAGGCCTGGGGGCCCAGGAAACGGGCTCACTGCAATGTCAAGTACAGTCCTCACTGTCCCCCACGTGCCTGACAGACTTGCCTTCTGCCTGCCCCTACGGTTTCTGTTCTCACTTGATTTTTTAAAAAATATTTTTTTTTAATTGATTTCAGAGAGGAAGGGAGAGAGGGAAACATCAATGATTAGGGAGAGGCATTGATCGGCTGCCTCCTGCAGACCACCATCGGAGATCAAGCCCGCAACCTGGGCATGTGACCTTGACCGGAATCGAACCCGGGACCCTTCCGTCTGCAGGCCGACGCTCTATCCACTGAGCCAACCAGCCAGGGCCTCACTTTCTTTTTAACTGTTGTCCTGTTGCTTTGGAGGAAGCTACTTCAGGTTCCCTTTGAATTGGAAGTGAGATGGGCCGGGGTGTGCTGGAGCATTGGCGGCAATCCCAGGAGCAAAGCAGCGCCTTCCTAGCAGCTGCCAGGCAGTCCCCTAGTGTCATCTGCCTGAGCTCCTGGCTGGGGATCCTTTGGCCCCATTTTACGGAAGGAAAGGAGGAGGGCGCAGGCTCAGACGGACAGACGGCACGCTGCAGGCCACTCAGGAGCATGCACAGCCCTCCGTTTCCTTCTTCCCTGCCCCCCACTCCTGCAGAACTTCCCCCTCCCAAAGCCAGCGAGCCTCGAGCTTTTTGCAGATGCAGCAGTAGCTCTGCCTTCTTCAACTTCGAGCAGCTCCACCACTGACACCCACGCATGCCCACAAGCAGGGTTATCTCAGGGCAGCCAGAGCCGGGCTGAGCACCCGGGGAAAAGGAGGGCAAGTGTGAGGAGCCAGGGCTCCAGGCACCTGCCTCCATGCCCCGTCCTGGCAGGGAGCCCACTTTGCTGCGGGTCCTTTCCTTCCGACAGAGCAGACATCGTGCAGCTCTAACCCTTGTCATGTTGCCTTGGCCAAGGAAGTGTGGTGAAGCCCAGGGTGAAGAGCTCCTTCCCTGGAACCAAAGTACCTGGCACTGACTTTGTGGCGCTGTGTGACCTCAGGCATGTGACTTAACCTCTCTGTGCTTCCATTGCTTCATCTGAAAAACAGGGACACTGATGATGGTTTTCAACTTTTGGAATCGTTTCTAAGATTGAAGAGTCCCTGACACATAGTGAACCCCCAGAAAATGTTAGTTATTGAGTGCTTTTCTAGAACAGTCTTTGTGCTTTGCAGGACTGGGTGTTTTCACTCCAGAACAGCATTTTTTCAATAGCAGCAACAGCAGGTCGTGACGTATTTGCACGTCAGTGTACTGAAAATCCCTTCAGCGGGTCAAGTTTATGAAAATGGAGACTAGAAAGCATTGATTACATTCTGTGTAGTAAGAGTGCATCCCTCTCTGAGGCAATCAGTCAGGATGTCAAGTGCATTTCTCTTTTTAAACTGGTTTTGAGAGAGAGAGATTTGCTGTTCCACTTATTTGTGCATTCATTCATTGGTTGATTCTTCTATGTGCCCTGACCGAGGATGGGACCTGAAGCTTCGGCGTATGGGGATGATGCTCTAATCAACTGAGCTACCTGGCCAGGGCTCAAATGCATTTCTTTTTCTGTTTTTTTTGTTTTGTTTTTAATCCTTACCTGAGGATATGTTTCCATTGATTTTAGAGAGACAGGAAGGGAGAGAGAGAGAGAGAGAGAGAGAGAGAGAGAGAAAGAGAAAGAAACATTGATCGGTTGCCTCCCAAATGCACCTGAACTGGGGAATCGAACCCGCAACCCGGGCATGTGCCCTGACCTGGAATCGAACCTGCGACCTTTCGGTGCACAGAATGAGCCACCCGGCCAGGGCTCAAATGCATCTCTTACTGCAGGTCCCAGTCAACACAACTAGAAAACGGCTTCCCTGGACAACATAAGGGGGGTGGCCATAAAGGGGGCCTGGGCAGTTAGAGGTTCCAGGAAAAGTCTGACCCGTGAGGATACAAAGTCAGTGTTCAGGAAACATCTAACCGGTAAGGTGTCCACCTGAAATAATACCAAGTAATAGTGGCTGCAAACTGCCATTGAAAAATAATTTAAATTTTTCAAAAAGGGAAAAGGTCAAAACTGGAAGGATAAAGTTCATCAAATAAAAAAAGGGAAGAGATATTAGACAAAAGAGAGAGAGAGGAGAGGAAGAGGAAGGAAGGAAGAAAAGGAAAGAAATAACAGCTGGCTTTTAAACAAATCCTCTCATGTTGTTCTAGTCCAGGGCCGGGGGGGATTGTGGAAAGCGGATGGTGGGGGACCCAGGTGAGGTCAGGAGGCTGACCCACCCTCAGGCCTCTTACCCTGGGCGTGACCCCGGCTTTGCAACATTGACTCCTTCCACAAGCTGCGCTGCTACAGTTCTGGGCTGAGGGGAACAGCACTGGATAAGCCAGAGCCTGCCCTGCCCTGCCCTCCCGCAGCCCAAGCCGAAGCTCAGGTGGGAAAAGAAACTATGAAAATAAAAACAAGATACAGTGTCATAAAGTGGTAAGTGCTGCACAGAAACATCAGGAGGGTGAGAAGGGGAGAGAGAGGTCGGGAGGGGGCCATGGAGTACACGAGTGGATGTAAACTGCAATTGAAAAATTGCCCCAAAACAACCACACAAATCTCACAGAGATGGGGGGCCCCCGTCTGAGGGACACAGTAGGGACGTGAACAAGTTTCCAATGGCCAAATCTGGGACAAACTGCGCAACCAGAGAAAGCACAAGGTGTAGAATAAATGTCTGTGAGTCCAGACTGACATCTGTAATAATAAAAGCAGAATATGCTCATTAGACAGGATGGCCGAACGGCAGAACGACCTTCCGGACGACCTTCTGGACGAAGCCAGTGCCGCCGCTTCGAGGGCCGAGCTCCTTGTACAAATTTTGTGCATTGGGCCTCCAGTAAAGAAATAAGGCCGTGAGCCATAGCCAGTTTGGCTCAGTGGATAAAGCATCGGCCTGCAGACTGAAGGGTCTCGGGTTTGATTCCGGTCAAGGGCATGTACCTTGGTTGCGGGCACATCCCCAGTGGGGGGTGTGCAGGAGGCAGCTGATCGATGTTTCTCTCTCATCGATGTTTCTAACTCTCTATCCCTCTCCCTTCCTCTCTGTAAAAAATCAATAAAATATATTTAAAAAGAAAAAAAAAGAAGAAAAAGAAATAAGGCCGTGGACACAGACAATGGGGTGGTGAGGGCCTGGGGGAGGGGGAGGGAAGGAGGGGGTGGAAGAGGTTAATGGGGGGGGGAGGAGGACCTATGTAATACTTCCAACAATAAAGATTAAAAGAAAAAAAAAGATCTTAAAAAAAAGAGAGAGAGAGAGAATGGAATTGCCTTAGCCAGCCGGTTTGGCTCAGTGGATAGAGCGTTGGCCTGCAGACTGAAGGGTCCCAGATTCAATTCTGGTCAAGGGCACGTACCTTGGTTGCAGGCTCCTCCCCTGCCTGGGCCCTGGTTGGGGTGTGCAGGAAGCAACCAATTGATGTGTTTCTCTCACATCGATATTTCTCTCTGTCTCTCCCCCCCGCCTTCCACTCTCTCTAAAAATCAATGGAAAAATATCCTCGGGTGATGACTGAAAAAAAAAAGAAAAAAGGCAGGAAATAATGGAATAGCCCGGCCAGTGTGGCTCAGTAGTTGAGTGTCAACCTATGACCAGAAAGTCACAGTTCCGTTCCCACTCAAGGCACATGCCCGGGTTTTGGGCTCGATCCCCAGGAGGGCCGGTGCAGCCGGCAGCCAATCCATGATTTGCTCTCATTATTGATGCTTCTAACTCCCTCTCCCTTCTTCTCTGAAGTCAATAAAAACATATATTTAAAACATAATAAAATTTAAAAAATATTTTTAAAAAAGAAATGATTAAATAAGTAGATAAGGAGGGGGGCTAGTCTCTGCGTAAGAATTCCAAATAAGTGAGCAAATGCCTTGCCTGCCCTCGGGGGAGTGAAGCTGTAAGTCCCCACTCCTGCCCAGTGACCTGGACGGTGTGAAAGGGGGACAGCCAGGTGACCGTGTCCACATCCTCAGGGTAACGCATGTCCGGCAGGCCCCCTCCACCGCATGGGCTGAG
Organism: Plecotus auritus; assembly: GCF_963455305.1. Taxonomy (NCBI): domain Eukaryota; kingdom Metazoa; phylum Chordata; class Mammalia; order Chiroptera; family Vespertilionidae; genus Plecotus; species Plecotus auritus. The sequence goes on along the minus strand of NC_137771.1, from coordinate 5,313,808 downwards.
CGTGACATTTTGGTTCTGTGGGCTTCCTTCCAAGAACCCGTGAACACGAGTGTAGTCACGAGAGAACACCCACACCCACACCCACACCCACACCCACACCCAGAATGAGGGACAGTCTGCAAAAACCCCTGGCCAGTTCTCCTCCAAACGGTCACGGTATCGCAGGCAAGGAAAGCCTGGGAATGGTCACAGCCCAGAGGAGCCCGAGGAGACCAGACGACGGGATGTCAGGGGGACTGGGGGGTGGGGGGTCCCAGGTGGGCTCCTGGAACAGAAAAGGGGGGGGTCCCAGGTGGGCTCCTGGAACAGAAAAGGGATGCTGGGTAAAAGCTGCGGTGACCTGAATGACGTATGGACCTCACTTAGTAGTGATGCATCAATATTGGTTCATCGGGGTGATAAATGGGCCCAGCCATGCAGGACGGGAGCCATATGAGAATCAGGTGTGGGAACGCTACACTCACTTTGCGACTCCTCTGTCCATCTGAGAACGGTTCTAGCCAAAACCGGTGTGGCTCAGTGGATAGAGCGTCGGCCTGCGGACTGAAGGGTCCCAGGTTCGATTCCGGTCAAGGGCATGTACCTTGGTTGCGGGCACATCCCCAGTGGGAGGTGTGCAAGAGGCAGCTGATCGATGTTTCTCTCTCATCGGTGTTTCTAGCTCTCTATCCCTCTCCCTTCCTCTCTGTAAAAAAATCAATAAATTATATTAAAAAAAAATAAAAACGATTCTAAAATGAGAAGTTTCTTTAAAGAAGCAAAATCAGAATGGTTGGGTTTGGGCAGGGAGGCAGGACTGGGCCAATCCCTGGGGGCCAGGAAGGATGTGTAGAGAGCAGGGGCATCATGATGGCAAAGCCTGGAATACGGGGGGTGGGGAGAGAGTGACACGGGGGGGGGGGGGAGGGGGCGGTGCGGAGAAAGTGAGAAGGCCAGGCCTTGGTCTTCGGCTCTGAGAGTCTGCCCTTGGACTCTGAGAGGAGTGGGGGTGGGGGTGGGGGGTATATTTGAACCTTCTCCTCTGGGGACCCTGAGACCCAGCTCTGCCCCCACACCTTCCAGTCCATCCCCTCCTCTACAAAATGGGGTGTGTTACTCCAACTTCAGTTGTGGGACTAAAAAGAGCCAGTGGACAGGTGGGGGTCCTGAACCCCATTACCACTGTGGCCTTCCTACGACAGGAGGCTGTGGGTCTATTGGACAAGCAATAGCCGTGAATTGGCTCATGAGCCACAATGTGTCACCTCAACGTTCTGGAGGGCCTGCTTTCTCCCCTGGCCCCCAGCTGCCCGGAGAAAGTCACGGTCCATCCGGTTGAGAGACTAGTACCCAGCCTTGGACAATGGTGATTCTGGAGACCTGAGCATCATGGGAAACAGTCCTGCCCTCGCGGGGTGAGGCTTATGCAGCACTGCCGCTGCTGGGTCACACTGCGTGTTGCACGCGGCGAGGGAGGGCGTAGTCGGCAGGGCCGTAGCGCAGTGAAAGCTGTGTGGGAGGAGGTCACAGATGTTCTTCTTCCCGTTTTCCTTTCTGTTCTCCGCCAACAGGAGCTCCAACGGGGAAAGCGCCAGAGGCGAGAGCACAGGGCTCCTGGGGCTGATGCCAGTCCCTCCCGTAGGGCCCGCTCCTGGGCGTCCCAGCGCCTACACCTGCCGCCTTCTCTGGCTGTATTAGCCTGCCTTTGAGCCTGTTGGACCAGGGTGGTCACCTGCCCCCAGGGGAGCCAATCGGCGATTTCCCCAGGAATATGGAATCAGAAGCAAGACCCAGCCGGCATGGCTCAGGGGTTGAGCATCAACCTGTGAACCAGGAGGTCACAGTTCGATTCCCAGTCAGGGCACAGGCTCGATCCCCAGTGGGAGGCGTGCAGGAGGCAGCTGATCAATGATTCTCTCTCGTCATTGATGTTTCTATCTCTTTCTCCCTTCCTTCCTCTCTGAAAATCAAAATCAATAAAAACATATTTTTTAAAATATATTTTCTTGATTTTTTTACAGAGAGAAAGGGAGAGGGATAGAGAGTTAGAAACATCGATGAGAGAGAAACATCGATCAGCTGCCTCCTGCACACCTCCTACTGGGGATGTGCCCACAACCAAGGTACATGCCCTTGACCGGAATCGAACCCAGGACCCTTCAGTCTGCAGGCCGACGCTCTATCCACTGAGCCAAACCGGTTAGGGCTAAAAACATATTTTAAAGGAGGAGGAGGAGAAGGAGGAGGAAGAGGAGGAGGAGGAGGAGGAGGAGGAAGAGGAGGAGAAAGAAGAAGAAAGAAGAAGAAGGGAACGGTGACTCTCCAGGTACCTGGGAGCTGGGAGGCATTCACCCATGACAAGCAGGGACGCTGCCGTGCACAGGGAGAGACGCTGCCGTGCACAGGGAGGCAGAGAAAACCATGCAGCAAATCACAGAGAGGAAGAGGGTCACTGGTGAGAGAGAGATTTCGGGAGAGCTTCTGCTCCTTGTCCTTGTATTTTTTTTTGAGGTCCCCCTGCATCCCTGCCCTGGGGTGCTTATGAAAAGTCCCTCATCTTTGGCCTCATTCCCACATTCTGCTTAAAATCAGTGTCACTTCCTAGGGCTGCTGTGACCGAGCCCAGTGGCTTAAAACCGCGGATGGACGTGCGTTCTCCCAGTTCCGGAGCGGGAAGTCCTCACCCGGCTGGGCAGGGGGTCCTCCCGGGAGCCCCAGAGGCATCGGCTGCAGCTCTCTGTTACCTGGGGGGCCGCCTGCGCTCCCTGGAACCCGGTGGCTTGGAGATGCACCCTCTCAGCCCCGCCTCCACATTCTCCCCGTGTCTGTGTCTTGATCCAAACGTCCCACTTCGCACAAGGACACGCGAATCCAGGGCAACCTCATCGTAACTCATTAGATCTGCAAAGACCCTATTTCCAGTTCAGGTAGCGTCCTGAGACTCCAGGTGGACACGGATTTTGCCAGCACAACCCCCCCACACCCCCAGAGGGTTTATGCTATTTGAAACAAACAAATCCCAATTAATACATAAATTGGTACCGAAGGGGGGTGTTGAAAGAGTCAGTATTCAAACGATGTCTTGAAGCAGAGTGGGGGGCCAACCAAGACTCACTCCTGGCTGGGCCACTGGCCGCTCCCGCCATGGGGCAACAGAGCAGCTCAGCTTCCTTCAGTGGCCCCCCGGGACCCAGAACAGGCGCCCCGAGGCTGGGGCTCTCAGAAACCGGGGAGCGCCATGGCCAGGCTCTGGGTCCTCGGGTTGCTTCCAGCAGCCTTCAGAGGTGGGCGAGTCAGGCTCCCGTCCAGCTCTGCTCAAGGTCAGGAACAAGCAGGGCGAGTTTCACTTCGTTGGGGAAATTCCTTTTCCCTGCAGCCCACGGCCACCGCCGGATAGCCACGCACCTGCTCTGTGGCAGCGGCTCCCTCCGCCGTGTGTATAACACCGAGGCGGCGCGCTGGGCAGAAAGCCCGGAGCTGAGCCATCAGACGGGGACCTCTGGGGACACCCGGCCCTCGGAGCCTCTGCCCGCCCAAGGCCGAGTGGCGTGAGGGCGGGAGGGCAGCACCTTAGGAGAAATGGGAGAAGTCCTTCCGCCAAGTCCCACCGGGAGCTCCCCTTCTCCCCTGTGGTGAGGGAAGAAAACCCCGCCCCGGCAGGGCCAGGCTAAGGGTGACAGGCGACCCACTGGGGTTTCCTGGGGGTGAAACTCCGGGGAACCCTAAAACCTGGAAACAGGTTTGACATGTCTCACCTCCAGCAATTCCTAGGCCCACGCACGGCACCGACAGGAAGCAGGGTGCCAGGGGCGCTGCTCCACTCCTGGGAAAAGCCTTCAGCCCCTTTCCAGCAAAGGGGCCAGCGTGGGGAGGGAACCAGCAAAGCACCCCCCCCCCCCAATGGCTGGCTCCTGGGGCTTGACCCGCTCCTCCTGCCTGGGAGACTGCGTGTGCTCCGGACGGTGCTTCCCTCTCCGAAGACCCAGGGTACCTGTGGCAGGAGAGGGGATGGAACACTTAATCTATCGACTGGGGGACCCCAGGAGACCACTTAGCGGAGACCCGGCAGAAGTAGGGGGTGTTCACAGGACAGAGCGGCTCTGGGACGAAGCCCTGGACACAATAGCTCAACAGGACGTGGGTCGCCTCACATTTGGCAAAGGGAGAGGTATTGGTGGTTGAGTTGGTGGCATCAAGGTTTAAGCAGGAACAAGGGAACGGGGTGTCTGGACTGTGGTGGTCCTGGTGCCGGGGGCAGGGGCCCTGCAGGATCTGGCTGGCTGCACGGCCCTCGCTCCGTGCTGGGCCCCAGAGAGGGTCCAGTGCGTCTGAGGACGTGTGGAGAGAGAGAGTGAGTGAGTGAGTGAGTGAGTGAGTGAATGAGTGAGTGAATGAGTGAGTGAGTGAGTGAGTGAATGAGTGAGTGAGTGAGTGAGTGAGTGAATGAGTGAGTGAGTGAGTGAGTGAATGAGTGAGTGAGTGAGTGAATGAGTGAGTGAGTGAATGAGTGAGTGAGTGAATGAGTGAGTGAGTGAATGAGTGAGTGAGTGAGTGAGTGAATGAGTGAGTGAGTGAATGAGTGAGTGAGTGAGTGAGTGAATGAGTGAGTGAGTGAGTGAATGAGTGAGTGAGTGAGTGAGTGAATGAGTGAGTGAATGAGTGAGTGAGTGAGTGAGTGAGTGAATGAGTGAGTGAGTGAATGAGTGAGTGAATGAGTGAGTGAGTGAGTGAATGAGTGAGTGAGTGAGTGAGTGAATGAGTGAGTGAGTGAGTGAGTGAGTGAATGAGTGAGTGAGTGAGTGAGTGAGTGAATGAGTGAGTGAGTGAGTGAATGAGTGAGTGAGTGAGTGAGTGAGTAAGTGAATGAATGAGTGAGTGAATGAATCAGTGAGTGAGTGAATGAGTGAGTGAGTGAGTGAGTGAATGAGGGAGTGAATGAGTGAGTGAATGAGTGAGTGAATGAATCAGTGAGTGAGTGAATGAGTGAGTGAGTGAGTGAGTGAGTGAATGAGGGAGTGAATGAGTGAGTGAGTGAGTGAATGAGTGAGTGAGTGAGTGAATGAGTGAGTGAGTGAGTGAATGAGTGAGTGAGTGAGTGAGTGAATGAGTGAGTGAGTGAGTGAATGAGTGAGTGAGTGAGTGAGTGAATGAGTGAGTGAATGAGTGAGTGAGTGAGTGAGTGAGTGAATGAGTGAGTGAGTGAATGAGTGAGTGAATGAGTGAGTGAGTGAGTGAGTGAATGAGTGAGTGAGTAAGTGAGTGAGTGAATGAGTGAGTGAGTGAGTGAATGAGTGAATGAGTGAGTGAGTGAGTGAGTGAGTGAATGAATGAGTGAGTGAATGAATCAGTGAGTGAGTGAATGAGTGAGTGAGTGAGTGAGTGAATGAGTGAGTGAGTGAATGAGTGAGTGAGTGAGTGAATGAGTGAGTGAGTGAGTGAGTGAGTGAATGAGGGAGTGAATGAGTGAGTGAATGAGTGAGTGAATGAACCAGTGAGTGAGTGAATGAATGAGTGAGTGAGTGAGTGAGTGAGTGAGTGAGTGAGTGAATGAATGAGTGAGTGAGTGAGTGAATGAGTGAGTGAGTGAATGAGTGAGTGAGTAGGGTAGTCAGGGCTGCACAGTGAGGCTCTGCCCAGGGAAGTCAGAGCTCTGCAGCTGAGGGAGAGGACGGTGAGGTCCTGGGCCCGGCAGTGTGGGGACAGCGTCTCCACTACCTTCGGGGGCAGGGGGACTGCCACCCAGCACTCCGGAGCTGGATGCTCAGAGGCCTGACAGCCTCAGGGGTCCCCTTTCAGAGTGGCCCTCCACCCTCACATCACCAGCCATGAGCCTGGCTAGTCCACCCTTAGGTCCCAGCCCAGATCTGGGGAAATGCGCTTTCCAGATTGAGGATGGGAACAAGGACCCCTGTGCTCCTCCTGAGTCAGGCAGTCTCACCTCTAGCCTCCCCATGTCCCCCACAGCCTCCCAGCCTCCCCCCACAGCCTCCTAGCCTCCCCCCCACAGCCTCCCAGCTTCCCCCCATCAGCCTCCCAGCCTCCCCCCACAGCCTCCCAGCCTCCCCCCACAGCCTCCCAGCTTCCCCCCACAGCCTCCCAGCCTCCCCCCACAGACTCCCAGCCATCCCCCCATCAGCCTCCAGCCTTCCCCCCATCAGCCTCCCAGCCTTTCTTTCCCCAGCCTCCCAGCCTTCCCCCCATCAGCCTCCCAGCCTTCCCCCCACAGTCTCCCAGCCTCCCCCCATTAGCCTCCCAGCCTTCCCCCCACAGCCTCCCAGCCTTCCCCCCATCAGCCTCCCAGCCTTCCCCCCATCAGCCTCCTAGCCTTCCCCCCACAGCCTCCCAGCCTTCCCCTTACAGCCTCCCAGCCTCCCCCCATCAGCCTCCCAGCCTTTCCCCAGCCTCCCCCCATCAGCCTCCCAGCCTTCCCTCAGCCTCCCTCCCAGCCTTCCCCCCACAGCCTCCCAGCCTTCCCCCCACCAGCCTCCCAGCCTTTCCCCAGCCTCCCAGCCTTCCCCCCACCAGCCTCCCAGCCTTCTCCCAGCCTCCCCCACCAGCCTCCCAGCCTTCCCCCAATCAGCCTCCCAGCCTTCCCCCAGCCTCCCCCACCAGCCTCCCAGCCTCCCCCCAGCCTTCCCCCCTGCCTTCTTCCCAGCCTCTCCCCCTGCCTTCCCCCAGCCTCCCCCCACCCCAGCCTCTCCCCCTGCCTTCCCCCAGCCTCTCCACCAGCAGCATCTCCTGGATGAGCTGGAGACCACAGAGTCCAGAGCCTGGCAGCTGGTCCAGCACAGCCTCTCCAGGCTTCCCGATGCCCTGGGGCTCCCTGACCCTCAGGCTCCCTTCCCAGGCAGCCTCTCCTTCACTGCCCCCACCCCCAGCTCTGGGTGATGAAAGGGCTTGGTGGCCCCCTACCCCCCCAGCTCTGGGTGATGAAAGGGCTTGGTGCAAAACTCGTTGGAGAGAAAAACAGGAAGTGGCCCTGACAGCCGCCTGCAGAAGCTGCCCGGCAGCAGCAAGTGGCAGCCTTACAGGAAAGTGGTGAGGGGGCAGCCCCAGCGGCTGCAGGGGCGCGGGGGCGGCCAGGGGAGAGTCCGGCGTGGGACCCTTTGGCCAAGTGGGGCTTTATTTTTAGACCAAACATCACACCTGCATCCTGCATTGTACATCTCCTCTTACCTTCTCACGGCGACGCCTCAAGGTTCGTACCATGACCCCATTGTGCAGAGGAGCAAACAGGCGCTGAGACGTTGAGTGGCAAGGCCGAGGCCACACGGCCTTTCCCACGGCTGGGTCACAGCCCCCGATGCTTTCTCAGACGTGGATTGCTATTTGTGGTGTGTTTCTGTTCTGGTGTGAGCGCACAGCGGGTGCGGGCGGCGGCGGGGAGGGCTGCTTCTGGCCCCTTCGACATCCGAGCTGGTGGAGAGGGAGCCGTGGCAGCTCCGGGCCTGTCCCCTGAGGCTCCTGGAATGTGTGACCTGGAAGGACCTCGCTGGGAACCAGGAGGGAGGGCACCGACCCCTCAGTACAAATCAGGCTTTTATGACCTCACCTGGCTGGGGGGCCAAAGGACTCAGAACTCAAGTAAGTCAGAACCCCTTTCCCTCTCAGGCCTGGAACTGGGGGAACCCCAATCCCGGAGCATTATGCCCGAGAAGCATCCCTGAATGAGACTCCAAGGAGAGGGGGGACTCCAGTGACCCCTGAAGGCCACTCCCCGCCAGGCCCAAGCCTCACCTGGACCCTAGCGGCCCCACCCTCACCCTTGGCTCAGTCCGCTCCCCCGGGGACCCATCACAGCATGCAAACCAGGGTTCTCCTTACAGAGGCCCCCAGCCTCTCCGTACCTGGGGCTCCTGAGACCTGAGGCCTTTGTGGGGTAGGGGAAGGGGTGTCACCCTATTGCCCACGTCCCTCAGGCCTTCACCCACCCTGTGCTCCAGCCCCCCTTAGCCGCCCAGGTCTACTTCCCGACCATCACCCTTACCTCCAGCGACCTCTGGGCATCCCCCTAACTTTCCACAGAGTCTCCCCCACATCCTGACTTTCCCTTAGAAGGCAGCTGCCCCCATGGTCCTGAGGTGGGAACCGCAGTGTGTGCGGCCTTCCCTCACCCGCCACCACGCGTCCTCCAGCCATGACAGGGCAGCCTCTGGGGACCTTCAGGCCACAGCAGGGCCAGGCGGGGCCAGGACGGGAGGCCTCAGCAGTTCCTCCGCTGCTTGGGGTGGCGGGTGCCCTCTGCCTCCCCGTGCTCTCAGGTGGGCTGCTGGGCTGCAGAACCAGAAACAAATGGGGTCCCCTCCTCCCTCTGCCCTGCTTGGGTAGCGGCCCCCTCGTCACTGAGCAGCACCAGGGCCCAGCAGGAGGCGGATGCAGGGGGGAAGGCGGGCATGGGGGGAGACCTGGCCTCCTTTCTTCTATGAAGGTCTCAGCCTCGTCCCAGCCACTGTCCTGTGAAAGCGAACTCTAAAAATGAGTTGATGTAAGTAAAGTGCTTGGAACAGGGCCTGGCCCTTAGCGAGGGCTCCATACATGTGTATCACCATCATCTAATCCTCGACTGTACTGCTTACAACAACCCCGTGAGAGCAGCAGCATGCTCCCATTTCACAGGTGAGAAAACGGAAGCAGAGGCGAAGCCACGTGCGTAAGCTCACACAGCAGTAGTGGCTGAACAGGGG